>NC_092587.1:93035000-93660000 GCF_047663525.1 Anas platyrhynchos | reverse complement strand
CTCTGATCCACTACAGAGGGTGATCATGGACCTCTGCTAGGCCACCCCTGCCTCAGGGTCTCTCCTGCTTTGTATAAGCTCAATGGTGTTTGGAAGGGGTTTTCCTAAGAACAGAACCAAATTACAGAACCAACTCCTTGTCCTTTAACTTCCAGTTTGGTCTGAAAATTCAAATGGAATTTCCTCTTCTGAATTCTTTATAAGACTGATGCAGAGCTCAAACACCTTCTACTATGAAGTAGTAGTATTTGGTTACATTTGGGGTCTAAAAAGCATTAATTTCTCTTTCTTCTCAATGAAGAGTTTTGTGTCCCTGGCAGAAGCAGCTCTACTGGGTTCCCCTCTCTTAATATTAAGTGCCATAGGTCTAGACATGTCTGATGTTCTGGAAATACCTCTTTAAATTATCACATCATCATGAAGTGTCTGAAGATTCAGAAATGAACTGAGTCAATGTGGACTGGCTTCTGACAGTGTTTCTAAACATCATGGTAGAATTTAAAGCCAGGTACATAATTCTTATCCTGTCATGCAAAAACAAAATTAGCAATGACCATCAAATCTGAAACTTAAGTCTTCTCCTCCTCTCTATTATTTTTCCCTTTCCGTTTTGTTCATAGCAAAACGAAGAGAGCTGAGCTGGTCCATTACAGGGTCACCACACATACAAGGACATTGCACTGCCTGCAGTTTCTCCTTCATTCAGCATTAGGAACCAGGCTCACATGACAAGTTTGAGCTAACTTCTCCATCGCATCACATTGTGTCTTAAAATGCGTACGCATGCTGTGACCAGAAGAAAGCCCTTCCTTGAATTTTCTCACCAGTGTACCAGTTCTCATACGAAAAACTCTATGAGCAGACCTACAGTTAATCCTTTGTTGTCCTTCCATGAAAATAAGAAAGACCAGCAAATTACTTCTGCTGAGACTTCCACAAGACGGCACAGCAAGGCAGTGTATCCTGCTCTGCTTGCATCCTGCCCTCTTGACTTGCAGTCTTGCATTGTCCCTTAGCAGTAGCAGTGGGAAAACAGCTCTTGAAATTGCATGCAACTGAGTCAACTTCTAATAACCATTAAAACATTATAAATTTTGGCAATATGACAGCCCACACTCCTTAATGGTATCTCAGCAGTTTCAATCTTCTCTGTTGACACGACCTTATTATGGTTCTATGGCTCAAAACATTGGCCGCGACTCACCGCCATGCGTCCTCTTGCATATCCTCTTCCTCCAGCTCAGAGTGATCAGAATCAGGACCACGATGACTAGTAAAATACCCAGAGCAATCACCAGACCCAGGAATGAGAATCCCTGCTCTATGAAGGAAAAAAAAAAAAAAGCAAACAAAGATAAATTTATCTATGAAAAATAGCAAAGAGAGCCAAGAGAAGTATCTGTTTAATGACAACTGTTCCTAATCAAGAGTTTGTGAAAGTTATTGCTAAGCTACATAAAAGCAGGAATTGCTTAGGAAACAGCGTCTGTATCTTCAAAAACAAACATACTTGCCCACTGCTTTCTGGAAAATGCTTTGTAAAGAAAAGATGTTCATCCCCAACACATAAAATTGTTATTCCCACCCTGATACGGTAATTGTGATACATACACAAGCAGAATTTTATATGCCCTAACACTTTCTGAAGAGCTTTTTGTTCACCCAGAATCTGCGTTTTAGGTTGTAAAATAAAAGCTATTCCTATTATTGTTAAGCACATAAAACTGTTGCAAAGACTAAATGAACTTTCAAAAAAGAAGATAGTGTGTGTTTTGATTCATGCGAATAGCTATAAACAACATTTGATTGTAAATGTCCCTCTCTAGTTGGGCGTTAGCCGCTTGATATGACTGACATTAATCAAAATAATAATGTGAACGTTCTGTTCAATGCTCACTGATATTAGTGAGAAAGCTTACCAAACTGAAATCTAATCGAACTGAGCCAAAGCTATTATGTCTTTTAACACAGATAGGTTGAACTAGAAATGCAATTCATTTGAATTTCTCCCTCTCTAAAATATAAAAAGATTGCTAAAAGAACAAGCTGTTCCTGGACTCTTCATTCTCCTAGTAAAGAATAACAGGAATCTCAATTTTCTGCTTTTAGAGATACACACTTACCTTCTTAAAAGGCCAAAACAAAACAATACTGCATTTGAGACAGGATGGAAAGATTTATTACGATTCTGCAATTAGCGTCACTCAGAATTAAGGACTAATTTGCTGTTGAAGTTCGAGAGGGATTTTACAAGTCAGATTTCATTCTTTTTCATATAACAATAATTTCACAAGCATGTAATATGGGAAATAACCCTCAAACCCAATCTGCTTTTCTTGTTTTTCTAATTTATGAAGTAGCAAAGTGATCTTCCTTTTAAGGTTCTGGATTTGTTTAAGTGGATTTTAAACCACCTGTGCCAACACTCCTGTGTGAACTGAGGTTGGTACTTCAGCTTTTCATATTTTTATTTCTCATCCATAGGACTGGGGCCGAAAGCTTTTCAGCAGAACAGAACACTGGAATAAGAAATAAAGTAGCGCTACCAGATATTCAGAAGTTAAATAACCTGTATTTAAGATTTCCCATAACACCAATTTAAGTGTCTTCAGCTGATCACCTTCCTATCTCCCCTAAAATACCGTTCCTCCCTGACCATTAGTTCAATACACGTGTCCCTTGTCAAAAATGTCAGAGAAACTAAAGCATATTGCACAGGTTAACTTAATACAATACCAAAGCATGAAATAAGTTTATCTGAAACATTTGCTTAACTGTTAACAGAGAGCTTGTTATTCATTTCAAAACTTCCACTTCAGTAATTATTAAGCCACCCACAGCATTTTTACTTCATAAAAATGTTTTTCACCTCATACATACATCTATACCTATTTAGATATCTTTGGACTGTCAAAGAGACCAGAAAGGCTTGCCTGAAAAGTGACATTCAGCTTGCTGCAGAGTGCATGGTGCCTCTAAACCCTGTACCTCCCTGGCTTTGGTTGGTTGTTTTTTTGTTGTTGTTTTGTTTTGTTTTGTTTGTGTTTTTTTTTTCCCCCTGTTGGAGGAGGCGACAGTATATCCTCATCTCAAAGACAACAATAAACGCAGAGCAGGGTTTCTTTCCTCCTTACTTGGCACACATACATTTCACTCCCTCTCTTTCCCAGCAGATTCCTATCCAAACATGTTATTGTAAAACATGGAGGCCAAGGGAATGCTTACAAGGACTTGATCATTCACCTACCATTCTTGATTTTTATGGGCAATTCCATTTCTTCATTCTTGTTGCTTACTCTGCAGGTCAAGTCCTGCTTCCTGATGCTCTGAGAGTCAGAGATCTCCAGTTTACTGGTGATGGACATTACCCCATTGGTGTGCCGGACCTTCTCCTGTGTAGGGATGTAATTGAACAGGTTGTTCCAGCTGATGGTGGGCTCTGGGAATCCAACAGCATTACAGATGGCTATCAAATGACCTTTGGAAATGTTATAGTGGACAGACGCACTGAGACCTTCCAAAACACAAAAGAGACAATCCATCACCACAAAGAGCATTGGTCAGAAGCAGTAACGGCAGGTTAAACATTATCAGTCAGAGAGAAGCTCACTGGATTCTTACACAGCCCCATGGCACAGGAATGCAGAGAAAGCTCATTGGGCTAAGTCCCCCTTGAGATTTAATGTTTCTTCCCTTATACTGAAGTGATATACCCCAAAGGTTTCCCTCTATCCAAAATCCCAGGTTTTACAGTGGTTTGCTAAATTAAAATAATTGTTTTGTCCATTCTTTTCTCCTATCTGCTAATCCCTGGTCAATGTTAGGGATTGGCAGGGTAGCTCACAGTGCTGGGGTGGTACCTGACACCAAAAGGACACTGCAGTGGACAACATCGGCCCTACCATGTTCCAGCTAGGACTTGGCTTCCAGTTTGGCTTACAAAGATCTCACTTCTCGCTTTTTAGCTGCTACTAACAAACACAGACAGCCCAGAGCAGGCACCACAAAAGGCTTGAATATGACCCCAAGAAATCTTGCTAACGGCAATAAAGCTCTATTTCTATAGCATGTCCTACTGAGGGTTGCTCCTACCACTGCAGTTTGAGTCCACTTGAAGAAACCCCTCCCTTTCCACTAGAGACATACCCCTGCAGAGAACCTCACCAAAGACACTCAGGCAGGTCCGTCCCGATATGGAGCCATAAGGAAAGACGTTGAAGAGGCAAATGTAACACCCAGTATCATCCAGGCTCGCAGACCAGAAAGTGATGCTTGTGTCATTGAGTACCAGACTTGTGAAATTCATCCGGTCTTGGTAGGGATCATGGATCTTAAATCCTAGCATGGTGCTGTACGTAGCTATATTAGTGTGTTTTTTTTCAGAGTCCTTCTGCCAGGTCACTTGCAGAACATCACCGGGCTCTGTCAGGGTACACCTGAGAGTTGCAGCGTTGCCCTCATTCACCTTCACGTGTTCAGTGTGAGTAATCACTGCAGCAACATGAAACAGTTTGTAAAATGGGCAAATATCACACTTATTTAGAAGCCTGACACTATTCTGAACCCTGGCATACTCACGGACTTAACAATTCAACCAACTAAGCACTATTTCTATGTTCTTCCCCCACCAAGGATTCTCCTGAATCGTCCTACAAATCAATGGCGTTCTGCTGATTCATATCGGCTGAGTATCTGGCTTCTTCTAAACTATTTACAAGAAAAAGACATCCTATGTCTGTACCCAGACTTCCACCTCAGTTTTATTATATCATCTTGTGGTTTCCCATTCTTAGCAGAGATGTAGACAATTTTGCTTCCTAAAAGATAGAGGAAGATTGAACACAGGGGAAGTGCATGCAAAAACATTCTTAGAGTACTGAAGGGCAAAACAGGTTAAAGAAAATGTCTGGACTATATAGCTTCAGAGTTTGTGGTGCATTTGAGAGGGATGGAGAGAAAAAGATAGATTTGTTCCAGATAAGAAGTTGTGAACTCCAGCAAACAAAAGTGTCCAGTGTCACAGATACAGGATGTTGCATGTCCTCCCCATCTCCAAATGCTGCTCCAGGAGATCTGGTGTCACATCTGCCAGCCCCAGCTATCTAATATATGTCAAATGGCACCAGCAATCTGAATTTCACCAATTTTTGCCCCTTAGTATGACTGGTGAAGGCTTGGGAATCAGAAATCATCTCACCGGCCATTTGTAAGCAGATTTAAGGAAATTGAACTTACCATTTGGCTCTCCAAGCACAACACAAAGTAGACTCAGAAACAGGGCTTGGAAAGTCATTTTGGAAGGGAGCATCTGCTTCACCTGAAGGAAGATGAGAAGAGATGCATGGTTTAATAACAGATCATCTTCTGGTTATATCGTGACTCCAAAGTGTGAACGTTAATGATTGTTTTCCCATTTAAGTAAAACAAACTGATCTGGGTAGGTGACAAGTAGTACAATTACACAACAGAGATACAGCTGAGGTCAAGGTGTGAACGTTGCATGATGAAAGCTAGAAAGGCATTAACTTTCTGGATTGTTCTTCAAATAATAATGTTCATTAAACATTTACATGGAGAATTGCAAACTGCAGTTTATTATTTCATAGAGCTTGTGGATCTGGTTTTGCTGAATGGATGAACTGGTGCACATGAAACAAAGGGTTATTACACTCTTTATTAGACATGCTTTTGAAAGCCTAGCACTTTCAGCTCAGAGACCCACAGAGACATGAGCAGATATAAGCTTTTACAAAATTGCACTTTGATAGCAGAAAGATCTACACAAACACTAGTGGAAGAAGGTGAACAGAAAAAAAGAGCCAGCATCTGCCTTCAGACATTCCCGGCAATGATTTTCCTCCACATTCACACACAGCCTGCATTGTGTGCCCAGTGGCTTCCACCAGGAGCATAACATTGGTGTACAGCACAGCTCACGAGATCAAGGGATAAATTGAAAACATCTCAACACAAAAAAGCATGAATTGGGGAACCTTTGGGGCATACATGCCTAATACATACAAACATTTCCAGTGAGGCAAAGGGGGCAAAACTGAGATTGCATTGCTGCTTTCAACTTACTTCATCACTTAATATTATCACAATGCCACCAAATTGTTGAGCTGCCTGGAATTGTAGCTGCTGTCATATTTAAGTGGAAACATTATTTCATCAAATAATAGTAATAACAATATTTGTAACACATATCATGTACACCTTCTTGCCTATGACTATAAAACTAGCTGATGCTTTCTGGGAGCATCTTCTACCAAGAACACAAGCAAACCCCTACTTCTGTAAAATTTTCACAACGTGGAAAAAGCCAGAAAACAGAAACTGTAAAGCATTTTCTGTTACCATCTGCCTTAAAAAAAAAAAGAAAAAAAAAAAAAAAGCTAATGAATTAATAAGTGAATGAGGAGAGAAAATTCTGTTTAATAAACAACTTCCCAACAAACTCACACATACAACATGTACGCTTTCTAGCCTGTCTTTACATTTCAGGCTCACTGTGCTAAAGTAACTCTTGGTACAACTCCACAGACACCAAGTGTGAATACAGACGAAAATCTCGTGCATAAAATCAAGATCTCAGCAACAAGCTCAATGCATCAGCAATAAGCTCAATGAATAACAAATTGATCGTGGCTCTGCCGTGTTCAGACAGCATTCCTAAAAACATGCAAAAAGTAGGAGCAAGCACAGCAAGCCAGAGGAAAGTTTTACGTTACAAAAGTACTTATAGACCACAGAAAGAAGTGCTACACCCCCTTGAAAGCATACCTTTCATAGCAATCATGTCTTGTTGCATTTATTTCCCATGGTAAGACCATAACCTGGTAGGACTGTAACACCATTGCTCCCATCCAGCGTAGCTACAAGATCTCCTTGCCACGAGCAAACAGTAGGTCGTGGAGCTACTCTGATCACCCAAAAAAGTCCCATGGGGTCCCAGGCCCACTTTAGTCTCCTGGTGGGAAGGGTGTAAGGTAATAGGGCAACCCTTTGCCGCACCCTGCTCTCCACCGCGGCACCCCAGAGGTCTCCCGAGCCCCAGCGCCGCGCTGCCCCCCGCCGTCCTGCCTCCAACCCCGGCCTCGGCGGAGGCTGAGCCCCCAACCCTCAGCCAGCAGGACCCGGGCACGACCCGATCCTCCCCCCAACGAAAGCCCAGGGTACTCACGCTCCGCGCCCTCGGGCGCCGACGGTGTCCGCGACAAAGAGTCAGCGGTCGCGACACTCGCAGAGCCCCGCTGCAGAACGAGAAAGAGCAGTGCGGGGCGGCGCCCCCACCAAAACGCCCGTAACAGGGGCGGGCAGCGCCCTCTGGACCTACCAGGGGCTCGCCCCCTGCTTCCCAATCCTCTGGGGCCGCTGCTGGCTGTGACGGGAGCAAGCTGGACAAACAGCGGAACAGCGCCAAACAACGAGCATTAGGTAATAATATCCGTTAACATTAATATAAATAGCATTAATTATTAATTTAATATTTATCGTTATTATGATTGCATTAAAGGCAAGGAAATGCTAAAAGTAGAATCCAACAGCAGGGACACAACGGATCAATAATAATTTGTAAGAACGGCCAAGAGCAGTGATGTTCTCCATCCAGATATTAGGAAATCAGCATTAAAAAAAAATAAAAAAAACCCTGCCCACCAAAATATCTTGACGGAGATGCCCATGGAGTGGTTAGGAGCCCACATAAAATGGAAAGTACTTTTTTAAGACAGATATGTATGGTCAGGCACTGGCTCTTCCAGCTGGACACAACTGTTCTTGGAGACAGCAACTCCACCACCATGCTTGATCCAGAGGAGCCCTTCCTCTGACAACTAACAAACCAAAGCCCAAACTCTGTCACTGTCTTTTTTGATTATCTTCTTCCATCTCCTAAGACCAATGAGTAGGTCTTGAGTTCATCAGATTTCTGTCCACCAGTCTTCCCTTTTTTGTTTTGGGTCGAGAATGGGTGCCCTCCAAAGTAAGTCTGGTCTCCAGCAGCTATTCTACTGTCCTACTGCTTGTTGCTTGAGACTGATGTACCTATAATCCTCAGCCATGTTTTCCTTTTTTTTTTGAGGAAAAAAAAATATATCTCCTGTATTTACCTGCCTTCATAGATGTTGAGGGGATTTCTGAGGGAACTTTAGAGACCTGCAGACTATACAGCTTAAAATAAGTTTATCAAGAAGTGCTCTGTGCCATCAAAGCAACAAAAGCAGGGAAGTCCCAGGGACATCTTCCTGCACTTAGTTCATGATAATAAAGGGGACATTCAAGGGACTTGAATGGTATTTTTTTTATTAGCTTACCCAGTAACCCCTGTCTTCTGAGGTGGAAAGGTTCTATATTTATCTAAATTTTCCCTCAATAGGCTGGGGGAACTGAGAGAAGAAAGAAGGACACAATGAAAGGGTCTTATTCTTTGGAAAAGAGGGAGGAAGCCAGAACTGAGCAAAGAGAGGATAGTTCTGAAGTAATAAGTGAAGACTGGAGGTAACCTCCGGACAGAGGCAAACAGAAAGTACTCCAGGCAGACCAGAATTTTCAGAAAATAAAAACTTTTTATATTCGTTATAGAAGTAAAAGGCACAAAAGTCCCTTTCAGCCCCATTCTCCACCCCCATTTCAATTGCTTCTTTTATCAAGCTCCCAGCTCAGCTCAACAATTTCTGCCCAATTCCACAGAGTTCTTTGTACATGGTGGTGGCTGGGCTGACACTGACTGTCTGGTATGCCAAAGCCTTTGAATTCAGTGTGAACAAAAGTGAGTAGAAAGCTCTTGTCTCACATTCTGGAGAGTTCTTTGTGCCCCTCCTTTTATTTTTTTCACCTGCAATGCTACCTGTGTGCTAGTGAAAGAGGAAATCTGAAATCCCTTCTGTCACGAATGTGTTCTATTCTTTAGTCTTCCCTTTGCCTTCTGGGCAGGTGCTCTCTGCTGTGAATGCATTTAATGGTTCTTCTTGTGATTTCTGGACTAATGATCTCTTCTAAGCAGAACCATTTGGGCCAGTAATCAGTGAAACTTTTACAGGCTGGAAGAAAAGGATGGGATACAGCTGATGCACATTGCTGGTATTTAACAGGAGGGGAAATTAGTGAGTTAGAGTAAGACTGGAGGCAGTGCCAAAGACGTCAGTAAATGACAAGAGCACTAAATTTTGTGGGACATATCAGCTGCTGGGGACCTGCATCAAGACCGTGAGACCCTGCTGACTGAATGCCCCTCTTGGTCTACTCATATCCGTTAAGATAACCCCCTTCATCATCAGATCCAAATAACACTATTAAAAGTCACAAATGCTCAGACACTTACACATGGAGGTCCTGCCTGGTTTGGAGCACCTGCTGCCTACCATCATGTCCCAAGTTGCCATGTCCCCCACAAGACCCTCTCTGTTCTCCAGCAACAGAGCTAGGAGGGCACCTTTCCTAAGTGGCTCCCTGAGCACCTGCGCCAAGAAGTTGTCATCTAGGTGCTTTATGAACCTCCTGGACTTGTTTGTGTCAGTCATGTGGTAATGCCAGTTGACGTCTAGCAAATTCAAGTCCTCCATAAGGACAAGGGCAGTTGATCTCGAGGCATCTCTTAGTTCTGCAAAGAATAATTCATCGGTGTTGTATAGACTCCCATGACAACATCCCCTTTATTTGTTTGTCCCTTAAGATGGGCTTTCATCTACATCGTTGTTTTGACCGTCATGTTCTAGAGCTTCATACCACTTATATAAGGGTAGTTGGAAAGGTGAGGTGGGCTGGGAGAGGGCTCACCTACCATCCCAAGCAAAAACCTGTTTCCATTCCCCCCTTGGCGTAGGTCCCCTCCTACTGCCTGGTGGGATGGGGGAACCTTTGTCTTTTGTGCAGGGGCTGCCTGATGGGATAGGGGAACCTTTGTTTCTTGTGTCTGTTTCTTGTGCTCCTGAGTCTGTCTCAGGGTGGGTAGAGTATGCTTCCACCAGTCAGTTTTCCTCTCTGACTCCCTGATGCTCCTCAGCCTACTCACGTCCACCCAAAGCTCTGCCACCAGGCTGAGCACAACCTGGGCACACCTCCCACCACTGCTGCTGTCGGACACTGACAGAAGACTCGGGCACACCCTGCAGCCCGAGGCCTGGATGGCTGCGTGTTTCCCTGAGACCTCTGTCTGGGTAGCAACATCACTAGCTGTGGCTGGAGAGGCTGCAAGCGATGTGCTGGCCATGGCTTTCTGAGCAGGTTACAAGCACCAGAGGGAAAGACCATTGGAAAGGAGCAGTGAGGCGCCCTCTGTGCTTGCCCTGACTGATGCGCTGTGCCTTGTTTGCCCCTCTAAGTTGCTCACACTCCCTAGGGGAGGACAAGTGACTTCTTAAAATTTTAAAAGAGGACTTAATGTCAGAGTACTCTCCTTCAGGAAAAGCAAAGCTGAAGCTACCCATTGTAACTTACATGCATGTGGCACAACAGATTCCAAGGAAGCTGAAGCAGCACATCTTTCACCGCACAGGGAATTTTCTGCCCTTTAAACACCGAACTAGACTCGGCTAAAACATCACTCAATATTCTGCTAAAGCTCCCCTGACTGAGAAGGCTACAGAAAAATCCAGCTCCCTCATGAAACAGTTGATGCCTGACAACCTCTTGGCAGAATTTGGCAGAGGGATTTTGGCACCCTAGATGCCTTTACAGTTCCTACCAAAATGCCTGCTGTTACCACTTCTACTTGTGGCTCCACGCTTGCCCTAGCAAACCTTCTTTTAACCATCACAGCCCAAACTGATGGTTGTAGAAACATTTCCCCCATTCCTTCCCTGGGTAAACACTCGTCTTGCCTGGTCCTTTGCAAGATCTCCAGGAGCACAAGGCAGGACTGAAAACAAGTTCCTGCTCCATTGCCTTCCGTACCTCTCCTTCCAGTGACCATGGTCAGAGTGTCTGCAGGACAACTCCTGTAAAGCCATTTCGTGGTGTGATTCCTGCATCCTTTTGGAAGCAGTAGCTGCACTTGCTTAATATAACACTTTCTTAATATCTGTGATTTTGATGAATAACAAGAAGGCTATTCGACATTCCAAACAGAAAAGAAAATCAGCACCCACGAGTTACTGGTTGACTGCCAGAGCCACAGGCCTATTCAGGTCTCTCCCACTAGAGGGTACTCTGCCATTACAGAAGAACCCGCTCTGCTTTGAGGCTGTGCAAGCTGTTTGCAGAGTCTGCAAATCCATGGGAGAGTCGCTTCTAACACCCCGCATGACGGTACAGAGAGCTATGGGGGAAGCTTTCCTGCTCGAGTCCTTAACCATACTACTTTTTCCCAAATACCTACTATCTTGGTATGCTCCCACAGGTCTTGCTGTACCCACAGCACAGATCCTTCTGCCTGATCACTCATGGAACGGCAGAGGTAAAGAGGCAGCAACGTGTTGCTCAGGATGGTAACTTCATAGGCTTCCACACCTGTACCTTCTACACCTGTAACTTCTTTCACTTAAAAAGTGAGAACAAAGTAAAGAGTTCAGATACAGAGAAAAAAAAAAAAAACAAAAAACAACAGTGTCAGGAGGGGCATCACAGGGTAGCTCTCACTGGAGGGAACCTGAGAGGTCACCTCCTGCAAGACCCTGCACAAAACAGAGCCAGGTAGATCAGGCTGCTCCAGGTCTTGTCTGGGTGAGTTTGGGCTGTCTCCAGGAATGGGGCCTCCTCAGCCTTTCTGGGCACCCACTCCAGCATCTGTCCTTCTGCTTGGTAAGGAAAAAGACATTTATTATACCTTATACATTTATACACTTATTATAAATTATACATGTATTATGTGGAACTTCTTGTTCCTGTTGCTTCTAGCCTGCCACCAAGCACCTCTGAGAGGAGGTCAGTGCCATCTTGTCCACAGCCCCTGGGTTCAGCCAGCACGCCCCTGGCTTCCAGACCATACCCCTGCTCACCAGCTCTTCCAGCTCCATGCTTGCTGGCACTCACCTACTTTTACACCTGTACTCGCTCCACAGGCTGCGCCATGGACACACGGGTGCTGACCCTGCTCCCTTGTCTTGGTTTCAGTTAGAACAGAATTAATTTTCTTCCTAGTGGAAGAAAGCTGGTGGAATGCTGTGTTTTGGCTTAGGATGAGAAGAGTGCTGATAACACCCGGATGTTTTAATTGTTGCAGAGCAGTGCTTATACCAAGCCAAGGACATCTCAGCCTTTTGCTCTGTCCTGCCAACGGGCAGGCTGGGGGTGCAGTAAGAGCTGGGAGGGGACAGACCCAGGACAGGTGACCCAAACTAGCCAAAGGGGTATTCCATACCATCTGACGTCATGCTAAACAATATATAGGGGTGGCTAGCTGGGGGGAGGGGGCCGGACTGCTCGGGTTTAGGCTGGGCATTGGTCAGCAGGTGGTGAGCAATTGCATTGTGCATCACTTGTTTGTACATACTATTATTACTTACCTATTATCACCATTGTATTATTATTATTATTATTATTATTATTATTATTATTATTATTATTATTATTATTATTATTACTACTACTACTATTATTATTACTATTATTATTATTTTATTATTATTTTCCTGTCTTATTAAACTGTCTTTATCTCAACTCACAGGCTTCACTTTCCATTTCTCTCCCCCGTCCCAGAGAGGGAGGGGGGAGGGTGAGCGAACGGCTGTGTGGTGTTTAGCTGCCGGCCGGGTTAAACCATGACATCCCTCCTGATGGCTGATTTTAATTCCTTGGGTATCTCCAGTCCCTGGCACCATGGTCCTTGTCCAACTGCTGGCACCAGACCCCCATACACACAAGCACACCAAATAAAGAGCCCCTCACCCAGGAAAAGAACTAGAAAAGCATTTAATAAGAAAAAAGGACAGACAGTGCTGTTCAGGCACAGAACGTGGCCAGATAAGTGGCCTTGATAAGTGTGTTTACACATTTTACCTCCATTTTCCCATGTTTTTCCTCCCCAAATCCCCCATCCCTCTCTTTTCGACCCTCAGTTCCTCCCACCTAAATATCTCATATACAACCTGTACAGACCCCAAATGCTTTTCCCCTGCACCCCATTGCATGTCCCATACACCTGAAGGCAGTGACCCCTCGGTCCCAAAGGTGCTCCAGTGGTGGCTTATCTTGATGGCTTGTTCAGCCTGGAGAAGAGGAGGCTCAGGGGCGACCTGATTGCTCTTTACAGATACCTTAAAGGAGGCTGTAGTGAGGTGGGGGTTGGCCTGTTCTCCCACGTGCCTGGTGACAGGACGAGGGGGAATGGGCTTAAGTTGCACCAGGGGAGTTTTAGGTTAGATGTTAGGAAGAACTTCTTTACCGAAAGAGTTGTTAGACACTGGAACAGGCTGCCCAGGGAGGTGGTGGAGTCACCATCCCTGCAAGTCTTTAAAAGACGTTTAGATGTAGAGCTTAGGGATATGGTTTAGTGGGGACTGTTAGTGTTAGGTCAGAGGTTGGACTTGATGATCTTGAGGTCTCTTCCAACCTAGAAATTCTGTGATTCTGTGATGAGTTTCATGCCTGGACACTGGGGCTGAGAGTCCCCTGGGGGCAGACTTGGAAGGGCCCATGCAGACTGTCCTTTCCCCTGCATCCTCATCTTGGGTTCCACAATTGCCCGCAGGCCTCATTGTGTCTCTGGGCTTGTGGAGATGGGGCTTTGATGGGCTGATGGCTCTCCGGTGCTGGGCTGGGAAGCAGCAGTGTCAGGGCCTGATTCGGGCTCCCCATCTGCTGTTGCTTCTCTGTGCTCAGCCATGGGCATGCAGCCCAGCTCCTTATCGCACATCTCAGCAAATTCCCTCTGACACATGTCCGGGCTCTCTGCTTCCTCTGTAAATGAGAGGCTGGACCTTGGGGTCTCTTCCAGGTTTCTCTTTTCATGTGGTAGCCTTCTGCGAAGCTGAGATCCTGGTGTCAGTACCTATAAAAGAGCCAGCACAGCTGTGTGGCCATGATCAAGCAGACCAGAAAACAGAGGGCTCCTGTTCAGAGCACAGGACTAGCAAGAGCTTGGATGGAGGACAGCTGTAGGAGGTCAAAGGAGAGCAGCTGGCGGGAGTGACTAGCAGCTGTGGTAAGCTGCTGGTTGTGTCTGTGTATGCCACCAGCCCTCCAGCACACCTTCACGCCTGTGCAGCCAGCAGGGCAGGACAAACATTTCTAGGAAAAAGTCTACGTGAGGCTGTCAGCTACAGAGCCCAAACTCTGCAGTGCTGTGTCACCTTTCTCCAGAAGGGACATCCCACCCACCCTTCAGGGCATTTCCAGTACTTCTTCTCTGCCTTTCCACTTAACTGTAGCTTAACTTTCCTCCTTCAAGCTCCAGGCATTCCCCAGCATTGCCAGGGCTTAGCTGGGGCACATGTGCTGTCACCTAGCCAGTGCAAGAGTTTTGGCACGTTCATGGTGAGCATTGTCCAAGATTTCAAAAGGACTTGAGGGATTACTGGAAGTCTTGGGCTTTGGCATTACCTCATTTTGGTAAGCAGTGTGCTGGTCCTTTGGTGTGCACAGGTTTGCAGCTTCCTCACTTACATCCTGCTTTAAACCTTTCTCCCTTGCAGGTGTGCTGGGTGCTCTGGGTTTCTGCATACTGGTAAAACAAACAAACAAAAACATGAACTCATCATATAGTGCTCAGGAACCTCCTAATATTTAGAGTGAATCTTGCTATTTTAAAACTAGTGCTACTGTCCTGATAAGTTTCCAGTGCAGGCATATGTAAACACCAACAGGAAACAGAAAGGAAAATTGCAGTGTGAACACAGGCAAGCCATGTCATTTACAAGAAAGCAAAAATCACTCTTACTTTTTCCTCTTTCTGTAGATTAGCCTGATGATGAAAAGTATCAATACTGTGGAGATCACACTTATGAAAGCCACCACAATGGCTATGCTCTTCCGTTTACCTACAAAGAGACAGAGAACATGGAAGGGTATCAATATGTTCCTCAGTTCCTTTTCCAGAGGTTGGGACTGAACTGAAACATTAACCGTTTTATTTTTAAATAAATACCAGAAATATCACATTTCCCTGGTAGCAGGGGAACCAAACCCCAGCATTCCTACTCCTGACTTGTTTGTGTGTTTCTGCTTCTGTACAAAGAAGTTTTATCATGAGGGAAGTCTCCCACCTTTCTTGAGGGATGTAAGACCTTTTATCTAAGAGATTGCTCCCCAGCATTCGACAGCCAGGGGCCAGCTCTGCTAGTACTCTCCAGCTGCGGATGCTGCTGGAGATCATCAGCTCTGAACTGGTGATAATGTACAAATAGACACATTCAGAGATATATGCATATACATGCAACATACCTACATGAACATTATATATATACACACGTGTACACACACACACCCCACACAGCCACTTAAGTATTGTAGGAAGAAGCCTTCTGGATGTTTTCAAATCAAGAAGTCTTCATCCCACATAAGTCTGCACTCCCAGGAAAGATCTCTACTGAGACCTACGTAAGACAAACTGCACTCCCACAATTGCACATACCAATGACTGTCTGGATGCCAGCCAGACAATTTGTAATTGCACAGACCACGATTGTGCTTTCTTTGCCATGAGGCTGGCTACTGATACCGCTTTCCAAAGTACCCCTTACTACAAGCTTCACTCCTCCATGCAAACACAGACTATTTTTACCTTTTTTTCCTTTTAATGTCTTCACTTTCCTTCCCTGTGGGTGGTCAAGGAGGCAAGCCAAATTGTGGAGGTGGCTAGCAGAGAAGGTGCATCTGTTTGCCACTGTTACTGTTCCATTTGGATTTTGGATGTAGTGTATCTCAGGGGACTCATAGAGGTCTTTGTCAATCAGCCAGGTGATATTGGGAGCAGGCTTTCCTGTTGCTGAGCAGACTGCAGTGAGAAGATCCTTGGTGGCCGGGTAGGACTCAAATTCCACTGTTAGCTCAGAAATTGCTGAGAGCAAAGAGAGGAGATAGTTACTACACCCCGTGGTCAAAGCTGGGTAAGTGAGCTCTCTGAACTTGGGTTCTCACCCAAATGCACCCCCAGCTTATTTACCTTCACCACCTCTAAGGAAAGACATGGTGATTCTGGAGAATATCCACTGAGCAGATGCTGCTGCATGGAAAGGCTCCATATGATGGAAAGGATAACACATCAGGCCTGCAGCACAGGTCTGATGAAGTCAGGAGACATGTAAGTGAAAATAATTGGAAAACTTACTCTGAATATTGAGGCATGTATCTTTACTGTAAGAACCATCAGGGAACGCATTGAAGATGCATCTGTAGCAGGATTCATCCTCAAAAGTGAGATTTTGTAGTGTGATGGCTGAGGCTTTCAGGGCTGCTGTAGTGAAACGTGCCTTCTTCTGAAATGACCCTATCAGCCGCAGCCCATAGGTTTTACTGTAGGTGGCTACGTTCTGGAAAGAAGACCCATTTCTCTTCTGCCAAGTGACTTGCAAGACATCCAGGGAGAGTGAGAAGTTGCAATAGATATTAGCCTCTCCACCGAGGGCTGCTGCAATAAAGCTCTCAGACTTCACTGCTTCCTTCACACCTAGGAACAAAGCAGGCCTCAAGATCAGAGGGAGAGAGGAAAAAATCCCAACAATTCACTTGGGAAAACATGTAATCCCCTGAAGTCCCCATCCAGTCTCAGCCTTCCCATCTCACAGAGCACTGGAACAGGAAACGACACCATGAATCCACGGGGGATGTTTGGATACCTGTGGACTCCCTGATATTGCATGTGGTTGTCACTTCGTTAGCCTGCATAATGCATTTCCCAGCCACGAGGCAGTGCTGTGGTGGGGAGAAAGGAGGCAAAGGATCATACTGATGGTGCGATACACCAGTGAATGACTGCAGCACAGGTGCTGCCATGCATTTGGATTTCCTCATTCATGCAGAGGCAAGGTGTCTTAGCACAGCAAATCAAGACTTGGGTCATTTGCCTGATTCACATGCGTGGTCCCCACATGGGGCCCTGGAAATGCAGTGCTGCCACCCTCACTGAGGTTGGGAGCTGGGACAGGATCAGAGGGGCTCTCCAGCAGCCCCACAGGTGCCTTTCTGCCCCACTGATTGGCAACGTGCCTCCTCCCTTAGCCACCTGCCTGCCCGCACCCCACCACTGCCAAAATGATCCCTCCTTTGACCTGGATAGCTCTAGGCTGTCCTGGAAAGTCCCAGAAAAACTGTTCCCACTCTGGAGAGCATCCCCCTGCTCCTCACACTGGCATCTACAGAGACATGGGGGGCAGACCAGGGCACCCCACCACCAGAAGACCCGCCTGTACAACAGAAGAGTTGTTCTGCCTGTCCCAACAGAAACATGAGAGAGACACAGAAACACAAATGGGAAATACAAGCCTCCTCCTGCTAAGGAGCTCAGTCTGACACAGTGTCTGAGACTCTGGATGTGCCCAGAGAGGCTGGTCATGCTCCAGAAAGCCTCCTTGGGGAAAGAGCATTCCTACTCACCACTGGCAGCCTCCTCCAGCCGGCAGCCCCTGCAAAGCAGCAGCAGGCAGATCCCAGCCCAGTAGCCCCAGGGCAAAAGCATGGTGGGGCTGCACATGGGCTGAGAACTTGCCACTTCTCCCACCTCTGTCAGCAAGAGGCTGGCACACACACAGGGAAGAAAGTGAAAGATTTCGCGCTGTTTTTCAAAGCTCCGCTGGGGGAACCAATCCACAAACAGCGCAGCAAACATCTTCCGTCGTTGTCATTTCCTCCTCCTGCTGCTGCTGGTCAATCATTAATGCCTGCGAGCAATGTCTACAATGTGCTGGCATTGTGATGCAGCTGCACGGCTTTGTTCCCCAGACTGCAAGGGTTATCAGGCTTGGAAATAATCAACACCCCCTTAAAGAAAGAAGAGCAGGAACACTTACTGTTGTTGATGGAAGGAAGACAAGAGCACTCAATATGAGTGATCAGCAAGCTTCATTTTATTGCCCGAATAGCCTAACTTTTATAGTGAACTTAACAGGGGCGGACAGTGTTTCACACAAGATTATTGGTCAAAAGCACTCAAACAACTACAAGAAAACAACCCCCTTGTGATTAGCAGTCACATAGACCTTGTCCTTGAAGTCAGCTACTGGTAACACTATTTTTCTGAATTCCTCAGTTGGGCGATGTGGGAACACTGTCATGAGAACTTCTCATAGTTGCCCTGGTAGCTTGGTTTGCTCAGCTACAGCAAGCCATGGGATTTTTGCTGTTTCAAGAAATCCCTCAACAATTCCCCCCCCTTTTTTTTTTTTTGAGCAATCCATGCCCAATATAACATTTTTGCAAGTAACCCTTTAACCACATTTATCACAATACCACATGCAATGATGATTGACATCACAGCAAACAGAATCCTTAATCCCTCTTTGACTAATCCCAGTAACCATCTATGCATTGTTTCAAACAAATCAGTGAACCATTGCAAGGATTGATACCATATTGAATCTTTCTCATGTGCTCTTTCAGGAAAGTAATGGATTTGTGAATTGACTCATTATGATCAAAAAGTTTTAAACAGTACATTCCCTTAAATTTCTCCAAGTGGCTACTTCAAACAATGACTCCGTACTTGTGAAACATGATTTTGCTTGACCGACCGCAACTAGCCCTGCTAGTTGCTTACAATTGACTCCCCATTTTTCTAAAAAGCCTTGTAATAAATCTAGGGCTACTTTGTCCTTCATTTTCCTATGATTTTTTGCTGGCACTAATTTCCTATGATTTCAGCCTGCACTATGGCAATAAGCGCGCTCTCACTAACACAGTACACAGCACACTCGCACCCACACAGCACAATTGCACACCCAGAGGCCTCTGGCACATCTCAATCTCAATCATACCACAATCTCATTCACAAGAATATAATTTAGAATGATAAGCAAACAAACAAGTATTGTCTCTCTTTGTGTTCCTTGTGAAGTGACTTGCAACACTTTGTTTTAAAACCTTACCCTTACACAAATACTTCCAACACAAAATACCTGGACCTTTAAGAATAACACATACAATTATTAACATTCCAGTTAGTATCCCTTTTGCATTGCAAGGTAAACCTTTTATAAAAAGAATGCCAGAGAGAAGCAGCACAGCCGCCGCTGCTTCCATGGTTCCGTCAGACAGGCTGCAGGGTCCTGATGTCCGTCCCTCTGCTCTGTGCCGACTCGCCACATGCTGAGGGTCGGCTGCCGTTGTCCACTGACGCCTCTGGTCTCCCGTAGCAACTCGATCTCGGATGTCCCGCATCGCACCGCAATTACTTCAATTTCCCGCGATTGCTTCAACTTCCCGCGTCTCTCCGCGATTCCCTTTTCCGCATCTCTCCATGATTCCTTTTTCCGCGTCCCTCCGTGATTCCGTTTTGCACTCTATACCCTGCGTGCTCTGCTTTTCTAAAAAGCACTTGAGCAAATCATACGCCGCTTGTCTCTCCATACCTTTATTTACATCAGTGCTGTTGCAGCCTTTGCAAGACCTTGGCAACGCGTGGCCGGCGGGACCCTCTATAGGTGCTCCCGGGTGCGGGGATTCAGTGTTTTCGTCCCCTTCACCTCCTGAGCTGCGTTGCAGGACTGGTTCCCGTATTCCGTCGATCCGTGGCTCGCAGGTTCACCGCCAGCAGTGTCCCTGTTCGGGGCGCCATTTGTTGTCGACGGAAGGAAGACAAGAGCACTCAATATGAGTGATCAGCAAGCTTCATTTTACTGCCCGAATAGCCTAACTTTTATAATGAACTTAACAGGGGTGGACAGTGTTTCACACAAGACTATTGGTCAAAAGCACTCAGAAAAACAACTACAAGAAAACAAGCCCACCTGCAAGAAAACAACCCCCTTGTGATTAGCAGTCACATAGACCTTGTCCTTGAAGCCAGCTACGGGTAACAATGTTTTTCTGAATTCCTCAATTGGGCGATGTGGGAACACTGTCATGGGAACGTCTCATAGTTGCCTTGGTAGCTTGGTTTGCTCAGCTACAGCAAGCCATGGGATTTTTGCTGTTTCAAGAAATGCCTCAACAACTTACTCTTCCTCACAGACCCGTTAGAGATCCATGGGAGAGTCACTTCTAACACCCCGCATGACGGTACAGAGAGCTATGGGGGAAGCTTTCCTGCTCGAGTCCTTAACCATACTACTTTTTCCCAAATACCTACTATCTTGGTATGCTCCCACAGGTCTTGCTGTACCCACAGCACAGATCCTTCTGCCTGATCACTCATGGAACGGCAGAGGTAAAGAGGCAGCAACTGTTGCTCAGGCACAGTTGCTTCATAGGCTTCCACACCTGTACCTTCTACACCTGTAACTTCTTTCACTTAAAAAGTGAGAACAAAGTAAAGAGTTCAGATACAGATTAAAAAAAAAAAAAAAAAAACAACAGTGTCAGGAGGGGCATCACAGGGTAGCTCTCACTGGAGGGAACCTGAGGGGTCACCTCCTGCAAGACCCTGCACAAAACAGAGCCAGGTAGATCAGGCTGCTCCAGGTCTTGTCTGGGTGAGTTTGGGCTGTCTGCAGGGATGGGGCCTCCTCAGCCTTTCTGGGCACCCACTCCAGCATCTGTCCTTCTGCTTGGTAAGGAAAAAGACATTTATTATACCTTATACATTTATACACTTATTATAAATTATACATGTATTATGTGGAACTTCTTGTTCCTGTTGCTTCTAGCCTGCCACCAAGCACCTCTGAGAGGAGGTCAGTGCCATCTTGTCCACAGCCCCTGGGTTCAGCCAGCACGCCCCTGGCTTCCAGACCATGCCCCTGCTCTCCAGCTCTTCCAGCTCCATGCTTGCTGGCACTCACCTACTTTTACACCTGTACTCGCTCCACAGGCTGCGCCATGGACACACGGGTGCTGACCCTGCTCCCTCCTGGTGGCTGTTTTTAATTCCTCGGGTATCTCCAGTCCCTGGCACCATGGTCCTTGTCCAACTGCTGGCACCAGACCCCCATACACACAAGCACACCAAATAAAGAGCCCCTCACCCAGGAAAAGAACTAGAAAAGCATTTAATAAGAAAAAAGGACAGACAGTGCTGTTCAGGCACAGAACGTGGCCAGATAAGTGGCCTTGATAAGTGTGTTTACACATTTTACCTCCATTTTCCCATGTTTTTCCTCCCCAAATCCCCCCATCCCTCTCTTTTCGACCCTCAGTTCCTCCCACCTAAATATCTCATATACAACCTGTACAGACCCCAAATGCTTTTCCCCTGCACCCCATTGCATGTCCCATACCCCTGAAGGCAGTGACCTCTCGGTCCCAAAGGTGCTCCAGTGGTGGCTCATCTTAATGGCTTGTTCAGCCTGGAGAAGAGGAGGCTCAGGGGCGACCTTATTGCTCTTTACAGATACCTTAAAGGAGGCTGTGGTAAGGTGGGGGTTGGCCTGTTCTCCCACGTGCCTGGTGACAGGATGAGGGAGAATGGGCTTAAGATGTGCCAGGGGAGTTTTAGGTTAGATGTTAGGAAGAGCTTCTTTACCGAAAGGATTGTTAGACACTGGAACAGGCTGCCCAGGGAAGTGGTGGAGTCACCATCCCTGGAGGTCTTTAAAAGACGTTTAGATGTAGAGCTTAGGGATATGGTTTAGTGGGGACTGTTAGTGTTAGGTCAGAGGTTGGACTCGATGATCTTGAGGTCTCTTCCAACCTAGAAATTCTGTGATTCTGTGATGGGTTGCATGCCTGGACACTGGGGCTGAGAGTCCCCTGGGGGCAGACCTGGAAGGGCCCATGCAGATTGTCCTTTCCCCTGCATCCTCAGCTTGGGTTCCACAATTGCCCGCAGGCCTCATTGTGTCTCCGGGCTTGTGGAGATGGGGCTTTGGTGGGCTGATGGCTCTCCGGTGCTGGGCTGGGAAGCAGCAGTGTCAGGGCCTGATTCGGGCTCCCCATCTGCTGTTGCTTCTCTGTGCTCAGCCATGGGCATGCAGCCCAGCTCCTTATTGCACGTCTCAGCAAATTCCCTCTGACGCATGTCCGGGCTCTCTGCTTCCTCTGTAACTGAGAGGCTGGACCTTGGGATCTCTTCCAGGTTTCTCTTTTCGTGTTGTGGCCTTCTGCGAAGCCGAGATCCTGGTGTCAGTACCTATAAAAGAGCCAGCACAGCTGTGTGGCCATGATCAAGCAGACCAGAAAACAGAGGGCTCCTGTTCAGAGCACAGGACTAGCAAGAGCTTGGATGGAGGACAGCTGTAGGAGGTCAAAGGAGAGCAGCTGGCGGGAGTGACTAGCAGCTGTGGTAAGCTGCTGGTTGTGTCTGTGTATGCCACCAGCCCTCCAGCACACCTTCACGCCTGTGCAGCCAGCAGGGCAGGACAAACATTTCTAGGAAAAAGCCTACGTGAGGCTGTCAGCTACAGAGCCCAAACTCTGCAGTGCTGTGTCACCTTTCTCCAGAAGGGACATCCCACCCACCCTTCAGGGCATTTCCAGTACTTCTTCTCTGCCTTTCCACTTAACTGTAGCTTAACTTTCCTCCTTCAAGCTCCAGGCATTCCCCAGCATTGCTAGGGCTTAGCTGGGGCACATGTGCTGTCACCTAGCCAGTGCAAGAGTTTTGGCACATTTGTGGTGAGCATTGTCCAAGATTTCAGAAGGACTTGAGGGATTCCTGGAAGTCTTGGGCTTTGGCATTACCTCATTTTGGTAAGCAGTGCGATGGTCCTTTGGTGTGCGCAGGTTTGCAATTTCCTCACTTACATCCTGCTCTAAACCTTTCTCCCTTGCAGGATTGCTGGGTGCTCTGGGTCTCTTCAGACTGGTAAAACAAACAAACAAAAACATTAACTCATCATATAGTGCTCAGGAAGCTCCTAATATTTAGAGTGAATCTTGCTATTTTAAAACTAGTGCTACTGTCCTGATAAGTTTCCAGTGCAGGCATATGTAAACACCAACAGGAAACAGAAAGGAAAATTGCAATGTGAACACAGGCAAGCCATGTCATTTACAAGAAAGCAAAAATCACTCTTACTTTTTCCTCTTTCTGTAGATTAGCCTGATGATGAAAAGTATCAATACTGTGAAGATCACACCTATGAAAGGCACCGCAATGGCTATGCTCTTCTGTTTACCTACAAACAGACAGAGAACACGGAAGGGTATCAATATGTTCCTCAGTTCCTTTTCCAGAGGTTGGGACTGAACTGAAACATTAACCATTTTATTTTTCAATAAATACCAGAAATATCACATTTCCCTGGTAGCAGGGGAACCAAACCCCAGCATTCCTACTCCTGACTTGTTTCTGTGTTTCTACTTCTGTATCACATAATAACAGAATTACTAGGTTGGAAGAGACCTCAAGATCATCGAGTCCAACCTATGACCTAACGCTAACAGTCCCCACTAAACCATATCCCTAAGCTCTACATCTAAACGTCTTTTAAAGACTTGCAGGGATGGTGACTCCACCACTTCCCTGGGCAGCCTGTTCCAATGCCTAACAACCCTTTCGGTAAAGAAGTTCTTCCTAAGATCCAAAAAAGAAGCTTTGTGTACAAAGAATTTTTATCATGAGGGAAGTCTCCCACCTTTCTTGAGGGATGTAAGACCTTTTATCTAAGAGATTGCTCCCCAGCATTCGACAGCCAGGGGCCAGCTCTGCTAGTACTCTCCAGCTGCGGATGCTGCTGGAGATCATCAGCTCTGAACTGGTGATAATGTACAAATAGAAACATTCAGAGATATATGTATATACATGCAACATACCTACATGAACATTATATATATACACACGTGTACACACACACACCCCACGCAGCCACTTAAGTATTGTAGGAAGAAGCCTTCTGGATGTTTTCAAATCAAGAAGTCTTCATCCCACATAAGTCTGCACTCCCAGGAAAGATCTCTACTGAGACCTACGTAAGACAAACTGCACTCCCACAATTGCACGTACCAATGACTGTCTGGATGCCAGCCAGACAATTTGCAATTGCACAGACCACGATTGTGCTTTCTTTGCCATGAGGCTGGCTACTGATACCGCTTTCCAAAGTACCCCTTACTACAAGCTTCACTCCTCCATGCAAACACAGACTATTTTTACCTTTTTTTCCTTTTAATGTCTTCACTTTCCTTCCCTGTGGGTGGTCAAGGAGGCAAGCCAAATTGTGGAGGTTGCTAGCATAGAAGGTGCATCTGTTTGCCACTGTTACTGTTCCATTTGGATTTTGGATGTAGTGTATCTCATGGGGCTCATAGAGGTCTTCGTCAATCAGCCAGGTGATATTGGGAGCAGGCTTTCCTGTTGCTGAGCAGACTGCAGTGAGAAGATCCTTGGTGGCCGGGTAGGACTCAAATTCCACTGTTAGCTCAGAAATTGCTGAGAGCAAAGAGAGGAGATAGTTACTACACCCCGTGGTCAAAGCTGGGTAAGTGAGCTCTCTGAACTTGGGTTCTCACCCAAATGCACCCCCAGCTTATTTACCTTCACCACCTCTAAGGAAAGACATGGTGATTCTGGAGAATATCCACTGAGCAGATGCTGCTGCATGGAAAGGCTCCATATGATGGAAAGGATAACACATCAGGCCTGCAGCACAGGTCTGATGAAGTCAGGAGACATGTAAGTGAAAATAATTGGAAAACTTACTCTGAATATTGAGGCATGTATCTTTACTGTAAGAGCCATCAGGGAACGCATTGAAAATGCATCTGTAGCAGGATTCATCCTCAAAAGTGAGATTTTGTAGTGTGATGGCTGAGGCTTTCAGGGCTGCTGTAGTGAAACGTGCCTTCTTGTGAAATGACTCTATCAGCCGCAGCCCATAGGTTTTACTGTAGGTGGCTACGTTCTGGAAAGAAGACCCATTTCTCTTCTGCCAAGTGACTTGCAAGACATCCAGGGAGAGTGAGAAGTTGCAATAGATATTAGCCTCTCCACCGAGGGCTGCTGCAATAAAGCTCTCAGACTTCACTGCTTCCTTCACACCTAGGAACAAAGCAGGCCTCAAGATCAGAGGGAGAGAGGAAAAAATCCCAACAATTCACTTGGGAAAACATGTAATCCCCTGAAGTCCCCATCCAGTCTCAGCCTTCCCATCTCACAGAGCACTGGAACAGGAAACGACACCATGAATCCACGGGGGATGTTTGGATACCTGTGGACTCCCTGATATTGAATGTGGTTGTCTCTTCGTTAGCTTGCATAATGCATTTCCCAGCCACGAGGCAGTGCTGTGGTGGGGAGAAAGGAGGCAAAGGATCATACTGATGGTGCGATACACCAGTGAAGGACTGCAGCACAGGTGCTGCCATGCATTTGGATTTCCTCATTCATGCAGAGGCAAGGTGTCTTAGCACAGCAAATCAAGACTTGGGTCATTTGCCTGATTCACATGCGTGGTCCCCACATGGGGCCCTGGAAATGCAGTGCTACCACCCTCACTGAGGTTGGGAGCTGGGACAGGATCAGAGGGGCTCTCCAGCAGCCCCACAGGTGCCTTTCTGCCCCACTGATTGGCAACGTGCCTCCTCCGTTAACCACCTGCCTGCCCGCACCCCACCACTGCCAAAATGATCCCTCTTTGACCTGGATAGCTCTAGGCTGTCCTGGAAAGTCCCAGAAAAACTGTTCCTACTCTGGGGAGCATCCCCCTGCTCCTCACACTGGCATCTACGGAGACATGGGGGGCAGACCAGGGCACCCCACCACCAGAAGACCCGCCTGTACAACAGAAGAGTTGTTCTGCCTGTCCCAACAGAAACACGAGAGAGACACAGAGACACAAATGGGAAATACAAGCCTCCTCCTGCTAAGGAGCTCAGTCTGACACAGTGTCTGAGACTCTGGATGTGCCCAGAGAGGCTGGTCATGCTCCAGAAAGCCTCCATGGGGAAAGAGCATCCCTACTCACCACTGGCAGCCTCCTCCAGCCGGCAGCCCCTGCAAAGCAGCAGCAGGCAGATCCCAGCCCAGTAGCCCCAGGGCAAAAGCATGGTGGGGCTGCGCATGGGCTGAGAACTTGCCACTTCTCTCACCTCTGTCGGCAAGAGGCTGGCACACACACAGGGAAGAAAGTGAAAGATTTCGCGCTGTTTTTCAAAGCTCCGCTGGGGGAACCAATCCACAAACAGCGCAGCAAACATCTTCCGTCGTTGTCATTTCCTCCTCCTGCTGCTGCTGGTCAATCATTAATGCCTGCGAGCAATGTCTACAATGTGCTGGCATTGTGATGCAGCTGCACGGCTTTGTTCCCCAGACTGCAAGGGTTATCAGGCTTGGAAATAATCAACACCCCCTAAAAGAAAAAAGAGCAGGAACACTTACTCTTCCTCACTGACCCGTTAGAGCCACCCTGGTGAGCTCAGATATGGGTGCACCATAGGACTTGCAGCTTGCCAGGTGTAACTGCAAGCTGTTCCCAATCCATGCGGGTGGCTGATGGCCAGCAGGAAGGGCAGCTCTGGGTGCCAATCCCAGGCAAACCAGGACATATCACCCTGCTCCCCCTCACCCAGTGCAAGGGACTCACCAGCAAGCACAAGAGACGCTCCTCCACCGAAAGGAGCAAAGAGACACCCACAGGTCCCATTGCTTCACTCCAGCCTGCAACAAGCCAAGACCACAAGCTGGATCATGAAAGGAGTCTGCAGAGGGCAAGTATGCCTTAAGACCCCCACCCTCCCCAGGCGTGTCTGTGTCTAAAGCAGCTCCAGAAACCAAAAGCCAGCAGTGTAACAGGGATCCTGCACTGAGGGGTCTGGTGCCCAGGGGTTACACTGCAAAACCACACAGCAAAGCTCTTAGCCATGTGGTAATCCAGTGGTGAGATGAAGCATGGCATGAAGTTTCTGGTTGTATCTACAGAAGGAAAGCCTCTGCACTCTATACAACTCTTCTAGTGTTTTCTGTGTTAAAAGGAGATGGATATTTCACAAGAAAAGATGTTTATATTTTGTACAGGTCTTAGGCTGTGTACTCCCTCAAGCTTCACAGAAATTTCAGGTGTTCCCTCCCTCAAAGCTAAGAAGATTACAACAGCACCTGTCTACAAACATCTTGGACAAGAGTTCAGTGCTTCTTTCACACACATCTTTATATAAGCAAAGACGAAAGCTGTGAAGACATGAGAAAGCCTTCCAAAGTATGCGTGATTTCTGGTATACTATGAGTGGAAACAAAAATATCACAGAATCACAGAATTTCTAGGTTGGAAGAGACCTCAAGATCATCGAGTCCAACCTCTAACCTAACACTAACAGTCCCCACTAAACCATATCCCTAAGCTCTACATCTAAACGTCTTTTGAAGACTTCCAGGGATGGTGACTCCACCACCTCCCTGGGCAGCCCATTCCAATGTCTAACAACCCTTTCAGTAAAGAAGCTCTTCCTAACATCTAACCTAAAACTCCCCTGGCGCAACTTTAGCCCATTCCCCCTCGTCCTGTCACCAGGCACGTGGGAGAACAGGCCAACCCCCACCTCACTACAGCCTCCTTTAAGGTATCTGTAGAGAGCGATAAGGTCGCCCCTGAGCCTCCTCTTCTCCAGGCTGAACAAGCCCAGCTCCCTCAGCCGCTCCTCGTAGGACTTGTTCTCCAGGCCCCTCACCAGCTTCGTCGCCCTTCTTTGGACCCGCTCAAGCACCTCGATGTCCTTCTTGTAGCGAGGGGCCCAAAACTGAACACAGTACTCGAGGTGCGGCCTCACCAGAGCCGAGTACAGGGGGACGATCACCTCCCTAGCCCTGCTGGTCACGCTGTTTCTGATACAAGCCAGGATGCTGTTGGCCTTCTTGGCCACCTGAGCACACTGCTGGCTCATATTCAGCCGACTGTCCGCCATCACTCCCAGGTCCTTCTCTGCCTGGCAGCTCTCCAACCACTCATCTCCCAGCCTGTAGCTCTGCTTGGGGTTATTGCGCCCCAGGTGCAGGACCCAGCACTTGGCCTTGTTAAACTTCATGCAGTTGACCTCAGCCCATCGGTGTAGCCTATCCAGATCCTCCTGCAGAGCCTTCATACCCTCGAGCAGATCGACACACGCACCTAACTTGGTGTCATCTGCAAACTTACTGAGGGTACACTCAATGCCCTCGTCCAGATCATTGATGAAGATGTTGAAGAGGACCGGCCCCAGCACCGAGCCCTGGGGGACGCCACTAGTGACTGGCCTCCAACTGGACTTGACTCCATTTACCACGACTCTTTGGGCCCGTCTATCCAGCCAGTTTTTAACCCAACGAAGCGTGCGCCAGTCCAAGCCAAGAGCAGCCAGTTTCTTGAGGAGAATGCTGTGGGAGACGGTGTCAAAAGCCTTGCTGAAGTCAAGGTAGACCACATCCACAGCCTTTCCCTCGTCCACCCAGCGCGTCACTTTGTCATAGAAGGAGATCAGGTTCGTCAAGCAGGATCTGCCTTCCATAAACCCATGCTGACTGGGCCTGATCGCCTGCTTGCCCTTCAAGTGCCGCATGATGACTCCCAAGAGGATCTGCTCCATGAGCTTCCCTGGCACTGAGGTCAAACTGACAGGCCTGTAGTTCCCTGGGTCAGCCCTCCGGCCCTTCTTGTAGATGGGCGTCACATTCGCTAGCCGCCAGTCAGCTGGGACCTCACCCGATAGCCAGGACTGCTGATAAATGATGGATAGTGGTTTGGCCAGCACCTCTGCCAGTTCTCTCAGTACCCTTGGGTGGATCCCATCCGGCCCCATCGACTTGTGCACATCCAAGTGCCGTAGCAGGTCACCAACCAGTTCTTTGTGGATGGTGAGGGTCACATCCTGCTCCCCATCCCCTTCCACCAGCTCAGGGTACTGGGTATCCAGAGAACAACCGGTATTGCCGCTAAAGACTGAGGCAAAGAAGGCATTGAGTACCTCCACCTTTTCCTCATCTCTTGTAACTAAGTTTCCCCCCGAATCCAGTAAAGGATGGAGATTCTCCTTTGTCCTCCTTTTTGTGTTGATGTATTTATAAAAGCGTTTTTTGTTATCTTTAATGGCAGTAGCCAGATTGAGCTCCAGATGAGCTTTGGCCTTCCTAATTTTGTCCCTGCACAGCCTCGCTACATCCTTATAGTCCTCCCTAGTGGCCTGTCCACTTTTCCAAAGATTATAAACCCTCTTTTTTCTCCTAAGAAAACCCTCTTTTTTCTCCTATGCCTGACTTATCTGTCTGGTTTGATAGTCTCATTATGAAAGAGAAAACCTGCTCAATTACTGCAACTCTCTAATTTCAGCTGATTTGCAATGGTCAGTGCCGAAAACTGAGCAAACAATAGGCTATATTTTCTCCCAAGTATGAGTTCATCACAAAACTCACTGATGTGGCATTTAGTAGCTGAATCATTCCTCAGCACCATACAATAGAGAAATGATGAATTATGCTTTCAATCTTCTATTGCCATAACAAAGTTCCTTTTCACTGCAGGGATTTAGTCCCGTGCATCTGCCAGTAGTGGTTTTTGAAAAAAGTATATTCTTCCAATTGCAACTGTGTTTTGCAAAATGTCTAGAGGGCAGCACTTCAGTGAGAGGAAACCACATCCTCAGCCAGAGCTGCTGCTGCAAATCCTTCACATGTTACTGCTCTGGTGAACCAGGAACCTGGCACCCAGAGAGAGAGAAGTAACAGCACGGGGAGTCCCTGAAGCAGCCTGGCATGCCAAAACATGAGTCTAGACGTGTTGCACGGCCTTAGAATAATGTTTCAATGTATTCTGATATGGATAAATTAAAAAACACTGTTTGGCCTCTGATTCATTTACCGTATCTAAATATAAACAAATATTACACTATGGAGATATGCAGAGTGGAATATTCCATACTCTTTCTCCTAATGCTTTGCACTATATGATCCATTTGCCTTGATTTAGAGCTTTTTAAAATGAAAGATAATGCAATTCAAGGAAGTTGTCCCCTGTATTCACCCTTAACACAGGGGCAGGGCTGTTTCCTCTCACAGCTCTTGCTTGCTCCTATTGCTCTAGCCAGGTGTAAGAAAATCCTGAAAACAAGAGAACCCTGACTGAGTTTTAAAGGACACTTTCTCAATGTCCTATAACCAGATGGCTACTGACAAGATCAAAAGTCAAAGCCAAGAGGTGCAGACTACATGAAGCTTCCTCCTCAGGAGATGTGGCCACAGCCACCTTGCTGCAAAGGTGCCAGTATGCACCATGAGCAGCCTTGAGCATGTCCCTGGCCAGAGGTATGGCCACATACGAGGTCATCAACCTCTTGTCAGGGCTCTTGTAGCTATTGCTCAACTTTTAAACTATTTTTCTATTTTATTTTATTCTCATTTTTTTTTGCATTCCAATGAACTGCCACTATGCCACAGAGTTTTCCTTTTCCTCGGTTAGACCTGGCTCAGGTTTGCCAGGTGAATAAAGACAACCCATCAAACACCTCCTGGAAAACTGAAGTCCCAGAGAAAAAAGTTAACCCCATTCCCATCGCTCAACAAAGCAAGCAAGAAAAAGAAAAACAAAAACCACTTAACACGGGGAGAAATGCAAGACGAAGTGCAACAGGGAGCACCCACTTCAGCCTACAGTGCCAGCAAAACTCCCTGTTAGAGTTGTCCTTGACTTTCTTTCCCCACTCAGTCATTTCCTCTGTACCCAGGCTTCACACAAGGCTGCTGGGAGCCTCGGGCTGTAGTACATCGCCTCCATTGCCTACTATTACCTAGGCTTTTGGTGTTTGTTTTTTGGTGATGGTGACACTAGCTCAGAACAGTCCTGTAGTGTAAACTTTGAAGATACACTCCTCTTCCACATACTTACAAAGTTAACCTGCTTTGCATCGCTTGCATTGACAGCAGGAGAATAGAGCCATCCATTGTGCTTCAAGTTCTTTTTTCTTTTTTGTTTGTCTTTTCCAGACCTATTCAAAACTGGCAACATTTTATAACCTCTGATACTATTTGTTAAATACTAAACCTATGAGTAAGCCCATGTTAAATTTCATCTTTAAAGAGTTGCTGTCAAACTATTCACAGAGATAAGCTGACAGACAAGCACAACATAATAATAAAGAAACCTCAGAACAACAGTTAGGATGTTATTCACCCACGGTATAAACTTCTGATCCCCTCAGTCACGTGCTTGGTTGTTCTTTGAAACGTGTCTGTACCTGTTTTGTACTCTTCTCCCCCACCTAACAGACCTTTGCTACGTGAAGCCAAACTCAACAGCAGTAACATATAGCATTTTATGGCACTGTATTTCACTGGCTATTTTGTACATTATGAAGACAAATACGCATATCAGTTTTACATGTTCTGCATTTGGATGTCATTTGCAGTTCTCATATCTATACTGAGAAAGACAAATAGGTCAATAATGTGCTCCTTACTGTACAACATTTTGCTTGTGCGCTGCCAGATCCCCCCTTTCATTTGGTCACTAGTTCTGTTGTGCTGGTAAGCACAAACCTACAAAAGCCTTTCACAATCCAACATTCAACTAAAAAGTAGAAGGAATTACAAAAACACACATAAGTATTTTATTGACTCCAAACCCAGCTTCTGTTCCAGATGAACAACTTGTAAAAAAAATAGAAACACGTCATCTCTACAATCTTCCCATGCTTCATAAGGGCTTCTTGCCAGCTTTGCGCCTTTTTATCTCCCCTCTGAAAATCCTTTTACTTCCCATGTCAAGTCTATTTCAGAACCAGACTGATTTCTTTTTTTTTTTTAAAAAACAAAACAAAACATTAATTTAAACATTAGAAGCAAACAATTTAAAAAACTCTCCAGAAATAAACCAAACAAACTAACAAATAAAACCTCAAACCAAAAACAAACAAACAAACAAACAAAAACTGACCCACTGCCTGGAGCAGCAGTCACTTTGCCTGCATCCCATGGGGCACAAAATACCCCCAGGGAAGGTCTGCCTCCCTCCATGGCCCTTTCCCATGCAGGCAAAGAGGAAACCTAAACTGCAGTTCTGGGGAAGTCTGGAAAAAAATAAAAAAAAAAAAAAAAGAGGTTTCTTCCTTTGACAATTAAGGAGAAAAATTCCCCAATTGTGAAGGCTTCTGGGCTGCAGCCAGTTCCCTTTTCCCCGCACTCACCAGATCAGCTATTTCTAAGCACTATGAGGTTTAAAAAACCTTTTTTTTCTATGACAAGAATTGGGTTTGTTCATTCTCAGCTCACCCACTCTCTTTCATTTCAGATGACTTGGCTTGTTGGCCATGGGGAGTGTAGGGGAAGGAAAGGAAGACACAAAGCCCTTTGTTTTTACATACCTTTCTAGGAAAGGCTGGTGGAGGTGAGAGCTGGCAATTTGCTGGTGCCTGATGGCTCAGAAATTACAGCCCCTGGCACCAGGGTTACAAATTTGGTCCAGCTGCAGACGTGCTCTCCTGAGCCCTTTGGGGAGATGGTTCAGATCCCAAAATACCACAACAGCAGCAGCCTCTCTCCATGTCCCCTCTGCCTCCCTCCACCCACAGGCAGCACGCCCCAAGTCAGTGGACCAACAAAACATCACGCTGCCTCAGGCAGCCCCCACCCAGCTTTGAACCTCTAATATTAATGTATGAGAAAGGAGTAAACGCAGCATAGAAAATGCAAATCACAAGGTTTCGTTATGCAGTTCCACATAGCCAAGAGCCTTAGCTTCTCAAATAAATATTTCACAGCTTTTTTCTAAAAAAACGGAATGTTTGTATAACAAAATAAATAAATATATATTATTAAAAGTCTCTCTCTTTTTTTTTTTTTTTCCTTGTATTTCCTTTGTTGTGATCTCACAGCAGGTTTACTTGACAGTCCAAGGCGTCCATGTGTTGGGTGTGCAGGATCTCAGCTGTTGGGCAGCACAGCGGCACCCTGCTTGCCAACAAGCACGGACTGTCCACATGCCTTCTCCTTGGAACATACAGGAAGGACCTAGCAGAAGAGATTTTTTAATTTTACTTTTTGAAAAATATATGAATGTCTTAAGTGCAGGGGAGCAGATTTGGTCTGCCTGCATTACCAAATGGAATTTTGCACCTGTTGGTGCTAGAGAATGGTAGATTAAGTTTTGCTTCTCACAACCTCCCCAGCAGACTTCAGCTTGGATTTAGGGATAGCATGTGTGGAAGAAATGCATTGTAGTTCTTGCCATTGCCTTTTTTTTTTTTTTTTTTCTCCCCAAAACATGCATTTAAAAGCAAGGGTGCACACTCAGGTGCATCCTGCAAGGAGGCTGAGATGCCTTCAGCACAAAACAGGACTGGGACTTGGTCAAGCTGCAGTGTCCCGCTGGGTTTGCTCCCGCCTTGAACTTGCATCCTTCACAGCACCCCACAGGCTCATGTGTGGCCGTTTCCCATCCTGAGCACCACACACTGGCACGCTCTTCCTCAAGAGCCCCTCTTCTGTTCAAGACGCTTCCTTGAAGGCATGGCTTGGCCATGCCATACATAGGTGGGTCATTTTAAGAGATGCAGAAGAGTGGTGTAAGGTTATGGTTGCCATCTGAACTTTGCTGTTCCTCGGCAAGGGAACAGAGACCTACCCAGCCAGTCCGGGCCAGGTTTCTCTCCGGGTCATGTAGGTGTCTCAGGCAGCAGCAAAGGAAGCAGGCGAGGAGAAGGAGGGAAATCAGAGGGACCATCACTCCCATGACAATGGCCACAGATGGTGCCATGGAGCTGTCCTGACCTGTGGGGAAAGCAGCGGGTGCTCAGGCAGGCTTCTCCATGAAGAAAACCAAAGCAAACCAACCCATTTTGGACACCCCTTAGCTGATCCCCAGGCTCAGAAGGATCTAATGAGGTACCATGTGAGCATGTGCAAGCACACATACAAATAATACCACATGTGTCTCAGGTCTGATGCCCCAGGGGAACACCACAGCACCTCTCTCTGATGGGCACCAAGTGCTGCATCACTGCTGGGGAGCAGGACATCTGGATGCTCCCCATCTGCCTGCCCCTCCCCATCCCAGCTGCTCTTCACAGGGCTTCCCCACGTGCTCCCCAGCCCTTGGAGGAGCTTCTGATCTACCCCAGTAGATGTTTCCATGTCTCCCACTCCAGGGCAGGAGCGGGGCTGAGTACTGACCCTGTGCCAGGCTGTCCATGGGCAGGTCCAGGGTCACATTCAGAGATGGGTGCTGGATCACACAGGCGATGGGGTACTCCTGGATGATTTTGGAGTCAGTGTGGGTGAAGTTGCTGATGACAGTGACGGTCTGGTTTCCAAGCCTGACGTGGTATTCCCTTGGTTTCTGCAGCAGGATGCTGGGAAGGCGCCAGTAGATTTTTGGAGCTGGCTTCCCTGTTGCTGAGCAGCTCATCCCCACCACTTTCTTGGAGTCTTCAGCTATGTCTGGACTGGGAATAAACTTGGCTTCCACTTTGGGGTCTGAGATGGCTATAAAACACAAAGCAGCAAGGTCTGTTAATTTCTGCTTACATTTAAGCCGAGAACACTTGTATTTATTGTTATTTTAGCATCACTGAGAATCCTGAGCTGCGGAGGACCCACAAAGATCACCAAGCCCAACTCCTGGCTCCACACAGACCACCCAAAAATCAGACCCTATATGTCTGAGAGCATTGTCTTGGAGGGCAACCTTGATACTTGACCTTTCATCCCACTCACTAAAGCTGTGGCAGAGACAAATAAACATGACAGTGATCAGAAAACGATGCTGAAAATGAAGAACTTGGCAAAAACAGGGCTAGAGGGTAGAACCATACAGGTTTCAAATCCCCTATTAAGAGCAGCACAGCAGCATCCCAGACAAGAAGCACTGATGAAAACAACAGGTAGTGAAACCACACATCCTCCTCTCTCTGAAAGGTTTGAAAAGCTTCAGTGAGTCAAGGTGCTTGTTCTTATCCCTTGAACTCATCTGCGAGATTAGATTTACTGCTCTTTAAGATGTGCAGGCTTGGGCACATCTTAAAGAGTAAAATGCCAGGGAAGATCTGAACACCTGAGGACACATCCGTCCCCAGATCAGGGCAATCTGTTCCCAAGAAAGCAGAAAGAAATGCAGGGAGGCTGAGCTCCTCCACCATAGAAAGTAGTGAAAACAAGGTGTTTGGAGTTGGAGTGAAATCTGTGGGAGTCTGACAGTACAAACTCCTTAGTAGGCAACAGGACAATGGAAAAGGTGCCCAAACCTCCAAACCTTACGTTTTTGTTTTTGTTTTTTTTTGAAATATCAAAGTAAAATTTGTGTGTTGAACTTCAAGCAAAATCAACTATTTATTCCACAGCCATAAAGTCGTAGCATAACTGAGGTTGGAAAGGACATCTGGAGGCCACCTAGTCCAAGCTCCTGCTCAAAGCCAGTCTAGCTAGCTCAGGCTGCTCACGCCGAGACTCATAAAGGCACATAACTCCATTTGGGAGTGCCGTTTCCCAAATACAAGGGTTCCAGGTGGCAGTTCACCAGCCTGCCCTCTACTTCAGTGCACAAGCTGATGGCATAGGGGTCCAAATCATGTTCTACTTCTGCCTGCCTGTTTCTGATAACACTACTTTTTAAAATCATGTAAGTGCAGTGGTATCTTTAGTTTCATTCAGGTTTGAGTTAATATGGATGCCCTGTGATTTAACACTTGTCTATTAGTATATTTAGTAGTACCGTATGCATATATTATTTACATAGCAAAAATAACAAGTCAGCAAAATATTTATGCTGAAATTGACTTTTGCCACAACACTAGAAAACATATCACTGTTGTTCAGCAATTCTGACTTAAACCAAAAGATTATGTTTACTCTTACAATGAAAAATACTTTTTTTTTTTTTTTTTTCCCATTTGAGCACTAAATGAAGGTTTGCATATGAATGAGATCAAATGATCCTGCTAAAGGGGGAAAAGATACATGGTAGCTGCATAATGGCACCCATAGGCCCCTGGTAAAATCTCATATGCACGTCATGAGGCTGTCTGGATTGTCCAAGTCGTAACTGCCAGGAGGACACTTTATACCATCTTTATACCTTGTGTGTGTGTGTGGCTATGCCTCATTATTTACTATGTCTGTGACTGCTTAGAAGAATGATGTGGATATTTTATATTTTTTTTTCGCATCACCCACAGACAGAAACTCAAACCCTACTGAACTGATGAAACCCCACTTGCAGTGCTCTGAGAGAAACAAGCAGAGCATTTAGGGGGATTTCAGCTGGAACTTCTCAAAATCTCCCGTGTTTGAAACGACACAAATAGTCACAAACAGTTTATGTTTTGATTAATAGATGATCTCTGAACTTCTTCTTTCACTCACGGGATCCATAAAAATAACATATCCACCCACAGAGTTGACTTTACATATTAGGTTGCGACATCCAAAAGCAGTAAAGGAAAATTGTCACAGATATTTCCCTTTAGAGGGTTTTACTGGAGCACGGGTGGTAAAAAGCAAGGAAGGCAGACTGGCACCATTGCTGCCGTCTGGCAACCTCCAATCTTAACTGAGTCCTAAAGATTAAGGTGAACCTTGGCTTATAAAGGCACACAGATGGGGTGAGAAAAATTGCTCAGCATCATATCTTGGCAGGCATACATGCATCCCAAATGGACTCTTCTCACTAGGCAGTCCTCTGCCTTCCCATGTTGGACCCTAGGGAATGTTTATTACATGGGAAAATCTTGCATGGTCGCTCTTCCCCTTGTGTCTGTAACAGATGCACAAACAAAGCCCATAATGACCTGGTTTTGCAGTGAAGTCCTGCTGTGCTGCTTGTTAGCGTGTGCACACTGTTGAGGTTTGATGAACGTGCTTAAATTAACTTCTGCTTTTCTCTTTTAACAAAATATTTGTTTCCAGTGAAAAACTACCCACAGGACGTATTGTGCTCAGGTACATGATGGGCATTTTCAGGAATTTGAGTATGCCTCGTGAGTACATTAAGACTTCATGGGTAATCAGCAGCAATTTCCGTGCCTCAGTTTCCCTGTCTAAGAAATGGCAATGGCATTTCTCCACTGTGCTGGAGCCCTCCAGGTGGATGGGGCTATCTATCAGCAGGCAGGTGTCTGACCCAGCAAGGTGTCTTGCCCAGTCCCAAGCGACACATCACCTCTCTCCATCCCTGGTAACTCTAGCCCCTTTCTGGGTTTAGATCCTTTATGTCAACAAAGGTCAGCAAAGCATTTCTAATGCAAAATGCAGAGGGAAGAGAAGCTGGCAGTTCAAAAGAAACCTACCAAGCACACTTGAAAATACTCTGTGCCAAAATGGCTTTTGGTACGGGATAGAAAACTGCTGCTGGTTCTTCACCTTGCCCCATTCAGCCAAACAGATCTGAGATTCCCGCTGCCTGTACCTGTGCAGCTTTTCTCAGCACCGTTTCTGGTTCTGACTGCGGTTTCAATTCCCTGTGCTATGCCGCGCAGGTCCTGGAAGAACCCTCTGGTGAAGGCTGTTGTAATCAGGCAATAACCAGCCTGTAAACTCCCTGGCCATCCCCGCTGGATGGCATACGCATGCCAGTGGCTCATCTGTGGCTGATGGCATTGTCAGCTGGCTTGCTCACCTTGCCCAGCATCCCTGTGCCCTGGCACATCCCTGCCTGCTTCACCTTCCCAGCCTGCATGCTCAGGGAAGTTAATCCCCTTGTTATCAGCTGGGGAACAGGGGAATACACCTACAGCTTTTAAACAGCATGTTCTAAATTAGCTATAATGAGAGCTTTTGCTTACATGCTCAGATCTCTGTAATGGGTGAATTATAGCCCCAGGGCTGGTGATTTGGGGAAAATTTACCACACTTGGATCAAAAACAGACAAGATAAACCAAAGCCAATTTAACCCCGTGTTTAGATTCACATGGTAAACAGAAAGGGATTTCTGTACTAGTTACTTGTATATTTTCCTGTAATGCCTAACTCGGCATTTACTGTCCAAATGACTCAGGGTTGTGCGACTGCACTTTCCCCTTCATATCTGAAGCATCAAGAGGATTTCTCCCACTAATTTCTTCTTTCTGCTCTAGAATCTTTCCCAGGAGAGAGGAAAAAGGACTTCTACGTCAGGCCAGGTTTTCCCCCATTTCCTTCTCTCTTTCCCCTTTTGCTTAAGTCGTTATTCCCCTATAAACCAGGGTTGCCTGTCTTTTTTTCCCAGGACTCCTAGCATGAGATTTAACTCTCTCCTTGAAGCTAGCTATCTGCACAAGAAACAGATATCTGCACAAGAAACAGAAGGGGAAGAGCCCCCGAGTGGCCCTGACAGAGCAGTGGGGCTTTGGGGGCTGTGGTGAGAGCAGCTGCCAGCCTGGCATTGAGCCTGGGGAACTCTGAGGAAGCTGTAGGGCACACACCAGCTGCTTTGTTGGCTTAAAGGGGAAAAAATAGAAGAAGTGTTCAACGGCACCTCCCCATCAGAAGTAAAGCCATCGAGGGATGCAGAGCCAGGGAGGAAACCAAGCCACCTTTCCCTCATAGATTTAGCAACTAACAGTGATAAGGAAAGGCTTTTCTCCGGGGGGAACAGCCTGGTCCTCAAAGACACAACAGCCCATCCGCGATTACAGTGCCTTACCGTAAACCTTGAGGCACATCCTGCCTGTGATGGCCCCCGAGGGAAAGGTGTTGAAGATGCACCTGTAGCATCCTTCGTCTTGCAAGGTGACCCTGTGAAGGGAGATGGCCGAAGTCTGCAGCCCGCTGTCTGCGAAGCTCACGTGGCTGTCATAGTCCTTTGCTATCTTCTGGCCATTGATGGTACTGTAAGTTGCTATGTTGCCTTCGGCCCCATCTATTTCCTTCTGCCAGGTCACTTGTATCACGTCCTCATTTGTGGTCAGCTTGCACGAGAAAGTCACGTTCCCGCCTGCCTGGACCGACTGCACCTTCCTGTGTGTCACCTGCACGGAGCCTGGGGAGAAGCAGGACTGTGCTCAGCACCTCTCACCACCCCAGCAGACACCCCATGCCTCAGCCCTCACCCTGCTGCCAAGGAAAAGCCAGGAACATGATTCAGAGGAGTTGCCCTGGGAGTCTGTCTGGAGGCGACACCTGTCACACCACATCCTACAGCCCGATACCTGCTCTGTGGTTAGAGATCTCCAGGGAGAAGGAAAAACTAATCACTCGCCTCTTCCAGTTCACCGACACAGGTGGGAAAACTATTAAGGGACCAGCAAGCGAAGCGGATGCTCGCAGGTTTGATAGCTCAACCCCACAGTGCTCTGGCTCTTAGGATAATAGCTTGTAGAGTTTACCTGGGTAGATGCTGCACGGGAAGGGAGATAGCAGCAGGGACAGTTACAGCACTGAAAATATATCATTCAGTTTGCAAGAAAGCAAATTATTGTTTCTAAAGAGGAGTGGGGTTATCTGCAGTGCCCAGAGGTGCACTTGTCCACCCAGGACATGTTCAGGACATGCGGAAGCCAGCCAGGCATTTTGCTGTTCAGTCCTCAGGTGCACCACAGGCAGAATTCAAGCTATTGCCATAGAAGCTATTTTGGAACAAACTCAGGCTTTTCTACATGATTGTTAATTATGAAAACAAATGCAACATGCTCACGCTTCCAGTGGTCGGAACCTAGAAGCACCCTGTCCATCATTACAAATAATTCCATCATAGCGACAGAAAATCAGTGCCATGCTCTGGCACAAATCTCAGCCAAGTCAGAAGATGAAAGTCAATTTCAGCCCTGTGAGTCAGGATGATTTATGATGTGCAGAATGTAAACAGAGCCAAACACTGGTCTGCAACTTACAAATTCACCAACGTTAAATAAAGGAGTGGATGCTGTCTTTGTGCCCTGAGGTATGCCAATCCATCACAGCGCTGAAGGAGAAGGAAATAGAGACCGGGAGGTTACCTGAGGCGAGGCTCCAGAGGCTGCAGAGGAGCAGGCAGATGGCCATCGTTTCAGCTGTGCGTCCCCGAGACCAGCGAGCGACCGACTGATCCATCACAATGTGGCTTCCTCTTTTTTATACGCCTCGCTTTTACTTTACGGACATTCCCTATGTGCTCGTACGGTAAGAGGTGCCTCATAAACTCATCTCACGTGCACCCAGCTGAACAACAAAAATTTGGGGGGACGAGTGTCACAGACAGAAACTGAACATTTCCCAGTTGTGCCACTGGCTTTACAAGGCTGGGTTTTTCGGAAGCACTTTTCTTGTGAGGTGTTTGTACTAAAACACCTGAAATAAAAGTGCCTGGGTGAGGGCCGGGTGGTGCCAGGACCAGGCGCAGGGCAGGAGGATCAGGGCTGCAGGTGCTGCTGAGGGCCAGGAACTGCCACTGCCATCAGCTCAGCACCTCTGCCAGGCAGGGAGCATGGGGGCAGCTGGACCCAGATCCCCTGAGTCACTGTGTTTGTGCCTTTTTTGCTTCATCATCTCTGCCTCTGCATTTCTCTTTTTCTGCCAGCTGGATCACGCTGTCGAAACCACCACAAGTCTCTGTCCCTGGGTCTCTCATGTACCCTTCAGTGGGGCAAGCAGCCAGCAGGACCTCATTTACTAATCAAACTTTTACTGTCATGCCGAGCCTCCTGTTTCTGTTTCCTAGCTGGGTGTCTTGTGTTTTTGTAAATGATGATGACACCAAACTGAGAGTGCATTAAAAATGTTTTAGTTTCTTTGAATCGCTGTATGTACTAGCCTTGGATCGCGTAAATATTTGGGGGAAGCTCAAGCCATAACATGACAAAAAATCATCAGGCATGCTCACACACAGTTCCTACTATCAGCTTTCAAGTGTTAATTAATTACCTGGAAAATAAATAAATAAATACAAAAACAGGCAAAAAGCAAGGATGCAAAATCTACAAAAAATTCTTCCTGTGAGGTTTTCCAGACCATTTTGCAGCTATTATACAACCAAGAGCTCTACCAGATAAGGCAGAGCAGAAAACTGCCAGCCTTGAAATGGAGACCTCAGATTCCCAAGCAAACGTTTAACTTCTGGTACTCACCCTCAGAACTGAAAAGCTCTGAGGATCTGCTGGAACTATGTCCAAAGCCTCCTGACAGGGCGAGAGTGATCTGAGCAGTGATGCGAAGATCCCCTCCAGGATTTGGTGGCACACTCGCGTATAGCTAGCTCTACATGTATTACGATTTTGAAACAAAGCATGGACAGAAGAACTTCCAGAAGCCTGCAGACACCCAGCTAACGCTCACCACTTAGCGATCACAAAAGGAATTGCACTTTGCATTAAGACAAACACGAGCCCAGTTTACACATCTTTCTCTTCATAGGAACAGAACCTGACTCACAACTTTAAACACACAGGAACAGGAACGTCAGGTCCCGCTCCTTAACCCCACCACCGATATCAGTTTATATTTTTAAGTGCACTTATTCAGACATTTCCCAAACTTAGCTGTTTGCCAGTCAAACCCCATGTTCTCCTGCTTCAGCTGCACAGCAGCTGCATTTCTCAGAACAGCACCCAATTCCTGGGCTTAAAGCGTTCTCCAAAACACAATGAGAATTTGGAAATGATCAGGCAGAAGATGGTTCTGCAATCACATCTTGAAAAACACTGATTCATGTTCTTCCCTTCCTTCCTGCTGCACTAGGATGGTTTCTCCAGTTCCAAGTAAATAAAAAAAGGGTATACAGGAATTAATTGCAGTCACTCAGTGACAGCATTTCCACACAGCCCCAGTGACTAATGCCATTGATAAATCACAAGTCTGAACTTCTGGAAAACGCTGCTGGCCAGGCATTCACACATGACTGGAGATTCAGCTCTCACAATCAGACCAAACCATGGCTGTTTTATTTATAACCAGTAAAAAACAGGTTATTAACCAGGTCATCTACCTCGTCAGCAGGTTCAGTGCAGCTTCTCAAGATGCTGCCTATAAATAGAGCAAAACAGAGAGACATGGCTTCGCTCACTGATTAATTTTAGTGACTTTGGAGGTCAGTACACCACAAGTAGCACAGCTGTATGAGCAGCAGCACCTGCTGCTACTAATGGGAAACAGCTTGCCAGATCGAATGTGCCTGGTGCTTCTTACCACCACCATGAATAATGCAGATGTGAGACAGTGTGGGACCATGCAGTACTGAAACACCAGAGAGGGGCTGCTTAGCTGAGACCTGACCCATGGCAAAGTATGCCTCGCTGCAAAACGGCACCTTGCTGGGGGACAGCACACATGAAAATGTCTGGCTAACCACCCACTGCTGTGTACCTCTGTGCTTTGGGCAACATTGCTGCAGACACCTGATGCCTTTTTAGAGATATTTTTTTTTTTTTTTTGGGGGGGGGGGGAGGGGGAAGGGGCAGTCAAGCGTTGTGAATTATAAGATTACTGAACCATCGGCCCTCCAAATTGCATTTTGGTTCTTTAATTATACTTCTCCTTGTAGCTCTGGAGGAAGAAAAAAAGATTAAATAAAAAAAGAAACAGAGGAGAAAGTAAAGCTAGCTTACACTGGAAAAATCTAGCAGCAAATGTTATGATTTTGGGGGGTCCAAAGGGCTTGTTTTTTACCTTTTGTTTCATCGTGACTTTTCTCAGTGGCCAAGCACTCTGATTTCTTCTTGACAGCACTCCACATCCCCACATTGCTCTTTCAGTCCAGGGATCATAGAGGGAGTCCATGCTGCAGCCCATCAGCCTCCTCGTGGGAGCCACCAGCAGCAGCATGCTCTAGCTGGCCTTGGCTTCTCAGGAAACCACGTCAGTCATTCATCCTCCCCTTCTCCTTTCCCCACCTCCACACGTCAAGTGGTTGTCTGTGGTGGAGGCTTTTTTTTTTTTTTTCGTGTACAGTATCTGGGTGGGAGAGATAAGGAGCCTGTACAGCCATTGAGTCTCTTTTGGTAACATATCCAGTACAGAAAATTCAGACAGCAGAGAAACCACGCCAAAAGCTGGTTACCAAGGGTGCAGAGATCCAGTGGGAGGATGGGAAACTGCCAGCCAAAAACAAGGTAGGTTCAATGCCATTTTGTGTTTAATTGCTAAAGAATAAGGCTAAGAGAGTGATTTCAAAATGAGAGAAATTAGGAGATACCTGTGATGAAACAACCTTAAGGAACCAGGGAAGGTACCACAAAGAGTCCCTTGATTAAACAAAAGTAATTTAGCAAGCAAGTTAAAACGAATGACATAATTCTTAGTATGTCGAAGAGCACTGCCTTGGGCTCTTCTTTACAGAGGTGAACCCATCCATAGGTCTCAGCACGGAGTCCGCTGAGGCAGGGAAGGACATTACAAGCGGGGAGCACAAGGAGCAGAGTCCTTGTCATCTTCTCTGGCCTTCCTGGCTGGAAAATCCTATTTAGAAACTCACCTTAGTTTCATCCATTGCACTGCATCTCATAAAGACAGCCTTTTACATACACTGCATATAAATAAATTATTTGTATAATGTACATAAATACACAGAATTTACGTGCAGCAGTGTGTATGACCAGATTGTCTCCTAATGAGCTGTGAAGACAGAGGAGGACCCACCCCCATAAAACCAGCTGCTTCAAACCCCCCAGGAAGCAGCTGATAGCCTTTGTCAGCCTAACACAAGCAGCAGATTTGCTCTGGGAAAGTGGTGGCTCATGTGCTGTCTTAGAGCAATGTGGGATTTCCAAGGATGCCCATCCCCACATGCATAGGCAAAGATGCCTGAAAAGGCAACCCTGCTTGGAAGACCCTTCAACCCAGATGTCCAGCCCCTCTCGCCACTGCCTTGCCGGGTATTCGTGTGTCAGCCTTGCTGCTGCTAAAAACTCCCTTAGTTCTCAGCCTGTGAGAACTGCACTTCCAAGGAACAGTCACCAGGGCTCTCCGGTAACATGGCTCTCAGGAAGAACAACCAAAAAACCACTGTGTGGACAGACGATTTCCTTGAAGGCTCATGAAGAGGAAAATCCCCTCTCGGTCCCACTGTGGTCTGAATGGGTTAAAGAAGAAATCGTGCAGTCTCTAAGTAGTGTACCCTGAGAGCTTGCTCAGTCTTAAGGGGGTTGAAACTAGATGACCTTTAAGGTCCTTTTCAACCCAGGCCATTCTATGATTCTTAAGGAGCTCAGATGAGGCACTCAGGTTGCCATAATTAAACTTTCTGCTCTTTTCCAAAGCAAGGGTATCTCTCACTTCCCTGTGGCCAGAGGCCAATGAATGAATGCTTTAACTGGTCTTGAGGGGAAACAAATAAAGTCCCCAAACCTTGAAGTCCTGCTGTCAGCGGCAGTTTGAGTCGAGAATGACTAAGCTCGCATGAAGCTGGTGGGTCCTAACCTGTGCCTGCAGAGTCTCGGCCCCGTGCTCCTGTCTCCCAGACTTGCTGAATCCCTGGGTTTTAAGTGCCTGTATCACTTAGGTGGATAGGACTCCTGCTGCTTTTGAAAACATTCCCAACTCTTTTCAGAAGCAGGAACCAGGACACATTGAACAAGCTGTTCCTAAGGCAGATCTTTCCTACTAGGTGGCGGTGGGGCTCCGAAGTCCATTTCCCCCACAGAAGGAGACAAGAGGATGGTCCCCACAGCAAAGGGTGGCACCTCACCTTCAGAAACTCCTCTGTGGCAAATTGCTGCCAGAAGAGGTAGGTGGCAAAGTGTTAACAGGTTGCCCTCCTGGGACAGGGAGCATCAGGCAAAGTTTGTTAGTGGCACCCGCTTCCCCTCAGCTTCTCCTAGCAGTTCACCCCTCAGTCACAGCTGCCTGGTTGCTGATAAATCTATCTCCTTCTGAAAAATCACAGAAGTTCAGAGGGGTAGTTATTTTTACGCGTTGTTCAGAAAACTCTCCTTCCCGTGCGGTGACTCAGCATCCTGGTACAGCTCTGCTGCACTGTGCAGGTCCAGCCCTGGCTGCCCCCCGACCCCAGCCCTATCAGAGCTGGTGCACACCTCCTGGCAGTCTGCCCATCCACGCCACCCCAATCCTGCCTCTCTGGCAGCGTGTGGCACTGCTGAAGGGCTGAACCCATAGCACAGCACTAAGTTCTCTCCTGTGGTGGGAGCTAGGCCTCAAAAAGTCCTCCACAAAGCCTTTTGTTCCACATTCACAGCTTTTATTGTCACGAACCTGAATTCCTAAGGAGCCAGGAGCAAGCAGTCATGCCACCCAGCTGTCCGCACCTCTGCTGAGTAGCTTTAAACAGGTCTGGAAAGAAAAAAAAAAAAAAAAGCAGAGGGGTATCAGCAGATAGTGTTTAGCTTTTGGGGATCTGTCAGTTTTATGTCAGATGTGGCTTAAGGAACCAGGTAGGAAGAAAACTATTTCTGGACCATTACCTCTTGTTGAGGGAGAGCAAGCTGAATGGAGAGAAGGGCTGCAGTGGCTCTCCACTGAAGTTCTCTCTCCTGAAGGCTCATGCTGTAATGCCCTACCACATCATAGGACCAGAGGAACATCATATTTCTGACAGCAAAAGAGGCTGGCATCACCCCTTTCAAATATGTGTGCAACCTTAGCAGCAGCATATGTATATCGAAGCCTGACACTTCATCCCATCTATTCAGAGAGCTTGCTTTTTAGTGGCACTTCTATATTTGTCTTGACCACTTCCCCTGTGTGACAGACCCTGGAGCCTGTACAAGAGCTCAGACAGCTTCTCTGCACAGTGCAAAGCAAAACTACAAAACCAAAATTAATTCTGTTTTTATTTCAATAACTGAATCACATTTCTTCTGTTTTGAGACTGCTGGCCAGGACTATTTCTCAGCATTTTCACTGATAAAGCAATATTTATAATTGCCTACAAAACCAAACAAATTAAAAAATAAAAAAAAAAAAATAAGCAATGCCCCAAGTCCCTCCAACCACAACAGACAAGTCAGGGTCTCGTTCTCTAACTCAGCACCTCCCTCTAAGGAGACAGCACGTCTCTATTATGAGCATGGCTGATGAAAAACATTTTAAATTCTCAGACTACACAACTGACTTATTTTCCCACAGTATTCTACATTATTGACTAAATAAGATCACTTTATGTAAGGGTTGTGCAGCAGTTCGCAAGTCTAATTCTCTAAAGAAACATGGTATTTATTGTTTGACCATCCAGGACAAGAGCTATCCAAGCCTGGTGGCCAGTATCACTTCCTCTGAGCAAGAAACTGAAGAATCAGAAGCAAATTGAATATAAACAAGAAACAGATCACAGAATCACAGAATTTCTAGGTTGGAAGAGACCTCAAGATCATCGAGTCCAACCTCTGACCTAACGCTAACAGTCCCCACTAAACCATATCCCTAAGCTCTACATCTAAACGTCTTTTAAAGACTTCCAGGGATGGTGACTCCACCACTTCCCTGGGCAGCCTGTTCCAGTGTCTAACAATCCTTTCGGTAAAGAAGTTCTTCCTAACATCCAACCTAAAACTCCCCTGGTGCAACTTAAGCCCATTCCCCCTCGTCCTGTCACCAGGCACGTGGGAGAACAGGCCAACCCCCACCTCTCTACAGCCTCCTTTAAGGTATCTGTAGAGAGCAATAATGTCGCCCCGAGCCTCCTTTTCTCCAGGCTGAACAAGCCCAGCTCCCTCAGCCACTTGCATCAAATTTATATCAAATCACAGTTACAATATATTCCTGCTATGAATTTTGTGTACTGTAAACATACCTAACACATACACATACATTTTTATTTAAAATGTGCCTTGTAGGACTTCTAGGACCAAACTGCATGAAGCCTTCATGCTGATGTCTACTGCTAAATTAGAGAAGTTCATGCTCAGTGCAGGCTGTATGAAATTCAAAGAAAACAGGTAGGCCATCAGAAATGAAATAAGATCAGCTTTATCTTTATTCCCAGCTGCATTATGAGAACTAAATTTCCCCCCTGAACGGGAAGGTGGGAAGTTATGCTCACTAATATTTGTGAAACTTCCTGCTGCCCTGATAAGAACACCACTTCTATGTGCAGGAAGAAATTATGTCACGCTAGCTGCTGAGCTTAGGAAGCATAGTTAATAAGTTAGACCTAGGACCTATGTTTATTAAGGAAAACTATTAGCAGCAGCAGAGAACGGTGGCATTGCCTTTTTACCTCAGGTAAAGAAAAATAGGAAAAAGAAAAATCAGGAAAAAAAAAAAAAGAAAAATCAGGAAAGAAAAATACAGTACAAATATTCAATTAGGGAGTGACTTACAATTCAAATGAATGACCACACTTATGCAAGTTCAACCATCTGATTAAAACAGCAAAGCTTACTTCAGCTGCCACAGATCAGTCTCTCACGGACTGGCCTGCTGCTGCCCTTGCTGTGCCTGCAGCCTGTGTTGCACAATTGCTGCCTTCTTGTTCCTTTCGGTTTGTACCGGGACACGCATCTCCTAGTTTGTCAGTGCTGCTGCACAGCCACAGGTCTGTGATTCATGCCACTCCTCCCATGAGCCACCCCTGCTCCCCTAGCAGGTCCCTGCACGTCTAAGATGCCATACAAAGGGCACCTGGGGGGTTGCAGTGGAGAGTGAGGTTCAGCCAGCACCAGGCCTAACCCCCTGCCCTCGTGTCCCCATTCCAGGTGGGAGATGAGCATCCCTGGGAGGAGGAAGAGGTACTCCAACAAGGAAAGTAAGTAAAGATGCTCCTCCAGCACCCCGAAGGTGGCAGGGAGAGGGAGGGGATGTGAGGTGCCCTCAGCCACACAGCAGCACTGCAGCCCCAGCCATGGGGTGCTACCACGAGTGTGCTGCCCCTCTTAGGGCTGCTCCCAGAAACACAGGGCAGAGATATGTGCTTCAGTTTGAGCAGCAAGTTTCTCCAGGTTTAATATCTAAAACATCTACCTAGAATTGCACCTCCTTGCACTTCACTACGGCTGAAAGATTAAAAACAAACAGGAAAGCTGGGGACTGTAGAAACCAGGTGTTCTGCTAATAAAATAGCTTTGGCCTATTAAACGTGAATAGGGAAGACTCATGTAGTGGCTGGAATCACACGCATTCACATGAACCACAGCATCTTGGTTTTGTCTTGGACTGTTACCCTTTCTGTCAGGGGTAATGTGACCATGTAGTGATCAGTAATAATTTGACCACTGTAGTTTAACATGCTCAGCTGCTTTCAGGAGCGGAGTGCTTGCTCATTTGTTAATCATACACATTAATGATCTTGTGGCTGCATCAAGGCAGCACGATGCTATTTGGCACCACTGCCAGATCTGTACTTGGTAGGTTTAATGTGACATTCAGAAGCTGATGCCTTCCCTCCAGCCAGACTGCAAAGCAAGAACACTTTAAGTCCTGCTACCTTAGGCAGAATTGAAAGCTCAGCTCTGAAACTTTGTAGGAGCAAACAGTAGCTCAACCAATTTCCTTGCAAGAACCTGATAAGCAGCTAAAAATAAAGCTGTGAAAAAGGGTGATGCAAATAACCCCTTGCCACTTAGATGCCCACAGGACAGAGAGACCAATTTCCCGACAAACCCAGGCTGCTGAATGAATGAGGTTATTCACCTAGGTTTCATTATGGTCGATGAGTAGTACAGCACTGTAAGCATGTGTGAAACCAGAGGAAAGATAAATCTTTACCAGCCATCAGATGTCTCTAGCCCTTGGAGGTTGATCCCTTTCCACAACCCATGTCCCACAAGCTTATGATGTTGCACAGCCTGCAGCCAAGCCTGAGCAAGCCCCGTGCTGCAGAAAACCACGCTCCATCCCCCCACAGGGCATGTTGGCCACCCACACCTCACTGCTCACCTTGCCTGGCATCCTGCAGCTGTGCCGAGGACCCACAGTCACCTGTTTGCTTCCTCTCTCCCCAGCTCAGACCGACAGCTGCGCGCCGAGCCCTGCCCAGGTAATGACTCAAAGTGGATGCTTTCGCTGCTCTTCCTGGGGGCTGGGCTCGAGACATGCCCCTGTCTGAAAAACAAGGTGTCCACCACCTTCCCTCATTAGAGATGTAACCCCACCATTGGGACATTCCCCTGGGAGGCAGAAAAACAGCTCAAGTCTTTGCTCCAAGTAAACCAATACATGTATGCTGAAAGGGCGGGATTCAGCCCCACTCTAGGGCCCCTTTTGGAGAGCATAATGCTGCCTGGCCCCAGTCCCACAGCTCGGGGGCTTGTGCCTCCTCATTCTGCCCTCGGTGAGTCACCCCAGCCACGAGGCAATGCATGGCCGGGGGGTATTCCTCCTACCTCTCCCTCATGACCTTCTCCCCTCGGCTGCCTGCTAGCCAGAGTGACCTCTCTTGCCTGCAGCTGCACCAAAATTGGCATGTTTTCCAGAAGAAAAAAAAAAATAGTTTCGGTTTCAGCATGACATCTTTTAATAAAAAGCTGTTTATCTGGACTATTGCCAACGCAATTTAGTAACAAAAGAAGTCTTTGGTTGAAAGACTAAAGGAGATTTAATACTTAGAAAAGTTAAAAGGCTTTGGTTAATCTTTCCACTGTAAAAAACAGTGATGAATGGCTAAATCACTGCTGGAACAGAATAAGGTTCCTCTTGCCAACATCTCCCTGCCTCTAGGAAAAAAGCCTCAAAGCACGCACTGTTAAGCTGACCGTTCAGTTTCAGTTTCTTATAAACCAGAAGGGATTAAATGGCTGCACTGCAGGAGGACTGGCATGATGCCACATGGCTCAGTCCATCCTGCTTCTCCATTCTTGGGTCAGATTCAGGAGTTGTGGTAAGGCACCCTGAGGTAGTTTGAGAGGCAACCATCCTTTGGTGCATGCCTACTCATCTCTCCAAATTCATCTTTCTGGAGGCGAAAGGCAGAAGAGCAGCCTCCTGTCAGCTGAGGCACTTGACTGTCTCATGCACTCATGGTTTGGGGTTCACATGCCAGGCTCTGAGCACAGCACTTGAGAACCTATGGTCTGCTACCTCTGCTAAGAAAACAATCTTAGCAGCAGGTAACTGATGTTGTGCCTTAAATCACCAGTCATGACCAATCACCAAAAGCCCTGTGTACTGCAGAGCAAAGCGCTGCCATTTAGCAGCCCACCCTATTTTCATACATTAAAATAAAAATAAGAATAAAAATAAAAATAAAAATGACAGCGGTAAAGCAAAAGTTGTTGCCCTGAAGATATGTGGGTGTTTAACAGAAAATTTTAAGAAGGTGGTTGGGAACGATGACAGAAAAGAGTGTGATTAAATGAGCTCATCATTTGTGCGGGGTGTGGGGTGAGCTGTGGGGGCAGAGACGAGGAGGGGTGGAACTTTAATGGGGAACCTTCCAAGGAGCTGTCTCATTTTGAGACTCCAGCCCCAAGTGAAAGCCACAGAGCAAGGTTTGGAGACAGTCTCGGTAGGGTCTTCAGAACAATATGAAAGTCATTTCTTCCCTGTTTTAAACTCAGTGTGTGGATAGTGAAAGACTCAAACAAAATTCCAGGAGTCTTCATGCTCACTCCTCCTGCACTGTCAGCGTGTGGGACAAATCACCCCACCTCTGCACTTCAGTCCCCACTGAGAAGAGGTGGATGACAACAGCCTGTCAAAATGTGTAGGCTGGAAGCACTCTGGAAAGTGTAGCTACAAGTAAGGCTTAGGTAGCCCAGTATGTTGGAAAGTACAAGCGGCACCCGAGCCTTCACTTGGTGGATTTGGAGCCAGTTAGTCATGAAAATAGAGAGCCTACCTGTTCTCATTTTGCAGGCACATGAAGAGAAATGCCTGCTGCCCTCCCAGTTCTTTGTAATAATGGCTAGGAGAAGGGAGAGCCTGGCTTCTGCAGGTAGATAGGGAAGATAGGGCCTTTTCTTAAGCAAGTCTTTCCTGATTCCTCCACTCTTTAAAACATCTGTAATTTCTGAATTTCAAGAATTCTATAAAGCCTCAACAATAAACTCAGGAATTATTTTCAAAATGCTGTTTCCTGAAGGTCCTGAAGGAAATCTTTCACACCAAACTGAATACAAATAGACAACATGATTCATACAAGCTGAGAAAATCTGAAATTCCACAGAAATGATGTCCTAATAACAATTTCTCACTTCTATGTTTGAAAGACAAAAGATAACCCTTGGGTTTATTAGCCCATGGAGCGGAGACCTCTGTTCCACTTAGAGAACACGAAAGGTGGCCGCAAATGTCAACATGAACTCAGCAACCCCCACTTAAAAGTACCGCTATTACTCCAGACTATAGCGGGTGCCACTATAAAGGCAGTGTTTACTCACTGTCTTTATTAGCGAGTTCAAATCAAGAGCATCAGAGCGAGAAACATTTTAACTTCTGACCCCAAATACATACCCCAGTTCACATCATCCCTTTAGACTTAATGAGCCATCCTACCACCTATTTAAGTGCACAGTCACACAAAACACATTAGTGAACAAAATCAGGAGGCAAAAGGAGGGACAAGTCTAAACAGAGCTGGGAAGGCATTTACTCATGCAATCTTACCTTCTTCTTTGTTAATGAACAGTTCTTTCTTCTCCTCCTTCTGTTTTCAAGGAGCTTGTTAGATGAGGGCCACCAGGGCTTGGGCAGCCACCTCTGCATTTCTGATGTCGCTGGGCCCCCTTCCAGGAGCCCTGCCTCCTGCTCAGCGGGTTCCTGGCTGTATGAGCCATGGTTTCCATCCCCTCCAGGGCAGGCTGACAGGGGGATGGATGAAGGCCTCACACGTGTTAGGTTTCAGTAAGTCAATCTGCATATGTATGACAAGGTGTCTAGAAGCGTGAGATGATGGAGAGGGCAAGTTCCCAAGGGGAAGCTCGCTGTCTCTGTCCGCATCTCTCTCAGCCCACAGCACTGCTTGAATAGCCTTCAAATGCAGCCAGCTCCGACGCACAGCTTGCCTCCTCTTCTGCGCATGGTGACACAGCACAGTGGCTCAAGGGGAGGTAAAACAGATGCTTTGATGTCTATTTAAATTCAGAAGTCAAGAACAGAAATGCTGGAGCTAGAAATCATCCAGGCTAAAGGAGTTAAAAGTCTCCTTTACGTGGTAGGGAGCTGCCAAATCCTGCAGCTAAATGGAGGAGAGGCCGTTGTGCGTACACAGAAGAGTGAGCCCCTCACCCAAGAAAGAGGGTTAGAGATTGAATTTAAGGAGAAGGCAGGGCAGAACATGTTATTCAGATGCCATGTAAGGCCAGACAAGGGTACTGACCTGTTTACATGTGAGTGGCCCCATTTATCCCCCTATCCACCCATATTCCCATGCTTTTTCCTCCACAAATCCCCCTGCTCTCCCCATCTGGTTCCTCCCCTGAATACACCATGACAAGCCTAGCACAGGTCGCCAGAAGCTCTCCCCCTCGTGCACCAATTCCTTCAGGCAGTAGCTCCCCCTGCAATCTACCCAGCCAGGAAAGCTGGAGACGCTCCCTTTGACACACCGTGTGGGTGCCATCCCCAGCCCACAGGGCTGGCAGCTTTCCTGGGACAGCCCTGGGAACAGATGGGGACGGGGCTGATTGGGGATCCCCGCACCTGTGTGGGGTGATGAACTTTTTGTCACATAACCTATCAGTAGCAGTACCAGCCTCAGGAAAAGAGTCAGGCCTTGGCCCTCCAGCCACACAGCACAGGTGTAAGCATGCAGCTAGAGCCAACACAACCAGGGAAATGGCAGGATTTACCAACCCTTCACATACTATGTGGGTTAACACCACTGCCTCAGCACACAGGCTATGTGGACTGCCAGGTCTGTTCATGCTGCAAGCTTCTTCAGCAAGGGAGTATAACAGTGTTGGAGCTAATCGATCTCGTTTTCTCTATCTCCCCCCACTAGGAACATTGCACCAGAAGAGGCTCGATGAATGCCAGCGGGCTTTGGTATTCCACTGTCACCCACAACGTCAAACATGAGTCCTTTGTGACTGACACCAAGAATCAGACAGACTATGATCAGACAGAATATGCAATTGTCAATGTGCCTACGAATAAGCGAAATACCACCTCCTCCGAAGATCACAGTGCATATGATTATGTCCTCATGAACTAGAGAGTGACTCTTTCTGCTCCCAAGAGGGCCTACTCAAATATTCACTTGAATATTTAAGCCAGCCTTCCTAGCCACTTCACCTGTCAACTCTTCAAACAAACTGGAGAACATCTCTCAAGTTACAAAGCTTTAGGACATGTCTACCAGTCAGTTCCAATGAGACAAATCTGTCCATGAAAAGGTGATCACAGGAACAGGGTACAGGGCTCAACAAGTAAAACAAGAGGAATCAGCAGTAACTACCATTGTAAAGGAAGGTTCCTCTACAGAAAACCAGGTGCTTCCTTACTAGAAGAAACTGAGACTGCACAATCTTTCTGGATAATTACAGTATTTTTAAGGGGTTATAGCAGAACTAATGATGGAAATCTCAAAAAAGCAATAATAATAATAATAATTACTCCCGCTCTTTTTTTTTTTTCTTTTCTTTTTTTTTTTTTTTTTCCCAGTAAATAAAAAGCATAAACTTTGTGTTAGGTGTACTTACTTTTTTTTTTTCCAAAGTTTTTCTGGCCAGCTTGATATAGAACAATATATATACCACGATGCAGCATACAATCTGGACAAAGAACTCATTTCTCAAATTTTTCCCCCTGCCACTCCTTAACATAACACTCCTTGTCTCAGAGTGAAGTCTTAACAAAGTTGGATGCAATTAAAAAAAAAAAAGGCAAGAAACTGTATACAAAACAACAACAAAGTCCACTCACTGCAAACGACTGCCACTTAGAAGACCATGAAACCTACAAAGACCCCTGTGCTGCACAGGTGGTAACTGCACGGCTCTCAGTGGAGGTTTTGCCTTCACCACTCAATGTTTCCAGCTCACTTCTGCTGGAGTCTCAAGTTTGGCTCTCCACAATGACAGAATATAACTTCGCCACAGCCTGTGAACCTGCTGCAAACAGAATTTTTGGATGTACCCATAGGACTGAAGCTGGTTATTGAACTATTCAGCAGAACTCATGAAATGATTATGTGCCCATGTGCTTCCCTAAGCATTATTTTTTTTCTGTATTTTTATATTAAAACAGTTTGCAAGAAAACATTGAGTGATTTTCCTGATTTTAAATATCCCCTTGTATCTGATCTGTGGCTGCAGTCCTAGCTTTATAGCATGATTCCTTTGCACATCCCACCTGCAGTTTCTGTGCCAGAGGGTCCCACAAAGCACGTGGCTGCACACAGCAGAAGACAGATGTTGCAAGCATGGTGTAGGCACTGCTGCAGTGACAGGCAGATGAATCTGCCCAGAATTCATGCTTTGCTACACAGGCTGCCTACCATGGGATTTGTAAAGGGCTGGCTGTACAATCCACAAGCTGAATTACCAGAAAAATCTTTATTTTCCTTTTTGAACCATAGCTCAGTTTCCTCAGTCATCTCCATGTCATCCACACTCCTATTAAAGTGAACATTATGCATTCTCAAATTACCTAAACAGATAAAATATGTTCTCACACTGCTCTGACCCTAATGGATGAAGTCATAATTATTTTATCTGGCTATCTTCTTTTCCATTATCAATTTACCTCAAAGATATAAAAACAGATGTGACTGTCTTTTTTGTACATTTCCTTCAATTAGATTTCAAAGCATGGGTGGAGATGGACTGTAAAGTCAAATGTTTTCTGCTTAAAATAAATATATAGAAACAATAGCATTAACTATATAATCATAGTGTTTCATCAAATGAGAACTGAGGCATGAAAAGAGAAATTATGTTTTTTATAGTCACTGCTACATATTACAAATTAAGATGTGGTCAGAATTAGTCACAAGTGACAGCCATGTGATACTGTAATTTGGTTTAGACTGTTTCAAAAGCTCTCTTAAAATTCAGGCAACAACAAATGTGGTTTTGAGTGTATGTCTTTGCCAGACAGGCAATTCATACTACTCTCAGCATTTAGAATTCCCATTGTTGTTTTTCAAGTCAAACTGCTGAAAGACAGGAGCTGCTGAAGAATGAAAACAATCACTCTAAGAATAAAAATAAATAATTTAATGTACAATATAGTCATCAGATTCTTTAAATAAACATTAGAAAAAAAAAACACAATTCATCATAGTTCTCACAGTACAAAAAGTTTCTAAAAATATTTTTTCCTATACAACATTATGAACATTTATACAGGCTACAAACGTTTCTAAGTGAGAAGCTACACTTCACTAACATGGTAGTGAAGCTTTCATATTCCTCAAAAAATTAATGCTTAATTTTTAGTTTTGATCTTATAACCAGTTACTGGCTATAACGTTCATGCTACACTGGCCTACATGATCTGCTTCAGCACCTTTTTCTTGGCATCAGTCTGTCCCATATGATTTATTGTCAACAGCTGTTTGCTGCCTTATTAAGGCAAGAATTCTGCATTTCTTTTTTTCCCCCCACTGTCAGGCAAGGGCAGAAGGGTGTAGACCCGTTTTCCTTTGAATTTAGAGATGTGGGTCTAATACATGTCTTTTCACAAGCACCAGTAGCTAATTAATGAAGTACACAGCTAATTTGACCCTTGGAAGATTCCTGCAGCGTTCAGATGCATTAGTGAACAAGTCACATTTCTTCACGATGTTTCTTCCTTCTTCATTTTTATTTCACATTACAGAAGAGGAAAAACAGTGCTGATGACAACTTCTCTAGGAAGAGTATAGGATGAACAAGGGGATGATGAGAGTTCCAGCTTACTTCAGAAGGAAGTGCAAAGGTTTTTCATATAATTAAATAAAACAGAAAGGATATTTAACTTATCAGGTTGTTTTGAGAGAAAAGAACACTGGGGAGGATATGGCAGGTGAAGTTGGTGGGGAAAAAAAAGTATAAGACATGAGCATGGGTGAACATGAAAATTAAGGATGAAGCTGTACAGATAATTTTGCATAAGCCAAGAGCAAAAGAGAGGAGACACGTTGGACTGTTTTTAAAGCTCAAGCAGGGAATCTAGATTTCATCATAAGACAAATTAGAGTTTTCCAAGTCAGTAGAGCACTTTATCAGGCAAGATATATGATTTTCACAAGACTGAAATGGGTAATTCATAAGTCAGGACAGAAATGAAGAAGGAGGTAGCAATGTTCTAGGAGTACAATACTGTTAGCAATACACCACATTTTCATTTGAAGAAAACCATCTTTAAAAGTGTTTCAACCTAACAAATAGCTCCCTAACCTGGGATTACTAACAGACAGTAGAAGCCCATCTCTTCTAGGAGGTGAGAAACATGAGGAGTCCATTATTTCTCTGAAAGTAAAAACAGTACATTATTAAAATGAAATCTTAATATTTCAGAATACTCTCCCGATCTTTTTGTATTTTTCTATGAATGCTGCCAATATATAAGGAACAAAACAATACTGAGATTTAGAACTTTTGACTCATTCATCTCTTGTCCCTTGTTAAGGGTACCAAGGAAGTAAAACACAAATTAAGCACAAATCTTACTTATATACATTGTACTGTGAAGTGTTAGCCTAGGATCATAGGATATGATAGGATAGGATTCAAGTGTGAACATTTGGTTCATTTAAAAGGTATCTTGGTGCATAATAAATTTTCTCAAAAAACTCTGAAAAGATACAAATTAGGAGGCTTTTTCATCCTTGACTGTGAAAACATCAGAAACTCACTCCCTAATTACACAGCCTTTTCACTTGGATTTAAATTGGTGAGGAAAAATAATTTTAGTTATTTTGCTCCCTGTTGTGGTACACATACATGAGGAGATTTTCTTTTTAACTGTATGCATTAAATCTGGGGATCTGGAAAGCCTGGTTGGACCCTGTAGCTCAGCATTATCATCACTACTCAATCACTCATCACAGTAACAAATAAAGAATTCCAGGTTATAAGTTAAGTATAACCAGACTTTCTTGAAATCTAAATATTTAACTTTTTTTTTTTTTTTCAATAGAGTTGTGCAAAACATGAACTAATAAATCTCAACATCTTCCCAGAAAGATTTTCCTTTTTTCCTCCCTCCTTTTCCTAGAGAAACAGTTCCTGTAACTTATACCACTTACATGTTTATGTGAGAGAATCTGGGTCAAGCTTTAACGTGTTACATTCAGACGTCCCAGGATAAAAAGTATCTTCTTCATCATAAATATTCTGACGTAGAATGTTTCTTATAAAATCTGGGTCCATTAAATTTTCCATAAACCCCTCCGCTGATGGCGGTACAGAGAACTCTAGCTGGTAAAATACAGTGGAGCTTTCATTGCTGAAAAACAAAGTCACCACTGAATCTTTCCTTTTTTCTGAGATAGACTTATCACAAAGTTGGCATGGATTATTTATTTTTTAATTTGTTCTAAGGAGAAGAAGGGAGAGGGAGAGGCTGCCATCAACAATTCTAGTTTCATTTTTCCTCTCTCTTCTCAACTCAGCTCTTGACATTAACAGAAAGTAGGCACATTACCAGAGATATGTTTTCAAATGCACAAAGGGCAATTAGGCATGTGAGGGTGAGGTTTTCAGCACTCACGCCTAACAAGTACATAAGGGTACAGGTGCTGCAACATCTTGCACATAGCTTAGCTGAGAACCTGCAGAAAGATTTGCTCTCCTGATAACAGTACCTGGCACAACCCAGCTGTGCTCCTAACCCAAGCTGTGGAGTGGATTAACCAAACCACTGAACCGGAGTCCATCTCTGGAGATTTCAATATTTGTGATCTACGAAACCCACAATGTACAATGAGGCAGATACATTTTATACAAACAGAATTCAAAGCACCAAAAAATAAGTTGGATGGGGAAAAAGGCAGAGAGACACAGATCAGCTAGTCAGTACATACGCAACAGATTTATACTTGGTCTAAATCATGATTTATACCTGAAAAGCTAAGGAGTTGCAACTCGCTCCTTGAGCGCAGCCAGTGTGCCCAAGGCCGATGGTGTTCCTTCCCCAGAGTGCCCTCAGGTCTGTCTCTTGCCCCAGCTCCAGAAGGCTCTTCCTCCACCCTTTCTCTCTAGGATCTTAGGCTTTTGCTTATCTACTTCCCAAGTTTTTCTCATGTTGTCTTAATCCACTTGAAACATTGCTTTTTCAGAAATGCTTCATAAGCCCTTTCAGATTTTCACTCTGCTATGTCTCCATGACAGGACCACACTATAGCTGATCTTTCCAGCCCACTTTTCCTACTGATTCTCAGTGTCACTCCTGTTTCAGGACTGTGGTATTCCCGTAGCTTAAAATATTTGTGTCTCAAACACAGTGAACTCCTTAGCCCTCCTTCAGTGCCAGTTTCTGCTGACAGTAAGATCTCCCCTCTATTCCAGCTTGAATCTTTTTTCTGCCTCTGCAAGACAGGTCTGGATGCTTTTCTCCTCCTTCCCCCCACACTACTCCCCAGGGTCCATCAGCCTTTGGTGGCTGAGTTTCTCCTTCGTGTGTACCCAGCCATTGCAGGGACTAGCCTAACCTCCGTTATGCTGCCTGCTCTGCCTCTTGCTCCTGCTCCACCAGCCTCTCTAACACGCTGCTGCCTTGAGATTTGCTCCCATTGCCCAAAATAAAATGCGGGGGGAAAATGGTCCAAACAAAGCAGGAATGTAATATTATTGTTTTAGCTCTCACCGATGCTCTTGTTGCCTTTAGCTTTTAGGAGGAACAAAGAAGTTCTTCCCTTTCCATAGGCCCTGTTGTATTTATTTAAGGTTATTTAACCCACGTTGTTCTCAGGTGGTCCCAGTAGCTCATTTTCTTCTTAAAACATTTTATTGAATAAGCATATTAAGGCCATCACTTGGGACCAAAGATAACAGAGGAGATACTAAACAGCAGCAAAATGCTATTGTCATTGTATATTAGCAGCACTTGTCCTTTACATCAGAGAATCCTTCAACCAGTTTTCACTACCTATATTTTTTACTCTCCCCTAAGCATTTTATTTTTCACAGTGCAAATTTTTCATTGTGCGTATTTACATAGGCACATGTATGCCTTATCAAAAGTTTGCAAATTTCTGATAATATTGGTGATAGAAATTGCTTACCTGAAATGAACCACTTGAGCTGACCTAAAGTAGCGTCCTAGAGCAGGAGATGAACTGTAGACATCCGTTAACTTGGAGAGAAAAAAAAAAAAAAAAAGAAAAAAAAAAGGAGGAAAAAAAAAGAAAGAAAGATATATTTCTTCCATTCACTCTCTGTCTTCCCCATAAAAGAAAGGACAATGAATCATTCTTAAAAAGGTGTTTTAAGGGGCATAAACACGGGTGCTGAAAGTCACTTATCAGCACAGGAAAAAAAATACACATTTCCTTTAAGCTTGACAGACAAGTTAATCTGTGTGTTTGAGTGATTACTATATTACCTTAACACACTGGAAGGCATTCAGGGTGAACTAAAAGTATGTGCTCAGGTTGCCCTGTGCAATTTATGTTGTTTGGCTTGGGTTTTTATTAGCGGCAAAAAGCCATTCTACTCTTACTTGGTAGAGGAAAAGATGTCTCTACTGAGACTTCCTTTACACAGTAAGTCTAAATCAGTACTGCCATGCCTGCTGAGCTTACTTCATCTGTAACAAGAAGCAATGATGGCTCAATGGAAATGGCAGCTATAAACCAGGACTGACATCATGTACTTACAGGAGAACACAAAGCAAAAGCCTTTTAATTGGCATTGGGCTAGAAGTCCTCCACAGATCCCTCCTAAACTAAATTGTTCAATGGCTCAGTGATAAAGTTGAAGGCTATGTCCCAGTTATTACTCAAATGTAGAGGTTTTTTTTTTGTTTGTTTTTGTTTTTAATAAAACTGTTGTTGATCCTTCCCTGGATCAATGCAACTGCCTGTGTGCTTAAAATCATCGATTTCTTTGCTTGGATCAGGACTTAAAATTGTACTACAAAAAATACATCTCAGAATTTAGTGAATTATGTGGACTTGAAAATGACTGAGTTGCTACACACAGCAACAGAAACTTCTTTAAAGGAAAACACTGAATCTATGTAACAAGATGAATCAACTCCGCCAAGAACAGTGTCAATACATACCTTCTTAGTAATGTCATCGATAAAAAGGTGTGGAAGACTACACATTAATTTGAACTTTCCAGAAAAATTGTGATAATTTCCACTCTGTAGTAGTGCATCAGCATCCCAATAGTCATCCTCATCTGTGTAAACATCTAATATTCAAAAGAAAATGGAAAGAGTAGGAAAAGTTCCAGTTAGCAGAAGTATTGGGAAAGCAAAACAAAATAACCTTTTGGCTTTCTCCAGGATGGCTTTTTCACAGACTTCCTAGGTAAGGATTGTCTGGGAGCAACAGAAAAGTGGGAGTCACCTGAAGAAAAGCAACAGCGCACAGAGGTCAGTGACCCACCCTCTCAGTGAGGGTCTGCTGCTCTGGGAGCCTGGCAGACAGTGACACGACGCAGGGAGAGGTGAGTGATCCAATGCACTTGCTGCAGTGTTACAAGCATCATTTATTTGCACGCTCATCCTTTTCTAGGAACATTTTCTCATTCAGCTACAAGAATTGTTGTCTGATCATGATACAGGTTACTGGTTGCCCGCAAAACTAAAAGCCTTCATATCCACTACTCAACACACCACCTTCTGCAGTCAGCATCCCAGTCTTCTCAGCAGTTTACAGAAAGAGTTTAAAGGATGCTACTGTTCAATATGTGTTCTTGTTAGATTGCACATATTGTACATTCTTGTTAGAAGATGAACCAAGAGTAAGATACTTACTAGAATATAGAACTAGGCTGATGAGAATGACCAGGAACAATACTACAAAAATTGTAGTTAAAACCATCCATAGTTCACACTTCCAAAAAATGACTTTTCTACATGATTTCCACTGATCTCTCTCCTAGATACAAAAGGAAAGGGAATATTGATTAATAAAATAAGGTGGGAAAAATATTTAAGAATACCTCTACTGTCACATTTAGAAACACACACACACACAAAAAAAAAACAAAAACAAACAAACAAACAAAAACCACATAAATGACAATGTCTCATTGACAAGCAATGCTCTATTCCAAAAGTTCCCACCCTTGAGTACTGCCACAAGTGGGCAGGTAAACAGGCAGAAGGCAAAGGACATTCAAAGGCAGTCTATTATTCGAGAGATGTAGCATTTCCCATTTGCACAGTCTACAATTCTTTAATTGCCTAGAAAGCTGAGGTGCTACAAAGGTGCTCTCTTTGCCTTTTTTTTTTCCTGATCAATTTGATTTGCATGTACCACAAGCTATCTGATTAAAGTCTGCCATCTCTCCCAGACAGAAATGTGTCTGGAACAACTTCCAGAATCATTCACCTCTGTGATGTTAATGATATCAGCCTGTATAGCTCCTGGATGCCAGCAACCAAAGCTAATGGGCCACTATTTATTAGATATTGTTGCATTGAAGACCACTAGAGTAATTAAATCTTTTTCAGCTAACTACATTTTTCTTCAGAAGACTGAATACTGGAAGGCTATTGAGTAAATTTAACAAAGCTTACTACAAACCTCACCTGTTCTAGATGACAAGGAAATAATCTTCAAAAAATATGTGTATGCATGCATGTTCATGTAGGAGAGAAAAAATACCCACCTTTCATTTCACTCTTAATATGATATAAGATTTGAGGTTGTTAGTTAGCCCAGTATTATTAATATTTAAAAAAAATATTTAGGTGACATAATAAAACAAGTGAACAACTCCAAGTAATTTCTTCCATAGACAGAAGCCTGAATGAAGTACAAGAATGCATAAGGAAGTAGACCATGTTGCTTTTTAGATTCATCCTCCTCCCCACCTACTGTAAACCCAGGTGTAAAGTCCATGTCCTTTTTGACTTCGGTACTAGCAGGTAAGGAAAATCACATTCTGTGGGTAGTCTGGGACATGCACGTGCAGGTAGGCAGGAACCAGCTGCTAGATGGAGGCAATAATCCACTTTACTTTCCTTTACCTTTTGAACTTTCCAAGAACCTAGCATAATAGAGAGCTTTTCATTGAGTTTAATTGACATCCATCAGCTGGCTTAAAGCTTCCTGGGGAGTAGCAGTTGCACAGGGAATGAGAAAAAACACCCACAGAAAGAGTTTACGTGAGTCATTTCTCCAGGAGCAGGGGGCAAACTAACAGAAAGTATCCTCTACTGATATCCCTGCATGGAGAACTTCCTTTGTGGATAATGAAGGGCAGCAAGGTTAAAATATTTGCCCTCACACCATGCATTCATGTCATCACTTGTATGACATGACATCACATCAACCAGGGGCGTTATTTCATATACATATATATACACACACACACACACACACACATATAATGCATCAGAAGAATGAATCTTCAGTTTAATACCTGACACTAGCATATCATTTTGTACCTGAAAAAAAATAAACAACAACAAAGAAACAGTAACTACTGTCTAGAGTACAATTAGGAAATTTGCTTCGTTGTATCTGTTATAAATATTAATTATACACAGTTATAAATAGCCCATGTTTTCAGACTTTCATAAAAGTGTAATGGCTAATCAAGCATAGTAAACTGGGTTGATCTTGAGCAAACGTTCAGCTCTGCAACTATTCATCGCTGGTTGGGCCAACACCCTCTGGACATCGCCCATATAACGTCACGAGAGCACCAGGAAGGAGCGACAGAGAAAATCTCTCCCCGATGGGGACAGCAGCTGTGATTAATTTGCTGACCAAGCAGGAAGCAGAGAATAATAATTTTTCAGTAGTCCTCGTAGGATAAGAAGCCAAATGCCAGAATCAGCAGAAACAGAGCCTAGATGATAATTCACAGTTCTGGGAAGGGGAAGGCTGAACTGAAACTCAAGGGTAAAGTTTCTAAAGGCAGCTCAGTCGATCTAGCTCCCCTCTATCTCTCCTCCACCCTTTCTCCTGTTCCTCTTTGAACCACCCTAGAATTTGTCTGACCGTGCAGCATGCTGATTCAACTCACCACAGAAGAGAAGTAACTGGCCCCCAGTATAGTATAGGATATAAGGCTTTTGACTGTTTAATGGGATAGATCAGCTCACTGAGATGATGAGTGGGGCTCACACAAGGAAGCAGGCACTGTTGTTTGACCCGGAGGAGGAATGCAGAGATGGCATGACTAATGCTGCTGGGCTCCCAGGTGGGCTTGGCCATCCTGGAAGATCTGCCCCCACATAAAATCGGGAATATTCCTTTTTCTACCACAGATTCTCCCTCTGCTCTTAGTGTGTAATGAAAATCTTTGTACCACAGCCACCCATGAGTAAATACTTCTCTTCCGCCAGCTTTACGCTATTCCATAGCTTTAAGCTAAATGCTAGGTACTGACTACCTCAGGATTTACATGCTGGTCTTAACCGAGGCTTTGGGGCACTTTAGTCATACACATTCCTAGGTGTTAGCAACTGCAAATTTCTCAAAGATAAAAAGAGGGACAATCCAGCACACTTTAAAAAATTTGCTGCCTATTCTTGATTTGGCAGTGCCATTTTCTGATTAATTTGTTCTTAAAGAAAGACTGATTATAATATGCATTTCAACTTTTCTCCTTTCTAGTTTTGAGCCTAATCCCACTGGCAGCACATGAAAAGAGAAAGCAAAACTTAGAATACCAAGTACAACTTTTGTTTGTTAACTTAAAGTTCACAAACATCCAGCACCAAAAAATAACAGTGCTGAAAATCTGACTCCCGCATCAGAACTCTTCATTAAACAAGATAAAATAAATATACTTCACATGCTTTCAGCCTTTACTTTTACGTGAGCGCTCTTTCCCCCTCCCTCAAACAAATCCATCCCTACAAGATGTTCCTGCAAAGTGTCACTTCTCTTACTGTGTGGTATTTCCCCAAGAGCTCCACAGGCATCAAATGAGCAACTGAAATTCCTACCTTGCTCATCGCAGCTGCTGAAGAATGTAGAGGCTTCTTGTGATCAACTTCGCTTTCTTCCCCATTAAGTTCTTGTAATTCAATAACTTCATGTTCCTGATTAGAGCTTTGCCTTTTCATAGCTTCTGTCTCAGTGCGAGAACCTCTGTCTATGAAGCAAGCACGGAGCCAACTCATTTCCTTCTGGTTTCAGCTGCAGTTACAGCCAGCGGCAGTTCTGGTATGAAGCCGGAGAGGGTAACAGTGAGAGAGCTGGGACAGCTTTCACAGGAATGATGTCAAAACATCGATAAGTAAGGGGAAATCCTTGGAAAGGCAAATATCATCTGAACAAGCCACATAGGAAAGGGAGGGTGAGGAAGGATTGATTCGCCTGTCTCCTGAACTACAGCCCTTAGCTGTGCAATACCAGGCTTTCCAGTTCATCTGGTTTACCTGCCAGCCTTTGACAAGCACAAGCAGGTGACTAAACCTTCAGCAATGCTGCCACTTGCTGAGGTGGTTTTGAGAGTAACTGGATTGCTATTCCTGCTGCTTTCAGCTGAAACAGTAAAATGATTTTGCTGCTATCGGCACAGATAAACAAACAGATGTGTTTCACGACAGTATAAACCAAGTAAAGGATCACATCGCTTGTGGTTCAGTTGGGATCCGAAGGGAACTTATAATTTCCATCAGTGCTTCTAATTTTAGTCTCCCAGTAGAGTCTATTGAGAACTGAATGCTGCTGACCTTTGTGCTGGCAATTTGCTCTCTCTAGCTCTTCTGTAGTCTGAAATCATGCCTAGTGCTAAAGAAGCATTTATGTCTATTCACACACTATCAAGCAAAAATCTGAACAGTCACTTCCACGTAAAAAAGAATAAATCTGAAGAGAGAGGTGGGTGACCTTCAATTTTATCCCATGTTCTCCAGGGTATACTTTTATAAAGCAAACAATCCTGTGAATTGAGACCTGATCTGCACTAGATTACCACATGAACTCTCCCATGCTACATCAGTCACACAACAGCTTACTGCAGCCGGGGGCTGACTGATCCCCTCCCTCCCAGTATCCTTCATCCTACCTCTCATTTCTCTTGTTCTAACTCCATCCTTAGGTTTCTCCTTCCTCCTCACATAGCACTTCTTTTGCTCCTCTGGATCAAAAGGGTTGGGCCAGTAACTGCACTCCTGCTCATTCTCTTGCCTCAGAAGAGAGGACAGGGAAAAAGAAGCATTAAGAAGGGAACAAAGCCCCTTTTCCAACTCTCTCCTCTGCTGTATGAACACCCACTCACAGCACTGCTCCTTCTTTTCCCTGCCAAATGCTACGAATGCCTTCCCCCAGATTTCCTCATTGTGCAATTCTTCTGGTTACGGATGCCTAGAGCATTCCCAAGGGGGTCGATTGTTGATGTTCTGTGGTAGTCATCCAAGCAAACGCAATCCATCAGGCCGAGTGCAGAGCTTGTTTTCATTCAGCAAATAAAGAAACAAATTCCATGCCCCACCTTTTGGTGAATCCTTAAAAGACTGGAGGACTGAGGATGAAGCTGAGCAGTCATCAAGATCAAAACCGGTGTCTGGATCCACAAGGATTTTCGTGGGACTTCTCAACTAGAAAAGTCTTGACCTGCTTGTTCTCACTAGTCCTGCTGGAGATTAAGTTATTTAATTTCCACTCATATAAAAGACCTTACCTTCCTACCTTCCTAATATATTGTCTGAAACCAAAACTTTCTTTTATATGTATAAGTCAAACAAGTTAATGATTATGGATCTTACTCCATAAAAGCCAAAGTCCACTTGTTCACCTTTCTTAATGATCTCTGTACACACTCTTGAATTTCTGTCGTCTGGGTGATCTAATTTCCATACTTGGTGCTTTTCTTGCCTGTGAAGCAACTGACCCTTCTGATTCATGGAGCTGCAGAACTCTTAAAAAGAGAAATTGAGAACTGATCTGAACTTTGTGGCCTAGGCTCTTATCTAAAACTGAACAGCAGGAAAACTGCTTTCTTCTGTTGTGAAGACATCTTTGGTTTCAATATCAGGAAAAGAAACATGAACTTAAACATGTGCTTTAGTACAACAGGCAGGTCTGGCTCAGTTTTATAAGAAGTGTGAACTCCAAGGTACAGTTGCAGTTCTGATCACATCACGGGCTTGAAGTTTCAGAGGCACTGAAAATGAAATGAAACATAGCCACTTACATTTTTATCATGTGTTTATTTGAAAGGAAGAAGTGAATGGCTGAGTAGTCTTTAAAGATACTAAAACTCCTACAGAATACCATTTGAGCATAGTTTAGGTAGGAAACATTGCCAGGCAGGTAGCAGGGGGGAATGCCCAACACTAGCGCAAGAAAGGAGATGGAAGCCTGTCAGACACCAGAAACCTACTATTTAAAAATTACAGTACTAACTCATTGCTATGTTTTCCCCAAAGTTCTAAAGCTAAACAAGAATCAAATACTTATGTGCAGTAGAAAAAAGCATGCTGTGAACAGCAAGGACTGGTACTCAAGCTGCCTGCTTCATCTTTTTCTTTTTTTTACCTTAAAGATGAAAGCTAAATACTTTCAAGTAGTCAGCACAATTTTAAGACGATCTAGAAAGTACAGGCAGACCTTTTATTCAACTGAATAACAGAATTCCTAAGTCTCATAAACAGCTTTGGAAACTTTAAATCAGCTATACTTGGGCTCATCAACAGACTATAATTTTCCAAGCTAGGTTTACTTCTAGGGATAAAGGATTGACCTTACGACAGGAGCGTAGCTGTAATTTCCTCCTCTGCTTTCTTTGAGACCAAAGATGCATCCAACCACCTAAGACCATTTTCCTTTTAAGTCTCTTTCAGTGCAGTGTGCCCATACGGGCACAACCCTTTCTTCTGGCCAGAAAGAGAGACAAAACAGAGAACCTGACCTCGAAACTCTGATCACTGCAGACCAAGGACATCAAGGAAAGCAGTGTGAACCCACAAGAAGCATGCCAAAGTTCAGAGAGCACTCTACAACCAGACATGAGGAATTCCCTTGTAACACATGGAAAACATTAGGCCCTACAGCTATATAAAACTAAGTGTAAAGAGACTTTAAGAAAGTGCTAAATGCTGGGCGAGATGTCCAGGTACATCAGGAAAGTCTCAGAGCTGCAAAATTTTGCTTGTGTTTACAAAAAGATTGGTTTCAACATGAAGGCCTTCCTGACAGAGCAATAATCTTAATGCAGACTGCTTGCAGGTGCCCCAGGAGAAATGCCACTGTGCTGTGTTTCACCCAATCCTGCATATGTGGTACCTTCTCTCCTCAGACAGCAGCAGCAAGGTACCCCCTTATTTTAGCCAGGTGTATGTGCAGTTTCTGGTACCAGAATCTCAGTGAAGCCACTGACATTGGCTTTCTATCACCAAGGCACTGTGCTCATGCTGGTTTGAAGACCAATATACCATAACACAATGCCACTACAATTGCTACGCGCCACTTACAACATGAGAGATGGCTGAGTCTTCAGCTGTTTGGAGGGGGAGAAGAAAAAAAAAGTCATCTTGAAGTCTGGATACATACACACTCACGTTCTAGGGTACAGATCTGAGTCCTGTTGAGATCGGATTCCCACCTCCTTTTATAAAGGAAATCATTCTGGTTTTGGTGCTTTCACCACAATCTAATATCAAAGAAGGCGATTAACTCAAACATACAATATTATCTTGATCAGCTACATGCACAAATACAAATAAAGCCTGTAAAAGTGATAAGAACAGACAGTATTCTAAATTCCTGACATTTTGCTAAGGAACTGGTAGTTTGTGAGGTCTTGTAGAATTTTTTCTTGGGAACTTAATTGAAACATAATTCTCAATGCATTTTGACATGCAGTTTCCTGTTGTTTCATTAGAATTCAGTATTCTTTTCCTCTTCTTTAAATGTTATGCCAATAAAATAAATTATGCTCTTACTGCTTTTTTTTTTTTAATCTTAATGTTTGTGAGCTAAACTTTTGGTGGTTTGAGTGGCACAGGAGACAGACAAAAAGTTACAGCCCTGTTACTGTTACAACAACAGTAATGCAGCATAACTACAGAATGAATTGATCTCAGATTTGTCTACTATTCTTACTATGCTAATTGTATTTTGAAGAAACATGAAATAATTATTCATGTTTAGAATCCTGTAACATCACTAAGCGAATGTGAGTATTCATGGCCACATCCCAAATATATCCACATAGGTCTATGCTATACAGATAGCAGGAGAGATACATGTGCATCTCAGAGATGGAAGGAGGGGCGAAATTTTTTTTCTCCTCCAGTTTCTACCCCCTCCCCCATTTTTTATTTTTATTTTATTATTATTATTTTTTTTTTTAAGGCTGTTCTGCTGGGGATAAGGAAGATGAATCCATAAGGAATGTGAAGTTGCTCTGAATCCAAACAATTCCTGCTAGATGAATAACAAATGATAGTTTCTGTGTTAAGAAAGTGCATTCTTTCACAATGAAACAGCCAACAGCATTTTCATGTCCATGACAGACTACTGTAGGAATCAGCTTTCATAATGGAGATCATCTGCATTTTCTCCTTGGCACATCAGTTTGTATTCTGACGAATCCAGTCATAAAGTGCTGTCACCTTAGTGTATACACCAGGACGATTGCGCCGAGCACATCCTTCACCCCAGCTCACAATGCCAGCAAGGTACCATCTATTTCCCTTTCCTGTGCAGGCCAAGGGACCTCCAGAGTCTCCCTAAAATGAAGGGTGTTGAGCCATTAGCACCAAACACAGACCACTATATCAAAAGTTAGTTACATAGGGACAGTAAATACCTGTCTCTCTTCTTTCTCAAATTACAGTTCAATATTGGCATCTAGTTTCTGGATAGAGTGCACCCAGAGAAAATAGCAAATTTACTCATTTTGTTTTAAGTTACAGAAGTAATACACCAATTAATACAACAGAAAGACAAGAAAGTGAAAAATTGCTCATTGCTAATGTCCCATTACAGAATTCATAAAACAAGTGATCACAAATTGAATGGGCAGTGGTAAAGACAGGGATGAAAAAGGGGAATGCTGCTACCATTTGACCATAAACCGTTCAGACTGAAGGCAGAATTCTCTGTGAGGTTAAATGGGAGCAAAAAGATGCCATGGAAAGGCATGTTTAGGTATTAGCAGCTTCAAATTCAAGACTGCAGCTACATTCATAGAAGAAGGAGAAGAAAAAAGAAATGAAGGGACATGCAAATAAGAACTGGCTTCTCAAAGGGAACATGCAGGCCTGTACAGCAATGTAGAAAAGTAAAAAATCCTATTTAGATCAGTTCACAGGATCAAAATGCATTTGGGCTCAAAAGTGATTTGTGACCTGTGTTTTAACTGTCCATGCCTTCAGTGAACAGATCAGTTCACTTTGAAAAGCTTATAAATGCAGCTCATCTCTGCAGATTCTCTTCATGCATACAAGGCAAACCCATACACAAGTCTGCAGTTTGTCTGGTGCCCCCAGTTGGAGCTAAAACATGGAAGAGGGCAAAAGAAAGCCATGTGTTCAGAAGAGCAACAACAGAAAGCCATCAGTATCCAACATAACCGGAGTTTTTATCACCAAAACAGAGATAAAAAAAGAAGCCAGAACAGTTATTCTCTCTCTCAGGCTGCTGTCATACTGGTATTTTTGATCATCCCAAGAGGCTGATCCTGAGGTGATTTGAGAAAGGAGGCTGGCCAACATTCTGTCCAATTACACAGATGGTTCTGAAAGACTGAAGGACTGTATGCAGTGGAAAGAGGAAGGATTCTGAAAAGAGGAACCACAAAAACCCAGCCTAGAGTGATAAGATGACTAAGTCTAAAAGAACACACACTATTTCTCACTGAAGTATCACATCATCTAAAGATGAAAGCTGTTTGGAAAATTCACATAAACTGGGAATGTACTGCACAAGTTACATGTCTATAAAGAAATGAAAGAAATAAAGGTGCCTACAAGGCTTGATCTGTAGTAAAAGGATTTCCTAAACTGCCAACGTGATTATTCTCCAGCATTGCACAGGAAATATACTGGAGGCAGAAAAATAATAAAATTAAACATGCTACCCAGACTAAGGAGTTAAAGGTCCAGAGGGCCAGCATACTTGTGCACAAACATGTTCTGATGAAAACTGGACTGACCAGTATGGCATATAGCAAAACTGGTTAAAATGACCATCTAAAAAAAACTTAACGGTACTTTTTAAGCAACATGTATTTTGGAGGAACAACAAGTGTTAGGTATATTGCAACATGTTTTAAGCAGAACAATTCCAAGGCCTAAGGTTATAAACAAACCACACATAAAACTAGCAAAAATAATACTCCATTGAATTAGAATTTACAGACTACAGGAGGATCCTACAAATAGCCCATTGTGTATAAAGAAGTTTGATCCATTAAGAGCTATGATCTTGCAAAAATTTTCCCATTATGGTAAAGCACTAAACTTTATATATTACACAAAAGTTCTATCAAATTACCACAGTCTATAATCAGTAACATTTTTCTCCCTGTACACAGTATCTGGTAAAAATGACCATGATTGTAATTTGGAAAGGGGATATTCATCTTAGAACATTTAAATCATGACAAAGTGCATAACTAGTTTAACAACTAGGAAGAAAAAAGAAGGCAAAGCCAAGACAGCTCAAGTGTGTCCAAAGAGCAGTTTCTGAGTGCACGTGCAAATAAACTACGTCATGTAACTCATGATCATGATGTAATCAAAACTCATCATTATACACATGAATGAGCAAATGAAACTAAGAGGCAGCTTTGCAATTGCATTTACCAAATTTATCTTACCTATGTGTTTTGTATTTCTTTGCAAAGAAATCTCTTTCTTAAGAGATTCAGATATTATCTGTACCAAATTTCCTTTCTAATTTTCTAGAGCCTTTAATTACTGTATTAAATTATCTGTACATCCAAGACATTTCACTCTACTAGTAAGGGGAAGAAAAAAAAAGCAACAAAATGCTATCCCTAAATTCTGAATAGTTTTCCAATGAAAGCAAACCTTTCTTTGCAGTTTCTTGCCAAGCCCCATGTTACCTGGCATGCATCAATGCCACCATTAAGATTCCCAGCACACAGCATACGTGACGTAATGAGATCATCATACAATTTGTTGCAAATGCTTTGATTAATTATTCTCACTCTAGCTTCCTGCAGTGTTCTGGCAAGATGACCTAGAAAAATGGAAATGTTGCAGAGGTTATGGCAGCTCTACCACAGAGATCACTTGTCTAAACAAAGGAGAATTGATCTAAATTCAAAATCTACCCAACTGGAAGCAGGAAACTAATTCCTCTCCCTTCAAATGTGGTCTGCACTCAGATTTTGAACACTGCTTTCTATGTAGACAACTCTAGACATGGACAATCCTATGCACCACCTCTGTACCTTTTCCATTTCCTCAGCCTTTTTTATGAACTTTTTCTGCTGGAAAGTAATAAAAAAGAAAAAGCCATGTACATTATAATACAAGATTCCACACAATGTATCTTTTGAATGCCATCTCAAACTATGCTCAAAGCTTTGTTATTTGCATTATGGGTGTGCTCCAAACATGGTCTAAGTCCTAGTAAATGAAATTTACTTTTTCTTTTCTATCTTTTCACATCCAGATAAGGAGCTGAGGAATGAAGCTGAGGGGTTGGGGTGAGGAAATCGAGCCTGTAAGCCACAATTTATACTATAAGTTTGATTCTGTACTGTAGCATTGTCATAGGGTGTCATTGTTAACTACATATGCTCAGTCATGTTTTGGCCCAACACTGAAAATAACCTATTTAATACCTGGATGATCAGAAGTACTGGGTTTTGGTTCGTTTGTTCATTTGTGAGTGGGATAGAAATCAAATAAGCAAATCAGAAAAAATTTGTTCCCTCCCCCACCCCCCCAATACTTTTAGGTTGAATTAAAATATTACCTGCATTATGTTGTTAAAGTACAAGAAGGCATCATTTGAAAAAATCTTTGCATTTTATTAGGCTATTATGTGGTTATCTTAGAATTATTTTTTTTTAAATTCACGTTATGAAAGTATTAGCAGCTTCCAGTATTACCATTTAGATGGCTTCTAATCAAACATGAAGGATTAATGAAGGATTAGGTCTCCATGCAACACTAGGGACTATTGCAATGCTGAAGAGCTATCTAGGAGGTGCTGCCCAGGTCTCAGAGCTGGCTCCAGTTTGATGCTGAGATAGGGCCAAGTTCTTGCATGCTCCCCTACTACCCCCCTCCAACTCTGCTTGCTTTTTTTCTGCCTCCCCTCTTCAGCATGCTGCTCTGCTCTGAGCTATGCAGGCAGAACTCTTCATGTGGCATATGTGAAATTACCTTTAGTTAAGACAAAAACAAAACAAAACAAAACTATTTTTGCAGTTATTTCTGTTCATGGCCCCATATTGTCAACCACAGTCTTAGAAACAAGGTCTTGCTCCTCTGCAGTTTTCCTGACCTGAAGGTTGCTTATAACCTGTTCACCAGATAAATTGAACCATGAGAATGAAAGGGGGCTTGTGTTTGTTAATCTATGATCATGTGCTTTTCAACAATTTGTGACGCCATCTTTGACCCCCTCCTACAGAGTATGGGTTATTACCTAATATACAAATATTCATAATTTACAGACTAGCCACAGGAACAATTTAAAGCTTCTTATTAACCTAAGTTAATAATCAGGCATTTTTCTCTTAGGACAATAAATATTTCATTGTTAGAGTATAAAATTAAGCCAAGCTTGCAAGAAGTATATCCAGGAAATGAACATACTATTTTCTTTTATGGCTCCCCAGCCAGTTATATAGCAGACAGTTCCATAAAGAAATACTCTAGAGGTGCTTGGTAAACAAATGGGCTGTACCAGCTCGCTGAAGAATACAGGCATCTCCATCTCCAACAGGGCTATATCATAGTCTGAGATAGATTGGTCATACTGTGGGTGAACAATAATCCTTTTGATTGATCTCGTAGCTACATGATTGCTTTTTTCATTAATAGTGTGTAAGCCCATATATGCTCTCCACCCTGAAGGAGCCGAGTATCTGTAAAGAGAGTGTTTTTAGAACAGCCCATTGCAAAGTAATGCAGCATCAGTTCACTCTGCTTTATGTACAGTTTGGTATTTGTTGAGATTCATCAAAACAGTGACTGGAGTAAAATACCACTTAGGAGGATAGACATACTATAGTCTGTGTCTGCTGAAACATTAACTAACAGTATAAAATCCTATTTTGAAAATAACAGCCTCCTGGAGCTATAAGATCAGTTCCTTGCAATGCAGATTTTTCACCCATCTTTACCATAAGCAAAGTATTCCATATACTCTGCAATACTTACAAAGCTGGCTTTCATTCAGGGATAATGAAAACAGAGTGGTACATGTTATGTTGTTGTAAACCATGCAGTTTCACTCTGTAACACGACTGTATAGTTTTCTGTTGACACAGAATCCAACCCCGTTGGAGTACAAAGGTCAAATCTTAGTCAGGTTAAAAAAAATACAGAGAGGTACAGATGCATGGGTAGATCATCTCTCTTGACCTTGGCCCACATGTGCTAGCCAAAGCAGAACCAGATCGAGCAATTAGCAGTGGGTTTCTTGATACTCTGTCATTACTGCATTTAAACTTTCAACTAGAGTTGATGTATCATTTAACTTAAGTAAGAACCAGTAGTGGTCGTAAGTCAAACCTTGGTCTTAGTACTCCAAAGTCAACTGTTCTGACACACAAGCCTCAAAAGCGCATGGCCATTTCACATTAGCAATGGTTCTTCAGGGTCTTGGTCATACTTGTGCTAAGTAACATGACTGTTTCAATCATAAAATTACTTTGTGCAGATTGGATAATTAAACTTGAAAGTGGCTATTCAAACATAACTATATTCTATTTCAGCATGTCATGCAGTCTTCAAATATTTATGGTCCAAAGCACAAGCATCAAAACCCTACTCAAAGTACAAATGGTCAGTTATTCTGAGAATTCTCTAACAGTCATGCTGCCACTTTGCAACAGAGCAAAGCTGTTAGGCCTCAGATACTAGAGTTCAAGTTAAATCATGTTGCACCAGGACATACAGAACTGGAAAAAAATAGCTTTTTTGTCCTTGTACACATACATGTTTCTGTCCTTTGGAGAAAAGAGAGAACATCTAGTCATTTAACTAATGGGATGCATTTACAGCTCAGGAAAATTTTGTGTACAACCACCTTTATGCTGAATAAAAGCTAGACTACTTCATGGAAACATGCTCTGAATTGCTATGTCTCCAATGTATCAGCAACCTTTATTCAGCAGAATTCCTCTCCCATTAATGCACTAATGCACATTCCCCTACTGTATGCAACACTAGTGCTAGCGGATTAGTAACAAGTATTATCATGAGGGCATTTGTTTTACCTTGAATGTAAAACACAGGCATATGATGCTTTCTTCATCAACTGAAAAACGTATGTGCAATCATAGTACATGTACACATTGCAACAAAAGAACTGTAATGTTCTTGACAAGGAAAAATATGATCTCAATCCTGTTTGAGTATGTGCAAACATATTGTATAATTTAGAGTAAAAGACTGTCTTAGACAAAGGCTACAAAATCTTTATGGTAAATGATGTCCAGCGTACTACCATGAATCCAGTCTTAGTCTCAGCAATTGCCATTTATGTCCAGAATACATCCAATCACTGAAATTGAAATGCATGGTTTTCTATGCATTTTGAAACGTAAATGACTTAGAAGCCTTCTCAATTTACACTACCTCAGCTGAACACTGGTGAGCTTTATTTGCTCCTTATCAAGAAATAGTTCTTTTCTTGTGAGAGAAAGGCTGTAGACTCAAAAGGGGAGGAATAACCAAACAAAACTAAAGAAACACCAACAACATTTACCCTAAATCAAAAACAAAAGTGTGTTTTGTCATGCAGGATTCACTGTCAATGGAAGCAGAATAATTGCTTCCAATATTTGAGACTTTCAAAGCCAGCATAATATGTCAAGGGTTTGTGTACCAATACGTCACAGAGTTATATGCTGACTCGATTTATATACACCTGGAATACCTACTGCAAACTTTTGAATGCAACATTTTGAGGTTATCAAACTTCACATTGCAAAACTCTATGACAGCATAACCACTCCATACCTTACAGAATCAGAATCCAAGAAGCAATGGGCAGCAGACACAAGCCACCTCTTGGAAATAACAGATGCACCACAAACATGGCCATGTGCTCCCATTTGCAAACTTGCTTGCCAGGGCCACTTTCCAGGTTTTGCATCTTCACCTCCAACAATCCTATTTTTCTTAAGCAGGTGTCTTCCACAAGCTAATAGAAATAAGAGAATAAATTAGTAAAGGAAAATGCAAGGTCATTTTACTTTGTCATGCTTAATACATAAACACTTACCTACATGCCACAAAGCCACTGAAAAATAAAATAAATAAAAAACAACCAACCAATCAAAAACAAAAACATATTTTCTTAGTGTGCAATTGGAACAAAGGTAAGGGTACTTGCCCATTTTCACTCAATGGGTACATTAGGAATACACTAAACATTGCCTATCCACCCTTACAGATCCCTTAGGAGGTTAGTAACTCAGAAAGACAATCCTAAACTGGGTTATTACCAAAACATTACTTGAATAAGATCTTCTATTCCTTCTCTCCTTACACAGATCCTTAATTATTTCATTCAGCTCAAATGAACACTAAGACCTACTAATTTAATAAATTGTAAACGTGCATTCACTTGTATAAAGTCATCACAGACAGATCAGTGAGTTTAAAACAGGAAGTACAAAATTCAAGACAGACATTTTCATACAGATGTTACCAGCATTTTTTTTTAAATTCAAGTCTGATGTCAACTTTTACTTGACCATAGCATCAATTTCTTACTTAGTTTCCCATGTCATTAACTAATCTTCAAACAAATGTTACCACACCACAGTTCATTTCATCAGATCCATCTGCACAGTCTCTTTTCCCATCACACTCAGGATTTGGTTTCAACAAGCATTTACCATTAAGGCATTTGTATGTATAAGGGAAGCAACTTTTGTAGGCTGAAATGAGAGAGAAGACAATGTCACATGTTTAAAGCCATGATTTCAAGTGATTAAAAAAAGATGCACATTCAACCTACTCATCTGTTGTGAAAGTTGTTCAAAGCCACACATTCCAACGTGCCTGAAGCCATAGTCTGTGCAGGTGTAAACTGGTCCCTGTATCGACTAGGACAGTGGGAGTCTTCTACTCAGATTAACGACTGCACTAATTTAAGTCTCCACCATCTGTGAGGAAAGACAGCAGAGCCTTCAACTGCCCTCACTCCCATTTTATTTAACTCTAAACCGAGTGAACTAGGCTCATCAGATCTGCTGTTTTATCTTCACCAACAGTACTGGCATTGCAATTTATACATCTATGTAGCAGATATCATCTAGAAGTCAGTTCTGTTTTTAAGAGAAAGCTGAGCACATATCATAGAAGAGCTTTATATCTTCCTCCAAGAAAATTTAGGTTAAGAGTTATCATAGTTTACACTGCAGGAATCCTGACAGATCTCAGCAGTGGGCATCCGTTGCTATCATTCTTATTATCAGTTGTTTATAGTGACCTCTACACAGTGGCAGGGATTTTTCCAGCAAACAAGGACATACTGCTGGCTACTTCAAGGACCTTAGATTCAAAGCAAGGCAAATATTAGAGGCAAAATGCAGCAAGTCCTTAGGGAGGCATTAGTAGTACCAGCAATATCATTAACAGTGGCATAAAGAACATGCACATGGCAAAAAAAGGGCAGAATTCCCCAAATTTATGTTTCTCTCCCTTACATTATTTGTTACTGATCCGGCAGTAGTTGAGGGAAAAATTGCTATTTTAACAGGATCACCATCAAGCTGTGGTTAGGTCATCCAAATAAATCTTTGTTATCCTGGATTTAGCTTCAAGAATTTGTCTAAAATATCCCCAAAACTAGTTATACTCTGCATGTTACATTTTCTTTATTATGAAACTTGCACTTAGTGCTATGACAAAATACACAGAACTACTAAATTCAGTAATAATGCAGAATCATTTCCATTCACATTCTATGAATAGGCAGTGTGAAGTAGGATGACTGTAACACTAAGATCACATCAGAAGAGAATTGAAGTTCTTTTGCAAATTAGATAGTATTGAGCAGGATTCTTAGATAACAATACTGTTATTACATTTAGTCATTGAGTTTGTAGGTCAGAGGACATGTCTAAGTATTCATTTATAACCCCAGTGGATCTCTGTGGCTATACCTTATGTTTCATTTGCACAGGGATCAGTATTTGAAGAAATATCAAAATAGAACAGGTTTTTACTTCAGTCATAGGTCCTTATCAGGAGGCTGAGCATATCGTTTGTATTAAACAGTGACAACCACTTGTGACAGCAGCATGAATCATTCCTGCTGCAAAAACAGAGCAGGGAATACTTAGTAGTTAAACCACAGCAGAGAGTAGCTAAAGGTAAATTATTTCATTAGGTTAGAAAAATAGCTTCTCAATTTTGTGTATTTAATTCTATTATTGATAGGCATTTGGAGATGCCGTCTGCTTTCCTTGCACTTCTCCAAACTTTTCTTAACTATGGACAGAAAAATCTGAAGAATTCACGTAAACCTGTACTGTATACTTACTCAGACAAGTAGAACCCACAAAAAGGAAGGGGGAGCCCTTTAAAAAATATATATTTTCTGTTGTAGGAGGAATAAGATGGTATAGGCTGGCCATCAAAATTAGCAATAGCTGCTTAAAGTCTTTTCCAGCAAGTTAATGGACATTTACTACAAAAGTACTTCTTAGAAGGAAAAAAAAGCTTGGCTTTGTTTCTTACACACAGAGAATTCAACTCTATTTCTAATCAGCATGTCTACTGGAAGATTCACAGACTTAAAGATACAGTTTATCTGTGAAAAAAAATGAAAACGAGCATATCCCTGCTTCTGCCTTGCACCATCTCTCAAACAATAACTAAAAATATATACTTACAGCAGTTCTCATCGCTGTCTTCCCCACAGCTATCATCACCTTCACAGATCTTATACTGATGCTTACAGTTCTCATCACCACAGTTCAACTGTTCTGGCTCACAACCTGAAGAAGAAAGGTCTGTAAATTCTTTCTCTCTCATATCTGGCTAGTGGCTCTGTACTGCCTTGCCTGCTACAGGTCAGCTTGATGATACTGTGCCATGTCTGTCAGACATAAATCTACCTCCTTGATAGCTTCAAGGGATGGGAAGATTCACTGCATTATTTAACTTGTGCTGTGCTCTGCTCTCTAACACTGGATTACCTTCTAGTCACTCTTTCTGGAACCTCTTCATTGCTTCCCATCTTCTTTGATGTGCAATTTGGATATAGTACTCTAGCTAAGGCCTTCCCACAGGCAGCTGGGAAGACCTCTTAAAACTTCTGTCTTACGTCCTAGTGTGATGCTTTTTGGTTTTTGTTTGTTTTAAAGAAAAAAAAGAAAAAAGAAAAACAACTGTATGACTTTGTGAGTCTCAAGCCAGATTTTGAGCCACCTAAGTATTTAATTACCTATTTTCAAACCTATACTTTTTTGAATTTAATATAATTTTTAATATAATTTTTTGAATTTAATATAATTTTCTCTACACATTCTCCAGTTCATCAGATATATTTAAAAATCTGTCCGTCTTCCCACTGTGTGGCACTTTTTTTATTTTGTAATCATCTGCCCATCATATAGATCACTATCAGAGATTATGAGCTGACAGCGGATACTGTCAAAATAACAATATAAGAAAATATCCATTTTGGCAATGAACCACTGGCAATCACACTCTGAAAACAGTTTTCTGTAGTTTGCTTTCACCTTGGTTCCCCTAAGTTTCTGACATAATACATTGTTAAAGTACAACTTCTATATTTACCTTCTCAAGGCATAGATGAAAAACAAAATCAAAAACTCCATCATGATTGCTCTTAACAAGTTGATACATTTTTTTCAATACTTACAAGTAGTTTAGTTCAACTACTTGTTGCTTTGTTTCCTTTTTTTTTTTTTTTTTTTTTTTAAAGCTTAACTTGTGAAGACTGTTATAAAATTTACATTTTTTCCTGTTCTCCCACTCTTTATAGGGATACATGACATGGCCTCTCCTCCAGACCTTTCAATTTTTACCCATATCCTTCATGTCACCTTAAAGATAGCCGCCAGTACTTTATAGACTTCAGTCTTTCCAAATATCCTACAACAAACTGATTACAGGACACAAACAAGAAATAATTGCCCTACCAATAATTAATCACTACCATCTGAACATCCTTTCCAACCATCAGACTGATTGCTTGAAGAAGTGCACGTTCCATCTGTACATCTAAATTGTCAAAGACAAGCTAAAAAACAAGAAATTGATGGCACTAACATGTTGTCACAGACTAAATTCATTAAGGCAGGACTATGTCACGAAGAAATGTTAAAATGGCTATTAAATAACAAGGCTAATTCATTTACAAACTCAACTGAAAGCTAAAAAACTAAGTGCTATGTCACTTGGCATAATCTGTCAAAGATTTTTATTAAGCTGTCTGAATTAAATGGATCAATATTTATTAAATGGATGTAGAAAATTAAATTCACATTAACTTCCATAAATTAAGATCAACTTTGAGGGTTGAAAGCAATGCAGCAGAGGTACATATTACAGTTGATAGCAAGCATCTGTGTTTTTTCACCTTTTTTTTTTTTTTTTTTTTTAAGATAATACATTTGACACACAAGGATCTAAGGAAAAAAGTCACAAGTAGGTTTAGTATCACAAGTTTCCTAATATAAAAATGTTTTAGCAATTCATCTCTGTCCCACTACACTCCAAATTTTTTGATGTAAACGTTTTATGAAACACTTTTCAGGCCTAGAAATTTCATTATGAAACAGTCTTTCAACTAGAAATTCTTTCACTTTCACTTAAACTAACTATTAATATCTAGGCAAAGGTGTTTCTCAGCAATATATCAGAAATGTTTGTTCTCTTCCACTTCAGATTTATCACACACACACACAAAAAAAAGTCTTAGGATTTGGCTTCTACACACAGATACACAAATATCTGTAGAAGAATAAGCATACAAAAAGTTCCTGCTTCTCTCCAGGTCAAGGAGACTTAAATGTTTTCCCCTCTAGCACTGAATGCAAATTAACAGCTAAATCAGTTTGAAGGGCAAAATACATTTGTCCCACATTTATCTATTTATAATCAATTCCAACCTGGAGTCATTTAATCCTGTTCACTGCCTAGCACATGATGCTGGCAGGAGGAAAATGCACACTATTCAGCCAGCATGAGCTCAAAGCAGGAGTCACTCTGCCCTTATTTCTGATGAGACGCAAGAAAAAAATGTATATCAGACATAAATACTTCTAAGACAACAACAAACAGAAGTGCACTTGGTAAAAGCAACCCAAGGATCTGAGGATTCACAATCAGATCTTTTGAAGTCACAGTGAACTTAGCTCCCTAGAGGTTAACTGGGAAAAAGAAGTTGGTCTGTTTAGATACAAAGAGAAAGAACGTATCTAGAAATTATTAAAATGTAAGCATTTACAAAGAATATACTGCATATATGTCTTGTCTAATTAAAAACACAAGTAAATGTTTCCATCTTCTTTAAATCCTTGTTTCACCCTCTGGATGTCTCAAAAAATAAAAAAAACACTCATGTTGGCAAAATAGTTGTGCTTAGAGTCTCTCTGCCATACTATTTGCAGCTTGGCTATTTTAAGGTGTTGGTAAAATACCAAATAACTAGTTCTACAGAAAGTCAAAAAATTGTATTTCCACTTTCCATTTTACAGAAATTTTGTGAATAGTTAGAAACTAAAAGCATAATGTACCCAACTTTCTACATCTAGTTGTTCAATAAAATGCACAATAACATTTCAAGCATTCCTCTTGGAAAATAAATTAAGGAAAAAAAGGCACATGGAGTTCTTGTGTGTTGTTTGTCTGTCAAAGCTCCTTAGGAATCCAAGTGTATGCTTATTCACTTACGGTCTGTGTGACTGAAGGCTTTGTATTCAATATAAAACCCTTTATGGGTGACCAGCTCATCAGAATGGAAGTTGATTGCAACAGAATAGCCATATTCTTTGTTTCTGATGTCTTCTGAATTATCTTTACAGTATCTGACAGGCAAAAGAGAGAACAATGAATTTCTAATCAAAATGACCATTACCACCCAATTACTTCTACTGTTGAAGGGTACAAATGCCAAAAAGTAGTAAAGATAAGTTTTTGTTGTCATTGTTTTTTTGTTTGTTTGTTTGTTTGTTGGTTTGTTTTTGGGGGTGGTGGTTTAAGTGTTAAAAACTTTTCAGCACAACAGAAATATTATAAAGCAGAAATATTATAAAGCAAATGCTGTCCACTCCATTCCAACCCACCATACCCACAGCTTTCCTGGGACAGCAAGATAATCAGCATCAGAATCTACCTTATAAATACCAACCATTTCTTAGTATGTTTGCCTTCAGTTTTCCCATTTAGGTTAGCAAACTCCAGAGGTTACAAATCCAACAATGATATCATACAACCAAACCCAAAAGCTGTTGCCATTTCAGTACATTCCTTCCAAGAGACAAATCACTCTGAATATTCCTCCTTCTCCCTCCTCAACACCCCCCCTCCCCCTCCCGATTTGCTTTATTTACTGAAAACAGTTACAATCTGTAAAGAGTAACTTGCAAAGAAAATGAAATTTCAGATAACAAAAGCTCTTCACCCACACCAGTATCACATCCAGGAATTCACAGTTTCACTGCAGCTGTATAAAATCCCACAGTTTTCCATGTGGTTGCTCTCAAGCAGCACAGCTAAGTAAATATTTACCATTGCAGGAAAAGCAGGATGCTTAAATTAATATAAAGACAAATGCTTAGTACTAGGGCAGGTTTAAGAATATTATTCTACTGTAATTCAATGAAAGTATGCCTTTATTTCTTGAAATGTATCATTCTACACTGATGTTTTTTCCTTAAGGTGTTTCATGTTGCATAGAACATTAAAGAACACATTAATATGTCAGAAAATAGTGTATTTACTCACCTAACTCCTTCAATTTCTAACCAATCTTTGTCACATTTGCTGGACCCTGGCGACTTCTCTTGAATTTGTATTACAAGGATTTTTAAGGAGAGCTTGTAGGCTGGCAATGGTGCCTAAAAATAAAAGGACAAGTATCCCAACATACACAACCACAAACCATAAAAAGCCTAAGCTTCTAAGATAGTAAGTCTTGTTTACTTATTATCAAATAGAAAATATTGCCTTTTTTTCTTCTTTATGATGCACTTCAGCACCTTTGAAGAACCAAATACTTTCTAATTTAAACATATATATAGAAATATTTTTAGGCCAACCTTTGGCCAGAACGCGCCAGATAAAACCTTCCTGCAGCCAACATGAAGTACTATATCTTGAGGTTCATGCTATGTTTGCATTATCATGTGGTTCCAGTAGGTCAAATAAAATAATTAAGAAGGTCCTGCTTCTACACAATTCAGGGAAATAGTGTATTGTGTATTACAAGGTCATGTAAATCATGTCTCATAATTTCTTTTCCTAATATAGAAGCAAAACACAGACTATTAGCCATTTACTCTGGCTGTTAGGAATTGCCATCCTATCCACCATTTTAACATCTGTCACTAGTAACACAACCTTTTGGAAGCTGGAAATTTCTCTCTCCCATAGATGACACGTACATTAAGAAAGAAAAAACAGGGTGCACTAGAATAAGTCAGGTGCAGTGGTCTTAGCATGCTCTCCCTTCATTTCACCCACGTCAAAAAACATTTCAGCCAGTTTTATGTCTGTATCGCTTGAAGTAAGTCACCACAACTCAGAAAAGCTCCCAGCACTTACTCGGATGATCCAGCTGCAGTCAATATTTGGAGGGTAGTAACTCGGGTAATAAGGAGAGCTCAAAGTTCCATTCCAGGATATGTAATGACCACCACACACTGGGAGAGAAATAAATCAAAAACAAACACAGTTAGCTCAAATGCGCTAAACTAGTGAGCCCACATCACTTGCTAGGATCCTTCTCTATGCAGAGTTGGAATAGTGATTTGTAACATGATTAAACTCAGTTCTTGCCTCTATTAACTGAGAATCGTGTAATTTCCAGCTTCCTCATCTGACTTTTTTTTTTTTTAATCAAATTTCAATTGAGAATACGTACAGAACACCTCTGACTGGATTTTTAAGAAAATATTCTTTGACATGAAATGGAAGAACGAATCAAATGCGTACACGATAGAACATCCCTCCTCCTGTTTCTAGTTTCCTTCTGACCTTTCTGTGGACATTTTTTGAATTGAATGCTTTTTAATTTCTATGAGTGAAAACTCTGATTATCTTAATGTAAACCAGGAAGTTTGAATGTGTCATTTCTCAGTCTGAAAATGCATACCACTTCTTAGCAATATCTCTGAGGTTTCAGTTTCTACCATAAATTCTCCTAGATATCCATCCCCTATTGTTTTTGCTTTTCCTTTAGCTAACAAAGGAATGCAAATGTGTATGTTAGTGAAACTGAAGAAATTTTTTAAAGTACCATAATTTTGATGCACAGACTGGGTGTTACATAATTCTGAGCACACATCTTCAGAACGAAGTATTTCTAATTTGCAATGCCCATAGGAAGAGTGTTTGATTAAACAACACCCACAGAAGCATAAGTTCAAATGGATAACCTCCTCAGAAGCTTACAGATATGCTATCCTCTATGATTTGTTCCACATTAAAAAAAAAAAAACAAAAAAAACAAAAAAACAAAAAACCGAGTTCTTAAATGTCAAAAACTTTCATTTGGACTGTACCAAATAACCATGGGTTAACTTTCTCTTGTGAATCTTTTCTATCTCCCGTAAAGCATTAGGGCTCATCCAAAATATTTTACTAATCACCCAGAAGGTTTGGAATGTATTTCTTGGGACTTGGATCCACTTTTCTTATACAGTCAACTACATTGAAAAGTGCTTTCAGAAAAGGATCAAAGATTAATATTAGAAGTGTTTGCTCTCGTTTTCAATTTTTCATCAACACACTTCCCCTGAGCTGGGGAGCAGTTAGCAAAACTGGTAGTAGTGCTACTCTGCCACTGGGGCGTTTGGCTACACGTACAGACTGGGGGACTAGAGGCTGGAGAGCAGTCCAGTGGAAAGAGATCTGGGCACTCTGGTTGTCAGCAAGTTGAATGTAAGTTAACAGTACGCATTGGCAGCCAAAAGGGCCAACCATATCCTGGGGTTCACCAGGCACAGCATTGCTAGCTGATCAAGAAAAGTGATTAAGTGATTACCCAACTCTGCTCTTTACTGGTTTGGGTACTCATCTCAAGTACCATGTGCAGTATGGGGCACGACAATATAAGAAGCACAGAAAACTATGAGACAGTGTCCAAAGGAGGCCTACAAAGATGGTCAAAGATCTAGAGGACAAGATGTATGAGGAGCAGCTGAGGGCCCTTGGTTTGTTCAGCCCCGAGCAGAGCAGGCTAAGGGGAGGCCTCATGGCAGTCTGCAGCTCTCTCACGAGGGGAACGGAGGGGCAGGCGCTGAGCTCTGCTCTCTGGGGACAGAGACAGGACCCAAGGGAATGGCATGGAGTTGGGACAGGGGAGGATCAGGCTGGGAGTCAGAAAAAGGTTCTGCACCCAGAGGGTGGTCGGGCACTGGGACAGAATCCCCAGGGCTGTGGTCAGGGCACCGAGCCTGCTGGAGCTCAACAAGTGTTTGCACAATGCTCTCAGATACAGGGTCTGATTTTTGGGTGGTCCAGTGTGGCCTTGGGCTTGATGATCCATGTGGGTCCCTTCCAGCTTTGGATATTCAGTGATTCTATTATAGTCTCTATTCCTTGTTCAGTTCTCAGACATTTATTTTAATAAATGGGGGTCAGTGGGTCAGAATCACAATTGCCTGATTTATATACCAACATTCATTCCCCCAGATACAAGACACATTCGGGCAATATTGTTTGTTTTTTTGTTGTTTTTTTTTTTTTTTTTTTTTTTTTGAGGTAATGAGGAATAAATCTGCTTACGTAAGACATTTGTTTATATTTAGTCACTTACTGACTTTAGGGATTGCCTGAAAGTGAGCTTTTAGTATGTTCCTTTCTTTTCTTTTGTCCAGTGAGAAGGTAAGCAACATTACATTTTTTGATGAAGTTAAACGAATAACAGGAGGTGACCAGGCCCCAGATCCACACCACCTGGATTACAAAGATTGCATTAAAAAAAAAAAAAAAAAAAAAAAGGAAATGAAATGAAATGAAAGAAAAGAAAGGAAAAAAAAAAAACAAACCTCACATTCCTGTCATCTTTGCTGAGAAGCTGGACAAAAACAACACTGATTTGGCCATCTGTGTTTCAGAAGTGTTCCCCTGCCTACCACTTTGCTTTCATTCTTCCACTTCATTGGTACTACATGAAATGCTAGAGTTTCATCACATCAAGGATGAGTCACTCAGGCTCAGCATCACAGATATTCTTGCCTAACAGGGACCCTATATTTTTCAGACCTAAAGAAGAATCAGAAAATCAGTGCTGGATTAGGTTACTTCAGTAGCAGCAATAGTACTGAGAAGTGGGTAGTGCTGAAAAGGCCACAAGTGCTCAGGGTAGAAGTGTTGTGCAGCACCTGTGCAACAGATAACAAGCTCCAAAACTTTTCAGCCTATTCACATTTAGTCCCAAGAGCTGTTTCAAGATCATCTGATATCATTTATGCAAGTGGACTACAAAGGGACTTTGGGGAGGAAGTCCTCTCTAGATAAAAGCCTGTTTTCAACAGAGGTTTGCCTGTGACTGGACATATTTTCTAAGTAACAGAATACAGTACTATAAAAAATTAAAGCCTTTATCTCTGTATCAATAATTGTATGAAATCAAACACTGAAAAAATAGAATGCAAAAAAAAAAATGATGGAGTTATACATCACTGGGGGTGGATAATATGGAAGATCTTTTCATTACCTTATTCAAGATTTTTAATTAAGATCTAATTGAAGGGTTTTACATTTTGGAAGCCTGTTTAATTATCAATTTAAAACTCTGCAGTTTCAGAGATTTTCTGTACAGCTCAAAAAACATCTTTGTCCTGCACTACCATACCTTGCAATGATCTTGTTCTGCAGAGGAAGAAGGAAATCATATGCAGATAAGTGGTGTGATGCACAGTTCTCTGGAGCGACACCATGCAAAGTGGTAACTACCAGTCTCACCACATAGTTAGAAGGAACACGCAACCTCCATTGATAAAAAGACTTCTTGGGATTCATCAGAGTTAGAGTTCGGTTGTTACCTGGCTTGGCATACAGGTCAAAGGATACCGCTACACAAAAGAATCTAGATTAGTGTCTGAAAAACTGTTAAGTTGAAAGATAAGTTATTGGCAAAAGTTTCAGAAGAGGTGGCAACAATCACCTACCTGCACTTCTTGACTATTCTAATCTCTTCGTCACTTATTTCCACAAATCTACCCCTTTCCCTTCCAGGCTGCTTCCCTGCTCCCAGCAAGGAAGCACAATGCTTCACAACCACCACTGGTTCATCACACACGCAACAAGGAGAAGGGGACCTGGCTGCAACTGCTATTATCTCTGGTGGAAATCTACTGCTTCCTTTGACATTTCTTCGTCCATCTTCATGCAATGCAAACACTAAGTATAGGAAGCTAATCTTGAGGCTTGTTTGGTACAGAAAATTCAGGCAAAGCTAACTAAAGTTCTCCAGTATTTGACTGAACACTAAATATGTATAAACAAAATTATCTAGTCATAAGGTAAATAAATTCTGTATAATTTTATGCAGTAGCTTTTTTGAAGATGCCAAGGAGCCACAGCTCACTGCAATTCAGTGGGGACTACTCAACGTCAACCACTCTAGTTAGAATATCAGATTAAAAGCTGTAAGGCATTTTCAAACCAGCCCTTATTTAGTGCAAAAATAGGCCAGGGAGATCCTTACTCTGGCTTGTTTCATAGGCCCTACACCCATATAAGAATAATTTGGAAAATGTCTTTTTCCTTTTACAGGATATATGTTTTCCCCCAAAGCAATACTGCTTTGAACTGAAAAATAATTACCTGATTTTAGCATCACATCATATTCTGTGGAATCTGAAACTGAAATTTAATAACTGTCAGCTACACAAGCCAAAGACACAAACTGAAGAAAGCAAAATAGGCAGAATAGATATTAAATGACAAGTACATTGTTACCAAAAAGCTCCATTGTAACAAGATCAAAATCTTTCTCCCCAGAAGTACTGAACATGTGAGGGATATGTTTACTACTGATTTCTTTTTGTTCCAATGGGATTAACTTTTTAAGAGAATCAACAATATCTTGTGGTGCCCAGAATGTATTCCAGTAGTAAGCTCGAAGTCCATACTCTCCTTCACTGCGTGTGGGGAAAAAAAAATAAATAAAAAAATCATAAATACACTGTAATTAGTATTTTGGACATGCTTTTTACTAGTCTGCATTTTTGGCTCACATAGTTTTATAGTCAGTTGTAACTACCATGCAAAGGGTTGCAGCTTCACATGGTGGCAAAAAGCTCTCTCATTCAACATTTTAAATTTTTTTTTTAAATACATTAGAAATACTTGGAAAATATACTGCTTAAACAGTAACACAGAGACTGAAAACTACACCTAACAGAAAATCCTTGAAATAATTATATGGAATTGGATGTTTCCGTCCCTGCTGTATAATTAAAAGGTCATATCTTAAAGGTCATATTGTTCTAGATGCATTTTACTTTATATATTTTAACTGAGGCTACACACTATACAACAATATAATTTTATGCCCATACTTTGATACAACACTGCACACAATTCTTGTTAAAATAAATTATCTGCATAAGTACAAATGCAAAGTAATGTTCCAGTGATTCAAAGAGACTGTTCATTGTGATGAACCTCCTTCCAAAATGGCTTACAGACTGACCTTTCAGAAGTTTTTAGTGATTTTTTCAGAGACTTGGGACAGCAATACATCTGCTCAATGTATTTGCATTTCTCAGCAGGAGCTTAAATAGAGTGCTCTGCCCACAATTGCACATTTAAATTTTGTTTGGAGGGGTTAAAAAGGAACTTCATTTAAATAGACAAAACCAAAATAAGTAGCAGAGAAAAAAAAACCAACAACAACAAACAAAAAAAAAAAAAAAAAAACACAAACAAACAACATGCCGAACTATGATTTCAAAAAACAGTAGGTTAATTGTTTATGGGTGGCTCCATTTCACTCACCAGTTCTACAGAGATCATGAATCACACTGTTAGCTTAGTTCACGTCTTTATTACGTGTCTTTCATTCCCTGATATAAAGATCTGCATATTATCCCAAAATAACTGATTTAAAATCAACCAAAAAGACTAGAGTAACATAATTAAGTATCTCATATGTAAACCTACCTACCTGAATGTAGCCACTACAGATTTCAAGTAGTACTTTCCCAAGGTGGAATACTCATAGGATTCTGCAAACTGACAATTAAAAAAAAATTATAAAAGAAAATGTGAAGTGTTATGTTTTACTGTTAATATAATCTGTTATGTTAAAAAGTATTTATCTTATTTCTTCCCTTAACAAACACCCTACATATGACAGATACCATTCGTAATTTTCACAAAATGTGTCAAATAACGATCATAAATGTGCATTTATTTTCCATTAAAAAATAAGCCATCACATTTACAAGAACATTGAGAAAACCCTTGAGAATTACCCATGGAAAAGAAGCATTTATAAATACAGCTTTTTTTTTTTTTTTTTTTTTTTTTTTAAGAGTTTACATAGTTATCTAAAATTTGTGGCAAATTTCTGTCATGCAATCTGGACATAAAAACTTGTATTGGCTATGCACAAAGCAGCTCTGAGACACTCAATTAGCCCTTTTGGAAAACACAGGTTAACAGAGAACTGCTTTGTGTTTAAGCCTTCTGTTTGCAAGTATCATAGAAACAGTATTGATCTAAAAAAATAGAAACCTGCATGAGAAGCCTTAGAAAGCAAGCATTGTTGTGGGATTAAAGGAAAACAAAACAAAAGGTCATGAATCAAATTCAAGCTATAATAAATAAATAACAGATCAAAGAGAAAGTAAGTAGCAAGGAAAAGCGTTCAACTATACCAAAACAAAACAGACTCCTAGGCTTGTTTAAGAATAATTCATCCATAACCTTAAAACTCTCAGACGCCTTTTTTTTTTTTTTTTTTTTCTTTAACGCGAGGGACAGATATATCTGTCTATCTGCATTCCTAACATGGTACACCTCCAAGCCACTTGTTTATTTTAAATTTATATACTTTGAAAGGAAAAAAAATGTGCCTCAAACTGGAATCTTCTCCTCAATCTCAATTTGATTCTGTAACAAATATTTTTAAATAATTACTATACTTATATAGGAACTTACGTAATTTTGGATTGCTTCTGCTTGCAGGAGGAATTTCTGTGATTTTGGATCACTGAGATCATTTGTGTAAGTCAGATTAGGAATTTCTACGCTTCCACCAATATATATAAAAGAGAAAGCTGGAGCTGAGAAAAAAAGCATCAAAAATTACCACATCTAATAACATTACGGAAAAGACTCCAGAACAAGAAGCTTGTGGAAAAATGTATTTGTCCTAGCATCAACAGGCATTAGTTCTTAAGAGAAGCAAATACTAACAACCAGAGTGCTGAGACAGTTCCACCAGTAGAATAACAGAGAGAAGAGGAATGAGGTATAGGTCCAAATAAAAGCATCTCCTGCAAAGCTTTCAGATAAGTATTTACTAATAAAACTCTAATTGTTAAACTTCCATATTTTACAGTGCAATCCTCCTGGAGAGAGACGATTTTAATGTCTATAAATTGACATTTGGGAAGAACCATACAAAAATCAGTTATCCATTCTGTTTTGTAAAAGTGAAGTTAGACAGTTAATTCCTACAGGTTCTTAGAAGAAATGATAGTAATTATCATGATAGTATTCAAAAACAGAGACAAACAATTAGGAATAAAACATATACCTTCATTACTCTTGTGCAACTATCAACCACTAATTATCGTGCATTTTGTTCCCTTCGCGAAGATGTTAAGGAGAAAGGAAAGTCAGTAATTACACGCACATTACATGTCTAGCTATTTAGAGCAGAGCTTTTTACACTAACTATTCACGCAGTGCAAAACACCCATCCCATTCACACTATGCTAGGCAGTAACACTTACAGAATGAGTAGTGCAGGACTAGCACAATTACTGTAACCATTAAAGAAACCAAAGGCAGTATTCCCAGAAACCATCTTCTCCAGAAACACAGCCTCTTCCATTTGAAAAAATGGTATTTCTGACACAAGCCCTCTTGGTAGGACAGGTAGTAGGGAATATATGGATTTTCCTAAAGATAGACACACATCAGTTAGAAGAGCTCTACAAGAAGAGCCACTGTATCTCTCTCTCTTTTTTTTTTTTTTCTTTTTTTTTGTTGTATTTGCTGTTTTAGTTTTTAAGAGAGATTTAAATTAAGACCATGCCTTTCACGTTATCAGTTATGTCACACATGAAACCCACATATTTCTAGGTCACCTTGCAATTGTTATTTCAAATTATAAATGGGGAGGGAAATTACTATCACTTCAGTTATTAACAATTACATATATGAAGAACATATAACAGAACATGTTTCTGTTATAAAGCATAGCTGATATCTCTTACCTGCCCAGCAGTCTGCTCAGAGTGGTATGGAGTTGGTATGCTGTACACAGAAACCCGCCCAGAGCTGATAGCCCGTATCATGATGCCTTGACGAACACCTTTCAACAAACCTAATAACAAAATCATAAATGAACCTCATTTATTAAATATAACCCAAAACTTAAATGTAACCCAGAAGAGCATACTGCTCTCCCCTCAACACAGACCAGGCTTCTCTCATTTCACCTTTGCCATCCTGCTCAAAGCTGGAGCCAGGCGATCTGCAATCAAAGAAGGTGGGGAGGAAAAGTCACAATCACTGTAACTCTTTGTTTTCCTAACTGTCTAGGGTACGACATGGATCCTATAATTTGGGAACAAACTGGTTGCACCCTTCTTCTTTTAGATACATAATGGAGTAAGGTAATTTATGTCACAATGCAAAATACATACTTTACATGTAAAAAATCACGGATCAAAGCAAATGATGTGATTTCTAGACAACACATAATATAACCTACAAAAACATTTATAAGAAAAAAAAAAGCACACAATTTTAAAGACCACATGAATTTTTCAGTTGCAAATGTGATAGCCTCAAGCCTGTACCACAGAACAAACATTAACTGCAGAGCGATTAATGATCATATTACATGTCTGGAATTAATAACAGTATCAAGTCAGCAAGCCAACAACTTCAGGGAATTTATGTATGTGTATATACATACACACACACACACACACGTGTCCATAGAGCAAAGAACGCAACCAGAGGCATGGGGGGGGGGGTACCACAGAACTGGCCCAAAAAACCTGTGCTCCAGAAAACAAATGGAAACAAAGGAAACACAGGTCACTACAGAAAGGATTTACTGGAAGTCAATCCTCACAGCTAAGGAATGCAAAATACAGCTGTAGACAGACGGCTTTGTTCAAGTCCTCCTCTTTCTTCAATACCCTGTCTCCACTACACACACAACCTGCTGATTGACTGATACTTTGCCTTCTCCTTCAGGGAAAAGAGACCTACAGGAAAAGCCTAGAGTAAATAAAACCTCTTTCAGATCATCTCGGAAAATGAAATCAGGATTTATTCTTTTTAAAATGACATATATTCACAGAACCCAATTTTATAGATGTTTAAGATAGTTAAGATACCTCTCAGAGAGTAGAAGCATTGGTTTTATTTTGTTAAGGGCAAGATCATTGCAATAACACACATCACCACATTCATTCATCTTGTCAAGGTTGCCTCAGATAAAGAATTCAAATTCTGAGGAGGATGAAGTATGAATGATCTTCAATAGGGAGAAATTAAGGTAGAGAATAGTGAGTTAGCAGCTCTAAACCATACAGTCAATTACAAACAGAAACTGGAGAAGATATACTGCTAATGCTTTGTGTTCCACGCTTATCTGCAGAACTTCTGATCTCCAAAAACCAGTGCCCTGCAGATTTGAGAGGATTGGGCTAACTTGCCCAATCCTTCTCTTCCTCTGTCAGCTGTCACCCTAGGAGGCAGGAAATGTAGGATTAGCAGGAGTACTGATGGTCATTTGCTATTTCACTGTTACTACTGTATTGAACCATGCACACCTCAGAAGAGATATGTGAATGAGGCTTAAGCTGCCTCGAGCTGGAAAGTTGACTCTTTGATTTCCTGACAGACGATTGCACGTGTGTATAATTTGTGCTAACAGTAAGAGTGAAAATTGCCATACATTCATTATCACTTCTCCTGTGTCAACAGACACCTGTACAGAACCACCACCACAAGATCAGTCTTCTTCTGATACTCATTTCACCCAGGTTTGAACAAAGGGTGCTTGTTACTGCTATATGTGTACTCCAAAATTAAATATTGTGTCAGCAGTATTGTGTCTTGTGACATGGAAAGAAATTCCAACACTGAATAGTTTTTAACCAACCATGTTTTAATGAAGATATTCAGTACATATTTTATTTCAGTAAAACAGTTTTCAAGTTACATGACTGAAGGCACATATTTGTGAATCCACGGTGCAAAATTTGACACTCTTGTGTAGACACCAGGGAAATTTGGTCTTCCACATCCGTAACCCCAGCTAACAATGCCAGTCAAAAACCATTTTCCATCTCCATTGCTTTGACATGACAATGGTCCACCAGAATCACCCTAAAAAGAATATATTAAGTTGTACGAATTTAAAATCTAGAAAATAAAAACTGGGACAAAATTCAATGGGAGTCATTTTGCACAAATAATTGAAGCAATGCTTACATTTTCCCCACTCACAGACTTCAAACCAGAGTCAACAGTTTTATGGTATTTTGTTTGTTTAATTGAAGCAGATGGGATCACACAGTTGTACCAAAGTTTACTCTTTCACATGAGAGAGGACTAGCTGTCATTCTTTTAATGTATTAATACACTACCTTTTGTGAGCTGTATTTCAATTTGACAAATAACTTCCTAACCTCAAACTAACAGTTAAACCCCAAATCTGCTACTTAATACATATGTTCATTTAGAGGCTACACACCTGACGACTCCAAAAAACAAGCTTTTATAAAGAATTCAAAACTGTTCTAATATTTTTTTTAAATTAGAATATTTAATAGTCAACACAACTTCCTTCAAATTAAAAGCAAACGGAAATAGAGTGTGATCCATCAACATTTAAAAAAAAAAAACAAAACAAAACACTAAGTGTTTTATATATATAATAGACACTAGCTAGCAGATAATGCTTAGGGGTACCACAATGCTTTTGGAATTAAGGCAGTTGAAACAAAGTTCGTAATAGACTTCCAAGTTTTATATAGAATAATAATGCTACAGAACAATGCAAGCAGTACCCTTCCTTTACAGGGTAATTCTTCTGGACAATATCGGCGGAAATTCAAGCAAAAAAAAATTGCCACCATTTGCGGAAAGTCTCTTGGATCAATCTTTTACTTCCTTGTAAGACTCTGTTGCAGACACAATTCCTCTGAAACAGCTGTTAGTAAACTGAGCTTTACCAAAGCATTGAATGTAAAAAAGTATTTACAAAAGCGAAGTCTGAGCTGGTACAATTTTGATGTTTGCAAAGGAAGTGTTTTCCTTCTACACATAGTTTCTGTTACAGCCAGTGAACTATTTTGCTTTAAATTTTATAGGATTGTAGGACACTCCATGATCATCCTGAATTCTCATAAAATTATTAAAGGTTTCACATAGAAGATCTTTTTCCATGCTTGACAATTAAGATTTTTCATTTAGAGAGTTAATCATTCAATTGATTCTTTAATTACTGGGACAAAAAGAAACAGGAACAGCAGCATTTTTCACAAAACAGAAATCCCACAAATCTATCAGCTCTAATAACTGCCAGACATAGTCAGACAATATTTTTCCTTGAATGAAATGCAGCCAAACAACCTCCAAATTATGCCTTTCATTGACTGTCTTGAGTGCCCAAAAAGACAACTGAAGAAACAAGGTTCCCTGGTTAATGGAAATGATGCTTGCTGTCAGTCTCATGAGCTGCTAATAAACAGCCAATGCATTATACTCTTCGAAAACACTTAGATATTACTTGCCATGAGAATTCAGAATTTCACATGTATTATTTCACAGCATTGCCGGATCAGAAGAAATATTACACATTTGAAATTTTATGTCTAGTTGTCTGCACCTCATCAGACAGCCCTCTATTTCAACACTAGGGGGAAGGAATCCTGAAAAGAAACAAGCTAGCTTCTCAATTTCTTTTTTCAGTTTAGAGACCCTCTTGCCAGATATAGCCTACCTTCATCATGCAAATCCATTGGACCTCGGCCTGCAATTCAACCTTCATGAAGCTATTCATTCACACAAACCAGCAACCCTCTGAGAATACCCAAATGACAGACTACCTATTAAACGACTCTTTTACACAGCTGTGTTTCAGAACCAAACCATACGTACCACATGGTGGTTTGCCACCAAGTTCTAACATCTCATCATGCAACAATGAAAGGCAAAATAAACTCTATGTGAGTTGTAATAAGATACATACTTTGCACCCATCTCTTTTTCCAGACATTAGTCCTGCACAAAACATCCTAGCTGTGATAATCCCATATGTGGAATGACATAATGATTGGTCAATAATTTCTACTTCTGCTTTCTGAAGAATCGCAGCACCTTCCTCACCTGGGAAACAAATTGAAAGGGATGGTTCAACAGAGCTTAACATATTACTTGTCTAGTGAAGGCACAACCAAGAAGTCTTCAGAAAATATCCCCACACACTTTTGAACTCTAAGCTGTTCCAGATTGCAAACAACTAAATCCCAAAGGCACAGAAAGCCTCTTCTACCAGGCATTTGCATAACATGATCATGGGCCCTTGGCCACAGCAAAGACAATGGCCTAATCATTAGGGTCGGCCAAAAAGCCTTCTGTAATGTCTTTTGCAAAATGTCTCAAGATTCACTAATTTGTGAAGATTCTATTTTGGGAAAAAATTGAATCTTATAAAAGTATTTGGATTTTAACAAGACATATCTGCAGTTAGGGTGGTGTCTTTCAAGAAGCTACATCCAGAACTAAAATCACAGATCAGTGTTACACATCAAAAAATTCTCTTTTGGCAGCTTAAAAGTTCAGACTTACCTTAAATTCTGCCCTCTCTATCCAAATGTTTTGTTAAAAGACATCTTTTCTGCAAAATATACATTTTCAGTAAAGCAGAATTAAACTGAACTGTTCTGTCCTTTCAGCATAAAAGCTGTAATAATATCATGAGGTCCTATCAAAAAAGGGTATAGCCAAAGAAATTTCACCAACATATTCAAGTGTGCAAGTTTCAGGTTTGTTTTGGGTTTAGGTAAAGGTGGTGTATACTAAAAAATACACTTATAACATATTTAAAAGAATAATTTTACAAATTATGTAAACTGATGAAGAAAAAGAGGGAAAGAGAGGAAATTGAAGAAGAGGGAAATGAAGAGAGGAGCAAAGGGAAAAGAACACTTCTCCCTCTCTTTTTTGAGGTATCATGTTTATCTTTCAAATCACCATGTTTTAAAATTTCCTAAATGACTAATCAATAGGTCAAGGAAACGTCATGCTACACTTGACCTGGTAGGATGGCTGTACTTCATTCACAACCATACATTTCTCACAGCTACTTGCAGAGCCTGTATGTAATTTGGAAGAAACGTGATTTGGAAGATGGTGATTCTGGCTGAGAGCATCAAGTCAAAATACTAGAGGCTGCCTACATGCTGCTGCACCTCACCATGTTTGCTTCTCCCACTCTCATCTGAGTGTGGAGGAGCAGCATGGAGACAGCCACCCTGAGATGGCAGGCAAAGCTGGGGCAGGGCAGCCCTGGAGGTGTAGGCAAACCACCTAAGTCAGGCGCATCCCAGTAGAGTGGAGGTTTGGCTTGGTGGTGGTGATGTGACTGATGCTGTGGCAATTGTTCACACCTGTGTTTCCTCACCTGGGAAAGTCCATCCAACAGCACACAGGTGCTAGTAGCCACCGTACCATTACCTAGTCCTTTCCTAAGCCCTGCTTTCTGTTACTGGATGGCTACAACAAGGCCAAAGGTACTAGCATTTGTGCAAAAGAAGAGGCAGCATGTGACAAGGTGTGGGAGGGAGCCAGCCCACCATTACAGGGGCAGCCGTTTTGTCAATATGGTGTCCATTTTCTCAGCTACACCCTGAGGGTACAGGTGGTGGTGCCTTGCAGGCAGCTCCATGCCTCAGAGCTCATCATGAAGAGGTTGAAGGCAGGAGTAGGGAAAATTAGGTTCGTTCCCCTGCAGCAGGCAAGGAAGAGTCCATTTAGGCAGGTTAATGAAACTCTAAGAGTAACAAAGAGGAGAAACAATACTGTATGACTGAAGAAAAAGTGCAGCTCCTTGCCAATCTTACCCAACACAAGCACAGAGTACTTGCAGATCCACAGGATTGGCTGCTAATTTTCCTAAGTGCATAAAGTTACATACATGCAAGAACCTACTTCCAGAGGAGACTAAATTCAAAACATTACAGTTTTCTGCATGCTTCACGCATGCAAGAACAGCAGGCGTCCTGCACACAAACCTGCAGCTGATCACCTGGGGAAGAAATGTTAACTCAACTGATGGTATTAAACTCACCCACTTCCTGCTTTTGGCCCCAACCTGTTATCCAACATTTGTCACCACTGCGGACTCTGTGTGAAAATGGAGGTACGCAGATTGGCTGAATGACGTGGCTCATTGTTTCTGGCCACGGTTTGCTCAGCTGTAGCAATGCAATGTCATAGTCGTAGTTCCTGCTATTATAGTATTCGTGGACAATGATCCGTCTCACAGCAGATACGAACTTTGCACGGCCTTGTGTTTGCATCCCCAAGTGAGCACGCCATGCTCTGGGGTCAGCCAGCCTGGTTGGGAGCAAAAACACACACCATCTCTTCAAAAAGTACTCCACAATGCATCACCTTTCCCACCACTGGGCCAAAGAAAGAAGGGCACATCACACCTTAGTACAGTTCAAACTCTGGAAGCTAAAAGTGTTCCAGAACACTAGTGATATTTGGGATAGGGTTTGGGGGGAAAAGACTGCTTACTTGCTCCCTTGAAAGCAGTGAGCTGCAGATACAAGCCATTCTTTTGATATCACTGATGCCCCACAGTAAGCAGCTCCCACAAAATGGAGGCTGACCTGCCATGGCCATTCACCTTCCTTTGTGTTTGTACCACCTACAATCCGAGAGATGAGATTGCTGCTCTTGCTGCTGCCACAACCTGAAAGGGATATTTCAGGTTACTATCTCTGTCCTGCGTTCTTTCCTTTAATGAGAGTGCTTCCCACATGTTGTATGAAAGAATTTTGCTCTTTAAAATGTTTTCAAGTTCATTTCCTTGCCCTGATCGGAAAACTTGTCTATCCACCTAGTCTGTTCCTGAAACAAGAGATGACACCATAAAAAAGGGCACTGGCCTTAGAAATAAAACTTTCTATTCTAGTTCTGCCAGAGAAATTGGTCTCTAAATCTTTCTTGTGTCAGATATTTCAGAGGATCCATTGATTTCACAAGCATCACAATGAATATGTAAAAACATACAATCCTTCAACTCTTTTTACTACCCAGTCCAGTTAGTCCTGAACTGAAAGGAGTGCTTCTGGAGGGAAGGAAGTTCAGGAGCATCTGCATACTTATTTCCAGCCAAAACATGAGTATGAGAAAGATACTTACAGCATCAGCTATGTATGCACAGTTTGGTCATTTATTACTTCAGAAACCAGGTGATCCTATCACTAATTTACAATGGGAGAAACTGGAAGTCTGAAAGCATTGTATATTGCTAACTCAGAAGTGAATAAGTCATGCCTCAACACAAAAACCTTCACACTATTTTGAAGAAGGGAGAAGGACTGTGCTACAGGACCTTGTATCCTTCTTTTAGTCCCATGCTCTCATAGACAGGTGCTAACACTTCCCAGCACCCATACAAAGAGTCAAAAGCAGCATTAACACTTCCAAACAGAAGTAGGCATATAATTCATCTTTTAAAATGTCATACTTGATCCAAGGCAGATGGTGGCAGGTTTGACATATATGTAACATTGCAGGAACAGCTGAAGGCCAGACAAAATACCCTAGGATATTTTATCAGTTTAAGCAAGTGAATCCTAACGCATTTTTTAAATTCCTACTGCAGTAACAATTGTATTTTTATATATATATATATGTATACACACTGTATAATATATATTATTTTACATACTATATGTAATGCATTATATAATATCTGAATGTGTTATTTTATTAATTACATTATATATATATATAAATAAGCCAAAAGAACTTGTACAGAGGTTACTTTCAGAAGGTTTAAGATTATAACCTAGACTGATACTATGAGATATTGAGATCTTCACCATCAGGAGACAGAAATGAAACGCGTTTCTCACTGCAGATACAGAACTCCAGAAGTATAAATACTGTCTGACTCCAATAAAAGTACTCAGCTCTGCTGAAAGCTCTAAGAACACTGCCTTTCCAGCTGGCCAAGTTAATTCTGTAGTTACCCCAAGTTCTCTGTTCCTTAACATAGCTGCAATAAACATCATAACTAAGACTCCTCATAGTGGTAAGCCCAATCTCCCACAAACACTGCAACCAGACCTAACATAAGCTGATATCAGACTGTTATCCTACTACCACTAAGCAGACACAATAAAAAACTCATTATGTGCTGCTACATGAGTTATACAAACTCCAAAAGAGAAAGAAATAAAAAGGCTTTCAAGCGTGAAAGGTTTGAAGTTCAAACAAGTGGGAGGGACTTACTGCAGCTGCTTTCATCACTTCCATCAGTACAGTCCACAGTCCCATCGCATTTTGCATTTTGTTTCTTAATGCATATATTATTCCTGCACTTAAATGTGTGATTGGTACAAGGAATACCTGAAATAATTGTGTGGAAAAAAAAAAAAAAAAGGAAGAATATTGGACCAGGTTTACATGTTTATACATCTGCATAGATGAAATTCATAGATGTATCAACAGGCAGTAGGGAACGTAGCAAGAAAGCACTTGGTCTGAGATGGCTTAAGCCAGCCTTTAAGTTGAACAAGCTATTCAAAAGTAGAGCTGCATCTAAACTAGTGCCTGTATCAAGCTGGCAGTATTTTTGAACATGCGTTTCCCCTCATCTGTTCTCAAAGCACTAGTAAGCATAGGTATACTATCAAAAACTTGCCAATAGAGTAAGTGCTAGGCAAGAAAGAGAAGAACATCCAGTACTCTGGAAAGAAACCCTCTATATCTCAGCATTACCTATGAAACAAAAGATGGCAGTGAAAGCCATCTTAGTAATTACAGCCAGTTAAACTGCATTCCCAACCCTGGTGTTTTCCTATTTCTCTGTGGCTTGCAATAAAGGATTCCACTGAAAAGGAGTCTGTTTTTCTTCTTAACATAAACAAGTATCCTGTAACCATTTACACAGACTGTCAAAGTTAAAAAGTTCATACATATTGACATTTCTTTTAAAATGTTTCTTTAAAAACATGCAGCATTTCTTAGTTGGACTCCCTCTCACATGTCATGGTGTCCATTGGTTCTAAGTTAAAGAAACAGCAAATTGAAAACTTTACTGTGCCTACCGCCAGACTTACACTTACATTGCGTTTTAAAACACATCAGCCTTATAAGCCTGAAAACTGTTCCAAAGAAACAGTCCTCTTTATAGTTATTTTACAGATGGTAAAACAGATCCAGGAAATCATTTGCAGAGATTTTGCTTTAGGGAGATAAAATTTCGGAATCAAACTTCAGGTTTCTAGATCCCCATTTGTGCTAGTATTTCAACAGAAATAGATGTTCATGATCTCATTAAAAAACAAACAAACAACAAAAAAACCCACAGTTTAAATCAATAACTGTTTACAAGCATATCAGAAAACTGAACAGAATTATATATCCTGTGTTAGATTTGACAGTGCCTCTTAACTCTTTGAATCCTGCATCAAGTATTTAAATCAAGATTGAATAAATGATAGAAGGGGAGGAAGAAACAACAACAACAACAAGAGTAGCCTTACTGTTGGTACAGTTCTCCTCATCATTTCCATTCTCACAATCACTTACTCCATTGCAGGCAAGCAAGTTATCCTGTATCGCAAAGCTGGAGTTACAGTTCCACTCAGGGACAACTTGAAAACATGAGTCAAATCAGTTTCAGAAGCATACTTGTAATGCTAACACTATCCTTCTGACCATGTCCAGGTATCACTTGCATAGCTCATTGCACTTACAAGCATGAGGGTGAGGGTTGCATTATGCATAGAGAAAATGAAGTGCAAAAAGACTTCAGTAACCCATCCCAGTTCACACATTGGCCCAAGTGGGTGGCTCATGCTCTTTCAACCACTGACATTTATCATCACTCTCATCTATTCTATCTGCAATTTGTCATTTCCTCATGAAAATAATTTATCTCAAAAATAGCATTTATCACAGAAGGAAAACCTGAATTCCAACCCCTTACAATTATTCTTGCACATTAATTCTCTTCCTCTTGCTTTTCCATGTCATACCTTCTTCATTCTTAGTACTTTCCTGTGCTGATTAATTATGAATTAAACATGCAAGATACCAACTGATAGCCTGAATGTGGAAACTCAAAGAAACCTAGAAACATCTTCTCTTCCTCCTCCCCCCCCCCCCCCCCCCAAAGTTTCACCTCTTTTAGCTACCTTTTAAGACCTCAGATTAAAGAATACATTTAGGGGGGTTTGCATCCAGATCTCTAGTGAATAAATACAAACCACAAAAGAGTTCATCACTTTCATCAAAGCAATTGTTTATCCCATCACAGCGCTGTATCTGCTGGATGCATAAGCCAGTGGAGCACTTGAAATATCCAGGTGGACATGCTGGAGGTTTAACAAAAAAACAAACAAACAAACAAACACAGCTTAGAATGCCTTCTTCTAAAGGATACTCTCGCTTTCAATAGCCACTAAATTAGTATACTATATTAAGGTGATTTGTGAATTACAGAAATATTAGCCTTTTAACATAAAGTCGTGAAGTTAGTGTCTTTTTACATACTCCACAGATACTCAATGCATAAAAAGAGCTCTGGTGTGGTACATAGCTGTGACTAAAAAGCATTTTTTCTCTACTACTTTAACATCAATGTTTATAAGACTAACATAAGAAATGGTTTCAGTAAATAGTTGTCTGTTTCTGGATTTGAAAAATCTGATGGTTGGAAAAGTTCTGGAATAAGCAGTTGGTTATTCAGTACAGCTCAATACTGTGTTCATTACCTGGAGCTTTTCATGGTAATAGGAAGATTGTTTTCATTGCCAAAGTTTTGTTTGTAAATAGGATTAACTGACTTCAGTTGACTGACACACATCATCTGACAGATTCCAGTGTATGACTTTTTTTTTTCTTCAGGTTTTACTAAATAGGAAGTAAATAGCTAGCAAAGCTATTGGCACAGGTAGAAGCTAATGTGGGGCTTGAGGAGTTCACGAGACCCATGCATGTTCTCGCTACACAGGAAGCTTTAAGAGCTATGCAGAAGAGAAAAGACTGTGTATGCACAGGAAAACCAGAGCATGCTGCACATGCCCGCAAACCTTTGCCACATAGCCTTGATGTGCTATAAAAGGCTCTTTGCTAGTCACCTAAAAAAGTAAAATCAACAAATAAACAACGCAACATGACAGTTTCCTGCATAAAGATAGTCAAGTCCCACTGAACCTGAGATGTTCAGTTTTACAGGGCTGAAATACAAAGATGGGTTGAAAAAAAATAAAGGTCCATCTTACGTTGGCTGATGTTATAGCTGCCGTACTCCACCAGAAGTGGCTTCTCTGACACCTTTGAACTGCACTGAAGCTCAACATTAACAGCAGAGCTTGCAATATGAAAGACTGTTTGGTGATCAACATAGTAACCACAATACCTAAAAGAAATCAAAAGCAGCCTTTACATCAGGATTGCCTTACATGCAATTTTAACATCAACGTTACAATACAGTCAGCTAGCATGCTTTAATTAAGAACCAACATCTAAAATAGTACCCAAGTTCTGAAAAACATTACTCGTGATCCACCATTCCTCAGTACAATATCCCACACACTTTCAAGCAGAATGTTTCACCAGAAAGTTAAGAAGGTTGTCAAACATGATACTTTTGTCAACACTGATGATAATTACCTTCAAAGATTTGCATTTTGGCAAAGGCATAAGCAATTTGGTGGGAAGGGAAACATCAGCATAGTTTAGCTGCTCTCATTTTGAGGAATACTCCTAAAAAAGAGCGCACAGGGCACTGATCTGACTGCTTTGGAGGCAGAGGGAAAAAGATTTGGGGAAACTAGAAATATTTCTAGGTAGCCACCCAGCTTAATACCATTAAGATCGCAAAGTTTAACCTTTGAAAGACATGTCTTCAAGTAACTAGTCTAGATGAAAAGATTCTTTCAATGTGCATCTATGTTAAACAGCCATTTTGGCAAAGAGCTTCCTTGAACTTCTGCCTGGTTGCCACTTAACTTGGAGAAACCTAAGATAACCTTCATCAGAGATACCAAAGACATTGCAACTGGCATTTATATGCTACTCTAGCTAAGGAAAAACAATAAACAAACTCCAACCCCTTTAAAAGTGTAAGGTTGCTGTACGATGGTTTGAAAAGTAGAGAACATTTTAAGTGTAGGAAAATTTTGAAGACTGACAGTTTAGGTTGCACAAGAAGTAGAAATAAAAGCCTGTCTCCTCTTTCCCACCAAAACAACACAAAAACTCAACACTTATAAGAAAGACATGTGGCTTCAAGACTCCTGTCAAGAGAAGTACTTACTAGACTAAATAGATATAAGAACAGAAGCAGCTGTATTGATTCTTGGCACATTTAGCATATACATTTCCTTGACAGCAACACAAAGGAACACAGCGCAGTTCAAGTGATCTTGAGCAATAAATGAGTTATTTTATTGTTAAGTGTATTACTGCAGTATTAACCTGTGGTAAATATTTTTCTCATTTATTTTGGCAACACCAAAAGGATAGATGATAATGAAGGGAAGCCATTGCATTGCTTCAGTGCTGCTCTTTGTATCAATGAATGCAGGTAAATTGGGCAGTGATTTCCATGAGGATGGATGTTTTCTGATGTCCTGTGCACCCTACTGAAGCATGCCATCAGGAGCAGCCACCCTTGCTCATACATTTTCCTGATGTGCTTTGTTTCACTCTGAAAATGAAACATCCTTTTAACAGGTCTAGGAGGTAACTCCAACAATGTCAAAAATAAATGAACATAACAAGAGACCATTCTCACACATCCTGGAAACAGTGTCACGAAATGTTTTACAGCTTTCTAATATAGTACATTTAACTGTCGAAGGAACAACAACAAAATCTATCTAAGCTAAGAGTAAAGATCTTCCTACTATAGAAAGTCGTCTTCTCGCTCGTTTTAGTGTCTGTCATGTCATCACTGTCCCCAGCCTAAAACACCCCACCTAAGCGTAAAAGAGAAAGTTTGCAAGCCATCTGATTCTCCTTAACTAACCCACAGATGTTCTCTGTTTCTCCTTCTGTCAGTTACTAGGACACAACTTCCTCCAACAAACCCTGACACCATCTCAAAAAAATACATTAAAAAAAAAAATCACAGACTGCTTTATGTGGGTGAGAAGTGGTCAATTCAATCTCATCTCACCAGCAATCGAGGAAGCTCCTGACCATCTGTGGAAGAGCTGAGACAGCTAGACAAAGGAAGCTGTGTCCTGTACACAGTAAGAAATGTCATATGCTTTGGGGGTTTGTACGAGAGCTGCATATCCTTGTGAGCCTTCTACTAGTGCTTAATGAGTCCTTTTTCCAGGGCCAACAGAGTTTGCCAAGCACCATCTGTAACTCTGCAGCAGTGCTAAAGAAACTAATGAAGGTGATCCTATCGCATACACTGAAGCAGGGAGTGGGTTGCCTTTTCAGGGGATGAACAGATGTGCACATCCTGTTGCAGGTTCAGTGGGACATTGCACCAAGGCATTTAAAAACAAAACAAAACATTTCTTAGCTCCTGTACATCTCTAATGTTCTGCTCACAGGGACTAGCTGATCTCTGTGCCAATGAGAATTTTAGCTAAAGCAGTTATTCAACTGCAACTCTTCCAACTGGGCAGATCAACAAACACACATCCTCTGCAATAACGACAAGAACAAACTGAGTGGTCATGTTCAGTGCCTCTGGTTAGATAAAGCTGACCCTAGAGGGTCAAAAAAACCCTTATCTTCAGAATTTTCATGGTCACAGTCTTAGTTTACAAAAATCAACTTCCTGAATCTTCCTAAACATTTTGACACGAGGCAGCAGAATGTGCTTGCTCTAAGTTGCAATTGCAGGGACCTGAAAAACCGGTGTGTTTTGCCATTTGCTTCCCTCCACATTCCAATTTCATTAACCATTAAATTTTGTAGGGAAAAATGCAAATATCAGAATGTTTCATACTTTGTCATTATTTTCCATGGAAAGTAAGCACAGAAATGAAGATCACTGAGTTCAAAATCCTTATTTTTCATGAAAAAGACATTTTCTAAAGAAAATTCATATTGGCCTACTTACATCAGCAGCAACTAGCAACAGAAATTAGAAGCATGCATTCTTTTGCAGTACTTCAAAACTAGCCCCAAATGCATTTCATAAGATCATACTGCAACATTTGATTCTGTGAAATGTTTAATTAGTAGGCTTATTTAAAAGCTGGTCTTTCACAGAGAGAATCTTTGTAGTAGGAACCCATCATCAATTTTTGCTTCAGATTTTGCCTTTATTTGATGCATCTCTCAGCAATCTCTAATATCTCAAATCCTTCCAACTATGCCACAAAAAGAAGACCAAAAGAAACACACAAACACTCCGTGTTGCCTGTTTTGACTGGCTTTTTTCATGCACATGTTGTCCAGCCACCAATTGCTATCAAGACATAATGTTGGTAACATCACGAAAACTGACTTTTCTCTCTATGTAAGCACAGTATAGCTTAGTTTCAGTAGTGAATTCAGAAATTCGGTTTCAAGTCTGATCTTATTGATGTTTCCATTTGAAAAAAAAAAATTAAAAATAGAGTCCAACTTCCCAAACCCAGCCTCACCTCATCATCCAGTGACTGAAAGACTATTTTTTAAATTGCAGAAAAAAATGGGTAGAAAATGTATATGAAAAAGCAGCAGTAGCAGCAGTATTTAAATACAAACCACTTAAATATAGTGTGTCTTGGCAATCAATCTGCGGCGTCCCTTTCAAGAGCCCATGACTGAAACACAGAAGCAGTTACTCTCCTACTCCCAATAATCTCACTGTAATACCATTTCACTGAAAAGTTAATTAGGTTCAGTGTCATCATGAGCAATCATAGAATTAAGTTACACTTAAGTGTTTTTTTTGTTGTTGTTGTTGCTTTTTTTTTTTTTTTTTTTAAACAGACCTTATTCAGTCGTCACAGAAAGCCCAAAACTACGTTGGGTTTACTGGACATCCATTTTCACCCACTCTTCTCATTTCTTTCCTTTAATAGAGCACCAAGGGCCCTTATTTTCAGCTTTTTGGTACTTTTCATTAGAATTTTTTTTATTCTATTTATGAAGATTCAGTTACATTATCAGCCAAAGTGAAACATGAATTATAAGAGGCAACAATGAAGTATCTCTGTCTTTGTGTAAACTTTCCGAGTGAACTGCAGTAGTGATGGGAAAGTCTGTTTTGGTAATGTTAGTTTAATAACTCATGCAGAAGTACTTACATGTGTTCGTTAATTTTCCACCATCCTCGTTCACAGCCTTTAATATTCTTCTCACTGATGGTATAGTTATGAAACTTCAGAGCTATACCAAGGTTCTTCTGTGGAGTCTGTTGTAAGAAAGACAGTGCATGCAGGCTTCCTTTTCTTTTTGTGGATATAGCACATTAAAATCTTTAGGCTTATCTCAGCAATTATAGTGCTTGGCAGTGCCAAGCTCTGGGATCTGTGCTGACTTTCCCAGCTCAACAGCCAGCACCTGAGACACCTGCCAGCTATTCAGTCCTCAGCAAAATGAAACGTTGGTAAAAGGCCACCACAGCTACAGGCTCTCTTCCCCTCTGGCCAAAAGCCCTTTCATCTTCAAAAAGCCACTGGCTGTAGACAGAAGGCAGCTTTTGTGTCAAGATCAAAGCATTCAGACATATCCAAATTTATTTGTGCAGGGACAGACAGCCCCAGCAGATTGTTAGCTAAGATACTGTACCGAATACCTGTACTGCCTTGGGAATGCACGGAGTTATTTCTACCAGAATACTGTAGTCTTTGCTAGCATGTGTTCAGCCAAATACTTGCTAGTGTTTTATAGAATCTTTTAACTGGAAGTATCATGAAGATTCATAGCTAATTATAGCTTCCTTTATTAAAAGGAACAGAACCATCTAAAAAAAAACATGGCCACATCTTGCAAAAGCAAGGGCTGATTCGGGCAAGAATCCAGAAGTGAAGATTCTTCTTCTTTCTCACAGGAAATATACAATACAGGAAATGAGGGAAATTTCAACATCGAACTATGGGGAAATTAAATGGTTTTAGGAAGTAGCATGGGCAACTCCCAAGGCTAAACTGGGCAACCTTTCCCTCAGAAGTCCAGGCTGAATTGAGGACAAAGTTTAGCAAAAGGGTCATTGACTTAGTTTTCTAGAGGGAGAAAAGGATGTAGGTCCTAGTTAACTAGGCTTCATTCATATTGTTGTAATTCTACGTGGGCAACCAGTAGCTTAAGAAGGAAGACAGGCAAAGAGTAGGCTGTATCGTATCCATTGCCTTGTTCTTTAGAGATTAAAAACCCTTGGATACCAAACAGGTACCAGAAAAGTTCCCAAAAATATCCATCTCGCAGTTTGTTTTATTTGCTGTTTTGGAGACTGATCATGCTATAAAAGAGGATGTACTAATAAATTTTGTTCATAACTTGAGACACCACACAAGGACAAATGGCAACACTTAACAGAAAGAACAAGCTCTTGAGGCCATCCAGAAAACAAAAGAGAGCTAAGGCAGTGCATAAGGTTATGCATTTGAAAGCTGACTAATAAGAGCTACTACAATAAATCATGAGCTTGGGAATTTAAACCAGTAAAGAACGACAGAGATTTTGCATAGTCAATCACAGGATGACTGTAATGCACTAACATAACTTCACTGTGATGGGGAAACCATAAATCAAAGATCATCAAGTGCTACATTTCTGATAGCAGAAAACCTACTATCAGATTTTCTGGAATAACTTGAAGAGTCTAATACCATCAAGACAAGGTGTGAAAAAATTATCTTGAATTTAAATTTCTGGTTATTTGTTTTCAGAAAAAGACACAGAAAAAGGATACTTGGAAAAAAAAAAAAGAGACCAAGAAAAAAGTCAGACCATCTTTGAATACAAAAATTTGATTTATTATGTGTAACATAGGAGTTATCAGAGAAGCAACAGCACTAACTAGGTTAGAGGACAAAAGTTTACTTTTGGTCTCCCCCCCAAATTTTGGGAGTTGGAAAGAGGGAAAGAAAAAACATTTAAGTCTTGAATTCTCTTCAGTGAAGTGCTTCTGTAAGCCAAACATCAAAATGTATTTCATCTCAGCTCTTTACCTTTGTAATAAATAGGACAGCTTAAGAATTATGTTCTCTTTGTTAAGAATAAGGACAAAGAAATCAAAATAACTGGGCACAACAGCTATTGAGCTGTGCCATTTCTATAAACTACCACATCTATGAGGATGCAGATTACTCCCTATTCCATCGTTCCTTCTACGCACACAGGCACTGTATGCCCCCAAAAAAGTATCAGTGCTTAGAGAGAAAGAAATCTGTATTACCTGGAAGTTCCATGCACAAAGACATTTTGGAGGGTAATAGCTTGGGTAATAGGGACTTGTGATTCTCCCTTCATAGCCAATCTTTTCTTTTGTTGCTATTGCTTTTCCACACCCTAGGGGAAGAAAAAAAAAAAAAAAAGAGAGAGAGAGAAGGCAAGAGCTGGTAAATCTTAATCTATTTCCAACAAAGCTATTCAGTGGGCTAGGCATTCAATTTTATCACAAGTGTTTCACTGTAAAACAGGACAGCTATGGAGTTATGTTTATCTAGGTTCAGGTTGTAATAAATTCACTGTAAATCCAATGTTACAGACAGATAAGGCTCATAAAAGTCTAGGAATGCTTGCTGTGATGCTCTGTTGAGCGTGCCTCTCACAAAACAGATAGTTCATATTGTCTGTTAGATGCTCTAAGACTGTCAGAAATTACCCTAACCTCTCATTTCAGCTCAAAGGCTTGGGAACGATAAAGTGATTTTTTTTTTTTTTTTTTTTTTTAAATAAAGGCCTTTACAGGACTATTGACTTTTATTTTGTCTCTGCAGGACCAGGAGAAAACATTGTCAACCTTTCTGTCAGGTATTTCACTAAAGGCAGGTCTGTGAACAAGTCTTAGTGAGCAGTGTTGCACATCAAGGCATCCACATCGCAGTAGTACATGAGTAGTAGATGAGTACATCTTAAAATACAACTGGTTAGAACAAGAATGGACAACGTGCTAATCTAATCAGCCTCACAGAAGCCAAGGTGTCTTTTTGTGACTGATTAAGGGATTAAGACAACTCATTAAAGCAAACAAAACACAAACAGTAAAAACATAGTCCTGAATTTAAAATTACTTATGATGCAGAATTCATCACATACTTTCATATTTCCGTGCTTAGTTACTCTCACCATTGGAAATATGCAGCACCTTTCTGAGCAGCTTAATTACAGCCTAATTTCCTCGTATTGGAATGTGTTATACTTTTGTCTTTGTGCTGCTTGGGTGACATTCCTTGTGCTATTTGTGATTATGACCAAACCACTTCTTAAAGCAATAAGAAGCAGAAAAGACTTGATGACCAAACATCACTGAATCCTTTGTGTTAATGAGGCAGAGACCAATAGCAAAAGGCAGACAGAGCTACTGACACTTTGTACTCTGAAAGTAATTTTCAGTGATGAGCAATTTCCACCTTTAACATCATCACAAAGTCCCAATGTAGGAGCAAGTCCACAGCCACACCTGGAATAACAACTCCATCTACTGGCACATTGCAGTTCTGACCAATTGAATTCAGTCAGGGTTGGTTTCAGCCTTCTATATGTTTTTATTTCATATAGACAGCTAAACAGCTGAAATTACTCAAGAGGAAGGCAGCCACTTAATAATGCAGAGGACATGAAGAAGGGAGACAGGGATGTGGGAGAAAAAAAAAAAAAGAGAGATACAGATTTGCAAGGAGTCATTTATCCATAACATAGCCACATGGGGCTCTGAGATAGAAACAATACAACAAATGCATTTCCAAATACATTACAAACCTACTTTCTTGTGTAATGATCTCAAAATAGCCATGGAACTCCTTCCGTTCACTTATCTGTGCTGCCTTAAACATTACCAGCATGAGATTATTTGTGGACACAAGTGACACCAATGAATCAGCTGGCTCGCACGCTCTGAGGAGGAATAATGGAGAGTACATATCTAAGCCATTTGTATCAACAATGCATTGCTCTCATTCTTTGCTTTCCACTGCTACAGTACTCACGTACTTCAAAGCCTAGTGGGGGGAAAATAAAAAAGCATGCTCTTATGCACGGAAGTGTACTTCTTAAAAGGCCAGTTAGAAACACCTGCAACCTCTACAGGTACTAGTAAATGAACATCATCTGCTGCTTTACAGAGAAGTCAGTGAATGTTCCAGGTCACTGGAGAACAGATCTTTAAGATGACTGGAAGGCTCTCTTTTGAGGCTTATATATACACTGACAGGGCAGAGAAAGGGCTTTCAGTGGTCAGAACACTGAGCTCTTCATCCACTTGATGGAGATGCTCCCCTCACTTTTCAGTCTGACAGAGTCCTATGGAATTAATAACCAGGAATTTCACTCAAAAATTTCCAGACAAAAATTCTAGATCATAAAGGATAAAAATTAGTAGTAATTCACATGCCTTGACACATCAGTTTCAACTCTAGATTTTAATAAGTCTGAATAACTCAAATAAAGCAGCTTAAAAAGGCACTAAAGAAAAAAGTGAAGTATAAAAAGAATCAGGATACTTAGTTTTACAACTTCAGTCTTCCTCGGAACACTAGTCTTCACAGGGAAGAAAAGTTCACTTATAGGATGGAATTTTGACAATTTGTTTTAGTTAACATGTTTCCTGACAAGAAAAATTCCACCCAGTAACGTATGAACTTCTTATATTTTGATATGTAGGTGAGGATACAGTCTATCTGAAGAATAACAAAGCATCTGAAGAATATTAAGTTCTCTTTAATTACTTTTCTACTTTTTGGGGGGAAGTAATTTTGGTGTTCTGTATATAACATGAAGATCAAAGTACTTTAAACAAAGAAAAAAAAACAGATGACAAATCTTCAGGAAAAAAAGAATGCCAGTGACTTCTCAATAAAATTTATACTCACCGGTACAGTATCTTATGTTTGATTGGCATCAGAGAGTCATAAATGGTTAGCGAGTCAGTGATGCAGTTATCTGCTCCAATCTGAAGCGATACTATTGAAAGACGAATAAGATGACCCACTAACGCAATCAGTTTAAGATAGCAGATCGTTCCCCCTGAGGTAGCATGGATATCCAAAGGAAAGTGTTCATGGAGACGATCAGCATGCAGATCATACATACAATTTGTTCCTGTGGAAACATATTTCCAACACTGAACATATGCTCTGAAACTGGTAAATCTATGCATGGGAGTACAAAAAAAAATCCTATATATAATTATGAAGTAAAGCAACATATGAAACATACGAAACATTTTTCCTCCAAAGAGGAAAAACAAAGTAGCCTATACTGCTCACTGTTTTCATCTCAGTTACAAGTCTCTGGTCAAGGAAATGTCTATTCATAAAGCTGCAGAGCTTGGCAAACAGCACTGTAAAAACGTGTAGGGGTACTAGTGCCAAAGCACTGCCATTTTGTACAACACATATTTGCTGTTAACAAATCTCTGTGGAACCTCCAGAGGATAAATGACTTAAGTGAAACAGTTGTTACCTGGGAAACGTTCATCTACTGCCAGGATAGAAATCAGCTGCTCACCCCTACAAGTATTTGGATATTTATTTAAAAAAAAAAGACAAAAAAAAAATATATATATATATACATATACACACATTTTCATACTACTCTAGGTTTTATAGATTACTGCTCAAAAATCAAGCTACTCAATGTTTTATGTGAAATGAGCTGGACATGCTACAACAGATTCACCTATTAATTCCGTTTGTAAGGGATGCTAGGACCTTTGCTGTTCAACTTCCTGCTCAAAGCAAGGTCAAAAGGAATTTGAACCTGGATTTTCTCATGTCAGGTCCTGAAAGCTTTTGCAGCATTAGAAGTCACTGATAGAAATGGAAGTACTGTGAAATATACGCAGTACAGACTAGCGTACACAACCTAGTTTTACTAAAAAAAAAAAAAAAAAAAAAAAAAAAAAAAAAAAAAAGTAAAACAAAATCAAAATTCCATTCGTGTCGTAACTTAGAAAAGAGTCACCAGAAAATTACCCTACTTCGATCCAATTTTCTAATTAAGCTAATACAATTGTGGCTTTCAAGTCAAATATATTAACATCTTTGTTTCAGTTTGATGTTCCAGTTCCCATCCAACAAAAGCTTAGGGATTTTTTTGTTTGGTCATACTTAGAGCTCTTAACATAGCTCTTCTGAAAGGTGAGAAGAAACAAAAGAGCAAATTAGGGAAAATAAGACCCAAAGTGAATATTTGCATGACTCTGCCTATTACAGAAACAAGTATCTTAAATAGTTACCATAGTGGAACATCAGTTACAGCACTGTGGAATTTTGCCATCAATTGTTAACTAGCAGTTAAAAGGCCAACGTTTACTTTGAGTCAACCAGACAGGAAATAGCAGGCTTTGTCTGACTTCCACTTCTAATTTATAGTCTTGAAACAGACGTTATAAATGCTTATGAACAATTTGTAAGTCACATGCTCTTCAAGTTCAGTTACGGTTGTAACTATTTAAAGCTTTGGTTGACCCATTGTTCTTCCTTCTTCTTTTGTATCTTCCCAGCAATTTTTTTTTCTTTTAATAATAGTTTTGTTTTGTTTTGTTTTTCCCTGCTTATTTACTCAGCCTTAACAAAGCCAGTTTTGATATGAAACTCTGTAGAATTACATTTAGAATTACAGAGTGACTCTGTAGAATTACAGAGTGACTGCCATTATTGCTATTATGCAATTAACAGTGTGACTAGCTCGCTGCTTGTGAAGCATGGCGTATCTAAGTCAGAGCTAACACTAAATCTAGAAGCAATGTAAGCATACCAGTTTGAAACTGAAGCTAGGTACAATCATTATCCAAAGAGACCCTGCTCAGCCATATAGTGTGGCAATGCAAGTCAGTTGCACCAGCTGAATCTGCACAAGTCCTTTATCCAACCCATCCTTTAAAAAACGTCCATCCCAGTGCTGAGTCTAAACCAATTACTAGGTACATCTTCATTAAAAAGTTACTCCATTGCCCTCAAAATACAACACAGTGATCTGTTCCACATAGTAGTGAACACAACTGGGATGTACTTTTAGACTGTACATGTTGTCTTGTAAAGTCTCTGCATACCACCAAAGAACCCCACTGGGAAATGTAGAACACAAAACCAAGGAGGTATATGAATAGTGTCTCCCATTACCCTGGAAAAGTAGAACTACTTAGACTCACTTCTGCTAGGGATCTCATTCAAAAGAAAAACACAACATTAATCTTGGAGCAAATGGAGTAAATGATGATAAAGGGTGGATAAAAGCATTACTATTGTTTAGAGTGAAAGCCAAAAAATAGATTCAAATTCAGTGCTGCCCAAGTTAGAAAAAAGCTGGAGTGAATAGAAAAAAATGAGTGACAGAATTTATTTCCCATCCTGCCACCAGGCACAGCTGAATTTTACCACTCAAAATAAAGGCAGATAGTTTATGTATTTGCCATATGCAGGACTCTTGGACCCTCTTACAGCAAAGTCAGGACATAAATACCAAGACTGAATTTAACCCTTTTAAATTAACACTAAGCAATATCTTTGCATCTGAAGACATTAATGAGGAGCTTTGTTCTCCAACCACTCTTCTGCCACAAAACTGCCAAGTGGTGAATTACCTGTTCCTGTTGTTGACCAATAATCTGACCGAAGACCTGCTGCATAGAAAAAAAAGGTTTTGTGAGTCTTCTAATATGCAGAACATCCAGAAATCAGTGTTTGATTCAATCATGCTTCCGTAATCTTATCACTAAGCACACAGAATAAAACAGCTCTCGATGTGGGAGACTGCTCAATCCCGCACCATCTCCACAAATTCTGCTACCATCCTTGGAAGCAGCCGTCACGTCCCCAGGCATTCTCAGTGCCCGAGGGATGAGGGGATTGCTGGTCACTTGAGCAGTCCAATTCAATTGAAGGCCTGAGGCAGAAAAACCCAGGGAGTTACTTCCCCACCCTTGGCCACAAACTCTTTTTCAGCTTTCAGCTGGGCAGAGCTGTTCAAATGAAGCTTGTTCCATCCTTTATTTGTAGAGCTGAAAATCCTATGCTACTTTGTAACTAGTTAGATTAAACAGGTTCTTGGACCTGTCTTGCTAATTTCCTCCACAGACAAAAACAGCACAGGATATAGAAATTGATTAATGAATAAGCAGCTTTATGTTTGTATTTTTTTTAATCTAACAGAAATGTAACAACAATCCCATTTTCCATGGTGATGCTAAAGTTTGATCCCTGTATAGAATAAAACACTTCATCTTTTAATATGTTTTAGGTTGCAGCCTAACCCAAGTCTGAGCTGGCTACGAGTTGTCAGGCTTAGCTCCTGAGTTAGAACATAAGCTTTGCAGCAGTGACAAAACCATTTTGTACCTTAATATGACCTCCAGTCTGTTCTTTTCTTTTTTTCCCACCAGCCCCACCATAAGAGGCACAAGATAAAGACTTCAGTATATTTCTAAAATCTGCTACTCTGAGATAAATACTTGTTGTTAATAAGCATTTCTTCAACAGTAGGGACACATGCTTTTACTAACCACTTAGCACAATGGAGTCCATGTCAACTGCGAGACCCTGAAGACTTCCCACTGAGGTGCGGTTAAGGATGCTTGTCTGAATGGAGTCCTTTAAAATGGCAGCCACGCAGTCCTCACACAGCACTTGGCCTTTTGGCTGCGGTACCACAAATACAATCCAGAAGTGGATAAGAAGCCCTCCGTTATTGTTGTTACTGAAATAATAATAGTAATAATAATAATAAAAAAAACATGGATTACCATTACACTGAAAGTTTTCTGAAGACCACAAAAAAAAAAAAAAAAAAAAAAAAAGGCTTCTCCTGTGGGCTCGTTACGCTATCCAGCAAAAACACAGACACGTTAACCAGTTTTTTTACCTGACTTCTGAAACAGTGGCCTGCTTATAAAACTTGGAGAAAGAGGAGGTTCTGTAAACCAAGTTCATCTGAAAGAGAAAGTATAAAGCCGGTGAAGATTAAGCATTGTTGAAAACAGGCATACCTTGAGATATCCTGTGCCTGGGATGTCCCAGGAACATGCTCTCTTGCACCAGGAGGAAGCCATGAACCCACCTGTCCTAATACACAGCAGACATGCTGGGCAGAGCAGCAAACATGATTGGGCCAGCTCTGCCACGCACCCCTACCAGCTCCAGCACCCCCAGCAAACACCAAACCTTCTGCATGGGGCCAGCTGACACATACAGTGAACGCTGGTCCAAAATAAATGAGTTTTGGAAAGGGTACACGTTCTTCTTCCAGAAAAATCTCAAAGGCAGGGGCCCACCCTCTCCCACTGCCAAACCTTCTGAGCCAGTAATCTGGAAAAGAAAACAAGCCTCTGACGTGCCATGCAGTGACTGCCACTAAGGTTCAGGTAAGGGTGCATCCAAGCTCTTCAGCAAAGCCATGGTATGGCTGGGGCTGGAAGGGGCCTCTGGAAATGCAAAACACTGACCCCTCCTCTCACAGGGACAAGGGAGAGCTACAGCCCCCAGAGAGGGCCAAATCCAAGTGGTCACATGGGGTTGGGCTTGCTGTGCCTTTTTTTTATTTTTTTAAATTATTTACTTCTGTTGCTAATTTTATTCTTGTTTTGGTTTTGTTTTTATTTCTGTTTTAAGTGTATTTCTGTAGTTTTTGTGTGTGTGTGTGTTTGTTGTTTTTTAACTTTTTGAGAGTGTTACTTTTGGGGGATGCTTTTTTATTTATTGGTGAGTTGTTTTTTATCCTCTTTTTTTTTTTCCTCCCCATTACTGCTTTTCTTTGTTTTTCTTTTCTCTTTTTCTTTCTTATATGGTCTTTCCTTTGCATCTTTCATTAATTGACAGTATTTTTCTGTTTGTTTTATTGTTGTTGTTTTGTTTTTTTCCTCTTTTGGAGGGATTCTTTTTTGTTTGTTTTAGGATTTTCTTATTTCTTGGGGAGGCTATGAGGGGTTCTTTTGTCTTTTTTTTTCCTGTTTCAGTTTTTTTTTTGAAGTTCTATTAATGTATTTTTATTATTCTTTGTTAGCTTGTGGAATTGATCATTTTTTCTTGTTCTATTTTTACGGGGTTTTGTATTTTATCTTTTTTTTTTTTTATTTTCAGTGTTTTTATTTTATTTTAAGTTGGAGTACCGTTAGGATTTTTTTGTTGTTGTTGCTTTTTGCTTTCTTTGATTTAGTTATTTTCTTTTTATAGGGTGGAGATTTTTAGGGGGTTGTCCTGGTTTTCTAAGGGAGTTTTAAATGTTTTTAAGATTAAATATTTTCTTTTTACTTGTTCTAGTTGTTGCCTTCTCTTGTTTGTGGAGAACAGGGGATTTTAATTGCTTTTTGTCCTTTTTTTTTTTTTTTCCATTTTATGTATTGTCATTTTGTATTGTTTTATGAGTAGTTTTGTTAGTTTTTTTGTCACTATAGTTTGGGATTTGTTTTCATTTTGTTTTCTTTTGAGGGGTGTTTTGGCTTTTTTTCTTTCTTCTGCGTTCTTTGGTTATTTTTTCCTCAGTTCTTCTCCCCCTTTTTCTGTTTTTATTTTGTTTTTACTTTTTCTTTTTATTATTATTTCTTTACTTTTTTGTAGTTGGATTTTCATTTGTTGGTTTTATGATTTTTTTATTATTATTATTTTTGCTTTTATTGCTTCTGTTTTTTGGGGGAATTTTTTGTTCTTTTTGTCACTTTGTTTTTCTTTTTTTTTATGTTTTTTATTATTCCATTTTTTGGTGTTTTTTTTTTTTCTTTTTTTTTGTTTTGTTTTCTTGTGAGGCTTATCTTTGTTTTGGTGTTTTTTTTTTTTTGTTTGTTTGTTCTTGCTTTTGGGGAGGTTTGCTTTGTTTTCTTCCTTTTTTTTCCCCATGTTTTTGTTTTGGGGGTTGTTTATTTCTTGCTTCTCTTTTGTTTTGGGGCAGAGGATTTTTGTTTGCTTGGTTTTTGCTTTTGTGGTTTTTTTTTGTTTTGTTTTGTTGTTTTTTTTTTTGAAGCTGTCTGTGGTTTAAGAGTGTGTTTTGTACACACTTTTTTTAAGGAGACAGTTCAGGCTTGTTTTAAGGGGTGTGGGTTGTTTTTTTTCTTTGACTTGTTTTGGGGGAGCTGTTTTTTTGTTTTTTTTTTTTTTTTTTTTTTTTTTTTTTACAGGGGACTAGTTATGTTTTAAGTATTTTATTTTTCCCCCCCCTTCCATTGTTTATGGGCAACCTCCTGCCTTTTCATTCCATTTGTGTCTATTTTTTCCCCAACTACCAGCTTAGCATTAATATATTTCTTTCCAATACAATGTAAAATATGTGAACAGGGGAAAACTCTACCGCTTTCTTGATGCAGGACAGCCTTTGGGAAAGCATACTCCTGCTTTCACCAGTTCTTTAGATAACCACGCGACAGTAACCTTCCTTATCCTTGTTGAAGGAGGCACGCCACTAGCACCACCAGGTGGCACGTACCTCAAGCTGTTCAGCCTCTCCTCCTGCTACTTAATTAATGCCCACAGGACTGTAACTAGGATTCTTTTGAATCCTTGGCTTTGACAGCTGTCAAAGTCATATGGATGTTAGTCCATAATCTTCATCATTTGACACCAAGTTGGAACAATCAGTTTAAGGGCCTAAGTAAAATGAGCAGAGCTCAATCTGTCTCCAGATTAAGCTATGAGGGATTCTATCTATATATTGCTTTTACTGTCAAAAGGGGAATGAGTGTAACTTGAGAGATTCTTCAGGCATTGTTCTAGAGACCTCTGACACAAAAGTCATAAACAAAAGGGTTTCAATTAGAACAACAAAAAAAAGACAAAAACCTTACAAACTCAGATTCCCAACATTCCTGCTAGCCTTTTTAGCCAATAGTCATGTTGTCATGCAATGAGATGTACATTATTAGCAGTGCAAAATCTATTGGTGAGTATTGGTTGAGTTTAGAGAAAAAAATCATTTCCAAGTTATGTCCAAGTAGAAGATGGTGGCACTGGCAGTTCACATGTTCTTGTCTGTCACCTCTCTCTGCAGGGTGTGAAGATGGCAGGATGCTCTGGGACAAGAACAAGACAAATGGCCCACAGCAGGTTGAAGCTGCTCTCTGGTAAATTGGGAGGGACAATACCTGCACTGGCCTGAAAGCACTACGGGTCATCAAGAAATCTTCCCTCTGATCAAAGAGCTTGCAAGCAGGAGCATGAGTTCATGCTATAAGATGACCAAAACTTGGTAATTGTTCAAGAATCTCTGGTTGCATTGAGACAGCCACCTCTGCCTGCTGTAGAGCAGCTGTAACTGCCTACGACTGAGTGCTGTTTCTGCTGTGACTGGTGCAAGGTGTTTGGGAGGAATAATGTTCTTTGGAATAACTGGCATCAGAAGGAAACTAAGTGTAAAAGCATATGAGAGCTGTAGTGTAATTATAGATGCTCTAAGGCAGAAGACTGGCAGCAGATACCACTTTGAATGCAAAAGATTTCATCAATGTCTCAGAAGTGGCAATTTTGAAGGTTTTTTGTAGAGCTCTATTCATAGACTGGTTTGTGGGGAATAATGTGTAAAATTTTAGTCAATGTGTATGTCGAACAGACCTTTCCAAAATTTAGTTTGTGGTTAACAAGCTAAAAGCACCCAGTTCCTTCCTGCCTTCAGCTAGCCACATCTGCACTGTCTTCTGAAAGGGCATAAGGAGGAAAATAAGAACTGCAGAATGCCACAGCAGACTTGATGGCACCTGAGATTTGCAATTATTGATCACAGCTCTGGTCTTTTTGCTACTTTTTGTTAACCAAGCAGCCCACTCATCTTACCACATGTTGTACGTTCTGCGCCACAGAGAGAAATTCTTTCGATTCCTTCTGCCTATATTCTGGGAGAAATTCTATGTTGGCAACACGAAATAGCCCAACAAAGTACAACACATCTTTGCTTTCTGCCTGAACTGCAAGAAACAAAGGACAGACCCCAATTATTGTCAAGTAACAACGAAACTTTTTCTGATCAAATTTTAAACCAAATTAATCTATTCAACCTTAAAGTGGAAAAGACTACCAAATCAACCTTATATATTCAAAGACATTTTTTTCTAGATGAGTACCACAATATGAAGGTCCATCAAGCACCTGCTTCCTACACACAACCTAAGATACCATAGTACAAACCAACTGTAGCAGAAGTCACGTCAGCATCCAAGTTCAAGAATATCCCTAAGGAATCTTAGGCAGCACTTCTTTAAAACAAAACAAACAAACAAAAAAACAATTACAGATAAAGTATTTGCCTTCCATATTTTACTGCCTTTTTAGCCTTTTAAAATATATTCTGCCTAAGGCACAGATATCTTACCCAGCCTCTAGCAGGCCAAGTGCAGTGGAGGTCAGAATCTTTGTGGAATCAAGTTAGGGGAATTGTCTACACAATTAACTAGTGCACATACACAAAAGCTTTGCCTAAGTCTTGGGGTGGGAGGGGTGTGTGGGGGCTGGAAATCATGCTTCCTAAAACAGCAGTTGTGCCTACTGCTATAATTCCTTGTTCATTGAACCCTGTGAAGTGTAACAAAGGTATTCCAGGTTTTATGCTTATCTTAGAAGGAGCCTTCAGAACAAGTGAGATCCTACAAGCAACTGGTATATAAAATAAAAGTGCTACTGGGAATAGTGATATTTGAAATCAGTGTGAGCTTTCAGCAACTCACCAATGAAGAGCCAAAGTAAAGTCCAGGTTACAACTCCTAAAATAAATAGAATGAGGGTAAAAATAATTATTTTGTTTTGAAAATTCCACAGCAACTTCTCTTTTTTCTTCAATTTGCCATGTTTTTTCCTTGCCAGAATCCTCTTTGCCAACTTGTCTTCTGCAGATACCACTTGGACTGAAATGTTGGCTACCTGAAACAAGGTGGAAGACAACAAACTAATGTGGAACATTGCAAACAGCAGCTGACCGACCAACAGCTAGAACAGAATCCCACACACATTTTTCTGTTACTCACATACAAAACTATTATTAATGCAGTAGCAGTTTAAAACTGCAGAGAAGTAAGGTCCAGACACTTGCAGATACAAAGCAGTCCAACCCAATGGCATACAGAAGTAAAAACACAGCATACCCTAGGATAACAGCTCACCATGCAACAGCCATCTAACATTAACCATCTGAACAAATACATATATCCTTGGGCATCTTTCATTAACATAAATTAGCCCTATTTTGTCTAAAGGACAGGTAGCCTTGAAATACCTTGCACTGGCTGCAGCTGAGATGTATATACACACACAAGTACTGCAGAACAGCAGCTTTTCACTGGTGGCTTGCTAACACGACCTAGCAAGCCTTCTCACTACCCAAACATTTGCTGTTTTGATGCAAGTTTTGCATACAGGCAGACTTATGTCCAGTCAGTCATTCCTCCATTTGTGTGAAGCTGGAGGAAGGTGGTATTACAGTATTCAAGTAATCAATCCTTTTCCATATACACTAACTTTTCCTTTACATGCTAAGTAACTAGGAAACACGTGTACGCACACTATTCATATGTCCTCCCAGCCCATGGTCAAAACATGACTGCTGTTCCAGAAATAAAACCACTTCCTTCTCTGGCCAGCTTAAATCATTTCAATGACATTTTCAAGATGGATCTCACCTGTGGCTGGGACCTACTCAGAGCTACGTCATCTCCCATGAACACAAACCAGAAGTCTATGACACAGTCTGGTGATCGCCAGTGCATTATTTGTTCAAGGTGCAGGTGGACTCACTCTACTGAGGGACAGACTCCTGCCCCATCATCCCTCCATTTCAGTGCTCAAACACATGGAAGAGCTCACAACCACACGAGAACAGATGCACATATGACAGCACATGCCTCATCTAGGGCAGACCTGGCTGTTCTTTGAGCTGAGTAGTCCTCCTTAGCATCTACAGAGCTACAAGGTGTAGACATTGAGGAGAGTGACTGCAACAAGTTCTCAGGCTGTTTGACAGCATCTTGTCTTCAAAGTCTCTCAGAAGGTACATAGCAAGAACCTGTGGCCTACTGTAGAATGAAAGATATGAGCACAAAACTCATTCTTCATCCCTATTTTTCACTGGAGGAAGGAGAACATTATCAAAGTCAGGAAGCACCTAGCTAAGAATTGCACTCCAAATTACCGATGTGGGATGCTACATTCATTCAGCGACTATAAAAACTAAACACATGCCTTTGGAGCTTAACACCAAGGAAATGCCAGGCATAAATACTAGCCATTTGCCAAAGCATTGCCATGAAATCAACTGAAATAAGTTGTTTCCTTCTTCCAAGTGGTATTAGAGCCACTTGTGAAGTATTATGTCTGCTTTTGAGCCCATCAGTACAACAGATACATTGATAAACTGGAGCGATTCCAGGGAACAACCACTGAGAAGTGAGGGGCTAAGGCATGTATTGCACAGTGAGAAGCTGAGTGCTCCAGGGATATTTAGCTGTAGATGAGAAGGCAAAAATCAATGCAAGTAAAGCTAGTCATAGATTTCCCTGCTTACTGTGGCTAACAGAAAACACAAAAACACTATTTTCTCTGTGATACACAGTGAAGAGAGCCACAACAGTCACGTGTGGCAGCAAGGGAAATTCCTTCTGGACACATGGAAAATAAAAGTATTTCACCATGAGGGCCAGGCACCTGGGCTATACCAGCGAGGTCAGGGAATCTGCATCCCTACATATACACAAAACTCAGTGGGACAAGGCCCCAAAAGATCTGGCCTGACCTCATGTTAGCTCTGTTTGGAACAGAAGCATTCAGTAGATCCCCTTCAGAAGCTTCCACGAGCCTAACTTTTCCTATGATTCCGTAATATTATGCCTTAGTAATGCTGTTGGTAAGAGAGCTCTGTACATCCTCACAGAGAGAAAGAACATAAGCTCCATCATTACAAAGATCCTCCTGCAAGGCCTATAGTCAAAAATAACAGCAACCTTTCATTTCAGTGTTTAGAGTGTACAAAGGTGAGTTGAACAATGAATAAATTGAATATGAGTAATGAGACCCGGTAGAATGCTTCACAATTTCCTCAAGCTAAATGGGAAAATACACAACTGAAAGATTCCTGACTCATACCTTCTGTCTAGGTAACTAGACAAAGTAACTACCAGCACTTATTTTTCCATAAGTGCTCTCAAAAAGGAGTAAGTTTGCCTGTCTTCCAAATGTATTTGTTTTTTAACCTCAAGTACAATTCTGTGTAAAGATCAAAACCAAACTGCCTGTTTGTTTAAAGCTATGATCTGTCCTGTTAAGTTCCTCTATAGTCTCAGGTGTTCATTAGGACATCTTGAGACAGCTTGATGAGCTCTCAGCTCTGACACCTGAACTTAGGGCTGCTTTATGGATCAGTGGGGACACTTGCTGCTTTTATCAAGACTCACACAAGAATAACATATTTAAGTTGTTCTATGTCATTCTCATTGATGTCTGTAGAGCTAACCAGACAGATTTATTCTTAAAAATTAGGTACATAGATCTCTGTCAAGGATCAATAAAGACTGCTCAGGATTGACACCATTGGAATATAAATGTATGCTGGGAACAGTTAATGTCTTCATTTCATCTACTCCAACTGTAATCTTTTTTAAAAAATGCACTTCATGTATCAAAGCTTGCAAGGCAGACTTCTGTTACATGGGATTCAGAGCAATACTGAATGTTGTGCTCCACATTATAAATATTTCCGTAAGTTAAATAGCGTAAAATAAACACTTTGTATTAAGGAAAATAGCAAAGTTATGCTGTTCCCTTCACTGAATAAAAATCACAATTTTTTTTTTTTTTTTATTTCCTATATTCTAGAAGTGGTTTCCAGCTAAAATTCCGGTTTGACTATCACTATATACTGAATTATTTAATCACTTTGTTGTCATGGGTTAACAGTCATGCAGTAATCATCTTCTGTATCTTTTCAGGGATAAACAAGCACTTCACCTACTCTACTGTTGATTTTCTTGCCTAGAAATCGATTTCTTTTTGGAAAAACATGCTGCCATGACACCAACATTAGCCTTTCATATTGTCACTCTAGCAATCCCATTATTTCAGCCTGAAAATACATGTTATTAGAAATCTGATGATACACTAACAAGCATTGACATTTTCAGATTGAGCTGTAAAATATAAAGGTATAACAAATCCAACCAGAATGTCAAAGTTAATACTTGATAATTAGATCATAGCAGATCTAATAGTGTGAAGAAGTGTATGAAATCAAGAATGCTTAAGCCAGCCTACTTACACTTAGTTCATCTTCAGGTTTAGCTGCTGGGTGATCATTTTTTTCATCCATTCTAGAAGAATTAATTTGATTGCTTGTCCCAGCTAAAAAAAAATAAAAGTAAAAAAAAAATATTAGAAGCCTTGCACTTTTCCCCTAGGCACTGCTCTTGCTTCTGAAGCTGAAGACAGCTAACAGCAAAGACCAGGACCAAAAGAGGCATCAATTTACTTTAATGAGTTTCCAATTGTAATCTCATCTGCCCTGTTGCTCATTTGTGAATATTAGAAGATGCTATCAAGTAACTTTAGACATCAAAGTCAGTCTGAATAGAATAGGCTTTTCATAGTCTTTTCTTTTAAGCTGAAATAGACTCCAGCTTGTTAACACATCAAATCACAGTGCTAAAATCTATGCATCATTAAAATCTAATCAAATTAGTTGCCATGAACAAGAAAAAAGTAGCAAGTAAAAGAAATTAGAGCAAAATTATGCAGCCATAAAAAAGGAAAATAAATGTAAGCATCTTGAGCAAGAGTGCTGCAAGTAGCAAATGACCATTTCAAACAAAAATAGCATTTTGACTCTTACAGGATGTTGTGAGGTGCCTTTTGAGAACTCAAATTTGCTTATTGCAACCTAGAAATAAGCTTCTCCAGACCACATATTTTGAGTTGTTAAAATACAACAGTCGTCCAACTGAGACTCCTTTCTGCAACCAAAGGCAGGAAGTAACTTGTACCATAACAGTCCCATCCTACTTTCTTGGGTAATTAAATATTTATAGACAATGTAAAACAGTACTTTCCTGAATGGATGCTAACTATAGAGCTGTCTTTACTTTCAAGTGATTAACAATTTCAGTTCCTTCCTTGGGACAAGTTCAAAAGTGGCACTGGCAACAGGCCAAGTTTTTATTATTAAAAATGTGCACATTCTGAGTTTATCTTCAAAGATATCAAACCTAGACTAAAAACCTTAAGAAATTTAGCAACATAATAATGCAGAAGTATAGAATAGAAAAGATGCTTGGAACTCACCTGTTACAGGTCTGGCTGCAAGACCTACGCTCCATAGGCAAAACAAGCAATTTTTTTTTTTTTTTTTTTTTTTTACTATAGGGCAAAGAAATCCCAGAGTTACATAATGTACTTGTAAACTAAGATACATCTTGTCTGCATGTCCGTCTTTGGCTAATGCCCTGAAGCACAACATTTATGCCCTCAGTCATTTTTTATTATTTCTGCTAGAACTGCAAATTGTTTTATCCATATCATATGATACCATGAACTCTGGGCCTTTTTAACTCTTTAGTACTTTAAAAGAGGAAAAAAATACCAGTACTCACTCCTACATTACTACAATTCATCTCCCAGTTAAAAGTAAAACAACAACAACAAGAAAAAAAAAGCACACCCTTTTGCCAGAACTAAAATAGAAGAACAGAACGTAGTTACAGAGAGTAGTGGCATCACCTTGAAGGATTCTCTTCTCCAGGGTGGACAACCCAAGTGCTTCTCAGCCTCTCTTGGCAGGGCATGCCTTCCTCTTACCAGCTCTGTTGCCCTCTGGAGGCATCCAAGGACCTTAACATCCCTTTTATATTTTGGAGACCATAACAGCACACAGCATTCAAGGTGCAACTGCAACACCCTACATACAGTGTATCTACACACTACATACAGTGTATCATCTATTTTGGCCATCTGACTACTTTTCATGAATCCTAAAGTGTGGTTTGCCCTCTTGGCTGCCAGGGTACACTGCTGGCTCATGTTAAGCCTTCTGCTGACCAGCACCCCCAGATGCCTTTCTGCGGAGCTGCTCTCCAGCCACTCACCTCCCAGTATATCCATATGTCCAGCATTATTCTGTCCCAAACACAGAATCGGGTATTTTCCTTCACTGAACTTCACCCTGCTAATGATTGTACAATGCTCCAATCTATCTAGATCTCTCTGCGAGTCCTCTCCTCCCCCCAAGGGTGTGAACAGCACCTCCCAGTTCAGTATCACCAGCAAACTTCCTGAGGATGCACTCCGTTCATGCATCCAGACCACTGATAAAAAACATTTAACATAACCAGCCCTAAAACTGAGCCCTGAGGAACACTGCTAGTGACAACTGCATGCAGGCCCATTTACTGCAACCCTTTGAGGTCCACCATGAAGCCAGTTCATCACCCAGCATAGTGTGAACCTGTTTATCTCACAGCTGAAAAATGTATCCAGAAAGATGCTATGAAGGATGGTATTAACATCCCTACTGAAATCCAGAAATATTACACACACTGCCTTCTCTTCATCTATCTTATAATAGAAGGAGAACAAATTACTAAGGCAGGAGTTACCCTTCATGAGCCTGTGTTGACTATGCCTGATAATAGCTTTGTTCTTTAAATACCTTCCAACATCTTCCAGGACAATCTTCTCCACAACTTTTCCAGGGACTGAGGTTAGACTAATAGGCCTGTAGTTTCCTGGGTCTCCTCTCACGCCTTGTTTGTGGACAGATATAACATTGACTAGATTCTGGTCAGCAGGGACCTCCCCAGACTACCATGATATTCAGTAAATTGCTGAGAGGGGTCCAGCTATAACATCTGATATAATTCCTTCAGCACTTGCTGGTGAACTCCATCAGGTCCCACGGACTTACAAATGTTGAGTTGATAGAAGTGATCCCTTACAATTTCAGTAACCACACAGAGGAAGTCACTGCTCCCCAGCAGTCCTACAGTTCTGAAGTCCTGGTAGCCCAAGATCTGTCATTACTGTTAAATACAAAAACAAAAGAGGCATTAAATGCCTCTGTCTTTTCCTTCTCCCCTGATCAGCCCAATGTTTTCATTTGACATCTTGCTGTTGGCGTACTTGAAAAAGCCTTTTTTATTGTCTGACACCACAGCGTTCAGCGTCAATGCAAGTCAGGCTTTGGCTTTTCTCCAGGCAGATGCAGACTACAGCTCTGTATTCTCCCCACGAAGCAAGGCCTTGCTTCCAGAGGTCATATATACTCTTGTTCAGCCCTAGTTTCAGGCAGAGTTCCCGTTCAATCAGGCTCGTCTTCCGCCCTGCTTGCCTAACTTGCAGCACAGCAGGGTTGCCTGCTCTTGGGCTTTTAACAGGTGGCTCTTGAGAATAAACTGGCTCTTATGGACCCCTAAACACACTAGAGCAGATCCCAGGGGGTGCTGCTAACTAGCTCCCCAAGAAGCTTAAAATCTGTCTTAAAGGCCAGGGTGGCAATTCTGCTGACCTTTTTTCTTTCCTTACACCAAAAGTCGTGAACTCAGCTTATTCATGATCACTGTAGCTGAGACACTTGCTGTCACCTCTCTCACAAGGCTGTTCTTTAACAACAGATCCAGGAGGTCTCCTTCCCTTGTTGGCTCACTCCTGTACTTGTGACATGAAGTCATCTTCAACATGCTTTGGGAATTTCCCAGCCACAGCAGTATGATAATCCCAGTTTATGTCTAGGAATTTGAAGTCTCCCATAATGAAAAGGGCAACCAATGCCAGGATTTTCCCCAGTTGCCTACAGAATAGCTCATCTATGTCATTGTCTCTCCACAGTATGGAGAGGATTGAGGAGAACATCATCTGGGCTCGAGTCTTTTTGTTTTCTCCCCAGGGCCCTGAAATCTCTGTCATGAGACCAACACAAGGCATCAGGACTCAGAAGACCCCCTCAGACACCTCACAAGCCTCACACTCCTCTCAGCATACAGCAAATGCTGCTGCCACCACTGCCACTACTACAGGTGGCTACTGTGATGTCTGAGTGTTCTCCTAATGCTGAAAACCTTCCACTAAACTGAGCACAGGGAGTTACTACCATACAAACTATTTCAGAAACTGATCCACAGATTAATAGAGCATTGTACAGGGAAACCCTCTACCTTTGTCAGCATCAGTGTCTTCTGCATGATTATTCTGTAAGTTTTTACACTCTGGAGAAGCACAAATATCCTCTCCAGATTTCACTTTGCCTCATGTGAAGTAACTTCAAATATTTTTCCCTGAAAAAATATAAAAATAACTGTGATGTTGTTATTAAGTTAGCAATAAAAATTGATCAAAAGTTGTAGTGCTAAATGTATGCTTTAAATATGGCAAGAAAATTAGATGCTATTTTATCCAGATGACAAAGACAAGCTGAGGTAAAAGTTACTCCCCTTCCTTCAGTGAGGTAAATAACATCATAATACACCTTTCACATACCTAAGCTGTATCTGAGCCAACTCTATGAAATAAATGAAGCAGAAAATAGAATTTATCCCTAACCCCACCTAACTGAATGTTTGTATTGGGTGTAAGAGGCAGGTTGTTGGCTGTAGGGAGCTGCAGGGATGGTCTCTAAAAAAAAACAAACAAAAACACACAAGCACTGCACCATGCTGAATAAAGCCAGTGCCAGCTGGCTCCAACATAACCACATGGGACACAGCTGAGCCCATCAGCTAAACTGGTGGCACCAAGCCCATCAGCCAAGCCAGTGGCTCGGTGTGTAAATATGTTGGAAAACATATTTAAGAAAGGGCAAAAACAACTAATGAAGAGAAGACAAAGAAATGAAAGGAACAAGAAACAATTGAGGGAAAAACAAAGTCAGAAGAGGATAAAGAGATATTCCAGGGGCTGGAGCATATATCCATGACAAAACCCACAGAGGTGACTATGCAGATGGATTTTCCTGAAGGACTGTGGCCTGTGCAGAGCCTACATTGGAAAAGGAAGGAGTGGCAGAGGTAAACTAACCCCCCATCCCCACTGAACTACTCAGGGCTGTGGGGGAAGTAACAAGTAGGTATGTCAGGAGTGAAGATGAACCTAGGAAGGGGGTGAGGGGAAGGTGTTTCCAAGTTTGTTTTTGTTTCCCACTACCCAAATTCATAGCTGTGTTTCCAATTCTCAACAACTTAAATCACTCTTCCCCAAGTAGAATCTGTTTTGCCTGAAAACGATTTCATTGTCTTCATCTCAACCCACAAAGTTTCTCCTCTTTCCTATTCTTCCCGTTTCTCTCCACTTCCAGATGAGGAGGGGGGTGAGCAAGTGGCTGGGTAGTAATCCACCTGCAAGCCAAGACTAACCCAAATCATTGCTGTGTTGCATGGTATTTTCTTTCCCCTTCTCTCTTTTTAAAAAGCAAAAGCAGGGTTCCCTCCCCCAAGATAAGTGCATTCTATTTCCAAGTAACAGACGTTAGCAAATACAAGACAGAAAACACATGAGAAATAAAATTGTTTTATGAAACAGTATTGATGCTTTTTCAGTTTCATTAGCCATTAAATGCATGTTCCCTATATAAGAAATTCATAAGTTTTAACAAAAAGAATACATCTTATCACAACACAAATGATAGGTCTACTTTCAGGTTTCCTTGAGGGGCACCCCAAATTCCAGGTCAGTGTGAAAGGTTGAGACAATTACTCCATATCTGAGCTCTGTGGAGAAGTGTACTTTCACATAGTGAAAGTACAATTGGCTTTCACAATGGCTACCAGAAGCAGCCATTGGCTCTGAGCCATCACTGTGCGTGCATCAACTGGTTTTAAGCAGTTTTATTTCATCTCCTGCAAGTAACATGTATCAAAACATGCATGTTACCTCTTTCTGACCTGAGTCAACATGATATGTACATCAATTAGTTTCAGGACAATCTATTTTCTTGCCCTTGCCATGGCTTTCAGACCAGCTCCACCTTCTTCTTCCAACTACTACAAAAACCACTGTCACAAATCACAGACTTCTCCATTTATTGACATACTGACTGTGACACTTGGTTTTACTCACATCATTGTCTCTCAGGGCTGTGGCTTCCTCCTGAACATTTGTTTGACAGCCTAACTTTGTTTCCCCTCTCTCCAAGACCCTCACAAAGCCAGGGGAAGCCAGATCACCTTATCTGTGACACCTCCCTCCTACCCCCCTACCCCAACCCACTGGGTCTCAGATTAATGGAAAGGCTGCAGAAGATGTACACAACAGCCTCAAGCCACAGCTGAGCTGCTTACCTCTGTTACAAAGATAGCATGGAGAAAGACAAGATACCAGCAATTCAGCTTCCTGGAAAAAATAAAAAAGTTGTACTGCACAAACCTAGTGATAAGCTAGATGAGAGATAGAAACAGCTTACTTACTTCAGGCTGCCTAAAAGTTAGGCACATAAAACCAACCTTATTTTCCAGACTTAGACTATAATCAAAAATGAAAGAAAAGCATTCAAGACAGAAGATTAATCATAATGTCACCTTTGACTACAGATAGAAAAGAGGCTTTTTTTTTTTTTTTTTTAAAAGATTTGAACACTCTTCTACAAAATCCTCTTTATAAACAGAAATCTTTCCTTTCTGACCATGATCAGTTCAGAACCAATCTCTCTTCCTTCTTTAACTGATTGGATCCCAGATGCAACTTGCAAGTATCAGCCCACTAACTTATTAGGTTGTTCTAGAGAGCTACAAACCTCGGCATACCCACCCCCCGACACCAGGCATAAGAACTGGCAGAATTTGCCCTTATTTCAGGATCTCCCCTACTAACAAACACCACAAAAAACACAGAAGGAAGAAGAACCCATAGACAAAGCAGAATTAGTTCTACTAAAACTTGGTTTTGGTACCTACAAGAGTTCTCTTGTAGGTACTTGTAACAAGTTTTGTTTAATCAAAACCCATGCAAAACACAAGTATTAATATATTTGTAAAGATTAAAGAACAGTTTAAATGATTTATGGTAACGCTTGAGAAGGCAGTCATAAAGCTTCTTGAATCCATTTTCATCAGAGCTGACATGGACTAATACTGTAAAATTGCACATTTTGTCCTCTGAATAATTCCTTCAAATTACAGCCAAGATCACCTCCAAGAGAGAAAAAAAAAAAAAAAAACAGTTTGACTGTCCTTTTAAATAACTGAAGTTGAATCACAAATTCAGCTAGGCTTGAACCTAAAGAATATCTAATACCTATGCTTTCAATAAACATGTCCTGATAATAACTAGTATGGTATTTGTACTCTCCAAAGATCTGTACACACACAGGTGAATCATTCACATTTTGGATACGTCTTCCCTCAGAGGAGGGGGAAACATACACAGAATAGCTCTCTCTCAAATATTCCAGGAAGTTGTGAGCAAATTAAGCTTTTACAGAAGTACAGAAGTGGATGACAATCGCTTACTAGATATTAAGCAATTAATAGTCATCTAGTAACTTACATGTATGTTTTAGCATCATCTTTGAACCTCCTTCACTAAATGAAAACCATGCTGCTTACTTGTAACATTTTGGCCATCCAGACATGTACATTCAAATCATAATGCTCATAGATATTTTTGTTCTCCTTGAACTCTTCCTTAATTTCTAATTTTTACCAACACAAGACATAGCACTTATGCACTAGAGGCCTCTGATGTAACGAAAATAGTCTCCAACAGATAAAATCATCTTTGAAATCAGAGGCAATTGAACTCTTCAAAGATCCATACACAATACATAACTGCCATTGACAGAGCATATAATCGGAAAGGAAGCAGCTGACTGCCTTGCATATAGTCTTCCCTGAGCACTAATAGAGCTATTTTGCCTCGCCTGTGCAGACTGAGAACAGCTTAGTTATTTCTATCTCCATCAATTTCAATTAAAGCAAAAAGGCTAAGTGAGCATATCTTTCAGCCACAGCATCCATTTATCAGTCTGTGGCATTTTAAGAACTGACAAGCCGTGCTATCCTGTCAGTTAATGGTCTTGCACCACTCGCCTCTTCCTGTGGCCACCAACTAATTTTACTCTCTATTTCTCTTTCTCTTGTGTGAGATTAGACAGCTAAGTGTGGCAGGGAGCAAGACAAGGAACACTGATGCAGAACACATAAATCATTCTACTAGATATGTTGCCCCTCTAAAAAAAAAAAAAAATAAATAAAAAATAAAGCCACAGGATTTCTACAATACCGAGGTTAACCTGGTTCACCTAGAACTGAAGCCAATGATAGCACCCTCTACAGAAGTCAAGTTGTGCCAGCACTTCAGCCAAGCACAAGCAACATCTGTAGCTTCAAGGTCATGGTATGTGCTGATGTGCAAGCTCCTATCCATCCAAGTGCTCAATCCCACATTCTTGTATAGGCCAGGACTGAGGAGAATTTGACTGGTGAAGTCAAACTACCATCATCAAAACCTATGTGCCACACAGAAGGTAAGTACCACTCTTCCCAGACTTTTATAGGTAGCAGTCAGTTGTCTTAATGCATGCCCAGCTGCAAACAGGTCACCATTTAGTGTAAGAGAATGAAAGATGCATCGCTTACATATCTAGGACTGCAGCATCTCCCCCAGTGAGCACTAGGCCCAAAGCCTCCACCATGCTTCTGCCAGCCTAGTTACCCATTAACCACAAATCAAGTTCGCCATTAAATGGCAATATAACCTGCTGTGGTGCCTTTCCAAAGTTGCGTTTTCCTTGCAATTAGGCAGGGAATATCTTCAATGACCCAGAAGAAAAACACAGCATGGGAAGTTTAACTCCTCGTCTTCCTCTGTCTTTCAGAAATATGTCCAAGCCCCTTGCTTTCAGTCTTGGCCTTTCACCTTGTTTCTATTTCTCTGATTATATTACAAATAGAAGGATGGAACAAGATGAGAGGCAGGACTTTTTCTGACCTCATTTTTTCCCCACCTAAAAGACTTCAGCATGGTATTCAGGTTACCTACACCAGCTTTTCTCCCCACTCTATCTGGTCCCAGTGTCTTGTGACACTTATTATCCAGACAATTACAGCCTACAGCAAGCACTTGCTATTTTAAGCTGTTTGATTTTAAAGCAACTAACGCAAATTAACCTGCTATTAAACAGATTTTTTTCTTCCAAGTTTTAAACAAGCCATTTCATTCAGTTTCAACCCCCTCATTCCGGGATTATGGGGCAGCTCAACTTACCGCCCCCTAGAAGTGACATTGGGGTCACCGACACTGCTGATGTCATCCCTCATTCACCAGAGGTTTGGTAATTGTTGTTACTTATCCAAAAGACCTACTGAGGTTAAGTGTGTTTTTCAGTCCTTCAATTAACAGGGAGGGACACCACGAAGTTGGTCATCAATTTGGCTAGGAAAAGTTTAAGCAAAGATGGTTTTAGCATTTGATTTGTACCTAACCAAGAATTGCACTGACTCCAATTCACTAAATCACACATTCTAGGTTCAAGCTTGTTTTATCCCCAGAGATGCTCCTGACATTCTAGCTAAATCAGTGCAATCCCCCCACCCTTGACATCTTTGGGTACTTGTAGGCAACAGCTTTGAGCTGCAGGAGCAGTAATCTTCATTAAGGACTCTTAAACTCACCAGCTTGGCCAAGTGCAGCATGATAACAGGCAGAAATTAAGAGGATCTGGACTAATACAAATAAAAATGCAAGTGTAAATACCAAACTTGTTACTGTGATCCCTATAAACTGTATTTGTTTCTACTCTGTCCGCTTCTAGGTTCTAGGTTACAGAAAAGGCCATTGGTACATTGCTTACAGCAGAAGGGATTCAAAACATCAGATTTGGTCATGACCTACCTATGACAGTGTCCTTACGTACTCATGGCTGAATGACAAAGTTGCAAGAACTGAAGAGTTGTTTGCACAGGGGAGAGATACAGCCCTGTGGGCTCTGTTTGAGATGCCATCACATTCCTGACTAAAAACTGGTACCATGTTTTGAATTACAGCTCTGGGCTTTTTGTTTTGTTTTTAATCTTTTGTGCCTGCTGTGTGGAAGTTGCAAGTGAGAAGGCCTTGGGCCTCCATACAGCCTAAACTCAAGATAGCTGTGTGCCTTCCTCCAGCACTGTTGATTGATGGAGCTGTGTAACACAATATCTCAGCAATACTGCTTGAGACAGCTCTGTAGACAGAAGGTCTACCAGAAGTTAAAACACCATATTTCCTTTCCAGAAGCAATCCTTACTCCATATTCCACCTTTTTTCAGATGGACAGCCTGAGGTTCAGCCCTCTCAGTATTAGAGCTGATACATCGCAAAAGGTAAAGTGAAGCTACTGAAGACCATTAGGAAAACAAGTCTAATCAGCAGTTCGCCAAATTGAGGGAGCCACCTGAGATTTAAGGATCAGTACTTCAGGATCAAAAGGTTAAACACGAAACAGACATAAGTAATGTGTCTATGAGCACAGTGCCTAGCTGGTCACAAACTCCATTTGCCTGCTGTAGCAAAATTTCAGTGTTTTTTGCTGTCTGAAAAGCAAAGGTCCCCATGCTGAATCCTTTGTGTACTACAATATACAAACCCAACAAGACTCCGATGTTTCTGACTTGCTACCAAACAGATTTGAGCTTCCATGATTTGGCCTCCAGACACAGGGAGCATCCTATACACACTCCCAGGTTGACTAGTCATCTTCCTACTTTTTGTCTGTCCAAATTTGTAGGGTATTTATTTTAACAGGCAAGATGGATTCCTCATGGTGTTTTATGAAGTCAAAAGAAAGGGAGAAAACAAATATGATCATCTGAGACACTGAGAGCGCCATCCTCCTAACAGCTTTTACTGCCACGGCCACATAGCAACCCAAGTGAGGCAAGAAGTGCCCATGCTTTTACATGGACAGCCTGGACCCATCCTTGCATAGCTTGGGACCTGGCACAGCCTAAGGGCACCTTGTCTCTCAGTCTTGTCAGTAAGAAGTAACATGCAGGGCTGTCAGTGTTCCTCCTGCAGAACCATCACCAGGAGGCAGCTGTAAGGGCCCCACTACAGTCACACGCTTGTGCTGTAGTGATTGTTTTGTTGGTTTTATGTTCAAGAGACCGTATTTCTCAATTTGACCCAGACTGATCACATCTCAGGCTTCCCTTCATATCCACAAAAGCTCCATATCCATGTGTTTTAAGAAGAAATGATTTAGACTCCAGTTTCCCTGTGTTTCTTGGGGGAGGTTGGGGAAGCTATGTATAGCAATTCCTACATTTTTGGTTGGTTGGAAAAGTTTTTTTTTTTTTTTCCTTCAAAAATTCTTGATAATGCATTTATTTTCTCCTCCTGAAGATTTTAAATGACTGCCAGACACCACAGTGCATCTTAGAAGTGACTTGCATTTTTAAAGAATCCCAAAGGAGAAAACATGATTCATTCTGTAAAACACTAAGCAATAGCCACAACCTTTACCTCAAAGGACAAAGTGTAGTTACAAGCACCCAGCTCATAAGTAATATTCTACGGCGAGCTATTTTCGGAGTTCATTTTCCTCACCTCAAAGAGCAAAAGGGTTTCAGGGAAGAAAAAAACAAAACCCCACACTGTTCTTTTGGTGGTTCTGTTTTCCTTTTGATCGATAGATATTCATTCATGAGTAAATCTCAGAATGAAGAGGCTCTGATGGGCTTTTGCTGCTGTCCACTGTTTCTTCACATCAGTAGCTCCCACCAGACATGGGGACAGCTCATACAGTAGAGCAGCTTTGTCTGTGCAGAGGTGAGGCTCTGGAAAGAGCACATTCATTTTGCTGTGCATTCAGTCTTATTTTTAGACAGCCAAGTAAACAAACGAGTGCCAGTTCTCTTCAACCAAGGTACATTACCGGACTCTGCTATGAGCAGCTTCCCACTAATGCACACCAAGATCCGCCCTCCCTCATTGCCAGCCAAGATGAGAAAACCTTCACCCTCACTTGCTAAACATAGGTTTAAATGCACAATATTAACTGGAAATATACAAGTGTTGGCCAAAGGGGCAATCAAATTCAAGATCCTTGATGATTTGCAATGACAGAAGGAGTGCTATTGATGACGTTAAATCTGAATGTTTTATGTTTCCATCTGCAGAAGTCATTCATATCCTCCTCACAAAGGTGGGGATCCTCCTTTTTCATAAAAGGCATCTGGTTCTCCCTCCTAGCAATCCTCTCCACTCTAGCCTTATTTCCCCTGAAACATGTTTTCCTCTGTGCATCTTTCCCTGTGTTTCAAAGTCTCTTTCAAGTCTCCTCATTGGAAAGGTAAATTTAAATCCATCTGTTCTTCTAATTAATTTACTTTCTAACTTGATATTTTTGAGTGGTGTTTTTATTTTATTTTTTCCTTCCCAAAAAAGCCTCAATGCTTATAAAACAGGCATTTCAATAGCAGGTATGAAGTGTTTGCTTCTAGGTTTTTCTTTCCTGTCAGACCATTCTCCCCCTTGCCCTTTTCAAATCTAAAAGGAGTCTAGCAATCAAAATAACATCTTGGTTTTATTCGCCCATTAAGGGGTGTTGCATGCATCACCCCTCATACATGGGAGTCACAACCACTGTGGTTCAATTCTGTCCATGCTCTGCTGTCCACAGTGTTTCTCTCAGGGCTCACAGCTCACTTTGTCACTTCAAGCAAAGAAATCCAGCTGTTCCCATCCTCCATTTTCAGATTCTGAGACTCCAAAAATAGCACTGCAAGGAAAGGTTTTTAAGCTTAAAGCACGCTAATGGTTCTCAGATTGCTTTAACTGTGAATCTTAGAGTACAGATGAAGCTACCGATATCATTTTAAGGAAGTTGTCCTAAAATACAAGAACAAATCACTGCTTTTATTTTAAAGTTACTGTGAAGTAGTTAACATTTGCCAAAACTGTCCTCAAAACTAAAAACTGATTCTAGATGAACCCTAAGGTTTGTGATTCATCCCATCACAGCCAGTCAAAGAAAGCAGAAAACATTCAGAACTGAAAACTCCTTCCTCCGTACCTCCCAGTTTTCTAGAGGACAGTGTTTGCACTCTGTTGAAGGACACAAACATCATCATCCCTCCAATTAAGTGCTCCCTGGACCCATTTATCTCCTTGTAGTAATCCAATTTGGCTGGATGTACTTGACTCTGGTGGGAGTGCAATTCACAGAGCAACTGCAGAAGGCAGTTCTTGAGGGACTCATCATGTTACACAGAGGCAGACATTTTAAATACAGAACATTTTCTGCTAACGTGAGGTTCACATGTGCAGCCTGCTCCCGTGACACTACAGTCCTATGGCTTGCTTTTATTTCACAATTCCCACTTCATAAAAACCAAGCAACACAGAAATGGTTTAATCATTCATGGCTTCATTTTATAGTACACAGATGCTGCTAAATCTTATTGTCAACATTAGTGTTGTCGTTTTAGGAAAAAAAAAGAGTAGTATAAAAAGAAAAATAGCTACTTACTACAAATGCATTACTTTTTTTTTTTTTTCCCCCCTCTACTGACTTCTAACCAACTGGTAACGTGTGGGGGTATCCAGAAGACACAGAAAAATACTCCAACAGTCACCTTCATATATTACTTCTCTTTGTTTGCAGAAAGAGTATAGCAATAAGTTGACTTATTAATATAAAAAAAAAAAAAATCTCTCTTTTCATTGTACTTGGAACCTCACAAAACAGCTCAGACTATGGTAACAGGTCTGGGGGAACAATGAAAATAACTATGTATTTCACAGCCAGAAAATAATTTTTGTTTTATACAGAAAATAACTTTTGCTTTCAAGTAAGACCTCCAGAGCTACACAAATCACTTCCAAAACACACACTAGGATTTCAGTTGCAAGCAAAAACACTTCTTAGTTACATTAAAAAATCCCCCAAAATAGATCCCTTTGAAACAAATGATAGGGACCTAGACTGAACACATAAGAGCCTGAAAAATAATTCCTGTGACTTAGGAACCACAAATCTGTTCCTTAAAAATCACTCAGCTGACCTTGGTAGTAGCAGTCAGCACACCCTGGTGAGAGCCTTGGCCCAGAGACCAGCTGTCCTCTCCCACCAGCAGCTCCCCCAAGGACCAGGCAAACTCAGGAGACAGATGCCTGCACACAGCCTCACTCCTACTTGCTCCATTTTCAGCAGCAGCCATGCTGCTGCTGGTTAATAGCTATTCCATCAACATCCAGCAATAAAATGCACTTAATAACAAACAGTCAAGGAAGATTAACAGCTGCTTTGCTGCATTCCCAGCAGCTCCTGCTCATGCTCTGCCATGCAAGGAAAACTGTCTTTACACTATAGGAAAAAGAAATATACTTCAGGAGATGCACAAGAGCCTAAATGTCCCTTACCTTACCTTATCTTATCTTTCTTAAGCTGAGTCCTAAACCTTTCACTGCATTTTCTTCTTATGACCTAGCAAGCAACTCTACTGAACTACAGATTTTTTTAAACTCTGACTTTTCACCAGCAAAACCTTCTCCAGCTGCTACCAATGTGGGGGCCCAGCTGTATCCAATCTTCCCAAATACTCATCTGAGGCAGGTGGGAATACAAGAAATGCTGCTTTGATTTAACACTACCACCACAATGGTAGCATACTGTTTGATTTATCTGTTCTGTTGTGGCAGTTCAGGGGAAAAGGTCTCTCCAGAGGTTATCAGGAAATGACACTCACTCCTAGCACACAGGCATCCTTTGACATCCCTCTTATGCCTTCCAAGGCTCTACCTGAAATACTGATTTTCTATTTGTCTCAAAACAGAGGCTGAACTAGCATCCAAGCACTTTAATGCCAGACCTGTGTGGATGTGACATTTCCCCAAAAGATGGAGAAGTGTTCTTGTCCCCTTACACCAAGAGCTGAACCCACAAAGACTGGTCAGATGCTCAGCAACCCTTTGGTGTTAAGGCACATCCATGGGGTGAGGCTCATGAGCGTCTTTAAGAACTGATCACATCTACGGGGATATGTGTCGGAAGGACGGAAGGAACTGGAAGTGGCAGAGCTACCTTTTATCTATGTTATGTGTGGGAGCTAATACAAAGATACTCGGCACGAAATGTTGACTCATAATAGCGCTAATGCAAAACCTGCTCCTATCAACACTTACTGCACATGTTTTTCCTTCTCTCTTTCCGTGCCTTCATAAAAAAAAAAAAAAAAAAAAAAAAAAAAAAAAAAAGAGAGAGAGAGAGAGAGAAACAAAATATTTAGATGATTGTGCAAACACAAAAGCTCTCATGCACCTACCATCTTTATTGACAAGACAACAACACATACCCTTTATTAAAATTGGGTTTGGAGATGCCCAGTTTTCCGTTTCTGACAGGCTGTATCGAGGTACCTGGCCATGCCTGCACCCCTCGTCCAGTGCTGCCTCCTCGGGCCAGGGCAGAGCAGGGCCCTCACCTACGATGCTGAGCATCGCTCCTGAGCCTGGGCATGTGCTTTGGCCCCGCCACCTGGGCTGCAGGGCACCAACCCACTGGGGCACGGGATTTAGTCATGCCGAATAACCGAGTAACGTTTCTAGCAAAGTGAGCCATTTCATACAAATTTCATTAGGGAGAAAGGTCACCACTCTAATTTCCTTTATAAATCCAACGGGACTGCAGATAAATTTATTTCTGTATCTGAGAAACAGCATTATATCTTCACTTGAATGTCACAGCATCATGCGCTCGGCTGTCACATGAGCACTGCAGGATGAGAGCAGAAGAATTACCTCCTATCTGAGGCTGTGATTTTCCCCCACTGTAATAGTTAATATTTTCCTCCCATTTTACCTCATGAATTTCTATTGCTCGGGCTTAGTCACAGAGCTGTGGTGTTTTTATTTGGGAAATTTGAGTGGGAGGAACGATCTCAGTGAAGTTTAAGTAGTTAAATGTACTTGTTCAAGCAGGGAGAGCTGGTTGCTGTGCTTTTTTTCCTTAGTAATATGCTGTGCTGTCCTTTGTGCCCGTGTAACTGGCCTTTTCTGCAGAGCAGCAAAACCCACTGAGGCAAAGGACAGGTTTCCTGTCAAAAACATACAGATTTCCAGAGATAAGTGCCAACAGGATTGCCAGTTCCTCTCCCTGTGTGTTTGGGGATGGGGGTTTGGGGATTTCCATGCCCACCCAGAGACCCTCACTGCCTACCTCAGGAAACACCACGGCAGCCACAGGGTAGGCTCAGTGCAAGTGGCTGAACTGCTTTCATCACTCAAGTTGCTCACTGCCCTTCTCAGCACACATAACACCCATTTCTGTTAGGATATACTCACATACCACCAATCCTGAGCTGCTCAGACTGTCACCATTAAGTGCTTTCATATAAGAGTGGCCCAGGCAGCTAGTTCAGACAGTGCAGCTGGAGCCAAACACAATCAATTACAGCCATGGAAATGAAACTGATGCACTGAGCCCTCGCCTTTCCTTCCTGGTGGCTCTGTTTTGGCCTCAGCAGTCGGGAAGATAAGCAGCCTTCACCTGGACTGGTGGTGGCCAGAGTGTGAATCCCTGACGAGGACAGCAGCTGGTTCTCCTCACAGAGCATGGGGGTGCTGCTCAGGACAGGCATGCTGCAAAGCAATGCCACAGGCAGGTTTACTGAAGAGCAAAGTCTCTTCATGCCGTTCACCCTCATTGGTTTCTATTTAAAATGTGCCACATTGTGTTAGCCTAATAGTCCTCAATCTCTAGCTTAATTGAGCCAACTGAACTTAATATTGACTTTATTTGTTGTATTTTCTTTCTGCTCTCATTCTAAATGAGGATAAACTTGGATTCCACACTCAGGTGTGTGGCTCTTCCTCACTCACACGCCTGTGGAGCAGTCTTTCAGGAGGCCATTAGATGCCACCTTAACATTATAAAGAAATTACTGAGCAATTGTCCTTAATGAGGTCACAGTCATGAAACCTTCATGAAGGTAGACAAATGCCTGAAGCAGCAATGTTTCTGGTGGACCAGTGTTTCTGGTCCAGCCTGCTGTTGGGGGGGATGACATTTAAAGCACTTGCTCACAAAAATAGTTTGTGTTTCTTTTAACGTAGGTAGTTGTTCCAGCTACAGCCAGGCTTCACAAAGGGCTGCAGGCAGTATGTGAGAGGATGTACCTTTGCTCATACTTGCTATTAAACTGAGTCCGCAGCCTGAAGTGAGATGCTGCTCGGCCTATCTTAACAGAGCTAAACTCACACCCCCCGACACACCGTCACACTGCTCCCTTCAGTACATGCTCAAAGCTCTTGCTTTTCTTTTCCTCCCTTTGTGAAACCAAGTTCATGTTTCACTCACATTTCAGCCCCCCACCCCATACCTTGCTGTCTCAGAGCTTTCCATTCTCTGTGATTTATGAATTGCTGAACATGAGCGTAATTACAACCAGTGCGTGTGCAGTGTTTGACATTTCTTGAGTGCATCTCTACCACTGACAACATGAATGTATTGCTAATGCATATGCAGGCTTTTAGTGGGAATAATGCAGAAGGTTGTCATAGAGACTAATTAGGCTTGTGGAAGACCCGCCTAAGTGGTTTTGATGCGATAGAAGCTAGCTTACAGTGGTTTATTGTTAATATAAGAAAAGCCGTAATGTTTCCTGTCATCTTTGTTACTAAACTAGCCTTGAACTATGTTAATTTACCTCTTAGCTTAAGATGTTCATAAACTTGGGGGATATAAGTAAGCCAGCGCATGTTAATATTTAATTAATAATAATGTTAGTATTTCTGTATCATCATATGGGAACATGAAAGATAAGGTTAACCTTTGGAGCAACTCCTGCCAGATATTAACAGCTAGATAGCCAGATTAGCTAGCCAGACTGTTTTAGGTGTTGAAAGCAGTTGTTGAGAGCTGGGGGAAAGGCCAGATTCCAGATATCACTCGATAGTGTTGTTCCCACACTAAGCAGGTCCTGCGTGTGCAGACACAGCTTGCAGATTTTCTTTCCTGGAGCCCTAGCTCTTGTTGCTTATATGGGGTGTTAAAAGTGCAGTCGTTTCACTGTTCAAGCATACAGTGTTTTCTATAACCTCAGTGAGGCCATAAGAATGCCAAACCTAATGAAAGCACATTTGATTAGGGAACACAGCTTTGATGACAGGACATTTCATTGGTGCATGGTCTTTCTTTTGCTGGGCCATGCCTTATTGCAACAACTGCAGATGTAGAGGACAGGAACTAGAGGGACTAGAAGGACAGGGACTAGAGAAAGCAGCCAGGCTCCAGTGATCTCTTTAAATAGCCTCTGTTTTTGCCACTGGCAGAGGAAAAGCACCGGGATAAATGGTCTGCTGCTCTGCCAAGAGGTGTGCCTGCTGTGTTGAGGTGTTTGGGAGCTGCATTTGGCCCTGTCCCCTCTGCTGGCTGTGAGCTCAGGGAGAAAATCTTACAGAGAAGGGGCAACCAGGGTTGCCATAGTGCAGTGTCAGGAAGGCAGAAAGCCAGTGGCATTCCATTGTGAATGCAAGTGGCATGGGACACTTAAAATGATGTTTCCAGAGACAAGGACATACAGGATGACAATTCACTAGCCAAATGGAGGGGAGGGATCCAGGTTGGCAAGTTCAAAGATGGCCTCTGCAGGTTGTTCCCCATAGGGATGGTGTGAAGCAGAGAGGTCAGGCTGTGAGCCTCTCTTACCCACACAGCACATCTTCTGGCTCCTCGCATCCATCTGATGACAATACAGCCATTTTGTCTGTCACAGCTGTAACTTTCTAGTTTCTGTGAGGGGAAGATGGCTGCTTTTCATGTGTGTGCTCTCCAAGGTGAGGTTGTCTTGTCAGCCTAGAGAAGTTCAGTGAATTTTGTTTTTTCTTAATCACTTTATTTGCTTTCAGTAAGAAAATTGTAATTCTATTCACATTACACTTAAAGTAGTATATAGGGAGAACTTACATGTAATTCTTTGTGCTGAGCTAACCTCCTGCCACAGCTGCAGGGTGAGCTCCTAGCCCCAGATACATCATCTCAGGTGGCCATCTGCTCCTGTACTGAGCTAATTCACCTCACTAACAGAAAAGTAGCCCTAAGCTGGTAGCAAACGTACAAAAACGTGCTTGATAAGAGCACAGTAGAAAAGTCGAGATGCTCTAGCAAGTTTAAGAGGAGATACAAGTGTGGGCAGGACCTTTTCATAAGCAGCTGCTATAGCTTAGCTCGGCCCCAAGCACATGATGTGACCTTTACATCACTTCTCACTTGCTATGCTCCATAGTGCATCAGCAAAGCTTGCATTAAGTGGGTAGGTATTAATCCCATGCTCCTGACAGGGAGCCTGGAGCTTAATCTGAGATAGGAGAATGACGTCTTCAGTTCATGTGCTGGTAGAAACTTCTGAAGTCATGTCAATCTGTGTGTCATCAGCTCCAGGACTGCTTAGTGGACGACTAGATATCACTGTGTGCCACTAGGTTCAGACCTAAGGCAATGACAAATGGACGGAAGTCACCACTATGTATGCACATAGGCAGTCAGATAGCAGTCAGCACAAATATCCGTTCATTTCTTACCTTTCCAGATATCATGCCTTTAGGCCTTCTTGGAATTCTGTTATGAGTAAAAAATCCCACAAAGTTTGCTTATCACATTTCTTTTCCTACTTGCCTGGAGGGAAGAAGTGATAGGACTTTGCAAGGGCTTTGAAGCTGACAGAGATAGTTATCAATAGGAAAAGAAAACTACAGACAAAATATTGTGTCCCCTGAGCATATGTGTCAGGTATCTGCAAGACAACCTGCACTAGTGAGCAGGTGAACTGCTCTGGTGAGCTCCTGTGGCCAGATGACCATGCCAGCAAGCAGTCCTTACTGGTTCTCCAGCAAACTGTCCCAAAATGAACAACCAGCCAAATTTGCAACAGGCGTGCATAAAGCACTCTTTGAATTTGAACTACAAATGACTTTAAAGTCTGAAGCCTTCTGGCACATCTCTTCTGTTTCTCCCTTTGTGTTTCAAACACTCCTTAGTTTGCAGCATTTTGTTTGATACAACATCAATTATCATAAAGTAAAACCTGCTCTCACCTCCGACAGAGTTTCCTTTCATAGTGAAGAACTCGCTGAGGATTGCGTTGCATTCATGAAGACTCATCTGTTGCTGGCTGAACCAGTTCTGGCTGGGATGGAGTTGACATTCGTCACAGCAGCCCTTATGGTGGTATGTTTGGGATTGGTGACTAAAACAGTGTTGATAACACACTTGTGCTTTGGCTGTTGTTAATCAGTGCTTGTACAATGTCAAGTACAAGTGCCTCTTTCTCTTTTTCTTATCCTACTCCCACAACTGGGTATGGACAAGTAGTTGGGATGGGACACAAGATGGACAACAGACCCAACTTGGCCAAGGGGATTTTCTGAATTATAAGGTGCTGTGCTCAGCAACAAAAGCTCGGTGAAAACGAGGAGGAAGTGGGGATGTCTGTCTTTCCAAATAACCATCACATGTTCTGAGGACCAGCTTTCCAGGAAGTGGCTAAATAGCTGCCTGCTGATGGGAAGTAGTGAATAAAATTCTTATTTTGCTTTGCTTTCACACTCAGAATCAGTTTAATAGGGGAAGAAATAGTTAGCTTGATCCACCAGTTTTCTTGCCTTTTATTTTCTCCCTATCTTGTGGGAAAGAGGTCTGGGTGTGTTTGGCTGCTGGCTGGAGTCAACCCATCACTCTAGGTGAAGGTAAATCCAAGCTGAATTGGGTAGGAGTACATGTTTCAGACTCAACAGGTAAAATATCTTTTTTTGTGAGCATTTTTAGGAAAACCTAGTGGGTGTGCCTTTAGCTAAACACCAAATTGAACAGATAACAGATTGTAAACCCATAGCATGGAGTCATGCAGAGAAGGCATTTGATTAGAGGCAAGACACAGTGAGCAATCAAAACATTTAACTTCTCAGCACCATACCAGGTGCTGGTTGGTTTGCATTGCTTTTACTTCCTTTAAAGAACGAGTCTGAGATGTATTTTAATGTCTTTATTCTTAGGTCAAACAATATCATCACTGAATTGAAGAACGAGGTTACTGGTTGAGATACAAGAGTGGTGTGAGACAAACATGGAAGATAACACTTCGCAAATAAATTAATACAGAATAATTGTCTTTGCATAGTTCAGAAGTGACAAGTAGGAGGCAGCAGTGCGCACGTGCTGTGAACTGACACACAACACCACGAAAACCCAAGTTCCTAGATGAACTCTTGCAGCTGCAAATAAAACAAACCAAACCAAAAATACCCCAAACCTTAGAGAGGGCTAACTATGAAAAACCAGGCAGAAAGAGAACTAACGAGCTTTTTTTTTTTTTTTCTTTTTTGTTTTTCTGTTAAACAGACCATGCTGCAGAAGGAGTGTTTTCTCTACAGACACAGGTGCTTTTAGATAATCTGCCTTGGCATGCCATAGCCTGTCATACCCGACTGTGAGGCTCCTTTGTTGCTGCCCATCTGAAGGCCTATTACGTTCTGTCCCTGACGAAGCTGCTCTTCTGAAAATCCTCGTCGATTCTGCTGTGCTTTCCTGTCCAGATGCACACAAAAAAGCAACACACACACACATGCAGTCATTCTGCAGATGCCCAAATGATCGTGAAAAGCAATCTGAAATTGGCTTGTGTTAACAGATGTTCCCCTTGTAACGCAATACTTCATTTGTACCATCCCACAGGGCAGACAATACTGGCTGCGCTAATTGCTTTCTTGCAGTTAGAAGCAATACTCTAGTCAAACCCACACTACTTCAGAATTTCACTGTTCTTCTTACTCAAGACCCCCAGGGTTATAGCTTCCCCAGCAGCTGTGACAGGTAAAATATTTATGTAATGCTGTATAAAACACTCATAATAGGCTTAAGTTTGTGTTCCGCCCTCTTGCTCTTAAAAGCTGTTGTCTGTGGGATCTGATCACTGAGATACTTATCTGTGCAGTAATACAGTTTGATATCCATCCAGAGTAACAGTATACATCACTGGCATAATTCACTTCAGTGAAGTGAATGTGAGCTGGATGTACCCAGAGAAACAATGGGGCAGAAAAATGACTTGCTCATTTTCACAAGAGTGGATGATGGTTGCCTGCAGGACAGAACAGTTATCCTGTTGCCTTTTCCAGATCTCTCTCCTCCAAAGACTTTGGCCTTTGCACCCGTGTCTTAACTGCATGCCAGTCCTTTATCTTCTGTCAAAATGCATTGACCACTTTTGTTTGGTCCTAGTGGTCTCAAAAGCCTTTTAGATCAATGAACATTTGTTGGCCCTGAAAAGGAGACTCTTTTCCCTCAAAATAACTCTGGGGACAGAAGTGGCTGTCAAGTTAAACACAAAAGTTTGTACTCTATGAATCTTTCTTTTAAGCAAGGTGGGGAAAACAAGCCACTTGGACAAGAGGAGGGTCAGTCTGTTGCTGCAGCAGAGGCTCAAAGGGAGGGAGGCTCTCAGTCAGCTCCCAGCCAGGTACAATCTGTCTGCTTGCTGTGACTGTTTGTCCGGGGATCACCTTACCCCGCAATACAGCATCACATTGCAATTCTCCTCCTCTCCCCACCCCACCACTAGATGGGAATGCTAGATTAGGTGCCTGCTGTGATTGCAAGCCATCAACACCATCCTCCGTGGGGGTCTGTCCAGTACTGTGCTGAGCACTGTGGCTTGAGTCCAGCAGAGCACTTAAGCTCTGTGCTGGGCTCAGAGTGTTCAGGACATCGCAGGAGAGGAACCCACGTTCATGAAAGCAAAGCAGAAAGTTAAAGAACAGCCTCAGACAACCGGCCGACTGGTTGTTGTTCTTCATTGCATCTCTGATGCTAATGCACAGACTAATATGAGCCTTTATAGAGGCCCACCACAGGATCTCAGGCCCAGAGCTCTTCCCAGAAAGCATGCCACTCTGGAGGGAAGCATGCAGGACTTGGGGCGCCTCGGAAAGCCACCCTGACTCCCTGCTGCTAAATGTCTTTTCCAGAATCCTTACATGGGCAGTGAACCACTGCCAGAACCTCTGAGAGAAGATGTTTTTGGAACTATTCCTATGACTTAACTCAATCTCAGGTTCACTGCGTCTGCCTTTATTTAATTAAAATCCCAGGAACACTTTTTTTTTCTTTTCCCCCACAGACTTTTCAGCTGTGCCAAGGAATAATTTCGCAGAAAGTTGATATGTAACTATCTATGATCAGGAAATGAGAATTGCAAGGAAGACATCAGAGAGAGAGAGAGAATGAAAAGGAAGTCTGGATAGGCTAATAAAAGTTGACTATTTGTACAGTTTGCATCATCTAGCGTTATTTTTATGATCATAAGCACCGCCCTTAGTCTACTATGACCTTACAGATAACAACATTTACTTAAGATTTGCTTTTAGGTTAATATAAATGGCCTTAAATGACACTGTAGAAACGCAGGTGAGGGCAAGCCTACTCCACTCAAAGCCTCACACTACTACAAGCTGTGCTTGGCCTCTCTGCCGTCACCCTTACCACCATGTGAGCACAGGATACCACCACACAGCCTTGTTAACTTTTTGTGCCAGCTTCGCATCAGCACTCGAGGCTGCCAACCCACAAGATAATAAACAGCTCACAAGGACACACAAGGAAAGGACAACCAGGCCCGATGGAAGCAGGCATGAGAGACACTGGCAATGGAAAGTTAAAAGCTTAGCTCAAGTGTGGGGGTATCTTGGTCACTGCAGATCCACATGTGGATACTCTTATTCCACTTCATCTCGACATCTTTCAATTCAATTTAAGGTGATTAAGGATCAGCCTGACAGCCCTGACTCACGACTAACACTGGGTGGCAGTGAGGGCCTTGGTCTGCCTGAAGGGGTGGTTAAGCTTCTCAGAAAACAGCTCCTGACCTGCCATGTTATTTCCTTATAGAAATAACACCAGTTTTCCTGAAGGCAGTGGCTACAGAATAGTCTTTCAGGGACTGCAGTACATATGCGTTGGTTATCCATACAGCACAGGCAGGACAGACAGCTAGGGGAGGAGGGAGGTGATCATGTCTCCAATTACGCCAATGAAAACTGTTCCCACCCACAATTAAGAGCCCAGATTAAAATTAATTTTTCCATGTAGGGCTTTGTTGTAGTTACATAAAACAAATAAGCCTGTCTGGGTCATAGTGATTTCACGTCTGGTTTATATTAAAGCTTGTAACTGGATTTGAATTTTAAAACCAATTATATTCAGTAAATACAAATCTCTTTGTGGACTGTATTACATAAATTTAAACTAATTTCATATGAAGAATGTATAGGAGTTTTCACTTGTTCACCTAAAATTCAAGTTTCCTTTAGCCTCAATTAAACCTGCTCAAGCTTCAAGACAAACAAAGCAAAGTTTGCTTTGTTTTTGCTGATCCTCACCTAGACATTAGAAAATTCAAAGAAAACAATGACCAGGAGGCAGCACTCTTTTTCCTAATACACTTCAGTCATTTCAGTATTAGAAATACTCTTGGATGGAGGAATCTTATTTCAATACCATGCCCGTGGGGCAGGAGGACTAACTGTGGGAGGATTTCCTTTTCTTCCGGTCCTTCTTCTCAGCCTTCTGAGCCAAAATAAATGGCACTTTAGAGCAAATAAACATCTTAGCCAAGACAGAGAATTCTTCCCAGATAAGCGCTACTCCACAAGATTAAAAGTGACCAGGGAAGGAAATCAATTTCAGTTTGAAAAAAAAAAAAAAGAAAAAAATGGAAAGAGGCTCCTTGTCTTCTGTTTGCTAGGTAAAGGGTCATGTTCTCAGCATGTCTCTCCGTGTGGGGGTTTGCTGACATATAAGACAGCCTTCTCTTCATGAGGCTTTATGTTATCTGATGTGGGGCAAAATGTCACCTTTCCTGCCAGCTACTCTTAGGACACACACATCTGCACAGCTGCTGCCACTTTAATTCTCTTTTCTTCATAAATGGATATAGAGGATTAGCTGAAGCTGCTAAACAGATGAATGTCATCGAAACTGGTTGCTGAATTTCCCAAGTTTTATTGCTCTCCTTCCAAGGACTAAGAGACAGGGATAATGTCAGGGGATAAGAAAATTTTGCCTCTTCAGCGATCAATGTTGGCACCTCGCACAGCAAGATGGATGTGCTGCAGATATCCCTAGGGTGGGATGCTACACTTCTCCCTGTGTGCAGTTCCAGTAGAGTCCCCATGTGTGCACGCACACATCCATGCCAACACAGCCTCCTAGCAGCCTTGATATAAAAGGCTGCCTCCAGGAGGAACCCAGAGCTGGAGCCATAGGTGAGGAGCTCCATAGTCCTGGTACCAAAAGTGCTTTCCCAGTCCCAGGGCAGGAGAGACATGTAAGGTGGGATGAAGAGGGCTATCTGAGAAAAGGCAGCAGCATGGATGCACTGCACTGCTCCCATGAAGCTCCTCCCCAGCAGCCCTAGCACAACTTCAGGCTGAGGAGGTGTGGTTAGGCATGGTCCTGACAGTGATGTCAATAAGCTGGGAACCAGTGAAAGGCAGAAAATGCTGCTGCCTGGTTGGGTATTTGTTTTCCTCATCTAGAGTCCAGAGAGAAAATCTCTGCATTACAAGGAAATGTTGGAAAGATTCTTCCTTTCCTTCCCCAGTAAATTTCTTCAAAGTCTAAAGATAGAGAGCATTACCATCTTCCCATGGAAGACAGCTCTGGGTGTTACCTGTGAAACCAGGATGGGTCCCCTTTGTAGCATCCGTCATCCTTGGTGACCGCCAAACTGCCTAGGGCCATTAAGGTTCTCTGCACTGCTGCCATATCCTTTCCTGGAAAGCCAAACAGTGAAAACAATATAAGAAATCTTTGCACAACAAATAGCTTGGCACACTGACAAACAATTTCCTCCAATGTATTAACTATTTCCCTTGGCTCCCCTGAACAACTACATTAACAGCATTATAAATGCCATTTTAGACTTGCTCAAATGGAGGTGCTGACGTGCAAGAGCTTATTAAAAGTCAGAGGGACCGTGCTAGAGCAAAACTTAACTATTCAGGCATTGCCAGACTTCCAGGCTATTTTAATGCCTTCCCTCATGCTGTTTTAAGTCCTTCTAGATAATTGCATTGGCAGAAATTTTGTCTTTAGAAGAGGTCATTTTGGCATACAGGGAATGAAAATACACCCAGTAAAACGTGGCTGAAGGAGAGCTATGTGGCAAGTAACTGTGCTGTGCCTCAGCTTCTCCACCTGTAAACCAATCCCACCATCTAGCCACCAGCAATTTCAGACTGTCCCTGTCCTGACAGAATTCCTGGCAGTCCTCGAGAGGTCCCATGCAGATAACTAGGATCAGCCCTTCCCAAATTGCTCTTCAAATCAAATCCCAAATCCTCCCTACTGGCTTCCTTTCACAGGCTGCCAAAAGTTGATGCTTTGCACTTTCATACCTTCAGTTCCTGCCATCCAGTCCTGACTTTCACTGTCCTTCCACATTCTCCCACCTTACCTTATCTCACTTCATTCCTCATTTTGACAAATCAGGGCTCATACCATCTTTAGCCAAATAAAATTTCCATATCTGGTCTCCACTAGTTGTTCGGGTTTCCCCAACCAATAGTGGAGAGAGAAAAGCTTCTCGGGGGATAATTTCCCATCTATAGTGGGAGGGGTGACCTTGCATATCATTTGCTTAGATGAATGCTTTCCACATACCCTAAAATTCACCAGGTTTCCAAGATGGCTCCTTGAAATGTATTTTCAAAAGAGGTTGCTAACATTTTTGCTAACACTGCCAACATTTTTTTTTTCATTTAAAAAAAAATGTATCCACTCCTCCTGTCCCTCCTTCCAAATTAAAGATAATAAATTCTCATTTTGCATCAATATCTTCTGTTGATTCCTCCAAAAAGGAATCATTTTTTAAAAAAGTGATTTTTAAAAAAAAAATAAGATTTTTCCTATTTTCTTGTTTCTTCCCCTCCATTTTGCCCCTTGTTGAGAAAAGGGCAGAGAACAAAAAACAGCAAATAAAACTAGGCAGACTCTAACTCATTACTCAGTCCAAACAAGGTAACTTTTGGAAAACTTTCTAGCAAAAATGAACAACTCAGCTGCACTAGGAGTTGACTTATGTCTATCCAATGGTGAGGGGCGGTAAGTTATTGGAACTTGCCTCATACATCTTTCGCATCTCCCTTCTTCTGAAATGCCTCCCTAACTGTTTCCACGACTCCCCTCCCTTCCTTTCTTTTTCAGTTCTTCCTCTTTCCTGAAATCACTTTTCTAGTTAACGGATCTGATGTCGAGTGCAAGTTCTTCACATAAGGAAATGAGTTACTCACAAAAACACCCAAACCACGTGATACTCGAGACATGACTATGACAACAGACTTCGGAAATACCTCCAGTGGATGGATATTAATGAAAAACATTATAGACCAGCTGAAGCGCACAGGAAAGCGACTGTGTGTTTATGGTACACATAGCCCCAGTTGTGGGCAGATTAATCTCAGGGCTCTGTTTCACACCAACCTAAATGTGCATAGCACTGGCTGAGGTGACGAAGGCACCCTAAAGCTGAAAACGTCTAGCAGCTTCCAACCGCGGCTGCCATACAGCCTATTAAGTTTACAGAAATCCTCTCCACAGGGGACCATGTGTGCAGAAAACAAATTGTCAACCGAGAAGAGTCCTTGCTTTGCTGTGTTTGTTAAGGCAGGCTGTGTCAGATGGGGATTCCTGCTTAAGGGAGGGCCACTGGAGAGCCCGACATCTCGCACGTACGCAGGCACACGTGGAGCAGCGCGAGGTGGGGACTCAGAGCTGCCCGAAGCAGGGAATGTACCATATGCTGTAACAGATGCCACACATAACGTCCTCGGGATGCCTCCCGTGTAATGAGGAGCATGGTAACTGACTGGGATGAAAAAGGATGTAGGAAAAGGATTTGAAAGTGAATGAGCTGAATAATGATGGCGAACACACACACAGACAAAAAAAAAAAAAAAAAAAAAATGGGAGAGAGAGAGAGAAACAAAAGACGGGTAGCAAAACATCATGATCAGCCCGGCGGAGCCATCTGGCAGCCTCCCCCACGCTCCACGCTCTGCTTTATCTGTCAGCGGCAAGGGGGAGACGCGGCCGGGGAAGAAGGGCCCGGGAAGGAGCCCGGCGCCACGTGATGAAACAAAGCAGCGGCCGAGGCCCCGCTTCGTGGGGCCCCCGCGATGCGTGCGACAGATGCTGCGGGAGAGGAACGACCCCGCGTCTCTGTCATCTTGTGACATTCGCCATCCCGTCCTTCATGGTGTGCTCTGAATGGCACAGCCTCATACAGGGTCTCGTAGAGGAAGAGGGGACCTCCGGTCACTTCTTTCTTGGGGTGCCCTCTGTCTCTGGGGGAAACCTGGCCTGAAGGCCTTCCTCTCCAGGCCCACAAAGGGGAAGGCCCGGACCCACAGAGGGAGAACTGCTCTGCTCTGTATCCCCAAAATGCTGCTTTGTGCATCCAGAGATACATCTGTCGCTTACCTATCTGGAAACATACCTGGGAGGTATCTGTAAAAAACAGTGAACATCCTTCTCTTGGGCATGGATTAGGGAAAGCTGCTCAGCCCGGTACATTTAAGAAAGGGCCAAAAGAGGTGACAGCTCACTTGGACCAAGAAGCCACAGAAATAAAGGAAAATACAGCAGATGGACCGAGTGAGTTTGAAAAAAACAACAGCAGACTGCATACTAAAACATTTTCATTAATCATTACTAAGAATCTCAAAGCAAAAGCTCTCAGAAAACAATCAGTGCCAGAGAGAAACTGTTTTGTCAGACACACGTAATTTCCTTTCCCTATAAACATACACTGATGTCCCCTCTCTTTCTAAACAGGTTGTGGTCTGGAAATATTTTATGAAATGTAGGAGTACTGTAATTATGAAACAGTGAAAAAGATACCGTCCTCTCTGTCTAGCTAATGCAGCCAGGTTCAGCTGCTGCAGCCCTGAGGCAGCACAGATGCTAGAGGTCAGAGCTATCGTTAGACACAAGAAGCTCACACAGACTCAGTCCTGGAGAGACATGCTGTTTCATCTCAGCACAGGAATAAGCAGCAGGAGGAATAGAAAGAGAATGGGGAAGTGAGGAGACGCATATTAGTTTTGGGAAGTCTTAAAACAACATTGGAGAAAAGTCCTGTATGTCTCACTCCTGAGTCCTGAGTTGTGTTTTGATTTTCTGACATCTGGAAGTTACCGGTTTATTCCCTTACATCTGCTGAAGAAAGGTGATGAGTGAAAGCAAGAAAATGAAGAGAGAGCTACCACCTTGAGGAGCTTTTTCTCTTAAAAGGAAGTGCTTTTCATCATGAAGATCAGCATACTGTTCTTTCATTTTCATCGTGCAAAGCTATTACAAGATGCAGATGACAGCAAAGGAAAACACCTGAAATAAGCTGTTATCATCCCTCATGAGATGGATGGAGCTTCCCTTTCAACAGCTGGCCAGGCTGGGGAGGAGGATGTTACTCCAGGGAAGTAAAAATCCTTTAATTTAAAGGTGGATTGCAAGAAACACAAAACACTAACCTGGAAGAAACAATCCAGCCCTTGTGTCCAAGGTGGGACCTGTCAAGTAAATCCAGTACCCTGAGAACATCACAGATCCCAGCAATGCCAGCTGTCAGCACATCCTTCCTCCCCTGTAACTCATCTGCACAGAGCTCCCTCATCCTTTGTGCCTCAAGCTGTCCTTCAGAAGAGTGATCCTTCCCACATCAGCCTCTGGAAACATAACCCACTCTTTTCGCTCCACGTTCGTTCCTGCATTAACTATACTGACCAGCCTTCTCCACCTTTCTCCATAGATTGTTCTCCTTTCACCATTTCAGTCTCTTGGAAGATTTCCCCGTTTCACTTCTCTACACACCTGCCTTTCTCTGCCCTGCTGCTGTCTTTGCTTTGAGTCCTTACATGAAGCATTTTGCATCACCTCACCCGGAGAGATGCAGGATACAGCACGTATTTTGATGGAGCACCAGGAAGGGGTGCATCACCACAGAAGTGACTCAGCTCTCCTGCAACTGGAATGCACAGTGTCCACTTCATGAATGGGATGGAGAGAGCCTTCACCTGGTTTACTGCAAAGCTACAGGGGCACTCTGGATTTTTTTGCTGTTGCCATAGTGACCTTTCTAGAAAGATTGTACTGTTGCAGAGAGATGCTCAGCTGACATGATGTTACCAGTGGTTTCTGCTTCTCACTAGTCATAGATGAGCCCTCACTAGCTCTATAGAGACATATCTGCTCCTGGCAATGCATTTTATAGCTCTAATTTGAGCTTTGCTTATAATTTGAAAACTGCAATAAAAGCTTGTCGTCACAAAATAAGGGTTTTCCATACTTGCTATTAGAAGTTATTTACTTGGAAATAATTAGCATAGAGAGCATTTGTTTTATTAGGTCTGCAGATTTCTGTCAGAATGATGGGCTTTTGGATAACACATGAGCTTGGAAAAGCTCCATTATGCCCTCAGGGTAATATAAATCTCTCAGAGGAGATAATGCACCACCGGAAGAACACAGTAATGAGATAAGGCAAACAGAAACAAAAGATAATTACATTAGAGAATATGCCTTAGACAAAATGCACCATTACAACACATCAAAGCAAAGTAAAATGAAGATTGCAAACTGGCTTCCAGTTTATTATTTTTACCTTCCCACAAATCCACCGTCTGGAAAATATCTGTTGTTCTTACTCCGTAGATTTCAGCAGCTTTTAAGAACTGGGAAATTTGTTCCATCTGCTTGAAAGCCATTTTTGATTCAGAGATCTTTGCAATGGGCTCACTTCCCTTTGGATGTAAACTGTTTATTAACTTGCATAACAGCTGAGAGAGAAACACAGAAACAGAAGTAGAAAGAAGTCACCAAAGTAGAAGGTAATTTCTGCACATGAAACGATGCTGCAAAATGCTTTTGACCTGGCCAGCTTCTATCAGGGACATAATTTCTTTGATTAAAAAACAAAGAAGAGACTTGGTAATAATCAAAGTATATTAGAAACGCATTAGAGCTTTTGTTAACTGATGACAATAGCCTGACCAAATAAATCCTAATCTGCTAGAGACAACAAAGCAATCACTGGTAAAGGTTATATAATGACTGAGAAGAAACCACATGCCTGAGCCAAAAAAATAAGCAATGTCAATTGAAATACTGTTACAGTCACTTTGGCAGAGGTTCAATGATTAGCGTATTCCTACAGCCCACTGCAAACAGCAGCATCTGTCTGTTGTTCAGTAAACCAACAGAATACGATGTTTTAGCTACAGAACGATTCCCAAACAAGAAAACAGTTATGATATAAACCAGTCCATCAGATTTTCTACATCTATTCACTTTTTTATGTCGACAATGATGATTTCTTGAAGACAAAATTGTACATCTAATTTTAAAAACAGATCTCATTTAACTGCATGAGAAAAGGCGCTGAAGGAATGAGTCATACTCATATATAATGTGCATGACTCACAGGAGTCATAAGCACTGTATTAATCCCAGTACACTGGTAGAATAATTATTTTCTCTGATTAAGATTCCCAGCCAAAAGGACATCATTCAGATGCTAAGGTACACATTTCTGCACTGGCCATGAGCACAGACCAGTTTAGCCAAGATGAACACAGAAAATAAGGACACATGATAATAAATACAAATTCACTGTGCACATAAAGTCACAGAGATGCAGAATTAGACAGAACACTTACTGTCCCATCCATCAACCAGGTCTGAAAATGCTGCCTTCCAGGAGGAGGGTGCTCTATCTGTTCTCCACACTGTACAATAATCCAGTTCACCAGCCTGGACTCTAATTCCGGGTCATATTTCTGTTCAATCTTTTCTTGAACTTCTCGGCTTAAGCCATAGCTTGGTCCTCTGTTAGCCATCTCTGGAACCAAAGCAGAACTTAGTTAGTGGGCAAGATCCTGGTCTGCAGCTTTGGAGAAGGCACTGGAAAATTAAAGTATAAAAGAGTGAACAGCCTGCCCTATAGGCAGTCAAACAGTTGTTCATCAACACTGAAGGTAATTGTATGGCACCGCTTATAGCTGTTCTGCAGAACAGGGGAGGGACCAGGGGGGGAATATCCTTTTCCAAAAGCACACATCAGCCACAACATTTAAAAAAAAAATAAAAGAGAAAACAGAAATACGCTCCCCTAACCCAACCAGAAACACAGAGGATGAAAAGGAAGATTTAAAGCAGGGAAGGTTTTAGAGAGAGGATTCTGCTCTGATTACAGAGAGTACAATAGGGTTCTCAGATCAATGTTAAAAGCTGCCTGCAAATCCAGAAGCACTTGAAAATTGCCTACCTAATGCTTGCCAATAAGGAGGAGGTTATACATGGGAGCCCGAGGAATCCTTTCAGAGATGCAGTCAGGTTCGTCTTCAGCAGCGATGCAGGGATGGATATCCAGAGATTGGCAAGCTGAAAGGCGACGACGAATTTAAGAGATGAAGGCTGCCACAATGCCCTGCTGCTGCTGCAGCATCGTGGTTTGAAGACGGGTGTATTGATTTGATTTCCCTCACATATGAGGAGGGTCAGAGCAGGGGCGTTGCTAAGAGCCATTAAAGAGGCCTGCCTACTCAGTCACAGCCAGGGGAGCCTGTTTATCTCGCCCATCTGCAGCCTGCTCTCAGGCGTGTTTTCTCAGCCCTGTGCTGTTCAGACTCTGTTTTACTCCACCTAGTCTATATCAACCCAAACTACATCGAGCATCCAAGTGCCTGATAGTTAGCAGTACAAACAGAGGGACTTCACCAGATGCTCTGTTAAACAAAGGCAACAGAAATTTGTACGCATCTCATGGATTTTTAATCACAAAGCAGAAGCAAGCCCTTTTTCTCCCTGTTCTGCATCATGATGCTAACAAGCTTAGCGTATGAAAAATAATTTCTTCCCTGCTCAAGTGCTCATAAAAAGTTTCAATAAGGGGCTAATAGGATTGAAAGTCAAGGAAGAGAAAGCTTGCAGTAGAATATTACCATCACTCTATCACTTTTTAGGCTATTAAATAGCATCCCAAGAAAACAAGTTAAACCATTAAAACCAACAGAGAAGCACTAAAAAATAGCAAACGTTCTGCAAAGCACAAGGTTCATACTTTCTGCTGATATGAGTCCGCATACTTACAGTGATAGCGAGGGAGCTCTGCCCATGTAGGGATGTTTAAGTTTTGGTTGTACCACTGAAGTGCCGGGAGGGGAAGGAAGGAAAGGGTTAAGACAAGAGACTTCTTTTCAGGTCCCATTTATGCAGATTTATTCTTTATTAAACAAAATCACTTTGCTCCTCTCTGAGTTGCACCAGGCTGTCAAATGTCTTTCATCCACATCAGCCCAGCTACGAAATAGCTCCCATTTGGCAAATGAATCTTGTTCAGCTGGGTATGAAAGGAGATCAATAAACCCAAGGTGGATTCACAGTCAGCTTTGCCAACAAAACGCCTGCTGTTGCCTTTAAAAAAGTAAGAAGAGGAAAGAGGTACAGCTCCTTGTATATCTACCTCATAATGGTCTCCTCGTCCATTACTTCTTCATTTTAAGATCATGAATTCTCGGATTTATACTGCTTGAGATGCTCCTGGGCTTGAGAACACTCAGGAGATGAAATATTTAATAGATGTCCTAATTCATTGTTGTCTTCCACGGGCATTTCATTTAGTGCTTTCTCCTCTCTGCACCAGTAGTTTTAAGCCCCTGTGAAGCACTTGATTACATAACTCAAAGCATGTTACGTGACGAGGCCATTACTTGAGTGCTTTCTGTCCACGCTGCTGGAAGCTCAGCAAATGCACAGAGACCAAGAGGGCAAACCAGGCCTGAAGATGGGAGAAGGAACAAACCACAGCTGCAACAGTAAACAAGAACACGTGAATTTGCTGGCCTTCCCCCTCAAGCAATGGTTAAGGGCCTAGTGCTCTTCGGCCATCCCACAAAGAACGGGAAACTACATTTTGTAATTTCAAATCTTTTTGCATTCTTCTATTTAAAAGGGAGCTACCAAGACGGCTCGTCTGTTTCTGGTCACATCGGGGTGCTCATTGCTCACTAGCAAAGAGATTTCACGAAAGCCATGCCCCTTTGCATAAGCCTTGGCCCCCCTTTCTGATTTGGGGGCAGGGGTTGGTAATTTAACTCTCCTAAGCTGCAGAGCAAAGGTCTCCCCCTGCACAGATGTTGGCTACGCAACCTGTTCTCGAGGGATTGTTCTGTACCGTGGCAGCTGAAAAGCCATCTTGGCCATCAATATCAATTTTTAATAAGGCTTTGAAAACCAGGAAAGCTGCAGAGGGTTGGAGAAACGCCAGCCCCATACCAATATTTTCTATGTATAAGTAATCAAATCATAAGCCCGTTATTGTGTCATCAACCCTGGGAAAAACAATGGACTGAGTTTGGTTTTCAAAGAGACGGCGTTGACACAATTTACTAAAAGCTCTGCAGTGTATCGCACTTGGTTACTGCCTGATATGTTGATTAGGGAACTCAACTGATTCTGAAGCAACGTGACACATTAAAGAGATTAAAAGCTAGCTAACCAGTAGGCCCTATAATACAACTGCAAATTAGAAATCAATGATCTTGTATATTTTCATTCAGTTTGTACAAGGATGTGTTCCCACGCCTGAACTATTTAATGTTAATTAGCAGTCGCAAAAAAAAAAAAAAAAAAAAAAAAAAAAAAAAAGCACAAATTCTAAGTAATGTTCCGGCTCATACAGGCTTTGATGAGTAAACAATGAAAATAAAAATTCCTCCACAAATGACGATAAGGATCAATATGAACTCAGTGCAAAAGCAGGGCCTTTTCAGAGAGCTGCAAGGACAGAGAAGTGCTCTGGAGACTCCTGGTTTCATTCATGGCCTTGCTTTGGCAGAAGATACCTGGAAATGTTATACAGAAGAGTGAGACTGGAGGACAAAAAGAAGCTATTAGAATATCACTATCTTTTTAACTGTGCAAACTGGGTGGCAGAGATATCAGAATTGTGGGGACACCATAACTTTCAAAAATTATAATAAAAAATAAAACAAATTGAACTTTCCCATTCATTTGAAATCCAAAATCTAGAGAGCCTCAAAGACAAAACATGCTGGCTACCTTCAGCAAGTATCTTTGCTTTCATCTGCAAAAGGCCTTCTTTGACAGCTCTGAAGGCAAGTCCAAAGCATAGTTTGAAAAAGGACCTTCCTAATTGTGAGACGGACAGAATGCTTCGATGCCTCAATCTGCAATACAAGGCAGCTCCTCAGGCTGCCATGACCAGAAGTGGTTGCCACTCACCACTGGCAACCAGCTCCTGCAGATGTAGTTGCCAACATTTTCAATGCTTTAGGTGACCTAGGAGGCAAATTGTCTCTTTTAAGTCTTTGAGTGGATCGACATACTCCTTGAAAGAAAATCAGCCCAGTTCATCGTATCACCTGTTTATCTGCCCCCAGCAAAACCAGTACCTTCTGACAACTACCTTAGTTTGAAAAATTACACATTGCCATACATACACAGAAGAAATCCCCTGAAAACATGCTCTATTCTTATTCTTAGAGATTTCAGGTTCTCCTAGAATTGGTATCCAAAGACTAGCACGTTCTGGCACGCCTTCTGCCAGGCAAGCCCTACTCCGAACAGAAGCAAAGGAGAGGACTCTCCTGAGGCCCAGCTGACCCCAGACAGCCTGTGTCCTTCAGGGGTTGCTCTCTCAGGACCAAAGTCTGGGCAGGCCATTCACATTGCTCCCACCTCCAGGCGTGCTGCTGCTCAGCATACCTTTGCCACAGGCACCGGCACCTGCTTGCACCCCGACGGGCAGCAGTGACCTTCTCACGTTGCCCCGTGGGAGGAGAGTGGACAACTTTGGGCAGGTCAGAAGGCCCCAAAAGAGCACAACCTTTTAAGTGCCAGCCCAAAACCATTTTAAATCTGTAGTTTAGTTTCAGAACCAAGTGACTGGAAGTTTCAGCAGCTGTCATTTGCTTTTCGTTCCAAATATAAATGCCGAGCCGGCCAGATCTCCTTGCCAAACACAAGACACTGCAGCAGGCTGCGAATGTGCCTATTCCTCACAACCCCGTGAGCAGATCACAAGCTAGGATTGCTGCATTTCTCCTGTTTCTCTTTAATGAGGTAGAAGCACTGGACCATATAATATACATATGCAGGGCTTTGAAGAGAAATACAAGGTCGAGTCTGCAACTACAGTGTAATAGGTCCTGTAATTTATATTTATGCCTAACACGTCCAAGGCTATAACTAACATTCTTGTTGTAGGCAAACATACTGTGAAGAGATGAGGTCCTACAGCAGCAAAGTAAATCTGTGCTATAGGAACTGCCCTAGGAGCAGTAAATCTGAGAGCAGTATATTTTTGTCCTTCACCTCCGTCTCTTTCCAGCCATTAATCTCTTCCCCCAGCAAACGCGGTGGCATTAAAGCAATGTAGGTGGCAACCTGCCTGCTGTCAGGCAGAATAGTGAGTTCCCTGCACCTTAGCTGTCGTAGCTGGGCTTGAGAACAAAGGCAGAACAAGGAGATCACGCTCTGATTTTTAGCATTTGTGTACATGTCCATTACAGCTGTTGAATTTTCACCAAGCTTTACTGAAATTCTACGTACTTACACATCTGACCAAATGTATAGATCAGCCCAAAGCAGAGACTGCTTATCTTAGAGACAGTTCAAACACACAACCCTCTTTTCTTTACAGGGAAACCATCATCTTTAAACACATAGCTTTAACCTTATTATTTTTTATATATAATTCGTAAGGGTGCCTTTTTCTAACAGCACAACTAACACTTAAAAATCAAGTTCAAATCCTACTATTCCTTATGGCTTTTCTTTCTTCCACTCTTGCACTGGTTCAGAAAACCTTTTAACAGGGTATTGCAGTCTGACTAGAGCACTGAAAATGTTCGAGCAGCTGCAGACATCGCTAGTTGAAAGTTTCTCTCTAGCACATTTTTATTTGCTAAGAAAAGCAGGGTACCATAAATCTCTTCGCTCCATTGAGTAATTGTGTCCAGGAGAAAGCATGTAATCAAAATTAACATAAAAATGAAACAGCAGGAGGCAGTTCCTCCGAGGCCTACCCAGCTAGGATTTTTTGTGAGCATCGCTTTGTTGATATTCAGGGTTGATGCAAGAGAAGATAAACTGCCTCAACTGAAACTACACAGAACACGTTACCATTTAATTCACACACATAAAAGAAAAATAAAGGAAAAAAAGAAAAAGAAAAAAAAAGCTGTGTTGCACTACAAAAAGAAATGAAGTAAGACACAGAACAAGCCAAATACATGACAAATATACATGCAACATAAGTTGCATTAGCACAGCTTGATATACAGAGACCAAGAGCACTTGCTTATTAGGAAATTAGTTTAATATGCTTTATAGACTCTTTCAATGCATACCAGTCTATTGCAGTTTGATTCCAAATACGTGCAAAAGAATGCCTATTTTCTTCCCTTTAGAAGGCAAAATAAAACTTTGTTTGACAACTTTCAAGTAGTTTCACAGATCTTGCAACAGATCTGAAAAAAACAAAAAACGGTGCTAAGGGCTAAAGTCCAGGGACAGTTGAAGTCATCTGATTCTGCTTTTTTATTTTTTTTTAATTAAATATATCATTTGCATCCTTGGTATTATAGGGTAACCAAGCTTCTGTGCCTAATGCAAAGGCCTGGTTATTTACTCATGAAACTTGAATGACTATAATTAACTCCACGGCAGGAGTTTGAGCTTTGCATGTAAGAAAAATACCTCCAGGTGCTTACTCAACTAGTATTGTTTGATCAAAACCAACAACAGAATCAGGTGAGTTGCTCAGTTAGTGTCTAGAGCTTCCACATGCCATGAGAGCAGTGTCAGTCCCAACATGTCGCTATGACACTCAGTGACACGTGAGCCCAGAATTCATTTTCAGACTTACCAAAAGTGCAAGACCATGAAAGTGCTAAGAACTTAAGCTTAGCGCATTCATGAAAATGATTAAGAACTATAGATTAAGGTACGCAGAGAAAACCACTCCCCCAAGCACCACAAGGTAGAATTGCTTATATTGGAAATTTTGAAAGCATGGACTCTAGTCATTCTGTGCAAACGCAGATTATTGCTGAGGAAATACATGTTACATATTCATAAAATACCCTTTGCATGTGGCAGAAAATCAGATGTCCATTAAAAACACAACCAATAAACCAAGAACATAATTCATTTCAAAGTCTCCTAATAATTTGCACTACACAAAACTTTCCAAATATATAACACTCAAATTTAATACAGTATTTCCACAAAAGAGAGACATACTTATTCTTAAACATGACTAACATTGAAAAGAATTCACTATGCAGGCATCTAATGACAAAAATGAAGGAGATGCCTCAGGCAGTAACTTGGGAGACAAACATGGTACCACACAAGATCAGAACAACACCCTAACCTGTGAATATTACTTTACCCAAGACTATTAAGACTTCCTGATAGGTCAAGAGCTGGTCACAAGTAGGATGTGAAACCCTGTGGTTTCAGGAGTGCTAAAGCAGGAAAGCTGTGCCATAACATGAGTTTTCTTCAGACATTCTGTTATTGCAATTAGCAGAACAGCTTTGGCAACATCAGCACAGAAACAGAGAACATGTTGGAGCACACTGGTTATCATCTATCTATTCTTACAGGCATTTGAGCTCAAGTTGGCAGTGACCAAAATGCTGGCAGTACCCAGCATGAACATGAGGAAAATGCTGTACTTGCAACTCAAGTACCAATACTTTGTAAATATGAAGAGGTGGCTTCAAGGTAGACCTTACACAGACATACTTCTTCCTGTCAATTTGCCTAGTAGTTCTAGGGGAACTTCTCATTGTAGGCACAGCCATTTTCCTCATGTTCACATTGGAAACCGCCAACATTTGGATCAGATACTGAATTTATTAAGTACTGAGCACAAAGAAGAGCACTAGCACTCACTGAATCTCAATATATCACCTCAAACACTGTCGTCATTAAGAAAGTATAATCAGCCTTTGCATTTATGCTATATGTAACAAAATTTGGCTGTAACTGTCATGTAAATGTTATCACTCATCTCCATTTAGAAAGTGGAGAAGTAAGGAAAACAAAGATCTACAATATAACTAGCACAACCAAACCAAACCAAACAGCCTACGATTAAGCTTTGGTAACGCTGAGGTTTGAGCAACTGATGCTTTAGTTTTGTATCCTCGACAATTGTGTCAACTTAGGCTGCTTATCCCAACCTAAATGCTGTTATAGCAGAAGAAAAACAACAACAACAACAAAAAAAATACAGCTCCAAACTCCTCCACCTCGTTTTCAGCTATCTTACTCTAAGGCACTGCCAACAGAAAGGCCTCACCCATAAAATATGAATTATTTAATAAATGCTAAAGTGAAGCTTTGAAAGATTACAATGCAATTATTCCAAGAAAGTTACATAGTGCCAAATTATGCAGACATATAAAGACCTTTCCCTGTCTGAACTACTATAGATAAATTGACCAATTAAAAAAAAAAAAGGAACCTTTCATTTACTAATTTTTTTTAAAAGTAAATGTGAACAAAAATACATCTATCACGACTGGTAACTTTAGGCCTTACTTGATAGCATTTATTCCTGAATTACTGCATCCCACTTTTTTCAACGTCTTAGTACCTAGAGACAAAACCATCTAAGAGATGTGAGAGAAATTAATTTTAAAAAATGTCATAGGAAAGCTAGGAGCAGAAAATTTTGGAATAAACTAATTCTGATTTACCTGTGTCGTTAAAACATACAAAAATTTACTTATCAGGTTTTATTATAAGCAACAGTCAAATGACTACATATAAATATAACTCAATCTTCAGGAATGGAAGCGGCTGAGCAATTTGCTTAAGTTATTTAATTATTTAATCATTTTTGAAGGATGTCTTCAGGAGGTTTTAAAGCTTCAAAGTTTAAGAAAGTTGTGAACTGCATATTCATACAGGCAGAAAAAAGGTCTAGTCCTCTCAGAAATACTTGGAAACAAAATTTCATGGAATGTTATAATTCCTCAGTCAAGTAACCTGAGCTAGATAACCTAAGTTAGGGAATTGTTACACTGGAATTATTATTATCATTAGTGACATCACAGCTTCTTGTTGTTTTTTTTTTTTTTTATTAGCGTTGAAGCCTAAATAGAAAGTCATAGGAAGTCATCTGAAATTCAGGTGTTGTTTTTATTTTTTTTTAGTACCCCATCAAATGCTCTATACAGTGTACTTCTGCTGCCAATAATAACACTGAAAAATACAAACCCTGTAGAAATACCTTGTCTGTGGGAGCCATAGCCTTATAAAGTATCAATATTGCTGTCACTTCCTAATTAAAATAGCAAAGCCAGAAACTACTAAATACTTTTGACTGATGTTTCACCTAAAAGCCAGCCTGAACAAATTCTAGTCTCTCATCTACGTAAACTCCTCACTCTCTTCCTAACATATGAACGACACCGTACTTTTGGACAAAAACAGCTAATTGTCACATTTGCAATTCTATCTGTATACTATTTAATCCAAAGTGATTTATGTTAAAGGAGTTATCCAACTATCAAGTTTCAGCTGCAAGATGCTCAGGCTTGCAATTGTGCTCCTCAAGCTTTCAACTCAGGTAGACACTGTTCCTAACAACTTTCAGTCCCCACATCACAGGAAAGAGGCAATGACAACCTATGGTCCTGTACACCCCACTTTTGAGAAGTTACTGAAGGAGTAAATGACTTATTATAATGATCCAATTTCACTTGTCTTTACACCAAAAGAACATATTATTCCTTTAGCATTAGTCCCACAAATTAAGTATTACAAAAATCCTGCAGAAGAGGACATAAACACTGCTGATGAGCATATTTTAGTTCTACCTGTACTTTGAGGCCCTGTGTTTTCTTAGGCTCTTGAAACACTAACTATGGGATTCCTGTCTATGCACTGTAAAGTAATCCAAACTCTAAAGTAATCCAAAATAAATTTATTCCTTATGTAGTACCCCAAAAACACAACCAGGGTGTGCCTTTTTACAATTTCAACACTATTTAAGAACAGTATAATCATTTATTGAAAATCTGTTTGCTATGCTTCATGTTTGCTATTTCTACTAACAATAACTTTAGCAAACACTTGTGTTTTGCCTCACACAGATAGTTTCAGACAGAACACAAGAAACTTACAGCAAAAGGACAGTAGTGAAAAGGTATCAGACATGGGAAACCGAAGCTGTACTGTACAGACCAGGACAAAAAATGAATGAGCATTTCAGTATAAAAGGGTAAGAAATCTGTGAAAAAAGGTTCAAGTGGTAAAGTAGAGGTTCTGAACCCAACAGCAGCACTTCCTCACACTTTGGACTATCTGTGCAAAAGCAGCATTAATAAAACACCTGTATTTACAGAACAGAGGTAAGCAAACAGCAGGTAAAGCTCAGTTCCTACTGTGATTGTCACAGCCCTAGCATCATCTCGTTACGAACAGGGTTTTTTGCTATTCATGGAAAAGAGTCAGGTATAGAGTTTGTGTCTTTACGCTACTCTGCAGCTTATACTAGTGTCGACAACTTGTCAATTAAATCATCAACAGTATTCACAAGAAGTTTGGTATCATCCTTCTCGCTCATTCGATGCTGGCCAGTTTTGCGGAGGATGACATCCACGTCTTTGCTCAGGATACGATCAGCGAGTTGCATAGAGATCTGCCAGGGGACATCACTATCCTTCATGCCATGAATGAGCCGGACAGGACACAATATAGGAATGGGACTGTTCAACAAACAGTGATTTTCTGCTTCCTGAATGAAGTCATATGTCACGGAGTAATATCCTTCCTCATTATACTTTGTTGGAAACTTCCATTCACCTTTTTCTTCTATTTCTTTTTGTGCCTACAAAAATAAAAAATAAAAAAAAAAGAGAGAAGTATACAAAACACGTCACAAGCTTTCAGAGTTCCTCAATTTATTTCTGTTCTAAACTCACTTAAACCTCCCTCCTTGAAAGCACAAACCTATTCATCTCACTGAATGTAAGCTGAAGAGGATTCAAACCCATTTTAAAACAAAGATATTCTAACACTGAAATCTAAACAGACTGCTGAACAACATGGATCTGACTTCATGCCTTATATACCCCAGTAACATAATCACATTCTAGGTAGTATTCACACCAGCTCCATACTAGAATCCCTGTATTTTGCAGACACTTCAATTAATGTAAATTTACAACTTACCTCCAGTACAAACACAAAATACTGGAATACTGCAATAAATGTACAGCTTGAACAACAGAATTTCTTAAATGTTTGACCAATTTTTAGATTGCACAAAATACAACCATCAGCTTTACCTCAATGGGAAGCCTCTTAAAGGTTGTTACAAGATGGTCTGCTGCTACGGCTACTCCAACCAGAGCAGCTACTTTATTTGGGCGTGCTATTGCAGCATGAAGCATGAGCCATCCACCTAGGCTGGAGCCCACCAGAATCTTAAGAGAGAAAAAATAAGATGTTATTTTATAGGAAAGAGCCTTTTTTATCCCCCTTTTACAAAACATCAGTTTTCATCTTGTTTAACTACTTAAACCTTGGATATAATCCTGCTGTCCTTACCCAGGCAGAACTGCTGTCACCTCCAGTGGAAATTTTGCCTGAGTAAGCACCACAGAATCTGGAATTTTACTATTCTTTTTGTTTGACATGGCTGGTTATTGCTCTCTGAGACTGAAACACTGTAAACGAAATGAGAGTTGAAACAATTCAGTACCACAAGCATACTTAGGTGCTTTCTTAAAATAAAGGCACATCATAAAGGTTCAGTGCAGTGACAGAAGTCAACAGAAGCAATTCATGAACAAAATGCTTTTAAACACAATACCAGGTTTTCCCAGGTTGTAGAAGATTAGGTTTCTCACAATCATTTCTGAAATAACTGAAGAAAACAAATGCTGTTTTTGTTGATATTTTAAATGTATCTTATCACATCGAGTATCTTAACTTTTAACAGTCCTGTAAATCCTTCAGTTAATACATCAGCACTGGGACAAAGCCAGGCTTTTCCACGAGGAGAGCTGCGCAGCACAGGAACGGATCCTTGCTGCCTCTTAGTTGGAACCTTCGCCACAAACCCTTCCCAAACCTCCTGGGATAAAGCCAGGGCTGACGTAACCCACTGCCAGTGACAGCCCTGCTTCAACAGCCAGCCTCCGTGAGGTCCTGCCAACCCACCTTCCCACAATGCTGTCATCAACCTGTTTGCAAAAGAGGCCCCATGAACATGGATCAGCTTGGAAGTGACCAGCTGGAAGCTGGTAAAGAGATGCTACTCTTCCCTGGATCTACTATAGCCTATTTTTGATTATACAACATTCTGTCTCAAGGTACTAAAATGTTTTATATTTAAAAATATATATATAACCTGTGGTCCATCTGTAAGTTCATCCAGTATAGACAGAACATCTTTTTTCCACTTTCCAATTGTACACTCCTCAAAGTTACCATCTGAACTTCCACATCCTGTATAATCAAATCTGAAAAAGTAAGCATCAAAATGAAAGTCGTAGTACTGCCTACAGCAACACAGAGGCTGAACAGTATTGTTTAATAAAAATTACACATAGGACAACATGCTGCATTGAGTATTTTCCTACTTGGTCCTGAATATCACCAGAAACCACATGAAAAGAGGTTCAGCAACCTATGCAATGAGGAGAACATTTCATGTAACCATATCCAAATTTACCAGGATATTTCCAGACTATGAATTTGATTAAGTTCTCTGTAAGCCAAAAAGCACCATACTTCAATTATGAAGTGTAAAATCTCTTCCCAATGCTGTATCAAATTGGGAAGACTTACAAAGCTTAGCATGCAACCTAGTCTATCTAAGCAGAGTATCAGCAAGCATATCTGTGTTCCTCTACAGCCACTCGAGGCACTGGACAGCTTAGTAATATTTGGTAATTAATAAGCATGCTTTATAGTTTAGAAAGAAAGAATTTGGGGTTCCATTCCATTTGGGGTTGGCATTCCAACCCAAACACCGAAGTCTACATGTCTTTGTTAACCCCCCCTCTCCCAACCTATGACAGTTGTTTCATTTCCTTGAGAACAACACTTTAATGTACCTGACGAAGGCATGACCTAGAGAGCTGCAGAAATCCTCAAGGGCAGTTGCTTTCTGACCGTTCATATTGGAATTAAAGCCTGGAAGGAAAATAACCCCTGGATTCCTGCCTTTTAGTCTATGATAAGCTAGATTTGGTCGATCTGGTCGAGTCAAAAAGCTGACTGATGACTTCTGCCTGCAAACTAATAAAAACATTTATTTTAGTATAATTGTCAAGATAATGCTGGCAGAAATGCTAACATATTATAAAATTAGAATTCAGGAACTGCGTACATATCATGTGAAACTAAGATGCTTAGGCTCAAGAGGAAAGAAAAATAAAAGTGCCTCCTACACTTTTCAATGACTGTAACTTAATGACTTGAGGTTGCTCAGTACCAAAGCCAACCATGCAAGGAGTCCACTCAGCAATTAGCAAAGAGGCCGACAGAAGACAGATGCTAAGATTTGCTTTACTTCATTTGTCCCATCTTGAATATTTCCTCATCTCACATGAAATCACAGCTTTCTCATCCACTTAAACTTTTTATTTTTCCTCTTTTTTTTTTTTTTTGTTTTTCAAGAGTAAATTTCAAAAAGAATAATTTTGCACCCAAGGTACGGTGTGTGATGGTAAGTTTCCAAGTACAAGATGTCAAATTTTCATTAAAATTGAAACTGCAGGTCAAAAGTTCAACTGCATCAAAACCCCAGACCCACTAGACCTATGAAGGAGCCATACAGCGGGGAAATCCCAAAGTGGGCATTTGGAAAGAAGCTTCTGATTTTACCTTTTCCAAGGTGAAGAACATAAAAAAAACATTAGCTTAGCTCAGAACCAAATAAAGTAAAGAACATGCAACCTTTCTCATCATACTATCCACAGCCATTTCTGCCAAAGCTAAAAGATTATTGCTAGTAACACTGAAAATAAACAGGGTGATAAGCTCCAAGTCAAGTTACTTAACACTGCCATCTAAACAGCAGTCTTTTCCTTAGACAAGAAACACAGAAAGTTAAAAAAAAATATATGTTTTAATGTATGTAATGTATTTAAATGTATGTAAATACAGAATAATACATTAAACACACCACATAAGGAAAAAGAGTGGACGACCATAGATCTATGATTTTCTTAAACATCTAAAGAGGCACAGATATCCTGTCATGTGGTTTTGTTCATTCTTGCTGGAGGGAATAAATTATACCAGTATTCAGATTGTTCTACAGTTATCCAGAATGAAATACCACTTTGAGAACATAATATTTTGGAAGTATTTAATAAAATGCAAGATCATTTAGTTCAACTTCTGTCAAAGTGACCTGTGACATATTATTAAACCCATAATAATAAGCATTTTTCCCATCAGTGTACTGGGAACTTAAAATTGCTTTGTTTTGGTTCAAGATAACAAACCAGACATATTTAGAAAGAAAACACTAGGTTGGGCTGTTATTCACATTAATAACCATCCAAAAATATAGTTTCCATCAAGGAAAAGAGATTAACAAAGGAAACACTACCAAAAGAACAGGATGCTGAATCTCAGTGACTGCTATAGTATTTAGTCTAATCTTAGCAGTAAGTTGTATCTCTACTGTGGGTGAAGGTAAGTGGTTTACAGAGAGGTGTTAAGAGGAATTAATCCACTCTAGTATCCCACTCAGCAAGATTAATTTGTTAACCTGAAAGCATGGTCTAGACTTCTGGTAAGACTTTGACACTCTTAATTCTTAGGTTAGAAGAGGCTGAACGCTGCTGATCAGCAGTGGGATACAGCGCCTGCACAGTACAACAGGCCTTCCCGGTGGTATAACCACTAGGTGAAACACTGCAAAAACAGGCCTTGGCAGCATCACACCACTGCACTGTTCTGCTGCTTTCTCCCACTATCAAAGAGATGATTTTCAAGCTGTTGTTGTTTTTGTTTTTTCTCCTTTGCACATGCATAAGTAAAGGTATGCGCAGAAAAGACACGGAATACAGCGAGTGTCTGGTGTTCTACTCTAACAGAAGTTATCCCATTTGAACTAGAGATTAAAACCACTAAATCTCTAATGAAAAGACGGGACAGTTCTTTATTCTACCAATGCACCGATTATTATGAAGGGGAATAAACACCACAATAGAAGTATATTTATTTAGCTGCATTCACCCTACCACCTCCGTTTTGTGTGTGTTTCAGTAAGTACATCAGTCACTTCTTCAGCTGTCAGTAAGAGGTACACCCAGAATTGCTACACTTGATAGAAAAAAAGGGTTAGGAGTATTGGTCCCTCCCTTAAGCCTTGATAACCATCTTGGAAGTGATTAGGTACAACAGGCTTGCATCCTGCAGCACTCTGGAGGTGTCCTCGAATTGACACTGGGCAGGGTTTAAACCGTGCTACAAACACAGCTGCTATCCAAACTATCTCGTGAACTCATCTCCTGCACTTGGCAAGTTACTCTAAGTGCATTGGCAGTAATGCTAACCCAAATAATCCAAAAACCTACAGCAACCTCCTCGACCAGCCCATTGGAGAGAGCCACTTCACGGGGGCCGCACTCTCTTTAGAGTCAAAGCCATCAATGACTGAAGTAATTTCAGTTATATATCCAGTCATTTCTCCTCCTGATTTCAGTGAAAGACCTCGGGAAGAGCAGGGGAGCACTTGTGGAGGGTGCATGGTGGTATTTAGTACCAAAAGCCATGTACGGACAGCAGAAGTTCTCTGGAGGAGAGCACAGGACGCTTGCCTGATGCTACGAAACCCTCTTCCTTCCAAAATCCCTGCAGTTTTAACTGAGTTACGACCCGCACAAACCACGACTGCCAGCACAGCCACACATCAAAGCCCAATAAATCCCCCCAAACGCTGGGGCAGGCTCCAGGCAGGGCCGGAGCAGCAGGGGCAGGGGCTGCCGGCTGCCCCCAGCGCGCTGTGCCCCCATCTCGGGGGAGGCAGCGCCTGCCCGCCCGCCCGCCCCTCGGCGCACCCCCCGCGCCGCCACGACGAGGCAGCCCCCGGCCCTCCCGCCTCCCTGCCCGCCCGGGGCCGCGGCCAGCGGGGCTGCCCGGGGGCTGTTGCCTTACCAGCGAGCCCCGGGGCCGCCCACAGCGGCTGCCACCAGCCGCCGGCCCCCCGCAGCCCCCGCGCCGCGCCCATGGCCGCCATGGCGCAGGAGCGCGCATGCGGCGGCGGGCAGCAAATGGCGGCTGCGCCACGGGCCCGCGGCTCCTGGCAGCCTCGGCGGGGCGGGATGGGGCCGCCCGGCACGGAGGCACGGCCGGGCAGGGCGCTGCGAGGCCCTCGGCTCTCCTGCGCCGACACGGGGTGGGCTCGGGTAGCAGGTGCCCAGCCTGGGGAACGATCGGGCCCCCGGGCAGGGGTGGAGGCAAAACGCGCCGGGCTGCCATAGGGGGGTGGGGGCTCCGGCCCTCGAGTCACGCCCGAGACAAATATTAGGTGAAGAGGAAGGCCCTCTTCACCTAATATTTGTCTCGGGGCTGGTGATACGTTCTTGGAAGGATCATAAAAATGGGGACAGTGTTACATAAGTATGTATGCATGTAATACGTACATGTACACCACAATCCACCCTCATAACTTCACTGCCACCTAAGAGTTTATATTCCATAGCTCTTCTGTGGGGACATACATGGAACATGCAGATTTTTAAAGCACAAGATTTCTTTTACAAGCTTACACAAGACAAGCAGAAACACACCACCATAAGGAATCGAGTGACTGTTTAAAACAAGTGTATTTTTAAAAACGTTTATTGAAATGCCTTCATCGCATCATGCAGGATACAAAAATCATGATTAGAAAACCTTTATAACCATACTTAGAATTAAAATCAAGATACATCAGGGAAAAAAAATAATAATTATATAAAACAAAGCAGTTCATTTCTGATAGTGTTTTAAATCATTAGATTACAAGCTGTGATCTGCACAGATGATACCAATTACCTTGCAGCAACCCTTCCTTCTTTCTTTCGTGATTCAAGTCAAAACTGACACGTCATGCTAAAGTAACCATATCACCTGTGTAAGCCACAAAGAAGAATTCATCCCATTTGTTACAGATACAGGGTTTAAATAGGATAACAACAATATTTTGCCAGCATACTTCTCTTCTGCTTACAGTTTTTAATTTGCTCCACAAAAGCCATTAACTTTCCATCAAGAAAAAAGTTGAATGGGCTTTTTTTTTATTACACAAGCCACATGGCACAAGTTTTGATTACTGAAATAAAACGTCTTTAAAGTCGGAGCATAAGAGACGTTCTTGAAGTTCAGTTCAATTAAATAATTGAGGTTTTGCGATATTACTGAAGGACTCGGATGTGATTCTTGATTCTAAAACAGGAGACCACAGTACCCTCAATTTTTGGATTTTCATTGTTTTAGGAGTCCATAAACCCCTGCTACTTAATATATTCAGGGTTTTTATTCATACACTGCTTAGTGTAAACTCTTAGCAATTTGTCAGATTATATCTGTCAGCATTATTCTGCACAGATATGTTTTTAAAATGTCTCCTAGGCTGAAAACTTGGTTTCAAAGAGTTTAGATACGTAGATACTTTGGTGCTGGCTTCATGGGGACCAAAGTTTGCGAGGTTTCAGTAGAGCATTTACTTGGCACCAAGTAAGATTTGAACCACATTAGATGGGACCTGACTACATAAAAGGAAATTGCTGCAGGATCCAGAATCAGCTCATTCTATTTGATGTGGAGGATTAAAAAAAAAAAAGTCCTCCCGATGACAAAATTAATACACGTTTCCATTTCATAGCCTTGTGGATAAGTCCCATCTTTATAAAGCTGTCCTTCTCTTTTTTGTTGAGCTCCATAAATACAGACTTGAAACACACAGTTGGTATCACTGTGTGATTAAACACACAGAATATTGTAAAATTTAATTACTTCAAAAATCATGAAGAGTTTTGGCACTGTCTCCTTACAGAACGTTAAGTACAACTAACACTTTGAAACATTACAGTAAGGGAGTCATATAACTCTTTGGCTCTGTTGTAATACTTAGCTACTAAGGCAAGAATTGTGTGTACCTTAGGGCTGCTTTTTATTTATACTTTTATAAAATACTTGACTAAAAGTTTTAAAAAGTTACCTAATCATCTATAAATGTCAAATGCTGCATATTAAAATATATGCTATTCTGCTTTTTTGTTCCATTACTAGGATTTTTGCATACTGATGAGAACACACATATTTGTAAACTTTATGTAGACGTTCTCTGCATAAGAGAATTTGTACAAAATGATCACTGAATCAAGATGTTGTAATTTAAGTTGCCTGATTATTCATTTTGGAGCCCTATGATTTTCTCAACAGCTTCAGCTCTTTTGCTTCTATAAAGATCAATTAAAATAAGTAACAAGTCCCCCTTTCAATGCATTTATAAAACTCTTTCATTCTCAGGTTTTGGGTGCACATCATAAGGAGGATATATCAGAATATTCACTGGTATTTTATGCAGCTTTTCAGATTTTACTACATATGGCTAACTTCATATGTTCTGTTATTGCAGTATGCCCTATTGCCCCATTTTCTTATAACATGAAGTGGGTGTAGCCTTCTGCGCCTGTAACAATAACATCCATCCATATCCTCATGGCTTCTGGCGTAGGAGCAACCATATAGTATATCCGGTCGTGTGTCTTAACACTGAAAGTGAGTAGTGGGTTGGGACTCTAAAATAAAGCAAAAAGAAGCATAAAGAAGGATGTCGAAAGAATGAAAAATCAGAGCTATTTATTAGAGCCAGGAATATCATTACTTATGGGGAGATTCAGAATGTTATTTAGGGTTAGGGAGAAAGATAAAAATGCGAAATTTGGAAGCACTGCATCCAACATTGCAGCACTGGGGACAGAGATGCATTTAAAGTATTTGTATCCAGAATCAACACTTTTAATGACATATTTTCAGGAGACTATTACACAACTTTGCCTCCAGATTGTTGCTTCATGCCCAAACAATTACCTCCCCTTGAGCAGGTATTACGTCCAGCTTTCACAAGTCCATGTGCCAAGGACAAGTCCATGTGCCAAGGACATATTCAGGTCATCTCCATTATATATGGGACAGGGGCTGCCATCAGCTGCAAGTAGCAACTAACTCACTCCTTATGACAGATGCCTACAGCCATCTCGTGATTTACCAAAGCCACTGATGTTAGTGATCTTGCCTGTGGACTAAGGCAGTCCTCACAGCAAATGCCATGGGGGGCCATCTCCGCTTTCATCAGTGTAAAATAACAGTGCTAATGGCTACTCTGGCTTCATCTTCCTTTTCTTCCACCCTGTTTTTGTTTTGTTTGTTTTTAAATAATGTTAGCTCTCCCTTTAACTTTATAGCAGCTAGCATACTTCGGGTACTGCCATATAATATTTAGTTAAAAAAAATTACCTTATATGCATTCTTTAGATGATCATAATAGACTTCTTCAATAGCTTGAAAATAAATTACACCTTTTAATTTAGTTTCATGTTTGTCTGAAATGGAAAAGGGAAAGTTACATTTTAAAACTGAAATGAACAGCACTTGAAGAAGCAAAACGCAAATTTGCATTTCTATATATGTTCAGCAGATTAAGTTACTAGATTAACACTTCTGCTTGCAAAATCTCCCCAGAAATTTTCAGTTGGATGGTTGAGTTAAAAGAGATGTATTTCCTACTTTAATTTGCCTTCTTCTCTGACTTGTTTCCAAGGAAATAAGGCTTTTGTAATTTTCTCATGTGTTTTTAAGTCAGTACTTCACTGAAGCATTTAAACCTTTTGTCCAGCATTAGCTAACATGGGGAAGAGATGTCTCTGAGATAAACCCAATCTTCCAATTACATGAAAACCAGCCACACTTCAGATATTGCTAAAGTACTACAACATAGCTAGCAGCTTAAGACCCACAGTTTTCCTTCAAAGAAAATTATGAAAAATAATTTTGAAATACAGTTTGACAGCAAAAGCTTTACATTAGAATATCATTTGTGCTTATACTTATTTACAAATGCTTCCTCCTGTTCATAGTTATCTCCCATAGTGTTAAGCTAACACTTAATATTCAAATATAAGGTTACCGGGTCATGGGCAAGTTTCTGTGAGCTCTGAGGCATGAAAAAGTTTACAAGAGGTCAGAGTTCCTGTACACCAGCCTCAGCATTGTAATTGTGAACATTTTCCTACTCTGTGACACCCAAGGTAAAAGCCAAATTAATTATCCATCATTTGCCCCTTTTGCTAAAGGGGCCCTTCCAAAGCAAAGACCCTCTGCAGAGAAGTGCCAGAAGTAATGACAACTGAACGGACAGTTACTTGAGAGAGGCTGTTCATAAGCAGTAGCTTGTACCCAGGGGAGTTTTGTTTGTGGCACCAACATCCTACTGCAGCAAAGCTGAAATAAAGGCTGGGAATGTTCTTGCTTCAGTTCTGATATCTACACATTTGACACAGCTGACAACTTCCCTTGAAAGGAAATGGAAAGAAGTGGGCACATGCGGGGTGTCAATTCTAAACTATTTTAGGTATCTACTTGCAAGAGATCTCATATATGAAGTTCCAGCCTAAGAATCCAAGAAAAGTTTCAAATCATCTTTAGCTCTTATTAGGACATTCTAAAAAGAAAAAGTTTAAGAAGGTTGATTTTCCATATGGCCTGCACATGGCCTCTCATTTGGCATTCTTTATTTTTTTTTTTTTATGCAGACCCAATCAGAGAAGACAGACGAAGTATGACAGTGTGTTGTATCTAGAAAGGAGGCTGAATTAAAAAAAGAATTTGAAGTCTGGCTTTACATATAATTGGTGCCTTAATGCATGACAGAGAACAGTCCACATGGGCCATTAGAGCACAACGTGCTTACCTTCTGACCCAGCATCAGCTAGTGATTCACTGGGGCAAGGAGAATACAGACCGTAAACTTAGCACTCAACTGTAACATTTCACAAGAAAAAGGAACAAAGACAGATAAGCATCTGAAATATCCTACTACTTTCCTGCAATGTTAAAGAATCCCAGGGGATGTTACAGAAAATGAGAACTGCATGTGATACTGAAGGGCAAACTTCTTCCAGTACTCTTGTATTGGGGAATATAATACCTTTGACCTCAAGTTAGTATCACCTCAACAATAGTTATCTAAACAGACATGTTTGACAAACGGAACATCTTAGTCTCATGAGAGATTCTGCTGCTGTTTTCAATTCTTATGACCTCAGCTTACATCCTATCAGTAGATGCAGTCAGTTTCCAACGTGTCAGATGATGGCAAAAAGAAATCCCATAGACGAAATGATGTTGTGTTGGGAATCTCCCTGCCAGCCCATAGGGGACCGGTAGACGTATAAGATTACTACATTACAGCACATGCTATACAGAGCCAAATACAATACAATACTATACAGCAAAGTATACTGTCTATGTACAATATTTTCAGATTTTAGGATAAGTTCTTCAGTTTAGTAGATCTGCAGAACTAAAGCAATATACCAGTATATTCATCTTAGAGTTTATTTTTGTCTGAACGTAGAGTACCAGAATTTATTTTGGAAGTTACTATATATTTAGAGATCTGGACAGATCCTCAATCATGCAGGCAGCTGCAGTTTTGCTCAGCTCTTAAAGAATTCTCATGAAACTGTTTGTTGGCTGTAGTCCTTGAGACATTATGAAAAGTTTTCTTTGGTAATTAAAATGCATTATGGCAGCTGTACTGCACTCAAAACCAAAACTGTTAACTAGCAACACAACTACTTTAAAAAGAAATAAAAAATCAGTACCAGATGGGGACACTACTGTATGTTACAGGCCTCGCTAACCAATAAACCAGATGTTAAGAACAAAGTAAAAAAGAACGTTTGCTTCTCACATTCTTCACAGTATTATTGCAAACTAGTAAGAAATAGCCATTTGATATGTAATGAACTCAAATAATGTATTCTAAAAGGATGGACCGAGCAATGTCCACCATCAATTTTAAGTTCCTCACGACTTTCTGGAAAGCAGTTATGTCATAACAAGAAAGGGAACAGTTTGAGCTTTTTGGTACCGGATGTTTTCTTCTGCTTCTTAGCAATTACCATCTCCTATTGCCCTTGCCTGGCCTTTCCTAACAATAAAAATTCACAATGCAAAATCATTTTTCTGGCTTCCTCTGAAACTTGAAAGTCAAACTATGTATAGATTTGCACAGCTATCTAGACATAGAAATTCTTAAATTCCTAATTTCTGGTTTTGACCTGAGATAACAACGTATTGGTTGTAATGGCTCCAGATATCATATTATAACACACTGTTGTCTACAGAAAATTCTTTTGAGTATTACATGTTGTCCATTTTGAAATTTCTTAGACTCTCAGAATATGTCAAATGCAAAAGTCTACTTCTCTGTATTAAATATTCTGAAACACTTTTCAGTACATCAAGTGATAGGACTCCAGAAGCATTCCATTTCATGTTTATGATAAGTATCATAAATTTTACTCTTTTATGATGGGTACAAGAAATTGTTCTGTCACTGATTGAAGTATGTCATATTTAAAAATAAATTAGGTGGATTCTATGTACTAGAAACGTTTCCTTTCCTTTTCCTTGTCCACATCTCCCTTCATCTGTTATGCACTGCCGTGTCCTTTCTGACATTAGGATTAAACAGTAGGGAAGAGATTGCATCGATCCCGAGGGTATATGTAAAATACTAAATAAAATGGAACTGTAAGCTTTACTTGGGACTCACTACATCTTCATAACTCAACCAAGTTCACAGGAAAATAAGAGGGACAGATATAGCCTAACAGTGATCCTGCAACCTACCTGCATAGTATGTAAAAGTTCTCTTGTTTCTGTCAAAAACAAACCATCGTTTTTTCCATGTCTTAATTTTCCCTCCCATCTTAATCAGAAAGCCTCGGCAGGTCTTCTCCGTAAGGGAGACATGGTAACAGGTCTCTATGTTATGACCAGCTGTTTCAATGTGACTTCGCAGATCAAAGTCTTCCTTTCTAATGGGCAAATAGCGAGTCAAGGGACGGGCCTGTAAGAAAGAAAATGAGATCATTATTTTAACATAAATCTTAACTTCTCTTTCACTGCTTCTGCTACGAGGTCATAATTGCAAACAGCCCGTAGATTCTAAAATGATGGTAACAAAAATAAACAAGTTTTGCTGCAGCCATTGTTTTCTTTGTATTAAAGATCCTTAAAAATTACTTTTACAAAGTTTATGCACCTTGATAGAAGTGAAATTAGAGCATGGGATCTTCTTGAAATCATCAGTTGATGAGCTGGAAAAACAGGGGCCGCAGCACAGACAAGTTGTTATAGAACTGAAACATGAATTGAATGTGAAAACAGTGTTGCTGCTTTAGATGAAGCATAAGAACTTGATGTTAAGCAAACCCTTTACTTTTCTGGGCTAGATATAAACTACGCATATCTAACTAATATTTTATTGTTACATGTATATTAATGAAAAATAAAAATAAAAAAGTCATGCTATTATCCAAAAATTAGGTAGAAAGAGTGAACTGTAACCCTTATTTTGTTTTACAAAGGTTGTGGTAAATAAAATGGAATTACTTATGAACTAACTAATTACACATGGTATCTGGTTCACAATCAGCAATGCAGCACAGAGAGCTGAAGCACATCCCTCTGCAAGAGACAGCTGAGCAGCACAGGAAACAGTGCCTCATTCTTGATCCCAGTTCAGGACTAAGTCTGCACCAAGCCAAATAGGATAAGTTGGGAGAACAAGTAGGAGTGATGTAGGACCTCTGCCAGCTAAAGGGAGCATGCCTATTTCCTATGCCTGAAGGGATCTAGGCACAAAACCTCATTTTAAATGTAGAAAACACGTTCCCCAAGGCTCCTGCTGCACCCAGTGCTACAACACAGGGCTATTCAGAACTGAAGCCTAATTTAGGTGGCTCTGAATGACCTGTGAAAGGAGTATTTCCTTCCTCCATTTCTTTTTTTTCCCTGTCTCTCTGTACACTGACTTCAGAGAACCTGGAGAATCTAATCTGCCCCTGCACCATGCCTAAAGTTAGCCTTTTAAATACCACTGTGAGTCACAAATCTAAGGGACTTTCTCTCATTGCATTCTCAAGAATCTCTTCATGCAATGGGAGCTATGTTGCCTGCAACAGCTCTTAACACCCTTCTAAAATTATGCAGTCCTGTATGATACAAGCTGGAACTAGCTTTGGCAAGTGCAAAGATGGAGTTCCTTCCTCTACTTGACATTTCTTAGTGTCAGGAAGTACTGGAGAAAAAAAAAAGTCTTGAAATTGGGTCTAGCAATACAAAAGAAAGAAAAAAGTTAAAAAATTGTTGTTCTTTCTGAAAGATATGTTTTGTCTTCCTGCCAATTCAGTCTTCAGCCTCTGCTAAGTCTGCCAACTAGCAGTAACCGATAGGGCATTTTGTTACAGCACATCCACGCTCCAATTTCACATAAGCATGGCATTGTTGTTTATGCCATACTTGAGTTGTCATTAAAATTTCATAGACACAAAGAAGGTATTCAATTGAAGTACACATACCATTTAACTATTTTTTTTTTTTCACTTTATTGTGAAAACAAAGAAATAAGTATGCTTAGGGAGAAACAGCCTAAAGTTCCACTGAAGTTGCCCTAGTGTTATCCATCAAAAAGGCCAATAATACATATATAATAGTAATTAATAAAAAGATTTAGCAAAAGTAGCATAGATAAATGCATGTATATATCAAATGAGATATGGAATCTTCTGCATTCATACAAACGTAACTTAGATGGAAGTCTTACTATACCAACTTACTGTCTTACCATACTAACAATAAAATGACTGCCTAGTCTATTTGCTGTACCATGTAGATCTCATTAGTTGTGGTGGAATAAACAAGTAGGTAAGACCTCTAAACTTGAAGAAAGCTCAAGATACATCCTAACAAAAAACAAAGACGATATCAGAGATGATGTCCTAATCTAATCTAAATAATGTTAGTTATTTAACTAAATAATGTTTCCCATGTTGCATAGTCCCAGTAACAACAGAGAAAATATTGTTTCCTTTCCAGAGTAGATATGGAGATTGAAATTTTTTTTTATCTGTTGGTCGTTTTTTTTTTTTCAGTCAAATATTTGGGAAGTGAATATTCACATTCCAAAATACTGTATGTATTAAAAGAAAGAAGAAACAACACTGTTTATAAAATTAACAGTCTCACAAATTTCTATTGTTCAGGCCAAAAACAAAACAAAATAAAAAAACCCCTGCTCTGCCCCTGCTCAGTAACAAACCTTAAAGGATTAACATTTATACTTCAGGTATAAAATGCTGAAGAGACCTAGGCTATTATTCAGATCTAAACAAACACCCAGACATCTAAGTTTCTCATCAGAGCCCAAACATGCTTTTGGTGACACAATTACACCTCAGAAATACTAAATCCATCCCTTTAACTGGAAATAGCTCTGTTTATCATTTGCAGAAGTAGACTTGCTTCCTCTATCAATAAGGAGTCTAGCATCGAAAAACATTTCATGCCAATGCATCTCACCTGTGCTCTTTGTTTCTCACGTATCTTGACCTCCTTTTCAATTAGTTTTTGCCTCTGGCTAGTTTCTTCTTCCAATCTTTTTTCCAGTTGCTCTCTGCGGCGTTTCTCTTCTTCCAGAGCACGTTTTTTAGCTTCCATCTCCCGTTCCTAAATACCACAGCACATGAAGGGCAATTATGTGTGAAACTATAGTTGATGCGTAATTTCTAGCTAGGACTAAATCTCTTTTTGCCTCTTTGGCAGGCAGAAATATATATCCAGCACAGTGGACTGAGAATTCAATTCAGATTGGCAAACACTACCACTCTAGAAATGAAGGTTCTTCATAAGTAACTCTCATAGCAGTTGTAGGAGCAATGCTGATTAGCTTCTGATGGGATTTTGCCCTCAACTCACCCGCTGAAATAGCAGTCACCACACATGGGCTCCAAGATGCACCATGAGAGTGAAACCAGACTGAACTCTAGATGGAGAGGCAAAGTCTTAAGTCTCAATTAGATGTAAACTATTTAGGGTCCAATATTGCATTTAGGAGGGTATTACCTAACTTACATGCCCACTCTTATTTTTACTCATAAAATTATGTTTTACCCTGGACTCAAGCAGCCTAGTCTTTTCAGCATGTGCTTGTTTCAGAAGTCTCTCCATCTCTTCTATTCTTGCAACATTTGAAGTGCTAGCACTGTACAAAACAAACAAACAAAACAAACAAACAAAAAAAAAACACAATGAAACAGTTACTTAAAAGAATACTTGATATTTAAAGCCTTATTTTACAGTCCAACATTTGACAGTTTAAGAGTTGAGTTGATACTGTTCCGATCCAATTCACTGCAGTAGCCTCATGTCATAAAAATGACACAAAATACACGATACACTGAATGCATATATTCCCCATGTACAGTTGTGAAAAAATCAGACTCAGGTACCTAAAAATGCATCTTGTCAGTCCCCTATGATCCATCATAATCTCTCAGATAACAGAATATGGCAGCAGTTACCATGTCCTCACAGAACACACCACTGATTCTGAGAGGTGGCATAAGTAGTTATCTAAATACACCATTTAGGCCTTTCTGGCCATGAACTATCTGTTTAGATGGAGGATTTAAGCAGGATTTAGATGGAGGTTGTAAGGATTATTAAGAAGTATCTGTAAAAAACATTCACATTCAGTCACAGAGCAGCGTCAAATAATGCCTACTGGTTAACATAACTGGCAAGCCAAAGAAACAAGTAATGACAAAGAGTGATAGATCCTGGCCCACCACAACACAGCTGTCACACCATTGCCTGTCTTTTTGAATCTATTTTGCAATAGAAGGGTACTCAGATGACACTTCTTCACTTTCAGCTAGCTATCTGAGGTGGTGTCATTTCTGCATCTTAGACGCAAACACTCTGCTGGGATAAGGATCTCATTCTCATGGTGAGGGACAGAGCAAAGGGATCTTAACATGTAGTTGATAAACAAGTTTACAGCACGCTAAACAGACCTACTGTGTTTCTGGCCTCATCTGAGGGGATATTTCTCCAAAAAAAATCTCTTTTTAGAGATTTACTGTACCCATTGCTTGGTATATCCCATATATATATATATATATATATATATACTATATATCCCAACTTAATGTAAGAATCAACTGTTCCTTTAAGCAAACTTATATTTGCCTCAAAGCGTGATAGGTACTTGGTGTGGAGAACATCTTTTCTGCCCTTTGCCCTTCACAGTGATATTTTGCTTCTAGCATAGGCATCTTAATCTTTAAGGATTTTACAACACTCTTGTAATTACTAATCCAGACAAGCCTATAATGAAGGGGTGATTTTCTGCTTCATATGATCTGTCAGTATTTTAATCTGTTGAGTACACTTCCACATGCCTTGGCAGATACTCGTTCCATGATACGGAGGTCACTCTTTATACGTTCTGAGAAGGTGCTACCATCTCACCCCTAGCTCCCATAACGAGATACCTAACTGGGAAAGGAAATATTCTCTTAAGATACTCTGCTAACACTCCAGTTATTATTGAAAAGCTCAGCCAAATTGCATTTTTTCTCTTGCAAAGGGCACTCACTATCTGGTGCCTGATAGGCAGCCAACAAGCAATACCATGTTTCTTTCTTCAAATACAGTTTCTTTGTTTCATCTCAATTTAACAGCCATTTCAACTGAGGCATTTTCATGCCTCTCTACTTTATTTTTCATCTTATGATATTCAGGCAAAACATTTAACACTGTATTACCATTACTGATGCCACTAGACATTATGAGGAAATTGAATGGATCCAAATGTTCAGGGCAGAGAGACACTTGACCTAGGATTATCCTGAAAATACTAACTGATCACCCTAGTGGAAGTAGGTGTTAGGTGGCAGGTTTATTCCTGCTACTCAATAGCACACAGACCAACTGTGAAGGGACTGTTGCAGAATGGTAATTCAAGCATGTGTCCTGGGCAAGGGATAAAAAAAAAAACAAAAAAACAAACATGACATACTGACAAATTTAGCTTTCTGAATATGCCTCAGGTGGTCTGTAAGTTGTCACAAGTATGAAGTTTTCAGAAGACATTTCTCTGTCTGATACTGAGGATGTGCATCGTGAGAGGAGACAGTACAATACAAAATACCTCCCTTAACCCGTGCTTGCAGAGAAAGTATAATCCATCTGAAATCTAAGCTGTAAAATAACTTGTCTCTGAAAAAAAGAAAAAAAAAAAAAAGGCCACTGACTTAGATATCTAAGCCTAAGTTTGGCCAAAGTATGTTTAGTTGATGTGACTAGCAAATCTGGGTCAAAGAACTTCCATAAAAGCAACAGGGCCATACTTAAGTCATTTGAGCAACCTGGAATTTGGTTAATTGCAGTAGGTTTACCCCTATAAAACCAGTTAATACTTCGGCTTGGTTCAGTTCTTTCACCCTTGATTTGTTTAGCACTGCAGAGATGAGTTAACTCATGAGATAGTCCAGCTATCAGAAACTTGCTATGTATCTAAAACAAAACTACTCAGAACCTGAGTCCTAATGCTTTACAATTAAGCTAACAAACAGACAACAACAACAAAAAACAGACAGTCCCATACCAACGCCACTAGTATTTTCTAAAATCCTTGACATTGCTGTGGTGAACGCTACAGGAGGAAATTAGAAGGCTGGTAACCTGTTACAGGAAACAGATGTTGAATAAAACACAACATGCTACCCAGAAAAGCTGTCCTTGCATTCAACAAGAGGTTCTTAATCCCTTAATCATGTTGTATTTAATTATCAGCCTCTGATGATGCTTGTGAACCTACTGGGGCAAGACTACGCACAGAAGTGAAAGTACCATTATTAAAACCAGACTGTCAGAAGAAAAGTGTTTTCACACGATTTTCAGACTTAGCTGGACTTGTTTTTTTTTTTTTTTTTTTTAAACAGGTCACTGATGTTTGTTTTAATTGCAGTTTCTGAGCTGACAGTCTCTGAAGAGAAGAAAAGCAGCTGAGGGCACTAAGCCTTTCAGAATCATCTCTTCATTTCTACTGACCCAGAAATGGGAGGCAAAAGAGCAAAAAGGATTGCCAGAGGACTCCCCAGCATTTTGGCATTAAGTATCAGCATTATTTCAGCATTAAGCGTAAGCATTAAGTATCTAGCAAGTTAACATGCTGGACATACAGAACGAATGTACTTCATCACACGCAGGTATCTCAAGAGATATTTCCTATCACAGGAAACCTGTAACAACTAGGGAAGGAAGCTCAGGAATTATGCCACTCTGAAAAGAGCATCAGAATTTCAGTTCGGAACTGACATTGATTTCTATGTGGCTTTCAACATAACGTTTAGCTTCTCCATATTTTTATTTTCCATCTTTATTTAAACAGATGAGATGATAGTCAAACTTGATGATGAAGGGCTACACAAAATACCAGGTATTACACCTGTCTAATGATCTTACATTTTCTTAACCAGTTAGCAGCATTCACATTACCATAGCGTCAACATTCACGCATTCCCTTTGTTGTTATAACCCTACAACCGTTACAGCATCAGAAATGAAGGTTATTTACCTGGAAATGTTATCTGGTGAACATGCTGATATGCTTGTCTCCATACTGTCCGAACTGTCCAAGCTTAATGAATCAAAAGCATGGTCCTTGTAGCTACGATCTGGGTAATGGAAGCTATTCAAATACACATTAGATTCGGATGCTGTTCTGCTGTAGAATTCAGGAGATTTCTGCCTTTGGTTTTCACACATACGTTGATGGTTATACCCTACAGAGTACAGAGGAAACATCTGTGTTATGCAGAAATTCTGTGACTTGAGCATGATGTGTTAACAGCAAGAGCATTTTGATTACCAGCTCAGACTTAACTGCTCTGTGACCACAGTACTAGAAAAATAATTTAATAAGTGAATCATAGCTGAACATCTTTAAATACCTGTTTTATCTATGACAGACACAAATATATGCAGATTAGTATAACTGCCTTTTCACATGTATTATTGTACTTGTATTAGGAAGACTGAACACACAAATTAGACCTATTCGCCAAAGCAATATAGCTGAATTCAGGGATCTAAGATAATAACTACTGATTTTTCATTATTATTATTGTTATTTTTAAACAAAACAATACTCTTGATTATCAAAGGTCTTAAATACTTATCTGGTTGTTTTTACTGAACATAGATTATTTTTTTGTGTGTTTGAGGAACTTTGGGTTCCAGTAAAGCACAGGCTGAGCTTGCTTGATGTAAAGAGAATAAGAGACTGTTGGCATTTTAATTGCTGAAGCTTTTACAACACGTTTTAAGTTTGTTTTTTTTTTTTAGTCTGATTATGAATGCAGCTTCATTGCTTGTCCTTTCCTTGAGTCCATGCAAGAAGTAATGCTTCCTCACAGCTTTGATGCTCAGTCAAGTTTATAATACTCTCTGCACAATCCTGACCCAAAATGTGAGCTGGTGGTAAAGTTGGAGACTAGAGTGACTGATAGGCTAAACGAAAATCTCCCTTTCAGACAGGAAACCAGATATTTAAGATAATACAGAAGCATGGGAAAAAGTATTGACAAACGTACTAAGCTCACTCAAAATTTTGACTAGACACCATCAAGACACCGTTGTTAGGAAAACTCACTAGAAGTGGGAATATTCTCCTGCCTTATTCTCTACCTGCACTTACATGGCTACTGTCTGCTGTTTTCTTGGATATGTCAGTCAGGTGAATTTCATTTCGGAGAGTCAACTAATGCAGCTCTACCTTAGAAAGGCTATACTATTCTCCAAAAGGTGTATGAAAAGCATGACTAAGGCTGCATAATTAGAGCATATTATTAAGGATCAAGCCCTCCAAGCATCTCCAAGGCAGACAAATTGTTTCCTCTCCCCTCCCCATTTCACTTTCCTCTGCACAATACAAAGACTTCTTTGTAGACAATTAATGCTGGTTTCCAAGGAACTAATAGAATCGTACTTGCCACTTGAAAGAACGCTACATTTCAATAAAAGTTCAATTGCTCTGATTAGTACAGGAGACAAAAAGGATACAGATGCACTTCAGCATTTACAGATAATAGCATCACACAACACAGATGTTACTGATTTACATGTGCAGTCTGTTTTCTTCCCTTTATTATGGCAAATGCTGCCGTTATTGTAGATACACAATTACCTTTCATACTCGAACCTTTGGAATGACTAATTGCTCCTGCGAAATGGTTTTCAATTATTCATTATGGAAAAAGAGAAAAAATAAATTACTGAAAGAAACTGCATTTACATGAATGTTTTTCTATGGAGCTGTTTGCAAAAGCTGGGCTACTCAGAAATGTTAGTTTCATATCTTGCACTTGACTGAAAAATAAACCCATCTGAAAGGTACAGAGGAACATACCGGCTTTACGAATACTTTCCAAAAGGAAACTCAACTTTTTATGAAGATGAAGAACCCATTTTTAAGTAAAACATTTGTCAGTTATATTTATGCAATCATGCAAATGTAACTAAACACTGCAAGGCATGTCTCTCTCTCTATATATACACTACAGCAGTATGGTTGCAAAATTTTGTGCACTCGCAGAAGCAAAGCATAATGTGATGCTCTCATTTGCTCCTTGTGCCTTAAGCAACAGGCAGTTCACAGCTCAGGATCAGCTGTTTATCAACATGAAGATGCCTCTCAAGCAACACATTTCCATTCCCAATTCACACATCACACAGGGAAAATTGATTTGTTAAAGTATTATTAACTGCTCAGGTACCTATTCACAGCACATGCAATTATAAAAGATTCAACTCCTTGTAAGATCCACTAAAAGTTTCCCACAAGCAAACAACACAAGTCTAAGCTAATACAGGAGCTAAAATGTTTCCCATTGCATCGGTTTGTATTCTCCTTAGTAAAATAAACTTGACTGTTAATAGACAGACTGTTCAGCAAAATATTACAATATCCATAAAGCCACAGCATCCAAAAAATCCAAAGGAGTTGTCATAGAATCCCCCCCCCCAAAAAAAAAAACAAATATATCACCACAAAATTATAGAGAGGTCAAAGTTATAGGAGAAAAGCTGTTATTAAAAGCAGCACTGTCAAGCACATCAAGAAGCAGTACTTCAAAAAAAAAAAAAGTCTTGGTATAACATATTCTTTAATTTCCATTATTACTTTTTTTTCTCTCCTTGAATGTTGAAATTAATGTGTCAAAATATATTTTTTTTTGTATGAAAACATGCCAAACTAGGAAGCCCATGTCTACCTTGTCATTGTCACCCACAGATCTGCAAAGACTTCCAAATTTTCTGCTCTACTTGTTTGGCTATGAGCAAAGAAGCAAAAAAAATAGGCCTGCACAAAGCTGCAGCTCTGCAGTCATTAGCATTAACCAGAAGTTTTGTTGTGACAGTTTGACAGGAGGAACAAGACTTTTTGAAGTACTATCATTATTTTACAATTTATTTTTTTTTTAATCTAAGATTTCAGAAATTACTTGACAGTACTGATGAAATCAGTACTTTTGCCAAAAAACAACGACAGGCACAGCCAGGTATAGAGATGCTTTCATACCTTTTCTAGCTTTTCCTGAGTTTTATAAGGGAGTAAAAGGAAAAAGAAAAGCAAACCACTTTGAAAAGCTTCACACATTGTCTTCACATATATATGTTGCCCTCAGTACACTGTTTTTCGGTACAGCTTAAGAAGCGTATGATTAATCATCTTGCTGGTACCTAACATCTCTGTCTCGGCAGTACTGTTGCCAGAACTGGGGCTAGTCCTATGCTGCTGTAGCTCACAGCTAGCCATCCCCTCCCTTGTGGGGGCTAGCACACAGCTCAAGGGGACCCCTCCTATCTCTCCTTGCACAGGTACCCACGGGAACTTCTTGAGCCTGTTTCCACCTGTGCAGAGACTGGTCTCTAGATTGCATCAAACATTTTTTTTGAATTCTATTTTTTTTTTCCTTAGTTTGCTTAGAAAGGCTTCTCCACAGGAGCTCAATCTGTAAGTACAGTTCTTCAAAAGCACCTCTTGAATGGCTGCTAAGAAATACTTTTTCCATTAATATTTATATCAAAGATGTCTCCTCTTAAGAACAACTTATAGAACACTTAACTCAAGCAATGATTACTGACAGCCACTATTCATTTCTTTCAAGGAAAATTTATCAAAGTGTTTCCTGCTGGGTCTCTCCTGGATTTGGTCTAAAACTTATTCATAGACATTTCAAGTTCCTGCACAAAGAAATCCATGTTTGAACTTGAGTGGCTGTTCTTCGTTTCCTGACTTCATTTTTAATGCTGATTTTTTTCTCTCAGACTTTTACATTTAGCTTCTTGGACAGAAATGGGAAAAAATGGAGAAAGCAAATCAGAGAAAACTCGAACCATTATTAATTTAGTAATTCTCACATAACACTTCTAAACTAGCTAGGTGACCAGTTCCTCTAAGAACTGCTGAAGACTCTTTCTTCAGATTTATACAAACACAGCAAAAATGTCCGGCCTAGAAGTCGACTCAACACTTTTAAGCCCTGAGGAATGTGCTGAGTCCCTACCACTGCTTCAGGAGCGCATCATCCTCTTTGTCCAGCAGTCTCCGTGACCGCGTTGCGGCCTGTGCTCTGAAGGGATGAGGACGTGACTAGCTGCCTGACCATGACATCCGTCTTATTCTGAGATCTGCACTATAATGGGATGCCCACATACCCGCAGAAAGAGCAGTGCGGAGACTTTTGTTATGTGCCACTGAGACTAAGGAGCTCTCCCCAGCCCAGAACCACAGTGCTTTAACAAGAGAAAGCAGTTACACTCTTTGAGTTCCTCTGACACAAGTAAATTCATGGCCCTCTACTGTTGAGCACAAAGGGGATAAGCCCTTTGTTAATTACTTAGAGACAGTCAAACCACAAACAGTCCTTGTATTCCAGTATCCTTCATGTTTTGACTGTCTCTCTGTGTAAACTCTGTGGGAGTTCAAATAAAGCTCCTGTCAGCAACGTTATTTCCCTTACACAAAGCTGATGTGTCAGAACAGGCTGTCTAGGACCAGTCTCTTTTCTAGTACAAATTAATCCCCTAAGGCACTCCTCATAACTTACTATTTCCATTCAGACTGTTGGATCATATAAGGAATAATCATCTCCTAGTATATCAGGCAAAAAAAAAAAAAAATGCCTATATTCTTAGAATTTTCTTAGTTACTTGGTGACAAACAGAGCATAAAAATAAATTGACCCTTTTTAAAAACTTGCCTGTATTAGATTTGTTAACACTTCAGAATTATGTTTTAGGTCACACATACTCTTCTGCAATCATATTATAGAAACGGTTCCATTTTAACACACAGTCTCTTGCCATCACAATTTAGCCTGGCTGCCCTTATTGATTTTCAAGCTGAAAGTGCTTCCTGCACAATAGCATAATGATGAGTCTCAATGTACTTGCTGGCTATTCCACCCATGTAAATGCATTACATCAAAGAAGCTTTCCATACTGAGTAAGAAGCTCCTTTTTTACCGCATCTGAAAAATGTCAAGTTAAGTTAGACACAATACAGTAGGTCTGTGGAAGGCCTGCTGCACAAACAAAGAACAAAAAGAACACATCACAACCAGATCAGTTCTACGAAGCAAATATAGTAAGTCATGAACCCTTCTAACAAAGTTCCTTCCATCAATGCATTTAGTCATCCTGGATGACTTCCGTCATGCTTTTTGACTTTTAATACCTGCTATCTCTGACAAGTCCTATAAGAACAGGATGTATCCTGTCTCAGCTTAAGCTTAGTCAGTGCTATATAGGGTCCTCTTGCACTAATTTTTGTGATGATGCAGATACCAGAAAGAAAAGAAACTGACAGATGACACTGAGGAGCAATTCCTTTTGAAGATGGGACATTAACGAACAAATGATTTTGTTAAAGCAGAAATTAAGTGTATCACTTCAGGCAGAGGAACAGCAGACACAGAATCTCATAGTTTATGAGATCATGTTTCAAAGATCAAGTAACGTTTGCATCCAGAACCGTTGTGTTCCTATTCCAAGAGTGCAACTATTTACTCAACATGAAACATGTCTTCTTTCCTATGTTGTAGCCCAAATATTTAAAATATTTAAGACAGGTTACAACACTGCAGTTCTAAGTCATGATATTAAATGCATGTCTGGGGAATTACTTGGTCCAAGCAAAAATATATGCCTCTGAAAAAAATATTTTGAGATTGTACCATGGAAAGATTTGGGGCGGTGGATGGTGGGGGTGAAACATGTAATATCTTTAATATCTTGCTTCGAAATCACTCAGGTTACCCAGTTAACCCAATGTGTATTTTTCAATGTACTTTTAGTGTTTACTGAGGTATATTTGAAAACCATTTACTTGAACGCTACATACATGCCTATGCCAAAATCTTAATACCTTATTTTACCTATACCTGCAAATGGCATTTAGAGCTTGTTTTTCTTCACCAAAGAGGAAATTTTTATTTGACAGCCCTGTAGACTACAGCAACACCAGTTTCAGATTTATTTTCTGAAAGAACCAATGTTGATTTTAATAGAAATTAATCAAATAAAAAAGGTCTTACCTTTGTGCATCCTTCTTGATTCTGACTCTTTGGTCATGGTTGCCAAGCAGTGAGGAAGCACACTGCCACAGCTGTTGCTCTGTCCTAATGGTAAATGTCCCTGTAGGGAATTTGCAAATATTTGTTTGAAACTATACTTTTACAACTTTTTTTTTTTGTATTAGCAATTAATGGTAAAATAACTTGATTTGTCATTAATATCATTGTCACATCAATCAGCCCTAGGTATTTTAGTTGTATGAAGTCTCTATTAAATGAAAACATTTGCAAAGTAGTATTTCCTATTTGTTGATATACCATGTCACAAATAAGGAATATTGTCACAAATAAGGAGTACTGTCACTTTATACACAACCTTGTCCTTATCATCTAGAGGCCTTAAGTAGAAAGGAAAACAGTCTTTTGAGTCTCTAGAATCAAGTTAAACTAACCTGGAAATATAATTCTTGAGATGTACCAATCATAAATGTGTGATTACTATTACAGCACCATGTTTCCAGAGGCCAATATAAAGGCTGGAAGGATGTGAGGTTTCACATATCTTCCTACATGTTAATAAACATGAATTTCTTTCAAAATCAATGTCAGTTACGAATTAGAGGGATTTCATAATGCTACAATAGAGTATCAGGTAACCTTACCCCTAAACACAATACAGTTTTATATAAAATCTGAAGGCTATTAATAGCATGCCACTACGCACTTTAGATGTAACGCTTCGTCCAAGAGTAGCGCTGTTGAAGTGTGGTGATACAGTCGGCGCTGTTTTCTTGCGAGGCAAAGTATCACTCATGTACATGCATTCCCTGTGCTGCTTCTTTCGCTCTTCCAGATTTCTGAAATGCTTCAAATGGAATTTGTTAAACAGTTTTGACAAAAAGAATTGACCTACTTGCTCAGCAATGCTCTATATGGAATATAGTAAAGTCAATAGTCTGGGTATTTCATTAGACAGAAAAAAACCTTATAGTACTTATAGTACTGCTTCACAGTATTACATAGGATTTCTATAAATATCATAATAAAAAGCATGTTAAGAAAATGCATCACAATCATGTATACTTTCTGTGTATGTGTCCCTGTAACTAAATTACTTTTCTTAAAATTGAAGTCTAGTGTACAAACGGAATTCAATTAAAAGAGAAAAAAACCATGCATTTACAAGTTATTCTAATGAATTGGTGACAAAACAGTACAGGTTTTGAGAGGCATTGTTCAAACACATAGGAAAAAATAATTGAGGATTTCAAATGAAGCCACTTGAACTTTATTTCTGCAAGTCTTCTGACAGTTATAATGACTTCTAAATATTAACATTTGCCTCTGGATTATTCATATCAGGAGAATTTTTGTTCATTATCATTCTATAATACATTATGTTTATTTTTAATGAGCAGTGCTTTTAAGTATAACACTCAGCAATATGATCAACCATGTTACTCTAAAAACTGCATGTAAATCAACTTCATGGCCACCATAACAACAAATAAATCCCAAGTTATCAGCTTTGAGTCTGTTACCTGTTGTTGCCTGCGGTGTTTCTTAGCTGGCAGAGGAGGAGGTGTATCAGATAAAGGAATAGGATCTACATGAGTAGCCATGACCGCAGGCCAATGGACTGATGGAAGTTGAGCAATAGAGCGAGGAGAAAGAGAGTGAGGAAATACAAATCCAGAACAGAGAGGTGATCTTAGCTTTATAGAAAAAAGAGAAATTACACACAAAGTTTTCTTTTTGGAATTGCTCAAAAGATACGGCACATACAAGCTGAAGTTTTAGCACTGTGTTTGTTGAAGCATTTAGCAGGAAAGGAAGTTTGTTGTATTGGAACTCTTAAGTCATATCTAACTACGAGAAGCAGCACAGAAATGCCAAAGTTTAAACTAGTTGCTGCCTCCTTGCCACAAAAGGTAGTAGGTGTGTTTACATTTGTAAGATTATTCCATTCTTTTAGAAGTGGATTTATTATAAATTTGCTATGGTCAATACAACTTCAAAAACATCACAAAGAATGAGAAAAAGGAAGAGTAAACTAGAGACAGACTGGACAGACTCTGTGGAATAGCTAACATAAGTAGAAGCTACCCCTCTCCCCCAGACATTCAAAATATATTGCTTCTATCAAAAGAAAAAAAAAAAAAAGATATATTGCTTCTATCAGGAAGAAAAAGTTATAAAACATACAAAACCAACACCTAAGCACCTCTGAATGAGTAATTAGATGTGTCCCCAGACCGTTTCTCCACAGGTGCCTTACAATATAGCATTTGACAGGCAAAGGTTGTCACTTATTGCTGCTTGGGTCATAATGATTCAGGTTTTTTGGCCTCTGAAGTTCCACCTACACAACTTCAACTTGACTGTTTCTTCAGCTTTACTATTAAACCATTATCTGACTTGGTAACTGGCAGATGAGAGTTTGCCTTTGGGACAATTTGTTACATGTTGAATGACAAAATAAATAAATGAATAAATAAAAATCAGCCATGAAAGAACAATGCAAACAAAGGGAAATGTCTCCCAAACAAACCTCTTTATTTTGTGGCTGGCTCGTCAGCACAGCCGTGGAAGGCTCAGTGGAAACTGCGTCAGCATCTGTGGGGGGCTGAGTGGAAGGGGATATATTCGTGGAATTGCCATACAGCTCACTAATTTCACTTACACTGATATAGCCCTAAAAGGAGGAATTCAGAAGTTAAAAGGAGCAAAAGCCAAAAGACGTGCAAGAGTATTAATGTATCTAGTATGATGAAAGTTAGTTTCGAGCGATACAGCCAGATATTTGTTACCATTGAAATATTTCATCATAAATAAAGCAAAATTATCATCAAGCTTTTCAAATGTTGAATATTTGGATTCTGAAAACTGTTCTTCATTTAATTCTAAACACATTTATGTGATCAAAAGGCAAATGTACATTAAGTGACCAGGAGATTTCAATAAGATGTAAATACCCCTCAGAAATTGTTATACAGCCCTTTCCTGGGAAAGCAAATGTACCAGCATGTTGACATGTCAGTATGTATGACAATTAACATATTTATTCTTTCCAAAAATGCATAAATTTAGCAATGTATTTTAGCAAAAATACAAATCCTGTTATCTATCAGCATAGTTTTGAATGTATTTTATCATTCTGGAAAATTAGCTATCATACAGTGAATACTGCACTCTAGAAATAGGAGATAAATCTCAATTCAGGTACCATTTGATGAACTATTAAATGAGAAGGAAGCTGGGTAAACTACTCAGGTTTCCCGCTAAAAACGTGGCCATATTACAGTAAAATACAATCCACTGTGAATAAATGTAAACCCTGCTTAGCCATATTGTAGCACCAGTATATTGGGCACCAAAACTTGGCAAGTCTATGAATGCAATATTGTGTTATTTTTTATAACTGATAAAAGCACTTTCACCACTATATGAAAGAATACTCAGTTCAAACTCCCAACCCCAGTGGGAATTCCCACTGTGGTTAAAAAAACAAAACAAAACACAACAAACAAAACCAACAAAACAACAACAAAAATAATAGCAAATGATTTCACAGTGTGTTAGTTCAGGCCTTATTATATTAAATTACAGAAACTGTCTCAAGTCAGACTAGAGATACAAGTCAACGCTGAACTTTTAAATAGCATTGATTTTTTCCTTTCTTATTTAAGTATTGGGATAAGCATTCTGCAGTTCCTTCTCCCATTTACCTTACAGTAAGTCCTAATTAATTTCACTGCAGTGAACTGAATGACACTGCTTGATAATCCACTTAAAAAAAAAAAAAGTGTCAGGTTCACTTAATGTAGTTGCATTTTGAAAATCTGTTATTAAACAAACCATTACGTGGATATGAAGATAAAATCAGAGATAGTGCCGCTTTCTAGAGAAAACAATCAGATTCATCATAGAAGAACAAAAACGAGGCTTGGACTTGCCAAATGTCCTGGTGGGAGATGAGGTATTCAGATCACAGTGCAACCTAGGACACTGCAAGTGCAAGCATCTGCAACATGGCTCGCAGTGAGGAAGGATGCTCAACCCCACTGACACGTTCTGCAAACCATCCTGCTTCACCAGGAGCTTTGAGGACAAATAAGCAAGATCACATTTCCCAGATGCTGGTAGGATGCATGGTTGCTTTAGACTTCAAGAGCCCAACTGCCCATTGTGACACCTACATCATTAGATGGGGCAGACCACGTTCAGGGCTTCAATTCAGTCAGACCTCTTAAGCAGAGGCTAATGGACACCTGTCTGCCTATTTGAAACACTATTTTTTCCTGCTTCTCCTACTGTGACTACAACGAATCTGCAAATTGCACATAACAAGTCAAAGCAAGAGGATAAACATGGGAACTTAATATTTTATGTGCTGACTGAATCTTTGTAATAGGCTATGGCTTTTACAAAGTTACACTGACCTTGTTCATAGATCTCGAGTGAGAGGCTTAACGAAGCATCCTTCAAGTTATGAAGTCTTGACAGGGGCAGGTAAACTCTGAGCCTCAACAGGTATTACACAAACTAACTCAAATTTTCAGCAAAAATATTTGGCACCTTAATTCTAACTATTCACAATAATTATGTAAAAATCTTAATAGGTTTCTTACAACCACAATAGCTTCAAGTCTTTAATCCGATGTTTTTTTTAAAAGATCAAAACATACACTTATGCATTTCTGCAGAGCCTTAAAATAAAAGAGTGGGTGTGGTGAAAAGGCCTCTTTGTAAAATCTACGGTTCTAAAAGATGACTAAAACACGTTAGTACTTGAACAGAGTTATTCCTGGACCTCATTTTTCTTCATTTCAATGAGGTTTAATTGTCTATTTGAGAAAATTAGATACTCCACACACCCACACTTAAAAATGATTGTTTTTCCAGGGCAAGAGTTTAAAGTGATACCAGTCACATCTGGGAAAATGTCAGAGCAGCTATTTTTGTTCTGCCATGCATTTAGACTTTTATGAATAGCTTTACTAAGTCATTTCATCATCTCCAAAAAAATGTATGAATAGGACTTGACTGAAAACTAAAGTAATTTTGCATGAAGAGTTATTAAAAAATACTTATGGTAAAGTAAAAAGCAACAAAACTATTTACCTCTTTTAGACTACTGGGACTTACAGGAAATCCCTTTCCTCCGGAAAGCATGGAATATTTCTTTTCCAGATTACAGAGATTCTCTTTTTCCTGTTAATAACAAAGTTTACATTAAATGCCAACAGCAATGTGGTGAAAATAAATGCTAGCCATTTTCTCAAAAGCATAAAGAAACATGCTGGGATTGAAGGCTAGAAGCTGCAAAGCTGAGCTCCAACTTCATTCATTACAGCAGAACCAAACAAAAAATGGAGATACAGAACAAAAAGCTAGTGAAAGATTTTGTTGAATATTGAATAACCACAGCCAAACAAATAGGTCCTCCTCCAGCATTCTGAAAATGCTGATTCGTCTTAATGAACTGAAGTTGATTTTCCTCGTGGTTAACAACAAAACAAACTAGACACGAAAGGTTCACGCCAGCTTCTTATTAACCAGATATTAACTGATATAAGTAGTTCATCTTCTGGTCTAGTACAAGCTATTACAAGTCAAAAATCTTAACTCCTTTTGCCCAGTTTCAGAAATTCTTTGCTGTGTTCTCTGCAAGTATTACATCTCAGGATCTTAAGAGTATTTGCCAGGTTTTGTTTACTGGGTCTTCCACTTTATTTTAGGAACCTACATCAAGGAACAAGTAGACTTTTAGCTTTCATGTCCTCAGTGGTCCTCCAGAAATTCAGTACCACTAGGAAGCACAGGCTTTGACTAGCTTAGCAACCGACTGTTTAAATCCTCTGAAGAGGTAATGCCTCAAAACCTCTCTACAAAAAATGCCACTAACATTTTCTGTTAGGAATGATTAATTACAACAGAGTTTTTTTGTTTGTTTGTTTTTTAAAGTTTATAGGATAGAAAAGATGTCTATCCACTTTAATACCTACTCACTAGCTTCTGCACAATTGATGCTTTTCTCATGTTCTAAGTTTTTTTTATTTTATTAAATGCTCTTTTATTATGCATTAAAAACATCTGAAAGACAATAAAAACTTACCCTTTGCAGCATCATTATTAGGTTATTTTTCTCTTTTACAAAATGATCTTGTTCTCTTTGTGCCTGTTGGACAATATGATTAGCTTGTTTTTTGAGAGCAGAAATCTTTTCCTAATAGAAAAAAAAAACAAACAACAATAAATCACCTTTTACATATTTTATTTTCAAAGCACGAGACAATAAGTAGCAAGGATCCTATTCATGAGACCTCACTCATTCATAAGAGATGAAGAGATGACACCTTACTACTGTGAAGGAAATAATTGAACAAGATCCAGACAGTTTTTCTGTCTAAATTCTTTTCTGGAGAAAAGAATTTCTTCAACAGACAAAACAAAAGAACAGTTGTATATATTCCTGGATAATGTGGTGACTAACACCCATACACTGAAAAAGGTAGTTCAGAGATGCAATTTCTGATCTCTGAAAAAAAATAGTATTTAATTGTTTCAAATAGAACCATTACAACTAATTTTAAAAATTAAGATAATTTTCTTAATTTGACATTCTATTATTATTTTAACAAAAACATTTAACATCGATCATCAGCATATAATAAGTGTAGTTTTGACCACAGCATATGAATCTCCTTGCTTAATGAAGGAAAAATGCTTTGGTACTTTCTGTAGCAAATTTAATGTTTTAATTCTCATATGCAAATATGCATACATTAATTTTATTCATTTGTTTGCTTTCACAGAAACACACAATTTGATGTGTTTGCAATGTTATTGGGCCAGCATCTTCAAACTGCTGCAAAAGCTTTTTCAAAAGGAAAAATTTTGCGTAATTTCTTGCAGATAGGCAGGCAGGTTGTAGATCTATTTCATCTCCTTTATGCTCAGCAACAAAGATCAAACATATTGAGTGTTACTGCTTTTACCTTTCTACTGACAATGCTACGCTGATATTCAGCTACTTCACGCAGGAGCTGTTGTGTCAGATTTTCTTTCTCTTCATCTAATCTGCTTTCATGTTCAAGCTGCTGAAATTCCAAATCTTCAAAGTGTTTGCTTTCTATGTCCAATAGATCAGCATCCTTAAGCAAAAAAAGAATAAAAGCATCTTGAATTTACTGAATCAGAGTAGAGATACTTATAAACACACACAAAAAATAATCAGTCTAAAATGGTGCTTATGTACCTCATGCAACATGTTTAGAAGCTCAATGCTTTTAATTATGTAGTGTCATAAGAGAGCAAATAAGGCTAATGGTTATTTGATGTCACCACTCCTAGCATCTCCCTTGCTGATAAAGACATCCTCTGCATTGTAACAGAGTTGCTTTTCAGTGTTCAGAGCAGGCAGGAGCCTCTGAAGCACCGAGCACATCCTGGCTAGACAGATCGGTACCATGCTGTAGCCTGGTTATGACTCAACCTGAGCGCAAATCGATTTGGTGAGGCTGCTGCATGCCGAACTGGAATGGCACCTGCTCACCAACCAAAAAAGTATAGAAATTGTCATTCCAGTAACTCTAGAGAACCACACACTGAACGAACTACTTGTGGGAACACACACTCAAATGAAGGAGCACTTAATTTCTTCAAGTCTAGCCCGAGACGTAGTGCTGTTTATAACATCAGCCATGCAGCCAAATAAGAGGAAGGATGCGTGGAGCTGTGTGTCCTCTGCACACCACCATCCCCTGCGCACTGCTGCCCAGCCATGCCAGATGTGCAGCCAGGGGCTGCACAGCAACCTCCAGATTGGGACAAAGAATAGCTCCCTGTGTAAATACACAATGAAGGATACTACTCATCCACACAGAGACGTTAGTCAGTAGGTATACCTTCTACAAGCCCTCAGATGTCACCAGACTTTGAATGAAGTGGTCTCCCTGCCCAACAGGAAACGTGTGCTCGCTACAGACACTGGAGAGCAGTCATCGGTCAACAGTCCATGCAAACAATGCCACCTGCCCACTGCCATCCCAGCCCAGACTCCAGACCCACATTGCAGTCAGATGCTGCAGGAAAATTCACTGCTCGCAACCTGGGCACAAAGCACCAAGCAACTGAAGTCTCAGAGCTGAAGCAATAAGGGAGTTCACCACCTTCACACCTACCATGTTGGCAGTAAAGTAGCACGACATAATCTGCTTTAAACAAAGGTATTTAATCCTACACAAGGCCGAGTTTCAGGGAAGAATAATATTTTCCTATTTTGAACAGCATGCTTATGATAAAGCCCTAACTTTTCTCACACTTTATATCCATTTAAGAGATACTGTGCACTATCTTAGTGGCAACTTCTACTACTCCAGCCACAGCAGCCACAGTAAACTCTCAGTCCAACTGGTCTGGAATAACATGCAATAGAACCAAACGTACATTTAATGGTACACCCACATTTGTCCCATTTTCAAATCCAAGACTGTTATTAAGTCAGCTTGAAATGAAAAAATATACATGTAAATATTTAACCAAAATAGAATTCTAGAAGCTTCTTGGTAGTCAATAGTGAAAAAGGATTTACTACTACCCCACAGCAACAAGTTTGTAATTTGTCGTGCATTAATACCTTCAAGTACATGACTGCACAGGAAAGGCTTCTTTCCTTCCAATACTTTTGGGATATTATTGCCTTTTTTTTTTTGGTAACTTAAAAAACCCTTAAATGTCTACAAAAAACACCAAACAACTCAGTTAGTTACTACAGAATAATTTAACATTGTTATTTCCAAAGTTGGACTTCTTCACTTTTTGCTTCTTGAAAAACAAAACAGAATTCTACAAATAAAATGTAATCTAATTATTATATATTAAGAAATAAGTATTAAGACTATTTCCTATAAAATGAAAGATTAAAAATCTTATTACTGATATAAAAAGTCTCAAGCCAGGAAAAAAAAAAGTTTCTCTTTCACCTGTCATCTGGTGCTTGCAATATTGAAGCTTTGAAAATGATTTCCCCCCTATCGAAGTCAGCTCTATATGCCGCATAGCTGACATAAAATTAATTGATACTAAAATCCTCCACAGACAACAGACGTACTTGAACTGACAATAGCGTAGCTTTTTGGTTACAAATAATACATAATGAAATCAAATTGCAATTAGACTTTATGCAAAGATTGAAAAAAACCAAACAAACACAGATGTCCAACTCTTGAAAATGTAGGAAAAATGAAGTGGTTAAAGTAAGTGATATCATCTTCAAAATTAAATATTCATAACACAGTTCATGCTAAAAGTTATTTTATGTGCTGAAGAAAAGATATTATCCATGATCTCACAGAGACAGCAATTTAGAACATTGCAAAGAAAGAGCACATTAAACAGGATTAAAAAATAATGGGGGTCAAATGCTAAAACAGCTGATCCCACTAACCAAAACTCAATATTATCTGCACGAGCAAAGATTAGAAGAGTAATGCACTACTGTCCATCTAGACATCACACTTCCAACAGCCTCCATGCAATCCAAGAGGCGTAAGGTGCTAATTAAGGTTAAGTTGCTTTAAAAACATTCAACACAAAATGATTTCTAATCCACCCATTTGGGCTCTACTTCTCTACCACTACGCAAAATATTTATTACAAGCATTCCACCAGAAGGAAACCGTCATGACAATTCTAAGTTTCAAAATATGTTCAGGCACTTTGTTGGATACTTCAAGCAGAATATGTTACACTTAACTCTAAAATCAACAACAAAAAAGTTAATGCAATCTTGAAACTTGCTACTGACCCTCTTCAGCTGCTGCTGTAATTGTTCCCTCATGGACTCAGGGCAATTATCAAGCTGCGTCTTCTGCTCGGAGTAAAGCTCCTGAAGCCTCTCTAGTTTTTCCCTCTCAGCATCAAGTTTTAATTTTTCCTGAAGCATGAACCAGAAAATAAACAGAATTACCTTCAAACTCAAGCAGGTGTTAGTGACTATGACAGTGTGAGGCAAAAACTTAATGAACAGTTGAAGCACATAGGTCACAGACAGAAAACACTTGTTAGTTGAAATGCAATGATGGGATTGCAAAATAAACAAAATAAAACATTAATAATTTTAGTAGGGTAATTAATTCTCTCCCTTGTCACTGTGCTTTGTTCCCTTGTCTGGATGATGCCTTTAATGCCCACCGCTTGCATGCGTGTCTCACCTAATGAGAAAAAACGTGGAAATTATATCCATGTTAGTCAGGTAACTGATGAAGGAGAGAGAAAACTGTGTTTTTTAGAAAGCAAAATGGATGGAAAGTGACTGTAGTCTGGCAGTGAGGGGAAAACGGATTTTCTCAGGAGAATGAAGTAAATGCTTATGTGCTTCTAGACAGATAAGTACCCTTAGCAAGCGATGAAAACACAGAATGAGACAGAGATTTGTGATTTGATAACTACTCCAGGAAATCCTGTTGCAGCAGAAATATGAAATGATTTAACAAATAGATTCATTGGCTTCAGGATACAGGAAATGTAAACTGCTCTCTGGGGTCAAAGGGGATGCTCTACAAGAGACTCCTCATTCTCTTGTAACCAGCTCAGCTTTCTTCTCATTCCACTACAGCAGCACCACTCAAAGCACTGCTTATCACCAACAAAAGCCTTTACCAAGCTTTAATAAAACACCACTTGTTTTGCGTGCAGCATTGCTCTGAAGACTGGCTGCAGATCACTTAACACTGCCTTGTAGACTATTTGTTGATGGACCCAAATTTGGGTACCAATACATCAGCGTACAGAGAATTCTTTCAGTACCTTTTACTTGCATGTGCACTGGCCAGCACAGCAAATGCATTTCCCTCAACTGAGCAATTAATAACCTGAAAAACTAGCATGCCTGATACACCATAAAAACTGAAGGGATCGAATGAGCCTCACTCCCTACTATCTGCCCTAGAGTCACACTCTACAGCTCCTTTTATCTGTTTTTTTTTTTTTTGTTTGTTTGTTTGTTTGTTTTTTTTTTGTTTTGTTTTGTTCTGTAGTTAGGCATCTCTTCTCAGATGGTCTCTAACTCTCCTCAATAATCTGAAGTTCAGTGCCAGCCCAAATATTCCAGCTTTGTCTTCTGGACGCTCCAAGAAAGTTGAATTCTGCCACGGCACTTACTCATTAGTCCTCTTCCCAGTCCCAACCACTAAAGTCAAATGCATGGCTCAGCAGGTGCTATACAATCAGCCTAGCAGCACCCATATGGCATATACCATAGAAAATAAAATTATTTTAGCCTGCAGAACTTGCTATTTCAAACTGTGGGAAGGTCTTTTCCCAAGATCTTCTCTTTGCTGTTCCTGACAAGGTTCTCAGACTCTTATGCAATAACAAACTTACATTAGCTTCCTGCTTTATAGTTAGATCTCTAAATCTGAGTGGGATCGGTATATGGGATTTCCTTTTCCCAGTATTTAAAAAAACAACAACAGCAGGAAACTTTCACAGTCAGTCCCAATGTGATCTAAATTCCCAACTCTGCTGTTTTCATTTACATGTGCAGCTTCTCAGCCCATATAATTAGATAAACAGAATGCTGAACACAACAGTTGGTTGGGTTTTGTTCTGAAGCCTGTAAAAATGAGCAACTAAGCCAGCATATTCAATTACCTGCCCTTCCTGTGCTAGCTTCTTGCAGCAGCAGGGCTCAGAAATACAGAGGATGACACACATGCAAGCTGCACAGCGAGGGAGAAGCATGCAACTCTTGGGATGCCACCTCTAGACCTCTGTCCCCAAGGAACCCCATTTGCTGAATCATCCTTACTGCCAGCACAGAAGGGAATTATGAATAAATCAGTAGTTCCCCTCCTCACAAACTCTCCTGTTCATTTAATGTTCAGCCTACAGTCTGCCACATTTCTAGGCAGGCATAAAGGGGAAGACAGAAACAAACCAAAAGCCCCAAGGACCACTGTGACCTTAGCTACGGTATAGTTCCTCTGAAGCTATTAATAACTCCCCAAATGCCTATGTGCTGCAACAAACACACTCATTCATTAACAAGCAAGTCAACCCTTGAGTGTGAAGAGACATCATCAGCCAGAATAAAACTCGCTGAGAACCACGCCAGAGATACTATTACTTCCCTCAAGAAACTAGGAATGTATTCCTTTGAGACTGAAAGCGATACTCATCTGTCCTATTTATAGCGTAGGAAGTACTCACATCGCAACAAACTGGCTCCCTCGAAACGTGCAGTCTTACAGGAAATATCACTTTCAGCAGTGAGAGGCATTACATGGTTTGCAGCTGTGGAGTTCAGATCACCAACATCTCTCATTTTGCCTTGGTAAAGCTCATTTAATTCACAAAAATAATTTGATAAAGGAATTAATAATCAGATTAATATATACATTTTTTAAAGAATCCTTCTATAAATGGATCCAGGTGAGCTCTGTCAGAAGGGAAGCAGTGTTTAAGCGATTAAGGTAGGTGCAGGGCCCAGCTGCAGGCCCAGGGCTGGCAGTGCATGCTGTTTGCTCAACAGGAGGGGCACAGCGTGAGGAGAGCCCATGTGCTCCACCAGCACATCCTCACCTTAACAACCTGGGCTCAAGCTCTCAAAGGTTTTACTACAGATAACTGCCTCCCAGTGTCCACTCCAGAGCCACACAATCTGTAGTCTGAATTCTTGAGACCCTGCTTCCACAGAAGGGAAGTAGAGCTCAGTAAAGCACAATACCTGGTCTTAGTCTGCACCATGTGCTATCTGTAGATGCAGGTTACATGAACTTGGGGTCAGCCAGGACAGACAGCAGGACTGGATGGTGTTTTTGTGATGCTGGGGCACAGCTTGGATCAGTTTTGAGGGATACCTGGATACCACGAAGGACAGCAGCAGAAAGAAGTGAGGTATAATCCCCCAAAAGCAGAGACAGGATGGCAACAGAGCTCCCACGATATGAATACAGACCCTAAGTGATTAACATGGGCCACAACAGGAATTCAACCTTTAGATCTGGTAGAACTGATTTTAGGGGAAAATAAAGAGAGAGCAAAGAACATATATCCAGTACACATAAAACATCTCATAGATAACAAGGACACAGAGGAGATAGGATGAAAGCACTTAAAGACAATCATAGCCACTACAAAAATGGAAGCAAAAGAACAGAAAGAGACAAATCGCTTCAGTGCTATTGCCTGTGGTTAAGGATGCCCTATGTCTGATCAACACCGCTACTTAAAACCCCAGCAGGTCCCCACACTCCTTCTGCAACTGAGTCTCACTTTTCAATCTGTCACACATCCCATTCTGCTACTGCAGGCAGGCTAAAATTGTAGAGCAGCATGTGTCTGCATGCCCATGTGCCTTCTGAACCAACCCTCTAGCCTGAGCTGGTAGGCTCTGCAGAAACCAGACAGAGCAGATGTGGATGGAGCTGAGAAAATTTCTCCAAAATCCAGAAGAAAGTGTAAAAACAAAGCAAGAAACCCAACATTTTTACCAACTCACTTCAAAATGGATTGTATGGCTGGGTGAATAGGGCTCATTCTACAGCCTTCAAGAAAAAAAACAAACAAAAACCTCCCATCAAAAAACAAAATCAAAAAAACATGGTACGTATTATTTTCTGAGAGGAACAGAAACTGCAAAGAAATGCCTTTACACCCAGCAGGCTGTTCTACTATGAAATGTTCCAGCCTGAAGTAGTCCAGAATCTTCCTCGGTCCAACTCATCTCCAACTCATCACGTTTTAAGGTAGCAAGATCTCACGACCCACCCCAAGCTTCACACATGCATGCTGTCTCTCAGACTGGAAAAAGCTAGTCTCAGAGCTTTCTCAGAAGTAAGGAGAAACATATGCAGCTCGTTGTTCTGAAAAGCTTCTCCATATCATCCTCATGTTTTCACCTCTAGCCAAACTTTGTTCTTATACACTCCAGAAGAACATTCCTCCCTACTTTCCCAAAACCTACAGCAAAGAGAAGGACCACAAATGCTACAAGTGGAGGAGGAAAGAATACAGAAATAATTCCTTTCCAATTGAAGCAGTATCATGATACAAAGTTTGTCAATTCAATAAAACATTTTGGAGAAGAAGCAGCAGAAGACCAAGAAAATTTGACCTTATCAACTCAGTGATAAAACCAGTCTAACTATTGCCATGGATTTGTAAGAAAATAGTCCACTCCCTAACAGAAAGCAGGCTTGGAAACCTTATCTTCTCTTCAGTGGTTACTCACTGAAAGGGGCAAACTGTGTGTTTGGGGAAAGTGTTAAATTTGAGGTCTACCAACTCTTTATATACTGCAAATTGAAATCATTTCCAATGCTATGGCTGATAAAAATCAGACCACATACATCTCTGATTAAAAAAATACTATTGAAATGAAACAGATCCTCCTGTACACAACCTGCACACATGCTCTTATATTTTTAGACTATTCTTTCCTGCATTCTTTGGTCTCTTTCAGAAAAGATGTATAAAAATTGTCACGACTTGGCTATTTGTCAATAAACCCCCATGAGCATTGTGAAAGAAGCCTTTAAAGGAACAAAAAATGTATGCCAGGCATATAAAAAGAAGCATAATATGATGGAAGAAGGTTATTTCACAATAGTTCTTTTTACTGTACAATGAGTAACTAATTTATTACATACAGACTCCATCAGTGTTACGATGTATGAGAGATCTCAATGGTTTTGTTCCACAGCAAGTACAAAGCTAGTGTTTAAAAGCATTTTACATCAGAGCAAGGCATGCCTCTGCTTGAAATCAACAGTCAAAACAGTAGCACCCATGAACTTGATCTTAAGACAATTCAAGGCTTTTTCTGAATTTCTAAGCTCATCCTCTGACTGTTGCAATGTGTTGTCATATTGAAGAGATGAGGACGTAAAATAAAACCTCTGATTTTAGAGTATTGCTCCTTTACAACCATAGATGAGGAGGAAATAATCTTCCAAACCAGAAGAAAAAAAAAATGAATTGAGAAAACTAAAATCCTGTATATACACATAGGTAATTACAAGAGAATTTCCTCATGACTGATTTTAAAAGGAGCTTGGCAAATGAGATTTCTCTCCTAGATTCTTTGTCACTATCTTCTTCCTCATTAGTGTCTCCTCTACAGGATATTTTTATGTGAATACCCAGAGGATGCCTGAATATTCTTCAGAATATTTAATCTTATATATCTCAGTTTAAGAACATCAATAATCACAATGTTATTGGTGTAATATTAATAATCAATAACGTTATTGGCAAAGTAACTCATCCACTTCAGAAGCTTGCTTACATCCGGCTAAACCAGAATCTGACCAGGAAGGATTTAAAATGCTATGCTATGGTTCATAAATTTGTCAGATTCATCAGAATAAAAGACAACAGCAAGAATTCTGAATCCAAAAGAGAAAGGATTCACGACAGATCGCCAGAATCTTTAACTTTCATTTCTGGTAAATCCCCTCATATGGTTTATCAGACAGCTGTTTTTTTTCCCCTGGTTTCATTCATGCATGTCTTCGCAGTACTACATGTAGTTCAGCAAAGAGGCTGAGTTTCTAACACTTTTGGCGTCTCTGGGACATTCTGCTAATGACTGAAAAATATTTCCACAAAAGCATGCAGACAAAATTTAACATATTCCGAACAAAGATGAGTTATCCACTGCTGACTGCTCCTGATTTTTACCCTTGGAAAGGGAAAGGAAAACCCAGTGTGATAGAAGCATTCCAGAGAATCCATCTCCACCATGACATAAGGCAAAGGTCCTCCGGAAGAAGAGGAATAACCTCCCTCTCCTAAAACGCAGTCTAAACCTAGATAATTGTTTGAAACTCTCTGCCAAAACTGCCGGTTAACTATGATTACCTCCCACAGCACTTCTGCTGTATTCATTAATCATTTTCAGCTATCCCTCTTTATTCATTTATCCATTCCTTCTGACTGCTGTGTTATTTTCCAGCTTTGAGACATCAGGCACAGCAAATCAATAAGTAACCTTCTCCACATATGCTAGACTTTTAGCTAGACTTGGCTGAATTGTTTTAAAACTATTCAGACTAAGAAAGTGCTGTATGGAGGAAAAAAAAAAAAGTACTTTGCAATACTGGGTAACGTCAAGTTGTATAAACTCAATTTTCTCTGACTTCCTTATAGACAAATGTCAATTCTGAACAAAGTCTCATGAGCAAAGAGTCAACATGAGAAGAGCCGACATGAGGAAGTTGTGACTGGGAACAGCACCTCAGCCCCACCGTGCTATTTAATCCAGGAACCACAGCATCATTATGGTACCCCTGCAGTACAGTGGCATGACATCACAAGATGCCAGGTTGGGATGGAAGGCTGACAGGCTCATCTGTTTATTTGTTTCTGAGGATTGACGAGCTCCATTCTCTCCAAAGCAGGCAGAACTCAAAGAAGTTTTGTCAATATCTGTAGCAAATCTCCTTCCCGGAGAGCTTCAAGGTACATGCGGGAAATTGTGTTACTACTAACTTATCAGGATTGTTCCTGGGTATCTGCAGCCTGCAGTTAATAGTCTAAATGCTGCTATTCAGACGCACAGTTGGTCATCGTCTGTGGGTAATGCCAAATACATTGGACTGGGCAGTTTAAAAAGAAATACAGAAAGAAAAAGAAAAGTGAGGCAAAGCCACATCTCCCTGCATTCACTAACACAATTTCCAGCACCATTGGAACAACAGACAGCAGAGAGCACAGGCCTTGCCTAACAGCAATCCTGTTCCCCAGTACTGGGAGCAGCTATCCCAGCCAGGTCAAGCAAGTCCCACCAGCACTTGCATCTGGCACAAACACACCGTAGCCAGAATTACACTAAACCCTGTACTGCTACTGAAAGGCTCTGTTGTCTTCTTTGCAAAATGGCAACTGCTCATAGCTCTTCTTTTCCAAAACCTAAGTAAATAGATGCTAATTGCTTTGTTCCTTAAATGTGTGGTGGCACACTCACAAAAGCAAGGGCAAGGCTCTGAACTCACCCCAGGGAGTGCACTACATCATCTTCCTCACCGACTCATCCATTCTTCATCACCATACGCCATGCATTCAGGCAAGGCTGAACACAGGCCTTGAATAAGATGAAAACACATATAATATACAAACACATTCGCATAGATGTTGGGACACAAAGACATTGTACCACAGCAAAGAGCTTAGTGGCACAGCCAGGAACTAAAATCCAAAGTCTCTTTGCCTTCTGTCTTCAAGTACATTTTCCAACTGATGCTCTTGCCTTGAAAGCACTGTCCCCGTTATCACACTTCTTTTTGAACTATGACTAAGTGCAAAGATTGTCAAAATTTTGTGTTCTCATCTAAATGACTTGTGAACAAAGCATAAAAATAGGCACAGACTCGGGTAGAAAGTTAATACAAAAGATACCACCCGCAGTCTACTTCAAGTACCTAACATGGCCCTGCAACTACTTTGTATTTTATGATCTCTCTTTTTAAGAATTTCACAAGTTTTTCAAACAGGTGCATCAGTAAGGATTAAATACAAGCAAGCAAGGGTTTCCTGTCAAACAGGTGCTGAGATCCGTGGCAAATTCCAGGAGATACTCAAGTCACTCCAGAGACAAGTGCCATCATGCACAGCAGTAATGCCACAGCATCGCTTCGTGAACGAAATCAACTATTTATTTCACCTCAAGAAGGAACCATGCAGCATATTCAGATGCCATTCCCTTACCCTAACAAAAACGTCCATCCAAGTGGATGGACACAAGAACTTCTTTCCAGGATAGACCACACACTGAAACCACTGGTATTATGCAGGGTGAAATATTCAAGCAACTAGAAGAAACTGTGAGCACTGGACACACTGGAGCACTTGATCTTCCAAAAAACAATGCAGAAGTAATACCAGAAGGATGACAACTACCAGCCTGAAACTGAGCCTTAATTCTGTTAAGGAGTTCATAAGTTTCAAATTATTTCAGCAAAAAGTTCCAACACTTCACTTCTGCCTGAGCACTACTTCCCTGGAAGAGTTTGGTCCTGCACTGCTAACAAACAAGATTTTTCCTGTCTTGGATCAGATCTGCAGGGGCTGCAACCTTCAACACACAGACACAGAAATCAAACTTCTAAAAAACAATGCTGTCTAAAGTTAGCCAGGATTTTTGTTGAGTGACATGATGAGTGCCATCTGTTTTGCTGGCTGACATTGTTTCTCCATAACATTTCAGCTGTCACTTTAAGGTACTTTATATAAGACTTTCTTGTTTTTAAGTTTTCACTTTTATGTAACACATTCAGATGTCTTCCAGAACAAAGCCTGTACTCTCATAAGGCTAGTTTATTTTTACAAAGATACTTAGAGCATTAACTGAGCCATGGCTCTAAGTCTAATGCAAACACTTGCATCTGTTTGTTGTTTGTTTGTTTTTTTTTTTTTTTTTTAAAGAACACAGGAGAAAAGACTACTAAAATATATTAACTGATCTGACCAGTGGTGTGCATCATACTTTGTCAATTCTCTCCCTCTATATATATTTCTTTTAAATAACCCAAGTGCTTTTTCTAGGCTGCTTCCCATGTTTTAGTTCAATTGAAAATTTAAACTAGACATTTTAATCTTCAGATTGTTATACAGCAGTGCAAACATATTATCTGCTCCAGCACGTGATTGCATGGAAATGTACACAGTCTATAGGATTTATAATAATTTCCATGACTTTTGTTGAACTTTAAGTCTATTAGAGAACAACTACAAAAGACCTCCTGAATTTCTGGATATGGTATTTGTTACCACCGAGACCAAACAAAACTTACTCTGCAAAAGGATGCTGCTATATATGCTTTCACCACCCTACCTGCTGTTAGCAACTTTAAATTCCTCTTCACAACAAAAAGCAAGTATGAAGCATACAGACAGTGTAAAGCGTGACCACAGGCATCACTGAAAGCTGAAGAACTGGAGACTACATGCAAACAAGGAAAGGTGCAGGCAGTAAAGTCCGTGAAAGTTTAAGCTTAAATTGGATGTGTACTGTCAATTTGCAGAGCAAAGAGGTGGGAGCACCTTTCTCCTCATCACACAGAGCTTTCATGAGTGCAGCTGCAAAACAGCATTCAGGCTCATGACAAGGCAGATGTGAATTGAAGACAACAAACTCAGGATAAAACAATGCAAGCTGTAAGGCTTGAGTTAAACAGGAAGAGTGAGAGAGCTAAAAACGTGCAGCTTGTCTAAACAAGAGCAAATAATTGAGAGTTTCAGATATTTCTGGAAAGCTTAAAAAAAGGGGGAGAGACTAGCTACAGTACTTCCATAAGTGACAGGCTTAAATTATGAGGTAGAGGATGAAATTTAAAAAGGAAACATTACTGGCTTGTAGTCCTGAAAAAAAAAAAAATTAAAAAAATTAAAATCCTGACCTTGAGATATTATTGGCTGTGGTAAATCCCCTGTGAAGAAAGGAACTGCTGGCCTGGATCGCCAGCAGAGAGCGTGCTGGAGGAGACAAACCCTCTCTGGTTTGAGGGGGACAGGTTCATCTCACAGGCCACTTCTCTTTCTGTGCTTAACTTGTACTGTGGTGCTATTTTGCAAATATATCTGCATATTTGAGAGCAATTAACTATGTGACTGTATAGGAGAACTACATAATTCCTTTCACTTAATCCCAGTTCTACATTCCCGTATTCTACAGTAATAAAACTGTTAGTTGACAAACCATATAAACCCATACACTTTCTTTAAAACAATATATTTTACAAATGTCTTATGCATCAATCTGTATAATATTAGCTAAAGCCATCTTCTGAAACGATGGCCCCTTTTTTCTTACTGCTCCATTGCTGAGAAAGGATTAATTAAAAAATAAAATAAAAATATGTAACCTACAATGGAAGGCTGAAGTACAGGTCAGTTCACAGAATCACAGAATTGAAGGGGTTGGAAGGGACCTCAAAAGATCATCGTGTCCAATCCCACTGCCAAAGCAGGTTCTTTAGTGCAGGCTGCCCAGGTAGGCATCCAGATGGGCCTTGAAAATCTCCAGAGAAGGAGACTCCACAATCTCCCTGGGCAGTTAATATTGTTCTTTCAAACAAAAGATAAACCAAGTCCAAGCCCTATCTGGATTCTTTATCAATCAAAAATACCTTCAGAGTAGGTCAGGTCTTTTCACTTAAGCATACTTCATTTTGCTTGTCAAGTATCTCTTGGAAAACAAGACTATTTCTTTCTTCCATAATTATCAAAAACATTTACTTATAGACACTACTTTATAAAACAACCTCCATCAATATGTTAATAACATAAATGCATTCTGAAAATTAAGAGGAACAGAGCACACAGTCAGCTAAGATAACTTCATTACCTTTGTCTTTTCACCAATAACATTTCTCTCCAGCTCAGCTATTTTTCTGTTTAGATGATCCAATATTTCCTTCTCTTTCAGAAGCTCTGTTGTTTCAGATTTCTGTTCCCCATCCAAAAGGGCACATTCCATATCCAACTAGGAATACAAAACATTTTTCAGAAGCTGTCCAAACTAAGAAGAAATCTTGATACACATTATTTTCTGGGGGAAGGGGAGTGAGTTGTTGATCATTTACAACAGAGAAATATTTTTAAAAGGAGAAAAAGAAAACAGTTTTACTCCCACAAAGTTAAAAAGAGATCACAAAACGGAGAAAAAGTAAAACTGCAACGTAAAACATTGCAAAATAAAGTCCAAACCAACTTTAGCTTGAAGATTCTTTTTTGAAGTTTTTTTTTGTTTGTTTTCTAACTCTTCGCCTCTGTGCTTCCTCCTGTTATGATACTATACCAAGTATCTGTGCCCAGGCTCTGTAGGAAACCCTTTTCGAACAGCTGTTTCTTTCCTGTTGCTGATAATTGGAATAAGCACAACCCAAATGCCTGACCAGCTTAGTCTGTAACTGTGAGATTCCACAAGTCAAGAGACTGCCACATAACCTTGCCACCATAAAGACAAGGAGGTTTAATAGGAAGTTATCTCACTTCCTTTCTCTTTAAAGGGTCACATGAGATACCACTATAAAACACCCAAGTGACACAAGGTATTTAGATCAATTGAGTGACCATTCAGCAAGCAAGATTGTTCTAATTCCACTTAGGAGTATAATGGTTACAGCTGGGAAAGGCTAATCTGAGCATGACAATCATCCCCCTGCTAGAGAAAAACAACCTTCACAGTAGGAGACTACCATGTCTGTGATTGTGCCTTACTCTGGCGAAGAAGCGCAGAATACAAAGACTATGTACGTGTATGTGTACTTACCAATCCTATCTGTGGTATGTGGGCATACCTAAGAAGCAAGACATTTAAAACCAAAACATGTCTCATACCTCTCTCGAGGATTCGTCCATCTGGTCATTTAAATCTTTGATCTTCTGTTCAAGTTCTTCCAAGTTATTTAGTATTACTATGCGCTCCTCCTCCAGACGAGTGAGCTCCTGCCCTCTTTGCTCATCGCTCATGCATTCTGGTATCTGCAGTTGCACATTACAAGAGGTTTATCAGAAAGAAGTTGAACACCGTGTTTCCTTCCCTCTTTCATATTGTAGTCATTTTAGACAAGTACTGTGTTGCTGGTTTTGAACCTGTTAGTTATTTCCTATCTACTATATTGCTACCTCTATATTTAGAATGTGTAGAAGAGAAATAAACATGACACTTTACATCCAAGCTCTGGAAGTAAATACTGTACTGAGCAGAAAATACTATTCATGCTATATGAATTATTAATATTTAACATTTGAGAACTCTTTACATGCTGTGCTATTTAGCTTGTAAAAATCTGATTTATCTCTTAAAAGAGATAGATGATGATACTTTTTATGTAGACGGCGGCTGTTCATGTAATAAAAGCCAGGATGTAAAATAGGACATTTCTGTAGCCAACCATCAAAAGGGGCAGCTTCTGTGAAACAGGGATGAAACTCAGTCCTATGCTTAGCCATCAGGAGTCAGTACCCTTTAACATGGCTCTTTTCATTGCCATTAACTTACTAGATAACTGTGCCAATAATTAAAAAACATAATTAAGAAAAATATCAGTGATCTCATTAGAGCAGCAAAGGCTAGATCAAAGAGTATTGAGTTTCCAAAGTATTCTTCATGTTCACCTGACCCCAGGGGCTCGCGATCAAATTACTTTTGTAAGGCTGCTCACTCATTGTCTCCAGCCTGAATTAGAAGCGGGCTGTGTTCAGGGCTTTGCATTAACCACTGGACCACACAGCTTTGCTCTAAAGAGGCTCAGGTCAGCTACTGAATGGCTATTCTGAGAGCAGGCACGGCCAAATTATCGTGGACAAATCTGATCTCAGTACTTTAAAACAATGAGCTGTGTACCATTAACACAGTTGCTCTTTTACTGCTTTGCTCAGGACTTAGCAGGGCACCCTTTACAATGAAGGAATGGCATTCCTTGATTAGCAGCAGTAATCCTAGCAGGAAAGCCTCTTTTTGTCCGGTATCCTGCTCGGATAATGCTGACATAACATCTTCAATTTCAACCTCCTAATAAGGATTTAAAATAGCCTCTGACTTGTTGGAAGAAAGAAACAAATGGGAAAAAAATGCAAGACCACAGGAACTTGTAAATGAAATGTTTCACCACCTTTCAAACATGGAAAGACCTGGTAAGACCAAATAAAACCTTAATGCTATGTTTCTGTTTAACGTAACTTCAAATTTGGATGACAGATTTCCAAAGAGATACCCCTGTATAAGATTAAATGTATTTCTATCATGCTTCTCTATTCTTTTAAACATACTCGCTTCTATGGACTAAGCTATGTGTAGAAGTTAAGCGGAAATGAAATACAATTCATGTAAGGCATGTAAAAGGGGAGAGACAAAAAATACTTTAAAGGCATGACAATGTTAAACAGAAACCTGCTTTTATGTCTCCCGTTGGCCTCACTAAGCTCTTCACTCTAATTATTGGAAATACTTATCAAGCACATGAGCACACTGCCTTTCCCCAGAAATGGCTGCACTGCTCATCTGGCACAAGAGAGCCCGAGCGCTGACCCAGAAGGGACCCTGGAAGCTGCTGCTGCTCTCCCAGCTGAAGCAGAATGCTAGGAACACCGTTATCTCAATTTCTGAAGGACAACTCCCCTTCGTGAATGAAACAGCAAGATGGAGAGAGGGAAGAAACTGCATCATAGCAAGCCTAGGAGCTGCGTTCATTCCTTCGTGTGCCAGGAGGCAAGCTGCCACTGCACGCCCCATGAGAGGCAGCAGCTGATTTGACAAGCAGCTTGGGTCCAGCCCAGGGAGAGTCAACAGGAGAGCAAAATCAGCTCAGGCGAATCCTCTTCACCTCCTCTGTAGCTATTCTGGTTTCCAAAAGAGAAAATACCCTCTTACAGGAAACAGGAGCCTCAGTCTAGGAGAGTATGGTAGCACTTACCTTATTTCCTCTGTCTCAGCACAGCTCTAAGCAGGACTCCTGAAACCTTGCTTATTTAAGTAGCCTTAAATTGTTCAGACAAGTCATTCTTTCTTCCAAAATGCTAAAGTGCCCCCGAATCCTACATCCCTCAGAAAAATACTTCTAGTACCATCAGCTTTCACAGGAAATGAAACAATCAGTCACTGGGTGCTAAGCTCTAAGAGCTCTGAGATAAATTCTTCTGCCTAAACCATCCCAACTGTGATCCCTGCTGTGAAAACCAACTTCCAGAGGAGGAGGATTTCAAGCCATCTACCTGAGGCTGTACTATTTCTTCCTACCCAGCATTACCTTTGGTGTGATACTTAGGTATGAAGATTCAGTGGAATCCTTCAGGAAGCCAGGAGCAGCTAAAGGAGGAGGCTTCATGTTTTCGTTGAAGTGCTCATCAGCTCTCAGCCCTCGGGAGGAAAGGAAAGACGTGGTGCTGCGACTGTGGTTACTTGGTTCCGAGAAATCTGAATCACTTGCAGATGATTTCAAGTGGTTTCTAAACCTCGTTTCCAGATTCATCTGCGAATCTTCAAACACAGAGTCCTCATCTGATAGCTGAAGCTTTTCAAGTTCTTTGTTAATTTTCTGAACATCGGCAACCGTTGTAGTTGCAGTGGGGTCACTGTCAGATTTGGAGTATTCTGCACACAAATTGAGGATCGTCTCCAGCCGCTGGCGTTCCTAGTTCAAGGAAAGATAACAGCACTAAGCTTCTTGTGTGAGCTAAAGTAAAGATGAAGTTAAACAATATGCTGCTTATTTTTAGAGTGACAGATTAAAGTCATCCAATTCCACGTACACCTTTAACGTTCAGAGAGAGTAAACAGATCTACGCATATAAATTACAGTGTAGGACAAAGAATCAACATGGAAAAAAAAAATAAGAAAATAAAAGTGCATTTAACATAACTGAGTATCTATTTATATTAAGACACCTGCTTCTCTTTCAAATGTAGAAAAATAAGATTAATATTGTACATTCTGGTTGCTGTAACCATACCTGATTCGCATGTATGTGTCCAGCAAACTTCACCTATTATTCTGTTTCATACTTATGCTATGTGCCTGTCACGCTGCAAAATATTGCAGATTTTCCACAAATTCATTAATTCCTGACCTTTTTGGATTCTCTGTTATGTTAACATTGATTTCCCCTTTTGTGAGAGAATTATTCCACGATTTGAAACACGCCATTTTAGGAGCATGAACAGAAACATGAGGCATCACATCTAAAATACAACCAATGTCCAACGCACAGAACTGGGGGGGAATCTTTATTTACCAGTTCCCCCAAACTCCAAACACATTCACATTTCGAACTTGACAATCTGCATAGCTGTGCCAGTTTGACCTGACACACTTCAAGTTGCTATAAACATAAATTCCTGGAAGGCTTCTAGATCTCTAGGATACTTTCTGAAAAGTACCAGAAAGCTGCACTTGCTTTATTTTGCTGTACACAGAGACTCGCGTAACTTTTACTTCAGAGGAAAGTGTTTGAGCTTTTCATTTTTAAGAGGTGCTGCTTTTACGCTATTTCATGTTCCTTTTGCTAAAGAAGAAAAGTAATGTAAATAAAAAATTGCTTACCATAAGTCTATTGAAAATTCTGCCAGGGAAAAAACACCACCGTGAAAGTTTCATGCTTGGCATTAATCCCTGCACTAATGACCCCATTCCTTATTTCTAGGAAACCCTTCTTTTACCCACATTCAGAAAGCAAGCCACCGCACTGAAATCCTCAGCCTCCCTCCCCAAGCAGCACTGCAGATGTACGCAGTGCCCACGCTCTACCTGGCGTTACATTTGCAAAGCAGCCACTTCTGGTGGTCCTAACGCTCCCCGTGCACAGCGAGTGATACGAGACGGCTCAAGCAGAGCAGCGAGGGCTCTCCCTGCGGCAAGCCACTGGAATCTCATGAGAACGTAACACCACTTCACAGGCACACGGCTTCTCGGAGAGTCACAAGAAAATCAGGCGGCTGTACGCACCACGCGCTCCCCGGAATCACTTGCAGTTAGCCGCCGAGCTAGGTCTCCATCCTTCGGAAAAAGCCCGAGCCCACACGTCTCCAAGCCCTACCCGACCCAGAGCTTCTGCCGTTGGGTGGGTTTCGTGCCCCTTGCCCTGCGTTGGCAGTGGCAGAGCTGAGCTGCCCCAGGCACGGAGCCCTGCAAGCTCAAACTTTCCACCGAGCGGGCCCAGCGGATTCCGCAGTCGGCCCCCAACCCCAAACGACCAGCATAATTATAACCCCGCTGAGCCCTGCTCCCTCTCTGCGACTCGTGCCAGACCCTCAGCCCGCTGAAGCCGTGGCCCTCGCTTGTGGTGAGCCTTTTGGCCACAAGACCCAATTCCTAAAGTGCTGTGCAAGCACTGGCCAGGAGCGCCGTCAGCGATGATGGTGCGACAGCACCAGGCCTGGCCCCTCGCTACGATCCTGATGGTTATGGATGGGAAGCACAGCCTTAGGATATGAAGGGATATATCGCCACAGGATATATCGTGTTACCCCAGGCCAGCCCTTCATCCCTCCAACAATGACGGGGAACAGCAGGTTTAGGTTTTCAGGCACAGCTGCTGCTCATCCCAGTCCGGGCACCAGGTAAGGAGCTCTCCCCGCAAACCTCTCCTTTTGCGAGCAGCCCTGCAGAGGGATCCTTCCTTCCCCAAGTCCCATGCAAAACTCTACAATCGCAGGAAAACTTCTGCCAGGCTTCAAAAAAGTCCTGCTGAACTTCCAGACACGTGATCGAAATGCCGCTACCTCTCACTTCTATTTTGACATGTACCGAGAGGCTTACGGACAGGAAGCTGGGTGGCTATTTTATACACCCTATTCTCATCGGTTCGTCTCGGCCAGCTCGCTCCAGCTCCAGCACACCTGCATTTAGCTGTTCCAGTGTAAATTTCTGAGTCAGGCAGCTAGCTAGGAATGCACCCCTGTAAGAAAAATGCAAGAGCAGGAGAACACGAAAAGTTCAAATGGTAATTTTTGTGATTTTAATTGTGACACCAAACATGGTGGAGAAAAAAGGCATTCCCAGGGAAACAATTTGGTTTAAAGTTGGTTCTGCTGGGAGGCAGGGCTGTTGAATCAAGCCTTTTGAGTCCGCTTTTGGTATGCTTCCCCAAAAATGCCCTTTCTAACAGACTAAAACATCTTTGTGTTCATTCACTGGATCTTTTACCTGCTGTGACAAGGGGCACAGAGGTCTCATGCTCTTGCTACCTTGGCAGCTTTGCCAAAGCTACGTGTATGTGCCACGTCTGAATGCCTGGAAATTTAGGTGCTGAAGGAGGATGGGACAAGGGGTTAACAACCTTCCTCTGCTACCACTTAATAATAACATTAGGACACATCCCTGGTGCCCTGTGAAGAAAAATATTCTGAAACAGCGGAGATAAATAACTCCCACTCATTTAAAGACAACTACATCAGCAGCTGCTGGATTTGTCACACATTGTATGGATTTTACACATGCGTGGAGGTCGTGTCATATCTAGGTATCAAGGCAGGATGGGGTTAGTCAGCTGTGGCAAGCAGGAAGCTTTTCAGCTAAGTGCCATTAGCAACTGTATAACCCAAGATTTCATTAAAAATACATGTGCAGCCTGTCCTTTGTGACTGGAGCTAACAAGGTTTGTGGCTACTCAGCGGCTCCCTTTGTCTGAAGAGGAGGCTGCCCTTCCCAGCTCCCATTGCTCTTTAAAAGCCTCAGGGGCACACAAACACCTGGATCCAACACAAAACGTCTGAGCTGCAGCAAGTCAAAAAAGGACAGGGAAATAAGGCAGCAGGAACAGAGCAAAGACCCCAGGCCTTCTTACTTACCAACATGTTCGGCACCCTGCAGGCAAGGGGCAGGAGGAAGGCTTCTCTTTCCTCCCTGTTTTTTTAAGGAAGTGCTGATTGCACACCTGCCTCAGATTTGGAGACAGATGCTTGTTTCCAAGCCAGACTGTCAACAGGGGCTGAGAGCAGCTCTCCTGCTATCGTGCCCCTTCCCTCTCTAACCTGTGCCACTTTCTCACTTCAGCCTCAATTATTCTACTGTTTAGTCCTTGTTTTGCTATGTTTAGTCTTCTGGCTACAAGGCTATCAGCAGCAGCCCCGAATTCGGAGAAAGCTCTTGTGTTTCACATTCGTTTTTCCTGGCGGATGCCCAGGGAGCCTTTCCCAGCAGGGACCTGTAAGGAGGTGAGCTGCAGAAGGAGAGACACAGCCCCAAAGAGCAACACACCTGATCCTTGCCTCCCTGTTACAGGCACAAGAGAAATGGAGAGACAAGTCAGACAGCTCAGGGGCAGCCTCCTGGCAGGAACCTTGTGGAGGAGCTTTTGCAGAGCCCGTTTCCCCAGTAACACCAAGGACAGGAGCTGTAGAGCACTGCTCAACTTCTGTAATTAAAAGCAGGTCTACTGAAATTCATTTCTTCCCTTCTCCCTATATATAGCTCCGTTTAATAAAACAGAGCTGCACAAATTAAGTACACTAAATCCACACTCTGGATTATTAAAGATTCCACAGAAAAGTTCTGGAATAATTGAAGTAAAAATTTACCGAGTTATCAGTGTTAATTATATCCTGCAGGGGACTTGTTTGTTTGTTTTATCCTACTATATGGCACTTGTTCATTTATTAAACTAAACTGTTGTTAAGTAGCTAGTCTATAACACTGCAGAGACTGTCCGACGCTAGCTGTGGGAAAAAGTATCCTGACCCAGCCTTTATCTCCTTGGCTGGGGTTCCTCTAAGAGCTAAGTCAAGTCATTTACACTTCATGTTTAAAGGATCTATAAAAAGACAGTGCCAAAATAAATTTATTAAATATGTATATGAGATTTTTCCAAGCTATATGGAGATTTATATAAGCTCTACGAAGCACAGTTTTAAAGCAGTACCACCTTGAAAGTTCCCAAATATTTCCATTTAATTTTCCCCTCACACGAGGGCATCTGACTAAATTGTAATGAATGAATGCAAAGTGCTTTCCTGACTCGGGGTAATTCTGTATTACTTCCTACTTATTGAATAAACTTAATGAAATTCAATGCTCTTCCGACTGCGCAGACTGTGGAATAAGCTCTCCTAATTCTATTACTGCTTGTTAGGTCATTGGTCACACAAGCCGAAATCCCTCCCAGCACGATTCCTGCATCCCATAAAACTCCATTTACGAGCATATGCTTTAAATCCGTACCGGCAGCTGGGCTGTGAAAGGTATCATGTAAATGCTGAGCAGGTCGTTTCTGGGTAGCTTCCTCCATCTAGGGGAAAGGCAGTGTACTGCCAAAAGCCAGCAGTAGAAAACCGAGGCTGGTGCTATTCATATGGGAGGGTGTCAAACAAAACAGATGGCATTAATATCTCCCTGGCTCTGCTGGCCGTGCCAGTCCACTGCCGACCTCCTCACGGGCTGGGGAGAACAACCGCCTTTCAGTTCCAGCAGCCACGACAATTTGCCTTTTATCTCAGAGAGGGGAAAAAAAGAATAAAGATTTCCTCTTTGAACAAGAAATAAAAAACACAAACAGCTGACTGAATCTCATTGCCTATTCTTAGATCCCAGTGTTAACTCTTTTCCTTGTTTATGAGGCTCGCAGGCAATCCTCAGCAATAGCTCGCTGTTGCATCTACTTGTGTAAAACTTGGATCAACATCCGCCCGGAGAGATGTGGCACCCGGCCAGCCCGGACAGAGCCAGCAGGAGCAGGAGCAGGAGCAGGAGCAGGAGCAGGAGCAGGAGCAGGAGCAGGAGCAGGAGCAGGAGCAGGAGCAGGAGCAGCGGCCCCAGTGTTCAGCTGATTTTGGTGAAAGGCACATGGAGAGGAGACTTGAGGGGGCAACATCAAATGCTATGCACGTACATATGTGTCTTCCCTCCGGTGCATAGGGACACATTACAACTCAGATGTTTTAATCACTCCAAAAAACTGCACGGAGCATTTCCACTGTTTGCAGAATTTTTTACAATTCCATGTATATTTGTCTGGGCGATGACAGCAGATCACTTAGTTTCGTATGCAGACAGTAGCAGGAACTCAAAATGCAAACCTCCTGAGGGGCCTCTGTCACTTAAAAAGCAAACTAAGCACAAGTAAAACTCACAGAATAATTTATATGGGCGAAAAAAAAAAAAGGCAACAACAAAAGGAGTAAAAATAAAGAGAAGAGACTGAGAGCAGACACCAGGGCAAACTCTAATGTGCACATGAGCTTTGCCAAGAATTTCAGAGGTGAGCAGCAGCTGGCAAACATGAGGCCCAATCCAGCCCTGTGCCAGCAGGGTGGCCGCAGGGGCAGCACTGGTGCCAGCTGCGCTGCTCTCCGCTCAGCATCTGGCTCGAGGAGTGGCCTCATCCTTCTGAGGAGTCTCCGAGCAGTCCTACATTTTCCTTCTGCCTGCCTTGCTTCAAAGGCACAGCACATTACAGTCTAATATTTATGCTTAAAAGGACTGGGCTTTCCCTGCCGTTCCCCCACCAGACACTCAGTCTGGACTTTTACCCATCCCCGAGAATGCAAACCATTTGGGTTTTGCCATCCAAAGGCACTTATTTGGTGGTTGTGGGATTTCATTTATCCCACACACACCCTGCTCCCCAAAACAGGCCTGAGCAGACCTGGATCCCCATCCATGTCACCTGCCATAAAAATCAGACAAAGGTGTGCTTTGGAAACTCAGGCTAGATACATGAGGATCCTGTCAAGCCTCCAATCACTTAAAATGACAAAAATAAAACAAACAGGACAGCCCCTAATGTACAACAGGCTGATGTGCACTTTGTGGAGGAACATTAAGAGACTTGGCTTTTTTTTTTTTTTCAACCAAATATATTCCTTCCTCTCAGAAATTTGAAAACCTATTTCTGGGGTTACTCAGACCCTCAAACCACTGGAAGGAGGCACTCTCCTGCTCTGCAACCCTTCAACCAGATACTCAAAAAGGAGGAAAAAACAGTACTGAGGAATACTGAGCAGGATCCTGAAAAGAAGATGAACTTTCTTCATGTCCAAATTGTACAATGCACACAAAACCTTATGCTTTTTTTCAAAAGCTCTGACATGCTTGGAAAAACACAAGGCAAATTCACTTTTTAAAGAACCAAGACATGAAGGAAGTATTGTCCCAAGAATAAAGAAATAGCAAAGGCAAAAAAAAAACCCGTAGCCATTACATCCATGTATAAAATGAGAACAATTTTTAGCATTACTGAATACAGAAACAGCCCCATATCTCCAGTGCCTCACTGCAAAAAACGCTGTTCTCTTTGAAATATAAATATACTCCCTGTGTTGTCTTTCATGACTGATCACCGCTCAAGTTTTACATCGCTGCTGTCTGGAAGGCCCTCTGATAACACGTCAGTGCCACTTGGCACACACAGAACATGACGACTGGGAACAGCGAGGAGATTTCAACATGGAGCGATATAGCAGCAGGGAGAGAGGGGGAAATAACTCCTGAGCACTTCTGATGGTAGTTTTCCTTGGCTGTGTGAAAACATAACCTTCAGGGGGTCTGCAACCCCTGCTCCCTCACCAGGTCTCCTCACCCTCTGTCCTGGGGGCACAGCGTGTCTTCGTGGCCCACCAAGCTCCGCCATGGGCTCTGGGGCTGTAGGTGAGCTAGACAGTGGCAAGAGCCCAAACCTATTAAGACCGGAGTCAAAGAACACATCCAAAGTTAAGGTCTCAAGGTGAGAGTCCTGTAGTGACATAGGTCAGTGCCTAAGTGGATAACAAAATCAGTACAGTATGAATGCAGGTTAGCAGGGCCAAGGCAGTCACTGCAAAAACTTTGAAGAATTACCAAGTATCACCTCAGGGAGTTTCAATATGAAACTGTTTCTTCCCTCTTTGACTATTCACAAGATATTCTTTTTCTTTTACCTAACAGTTGTTTCAATAACATGTACAAGTTGTGCCTTACTATCAAGTATAATTCAGGGCTGAGGCGGTGTGTGATTTTATGTTGACTACAGAGTTTTGCAGCTACTGCACAAAGACAGAAGGTCTGTCCCCTTCTGCTACTCTCCATTCAGGGGAAGGGAGAAACAAAAATGCCTGTATTTTAATGCAAATACTCAGGAGGTAAAACTACAACCAAGAAGAGAGAACTCTGATGACGGCCGTCGAACCGACCCCAACGCCTACCTGGCTCCACAGCACAGCAGACAGGACTCTGAGCAGCTTGCAGTGGAGACAAGTTCATTTTACCCACTCACCATCAAACACTGCCATCAGCTGAAAGAGAAGTGTTGGAACCCTGCAGTGCAAATTGTGGGGTTTCTGCACACAGACGTTTTAGCAAAGCCCACAGGATGAACGAACACAATTTATGTGGGTTACAACGTATTTTGTAGGATGGTTGAACAGCACTGTCCGTGTGAGCTGTAACAGCAGCATGCCACTTAATCATTAGCTTCATGGACTGCAGTAATAAACAATGCATCTGACGTCAGTGAAATTTGAATTTCAAAAGGCAACAGCTTATGTTTTGCTATACCCTCCCGATGGCTAGATCTGGAAAAGACATTTTGCCAACACCAGCTGCCACGAAAAGCTCAAAGGGGAAGAAAAAATTACCAGGCGTTCCATCTCCTGCTCCCGAAGCCGCTCCTCCCTCTGCCTCCTGTGGTAGTCCATGAGGTCCTCTCTCCCCGAAATGGAGCTGATGCTGTTCTTCCGCTCTCTCAAAGAAGTCTGCAGTGAGTTGGGCGTCTGTCTGTAACTTTCCAAATCGGTGTCATCAAATTCCATGGAACTGGTGGAGAGGTTTCTTCTGACAGAGAACGATCTGTCAAAATCCACAGGGGAGAACGAACTACTGGGACTTGTTCCTGAGAGTCCAAGTCTATCAAAATCATCTGGAATATATGAGGAAGAAGATGCTAAAAGCATTTTTTTAGCGATTCGAGGGCTTGCAGGAACACTGAGAGTCGAACTAACGTAGGGATTATTCCCAGAGACAGAACTTGCATGTGGTGAAACCCCTGAGCTGCACGAAGAAAAATTCAGGTAATTGTCAGCATCTAAAGCATTCTGAGGTAGATCTTTTTCTCCAAGTTTTTTCCTTTTAGTATTACCCAGAGAGTTTCTTGGGGGCAAACTTAATGGCATCAGCTGGCTTTCTGTTGATTTATGAAGCCTGGGTAGGGAACGGCTGTACATTCCCATATGACTCAGAGATCCACCAGAGTATTTCCTAGGTCGCGAACCCAGCGTCTCCATCATCACATCCTTGTGTTTAACTGGCTTTGCATGAAGGGCTAGGCTGTCTTCAATATTCATCCTCCTGCCCTGCTTCGGGCTTGAAGGCATACTGGCTGCCCCTGAATTGCTAACAGGGGAAAGCATCAGCTCGCTCCCTGAGCTGCCATTCCACATTGTGAGAAGAGAGCCCGAGATCTTCTTCGTGTCCAGCATTCCTGGGAAGTAGACATTGTCATATGATTTGTTTTTCTGGCTATACTTGGAGTAGTAAAACTTATCCATGTGCCCAAGAGATTTTTCATTTTCTCTGTTGGCATGAATATCAAAGTCTGTCCTTCCTAAACTGTACCCGCTGAGGGATGGAGATGTGCCCGATACAGAGCTCAAATGCTTTACAGAGAAGCTTTTATCTGGAAGATACGGACTTTCACAAGGGAACAGCTTGCCTCCTTGAATTTTGGTAACAGAGTGTGTGTTTTTAACACTGGTGGAAGGATTGGGTTTAACTGCCACAGGTTGCGAAAGGGTTAAATAAGAACCAGCATAGTCCCCGTTTGTTTTAAATTTGAGACTTGATGAATATTTCTTCGTGTTGAGGTTTTCCATAATATCCTGGAGACCATTTTCAAGGGAATTCGCCACAGAACCCTTTCCCAAACTAGTATTTTGTAATTCCATCTGGTTTTGTGTGTGGCTATACTCTGCCATAATCTTACTGGAATCTGTAGGGAAAACAAGAAGAAAAAGTTCTTAGCAAACAAGTAAGTAGCTTCTTGCATACACATGCCTGCATACGGTCTTCAAAAGAACATATTCAAATCATTAGCACGCTTGTTATAAATGTGTCTCAGATCATTAGACAAAGCGGGTTATAAGCAATCTTCCAATCTCTGGTTTTGCTAAAATTGTAGAGTGACAGGAAAAGAAAAAAATGGTTGACAGACATCACCAAATTCACATTACAAACCAGCAACACAGTTATGAAGAGACTTGACTCTTTGTTGTCCTATCCATTGCTGGACTCTGTGGCTCGCAGTTTTTATAAGCCTGAGCCTCCTAAGATGTCCATGTGGTAAGGAAGCATTATTGTCCTGTGGTTTTGTTTTCTTTTGTTTTTTGTTTGTTTGTTTTACAGACAAGGAACTAAGGTAGAGAGAGAAGATACAAAACCAACAGCAGAGAAAAGAATTGAATGCAACTCTTCCAGGGCTCAAGATACAGGTGCTGTTCTTGGTCACCTTTTCTTTCATGCAACTAATTCATTTGAGCCCCAGAATACATGTACTACTAAATTCACTAAGAGTTTGTTATCCTTCTGCTTACTCTGTGAATCGTCATGCAGAGCTTCATGGAAAAGTACAAAACTGAGGCCTGTTTCTCAAGGTGTTTCAGCTCAGTGCTTAACATTCTTAAAATAGAAAGTCATGTAACTACATCTGCAAAGAGCATTTTAGTTAAAAGATAGCCCCAAGGTAGTATAATGCTAGGCTCTATGACTTCATCCAAAACAACAGCAGCAATCACATGGCCGTTAAAAACACTAACAGGGGCTTCAGTTTCCAGGTCCCTAACATAAGTTCAGAATGGTAACTTATATTCTGAGGAAGGACAGAGACTAAAAAGCCCTTTGTTGTGCTGAACGTTATTGTTCTCTGACATGCCAAGCTCCAGCCTACAGCGCTGAGTCCCACTTTGCAGAAAGCGGAGGAAAGAATTCAGCTCCTGACAGCATCAGTCACTGCAGGAGACAAACACACCCCAAGCAGGCTTTCCCTTGAAGTAGAAATGGCACCATAAACATTTCCAGCAGCTCTCTGGATGTGCTTTGAACTAATAAGGCAACCACTCTTCAGTGTCAGTTCCTGCAGTGCCACTGAGCGCTGCCTCTGGGAACACGGGTCAAACCTGGGATTTGCTCTTGGCTCAGTCACTTTCCACTTGTGATTTCAAGCCACCTCGTGAGAAACCTAATCCCAGTTTGCCACTCTGCACGAAAACCTAACATCCTAGCATGCAAAGTGCTTTTAAAATCCTCTGAGGTGATACTTTAATCCTCTTCTGAGTACCACTTCAAACAATTATATGAACCCAGACACACACAATCTGGATTCCTGCCCCACACTGCAGCTGCAGTGCAGAACTGAGATGATCCAGTTTCACTGGGGTTCAAACATCTGGTGGAAGGTGGCAATGCATACTTTGAGTGGGTCCCTGTTTCTCGGACCTTTGTTGCTGACAAGGCAAAAAAAAATGGATTACTGTCCAGGGCATCATTCAATACCCATCTGTTCCAAGAGCTTCTGGAAACAAGCTCTCACTCCACACAAACTATGGTGAGTCTCAGTGCCTAACAAAACGTTCTCCTCAACTGGTAGGGAACAAACCCGTAAGTTTAAGAACAAACGTAACTGTCATTAATAGCATAAGTGAATATGCAAAAGATAAAACGAGTTGGCATTAAGGCAAAAAAAAAAGTCTTCTTGAGCATACCTGGCTAAAAATGTGTCAACTACAAGTTCTACTAGTAGCAGAAAACATTGCCTTCCAGATTCAGACCCAAGCCTCAGGTTTACCACTAAACAGAATGTAACGTTTTTTTATGCTGCCAATCATTTAATTTGCTATAATTTTAATGCATTCATTATTGATGATCCAACTCAGTTGCCTTTGAACAAATACATTCACAGGACTCCCTATCACACTATCACTGCGGTGAATACCTTTCTTATAATGTGACATTTTTACTTGACATTTTTAACTACTTTCACATGTTTTGACGAACGGCAATGATGAAGTTAAAATGCGCAAAAGGAGGAATGTGCCCCATGTTCGACAAAACTCTGTCAAGACAAAGTCATCAGAAAAAGATCAAGCTCTCGTCGTGTTAGTGGTGTTATAAGGAAGGACAAGATATAAGAGCTATTCGAGAGCACAGATAGAGCGCATGATGTATATGCCTTGACTCTTACATCAAAAATATACTGTCCAAAACATTAGTTCAACACAGCTGAAGTTCAACTGGTTTTGCATAAATTCCACTGACTCCTATATAAATAGCTTAGCAGACACATTAATGGGACATTAATAATTGTTTATTACTCCCTTGCAACACCAGTAGGGCACATTTAATCCTGCGAAGACTAACTGCTTTTGCCAAAAAACAAGTTAGCTCATGGAAACTTTCAGGCCTGTTCACCACAGCAATGAAGGGTTCATTGTACTTTAAATCCAAACAAGTACAGTAAAAGAGGTCACAATACCTTCATGTAGCCACTTGGATTCAACTTTTCTTGACGATACCTCACGCCAATTCCTCCAAGCTCTCAGTTCCAACACCACAGTGGCCGCAATCATAAGGTTAAACCCCAACTGGACTAGAGCACATGTTTAACTGAACCTTAACTTCTACCCACAAGCCATATCTTGTTTGGTTTGTTTATTTTTAGGGCAATGCTTGGGATGAGGCTTTATGAATAAGCCCTGATTCGTTACATATTCTGGCTGATGCTGCCTTCACATGCAGTCACAGCAACTGGGGCAGAGAGTTCCAGCATGTGGCACGTACAGGATCCATCCTGCCCCAAGGTCAGCCTGAGCTTTCACTTGGTAACCTTCAGCGCACACTGCAAGGCTCCTCTGCTTAGCAAAGTATTTACTGCCTGGAGCTACACAGGAGGAAATTCTTCTCTTTTTTTTTTTTTTTTATTTTTTTCCTCATTCCTTTCTGTTTCTGTGCTTCCTAAGTTCTTTAGCTGGGGGTCACTGATATCTAGTCCAGCCAGACATTAAACTGATGGTGAAGGTTTGGCTGTCTGCAGTGTGTCTGTCCAGCTGTGGCCCTGTTTTGGCTGGTGAAATGAGTTAGATACAGAAGAAGAACAGAGCACTGATTTATCTACGGAATTAAAGGACCCAAACCAGTAATAAATCCTGAAAAATCTCAGTAAATTTACAAACAAACTCAAGTTATTCTAATTGATTACCTGATCCAACATTCTGAAAGGAGATGTTACTTCTGTTTGGCATCATATTTGTCTTCTACACGATGGTTAAATCAAAGCTAATTTAAGTGAACCAGATAAATTTTGACCTGCAAATAAAGTAACAAAAGAATAAATATATTGCTTTAAGAAATGTACTCTGAGAACTTGTTTCAAGTGCACTGTACAGACTAAAAATGACTTTTCTTAAGGTAAAATTTCCAGATACAACTGAAGAAGAAACATCTTAAAAGACATTCAGAAAGTGCAACCCATGTTTAATACGGAGGCTGTGGGAAAAACCTGACTGGAGTTGTTTTATCAGTTTAAAAGCCCATATAATTTGATTTGATAATCCGCTGTTATCTGTGATTCTGACTTGGTGCAGGCAGTTACTAGTCACAGCTCCTGAGTTCTGTTTGCATTCCTGTGGTTTCCTTAAGAAATCGTTAAGAAGGTTGGACTTTTCTGCAGAAGATTTTGTTTTTGAAAGCCCTGTAGCCCAAATTCAGCCCACACAATGCCAGCATCCTGCAATCATGATGAATCCTATGTAAAAACAGGTATGCAATCCAAAACACAGAAAATATTTTGGCAGGATGTAATTTCTGAGGCTCCAAGGGAGACAGACTAGGAATGCAAAGAGATCCTTTAGAGTTTATTTTTAAAATAAACAAATAAATTGATACAGTTACAAGAGACACCTGGCTTAAATGAAATGCCAACATTGTATCCCAGCCACTTAAGACTAAAATTAAATCTAAAACCAAATATAAGATCTTTAGTGGGTTGCTCTAAAAAGATGTATTTTAAACACACACATCTGTTTTTAAAAGGTTGACAAAAAAGCTTTAAAAAAAATTGCATCAAGTGACAAAATTAATGGTGACCATCTGTAGGTCATCCTCTGTGCCTTAATTCGGGATGAGCAAATTGAAACATGAAGACTGGAGACAGATGCCTTGAGCTGCCTACAGCTGAGCCACCTATTTAACCTCAGTGGTCACAGCCTTGACACTCCAGGTCTCCACTGCACATGATCTCCATGCCAGGCCTTTTCACATCCTCCTCCCAGGAGGACAGCCCTAAAACAAGAGCTGACTGCTAACTCCCCATGGAGGGAGGCTTCCTCACAGTGCCTATGGCTTTTCTCTCACTCTGCTGCTACCTTCCCCTGCCATGCCAGCCAGCTCCAGTCTCTTACTGCCCAAATCACGTCTGTGCCAATCTCACTTTATAACACTTTCTCCCTCTACAGAGGTCACTCCTCACTCCTGAGGAGAGGTTTCTACTCTATCGAGCATCTCTGCGCACAGCGAGAGGTAGCCTCGCCCTGACAGTGCTCTCCAAATTTTGGTTTCCTGAAAGCAGCACTGCTGTCCTCTCAAGCCTTTGGGCCTGCTTCCCAGCCAGGACCAGCCTGACTCTCATTTGTCAACAAAACATCAAGCAATGGGACAGAAATGCCATTAAAATGGCCGCTAGGGTACAGTCTCGGCAGAGTGTTTGCATGCAAGGCACTACTAAAGACACTGAGCGTCCGGCCCTGTGCTCCCCAAAAAAGAGCTGAACACCCGGCTTCTTGGGACACATTCAACTTCAAAAATAAAACTCCTGACCTGTAATGTTTCACACTATTCTGTAGTTGTGCTTTCTGTTACATCATTGACCAAAAAAATAAAATATGGATAACGTGGAACGACAAGAAGGAAGAAACCGTCACTTTAAAAGGAAGAGTAAGAAGTCACTAATTTTTTTGCATGTCTAACATTGCTGCTTCATGATTAGGATGATTGGTAAGATCATTGAAATATAAAAAATAAAACTTTCCCTTCTATCTTGTACGATGATGGCTACCACTTAATCAACATGACTAATATTGAAGAGCGAACAGCTGAGAGCGGAGGATTTCTATGTAAAGATTCAATCTTCGGTTCAGTTTGGTGAATACCTCGTTTTGCTAATAGCCAGAGGGAAGAATGTCTTTTTTTTTAAGGTTAAATATTTATATGGTTCCAGCTCAAGTTTGAGAACTCATTACATGTCTCTCTCCTTAGAGAATGAGAGATCAGAGAGGTCATCACCTAACTGTAATTGGATTTCTGGGGAGAAGAACTACCAAAAATTTTCTACTGTGAAGATAAGCTGCAGACAATTAATGAATTAGGGAGTTATACAAGTGAACAGCTCAAACCCAACAGTTATCTGCTCACATGTAATCGTGTTTTTTCAGGTCAGGACTATACATGGCCTCGTGCAGAAACCAGTGAGGCTGGGTCTCGTTACTGAGCACACGCTGCACTCAGCCTTGTCTGGAATGAAGCAAAGTGACTTCATCTGGGATTTATAAAGTCATCTGAAGTGAATGTATACAGCATTACCAATCATGTTTCATCTGTGCGGTGCCCAGGCCAAATTAAGTTTTGTTTTACTAACGACCAGAAGAAACAGTGATTCATGACTCAAGCAGGCTGCGAGTCAAACAAAGGATTCCAGTTTTAAGATATTATAACGCAGGGTCGCTTTATTCCAAAACACCCATCAGCTCAGCTGAGCAGGACAGGGCTGCAGCTCCACAAAACACAGGTACAGCCCTTCTCTGTTTTTGTTCTGGAGATTTAGGGTTAAAATTAGGAGACGTTTCCTCTCAGAAAGAGCAGTCAGGCATTGGAACGGGTTGCCCAGGGAGGCGGTGGAATCACGTCCCTGGAGGCGTTCAAGGAAAGGTTGGACATGGTGCATAGGGACATGGTTTAGTGGGTGATGTTGGTGGTAGGGGGATGGTTGGACCAGATCTTCTTGGAGGTCTCTTCCAACCCTAATGTTTGTAGGATTTTCTCAGCAGGTGGGCTCTCTCCCCTTCCATTGCTTGAGCTTTGGCTGACACCTCCCTTTGGGAGAGGCTGCCATGGCACGCCTGTTGCTCTTATACTACCAACCAAGCCCCTTGAAATGCCTCAGAAATAGATACCAAATTCCTCTGACCAAAAACAAACAGTCATTTTTAAACAAAGTTCTTAAAATTGACCATCTGCCCTTTAAGGCTTCATTGTTTCTTCATTTTTGGTTTCTCGAGCAACATTACAAGCAGTTCCCGGCACCTCCTGTCCCCTCTCATGTGTCTGACATTTCTCTTCAGAAATTCCTACAGCCACCCATGGAAAATAGATGAAATTCCATTGTGTTCTGGAGACAGGAAAACCTAGACTTTTCCAACCCAAACAAAATTTGGCGAATGAGGAAGGGCCGACAGCTTCAGTGCCTGGAGATGTAAGTTTCCCACGGTATAGCACACCTGTACCCAAAAATGGGCTGCTCCATTGCCAAGTAGATTTCCTTTTTCCCACATAATCTTAGGACAGTGGACTTGCTCCTGATTAAAGCAGGGCTGTTTCTTTTTTCCCCAGACCCTGTTGATGAAAGAGTCCTGCTATGCTCACACGGATAAGAAAGTAAACCTCACGGGACTCTGTAGTCTACCTCCAAAAATACTGAAGTGTAAATCAGCCTTTCCCCAAGCCCTGAAAGCCTACTGCCAAACCAAAGAAATACATCCACACAAGACACCTGCGTAGATCAAGATGCTATACCCACGGCGTAAGGAATGAGCACATCCTTCAGAGAGACCATGGACATCTGTGCCAAAAACTGGGGAACTCAGCAAAGCTGTTATCTAAAAGTCCACTTAAACATCCCCTCCATTTCCTCCTCCTCCCCCACAATACAAGATACCAGACCTTAAGCTACAGCTAATTTCCTGCCAGCACAGCCCTGAAGAACCTTTGGTCCCTCACTTTTCATGCTATAGGTCCTGCAATACACCAGTCCTCATGGTGCAGGCAACCACAAAGTCTGGGTAGAGGCACAGGGAGCGTTAGTTCCCAAAGCCCACACTTTGGCATGTTCACCAGCACTAAAAGTCAAATATCTGTGAATCATATTTGACAAAGTCCCTTCCTTGTAAGCCTGCAGGTTTCCGATGTGGAAAAAGGAGTGGCAGAGGAAGTCACTCTTACAACTTATCTCTTCCTCTGAGAAATTATCGTGCTGGATATTGGAGAAGGAGCAGAAAAAGGGCAATGCAGCAATAACAGACAACACCCTACACAGCTTTATTCCCATAGTAAACTTCAAATATTTTTTTTAATAACTATTCCAATGATTCCAAAAATTGCACCCAAATACAAGATTTATATTTTTCTGTCCTACTGCAGAAGCATGATTCTCTCCTACTTCATACGGGCAAATGTTGTAAATGTCAAATCAATTGCTCTTTCCAGCAGACTGAAACCACATATTACTTTAATCAGGTCATGAAAACTGACAATTTTAAATACCCATCAAGAAGGAAAACATTCATTACCATGTAAATACTAGTTTGGTGATTACAAGTAGAGATTTTAAACCATTTACATAGGAGATAGACTGCTGAGCGTGTCCAAATGAAAATTTCAGTGCAAATGGTGAAGCTTTACAACTTCTGTGCCGTAACAGCTACTCTTACCTGAAATTGAAACTATTAAAGTACACATTTCAGTGAATCTCATCTCAGACCAAGGCAGCTAGTAGAGGATATTAAACCACTTACTCAATTGGCGTTATTTTAGCAGACATCCTTACCTCCTCCTTATTTTGCAATCACACAAACCATGTTTCATCTGGACTACCTCACTAAGCTAAGCTGAGGCTAGGATTGCTTTTCTAAAAGGCGAGTTCATTGTTTTCTGCCAAACAAAATCCACCAAGAGGTAGAAATGTTTTAGAAGAGATTTCTGTTAAAACAATGAACTCCTTTCTTTGTGCTGAAAAACAGGGTTGGCAGAGGACAAGCCAGCCTCAGGCCGCCGTCTTCTTTTCTCTCTTGGTACCTCTCTGGTAGCTACTCCGTTATCCAGCCTGCACCAGTTATCATCTCACACCAGCAGCAAGGAGCTCCCAAGCATTATTCTAACACTTTTGCATTAACTCTCTTCTTATTAAAAAAAAATGAGCATGTTCATGATTTGCAAACCAACACGTGAAAATTCACACAGACATTACAAACAGAGAGCTCTGTTGGTGGCCTAGGATTGCTTGTATCTAATCATGCAGACTAACAACAAACAAAACAAACAACATTTTGTGTAGTGGCAGAAGTGCATAAATACGCTCAGTTTTCATTTCTGAATCCCAGGAAATGCCGACTTTCTTGATCTAAAGTTGAGTGAAAAACAATTATGAATTCCAGCTCACGCGCATACAGGAGCAGAAAGACCTTAAAGAAAAGTTCCTTCTTTCCCATCCCACCTGACAATAAACTTGCCTTTAGGATGCCCCTAGCCCATTCAATGAGAGATTTGCCATACACAACAGGTAAGTAAGTCCCAGAAAATCTAAGAAGCTAAAAAAACTACTCAGAACAGCTCATAAGATGATTTTTTTTTTTTTTTTTTTTTTCTGGGGGGGGGGGGAGGGGAGGAATGGGAAGGATCTTCCTGGCCATCCTGACCATTTCCTCCTATCTGCCTATTACATTTTCCCACTCTCCCAGGCAACCTCTGCCCATGATCTGCTTCCCTCTGTGCTGACTTCTTTCACTGCCACTTTGTGCCTGTCAGTTCCTTTGTTAATCACCCGCCTTCAGTGCCCTCTTACTCTGACAGTTTCTGTCTCCCTTATTTCATCCGTCCGTTTCTCCTCAATTTGTCTCCTTCCTTAGACATTTACCCCATAGTTCCAAATGTCCCCCCTGGCTCTTTAGCACATCTTCTCTTTCCAGCTCTCAGGGCAGCATGTGAAAAGCCCCCAAACTAAATGTTTCACATCACAAGTGCTTGGCAAACCACATCACAGCAGCAGCAGCCCAAGTGGCTCCAAATCAGCAGGACAGTGCCCAATGTGGTTCTTGTGCTACCAAACCACGGGCCGGCCTGCCTACACAAGTGCCCTGCAGCATTTATCAGTGAGCCCCAGGATTTTGTTCCCTCGAGCGAGAAATACAAGGTGCTAGACACGCAGGTAGAGCATTTAATACAACCAAGGCAGTTAAACAAAATAGTTCATTGACGATCTGATCCTGTGTGCACGAGACTTGGAAAAATAACAGGCCTGGTCACATTTGCAGATTTCACTCCTGTACAGAGGTCTGTGGAGGACCACCTACATGGAAAAACTTCCCGACTTCCTTGGATGTGCCCCAGTGGTCCCAAACAAAACCTGAGTGGCCAGCATCTGCTCCAAGTGCCCTGAGCAGGGTATCCTCACCCAGCTGTTCAGTCGGTGCCAGGGGAAGCACCGTGTGCTACACTGGCAGTTGCTACACATCAGAATTAGCGGTTTGTTTTAACAAACGGAGATGGAGAGAACACGCCGCAAGCACGGTGAACACAGCATTAACTCCTTCATAAGCAATCAGCACCTCTCCCCCTCCCCCTTCCCCCCACTTTCATTATCACAACTTTTCTTGGGATCTTCAAGTGGAAAAGACAGACCCGTCCAAAATTTTCTGTCCTCTGAATTCAACTCCAACCTCGCAGGGGATGTGCAATCTCCATCTGACCCTTCTCCTGCTTCTTGCTGAGAAAAACACTCCACATCTTTCCTTTATTCCTTCCCAGTAACGCACAACTGGTATCTCTGCATACTTTCACAGAACCAGTCACTAATGGTATCTGATAGGCACAGATAAAAACTGATTTGGAAAAAGTGACTGCCCTTTCCGTCCCGGTTGCTGTCGGAGATTTCCATTCCCTCAGCGCGAACACGGGCACACAACAGGGCTCATTTGGCATTCGGCAGAAGGACGGGGAAGAAAGTCCCGGCGCGGAAAAGAAACCACTTAAAGCAACCGTAAAAAGGTATTAGCGGCTCCGCAAAGGGCAAGGTGTTGCTGTTTGAACACTCCAAAAGTTAATACCTCCTCTGTCACGCTCCCAGCTCGGCCTCTCCCTGCCTTTGACAGGGCAGGTAGGCGCTCCTACACCTTCTGATAACTTCTGTTCCTCCCGCATCGCTTCCTCCCGCTGTGGGCGAGCAAGCCCGTGCTCCTTGTTTGCCATCCCGGCTCCACCACGCCTCTCCCCTGGTAGTGCCTTACCTCTGGGGACCCGCCGGGATTTAGGGCAGGAAACAAGCCCAGATCAGCAAAGGGGAGAGCCGGCAAAGCTGGGAGAGAGGGACCGCGCGGCCCCAAGGGTTCACCCCAAAGGTGCTCCCTGGTGCCCGGGGATGCCGAGGGGGGTCCGGGCAGGCGCGCTGCGGGCGGCACGGGGACCAGCGGAGCACTCGGTGCCGGGGGACCACCCCTTAGAGCACTGTGCGAGCACCGCCACGGGAAAAATACAACCCCGGGCAGCTCCGAGGCGTGGGGAGAAGCCGAGGGACCGCGGGCAGGGCCGGGCACGGCGGCTGCTGCCAACAAAGCGGCACGGACAAAGACCCCGTCCTCCTCCTCCTCCTCCCTGCATCCCCTCCGCCAGGTACCTCACCCCCCGGGGGAACGGGATCAAACGGAGCCCCCCCCACCACCACCCCGTCCCGCTGCCCCGCAGCCGCTTTGTTCGCCGCCGGGGGACAGCGGGACAAAGCGCCGAGCCCCCCGCACCCCACTGCGACCGCGGGGCTCCCCTCCCTCCGAGGGCAGCCCGGCGAGGGGGCACAAACCCCCTCCTCCCCGTCCCCGTCCCGCACTCACCGCCGCTGCCCCCCAGCATCCCCGCCGCTGCGAGCCCCGGCCCGGCCCCGGCCCCGCCGCCGCCGCCTCCCGGAGCCGCCCCCCCTGCGCCGGAGCCAGCGCCGCCCCCCGGCGGGGCTCGGCCGCGGGGCACCCCCGCGGGAGGAATGGTTCGCTCCCCGCAGGCTGGGGGCGCGGGAGCGGGGCGGGACGAGAGGACCCGGGATGGGGGGGGCAAGGCGGTGGGGGAGAGAAAGGGGGGAAGCAGCGAGGGGGGACGGAGGGCGAGGGATGGATGGATGGACAGACGGACGGACAGCGGGGTTAGGGGACACCCTGCTGCTTGGTCCCCGCGCCTGGGGGGTCAGCGAGGGGCAGCTGCCGGCCCCGCGAGCCGTAGCTGCGAGCCGCGAGGCGATTTCCTGCCCCGCAGATAGCTGAGCAAACAGGGCGGCTGCCGGCAGGGCGAGGGCCCCGCTTTCCTTCGCCCGGGGCTGGGGCTGCGCTCACCTGGGAGCCCAGGCGGCTCCCGCAGCCCCAGCGCCGGAGTCAGGCTGCCCCCCGGGGCTGCTCGGTGCAGCCTGCCTTCGTGCGGCCAGCCCCTACCTGAAGAAATAAACACAGTACACCAAAAAAGAGCATAACACACCAAAAACACGTGTGCATGTATATACGCAGCCCCCATCGGGGCCCCAGCAAAGGACATAGGCTGGCGGTGGCCGTCACCATGGGTGCTTGGCCCCGCTGGCTGTCCCCGAGCAGGGAGACACGGCTGGGGAGCACGGCCAGGCCCAGGGGCGCTGCCAGGAGCCGGTGGCCTTACAGACCCAGCAGGGTGTGTTTGCCCAAGCGGCGTGCGTGCCTGGCCCGTGCTGTGTTTGTCACACAGGCTGGGGACACCGGCCCAGGTGGCTGCAGAGGTGCTGGAGGCTGCTAAGTGACAGAAGCTGCAAGGCTGGCCGCTGGGTTGCGGCTGTCAGCAGGGCAAACAAAAAGACAAAGGGGCCCCAGAGAGAGGAGACCAGTGGGAGTCAACTATACAACCAAGCATTGCTCCCTGGGCACATGTAGCACCCTCAGCTTCGTGGGGAAAGCCCCAGCAATGGGAGACACAAGCCTATATAATGGACAGTGTGGGAGAGGCCAGCCAGAGCACCCCAGATAACCATTTTGTTCACGTGCGGTGTGACCTTGCCCCCCTACCTTTATCCCTTTTTTCTTCCCAGTAAGCAAGTGGAGACTGCAGCACACACCTACTCTACAGGGGGCCTGGGCAGCTAGCATAGCTCACACAGCGCCCCACAGACGTGAAACACTGCAGAAACCGCTAACCATTTGTGTTCGGGGGCAGTTCCGATCCAGTTTGTGCCTTGCAGTTTCCAGGGGATATTTTACTTGGCTAACACCATTAGTTTACCACAGTATAAACTTCGCAATCACTCCTTAAAATCTGGAATCTATGTAGTAACACCCACAGGCCCAGAGGACATGAAAGAAGAAATGGACTTGGCTCTCCTGGTATCTACCATAGTTTACATACAAAATGACAAGCATTTGAGCGAGTTATTCTGATAGGCCAGAACCTGGCTGAGCTCTTCTGGGATGTCCGAGAGTTTCATTTATCGCTGGTATTGAAGTTGGCTCATGGGCTTTGCTCACCAAACAAACAAGAGGTCCATGCACTTAAACAAATCAAGCCACGTACACATAAGGAATGCAAAGTTTAGGATGTGCTCACAGCTGGAAGAAGTGAGAATGACTTTTAACCCTGCTTGCATTCAGAGCCAAAAGCAGCCAGCCTCCCCTTCATCTCACAGGATTTTCCTTTTGTTATTTTGAGTGGGAAAACTGTAAGTAATACTCTGCAGAAATGTCCCTAGAGAATATGAAGCTTAACAGTACAGAAAGGAGTAACTTGGCACTTGCAGACAAATCATGCCTCTGAAAGAAATTAAAAATGCCAGGTGAATTGTTCCTGTGCTTAGCTCCTATCCATTAGGTGGGTTGTCAGCAAAGCTGGATGAGGCCAAGCATGTATTTCCCCTCGTATATCTATGGGAAAACATTACCTGAGTCAACATCATCTGCTTCTTGGCATCAAAGGAGAGAAAGAGAAGGAATAAAAGTTTATTTCCAAAACAACAAGAGGAACTAAAAAATAGCCATAGGTTCGGCCATAAGATAGGTTTGAATGTCTAACTAGCAGGAGTCTGGCAACTTAACAAAAAAAAATAATATTCATTTGGTCCTTTTATGTTTAGGAAACTGTCAAAAATGGTCAAAGTAGTAAAACTCCAAAAACTAAAGAGCTGAATACTGTCTGTTCTCATTGGAACAAAGGCAACAACAGACCTCTTAAGGAAAGTCAGGAAAAAAGAAATGGAAACTTGCATGTGAGCTGAGAAGCTCTGATGGGTTCAACAGTCCACCTAGCTAGCTTGAACCATCCTTGTGGCAGCTGCACTGCTATACCACCTGTATTGCTTATCATAGAGGCATTCAAAATTCCCCACCCCTGAGTATGCAAGCATGCCCAATAAAGGTTTAGTAGTTTCCATGGTAATTCGTATAAGTAAAAAAAATCAAATGTTGGAAAGCTTGCACAAAGTATATTTTAATCAGGAGTGTTGAAAACGATAATAAAAATACCTCACCGGCATGCTTCTGTAACAGGGAAGGAGGAATCTATTCAGCTGGATCAGAACTGAAGTCACCTGTGAGCAGGCATCCACAATCACCATCTCTCCATTACCTGGTCTCACTGCATTACCGATTTTATCCGCATCAGGCGTGGCCATGACTGCATTTCTGTCAAATGAGCCAGAGCCCACAGCTGGGAGTTGGTTCAGGCTTTATGTTACCTGCAGGAAGAGACAATACCCAACCTGACAAAGTCAGTTGAGATAAAGCTGTCCATTGATGACTTTTGGCATAGTTACACTTTTTTTTTTTTTTTTCCCTCCCCCCTTTGGTAGCAAAACTGATCTGGTTTCTTCCCTTTCCTGCCTTAACTATTCATTTAGGTTCCCAATCTGTATTCTGTGGCCTTCTTGGGTGGGCTGATGCAATTATTGGTGAAAACCCAATCAAGAAAATGATCCTGGTAACAACTTCCTTCCCTGCCCCCTCCTTCTGAAAATGATCCAACACTTAGTTGCACTGAATGTCTAAGATGTGGAGGAACCACAGCCCAACACAAATCTGAGCTGCTCTGCTGGAGACCAAGCCTACATTTCTCGAACCGGCATGACCAATACACCAATGGATTATTGAATTGCAGCCTTTTTGAGCAAGCATGTGGCAACAAATGAGGTTGTAATGACTCAGTGCTTTGCAGCATGTAACAAGAGCATTTTGTACCACTGCCTCGGTAAAGAAACCCAGCTGTTGTTTGCCATTGCAGAATAATATTAACACAATTGCTTGTAGCTCAAAAAATAATAAGGATTGTCACAACCAGAACTTCTGGTGAAGCTTCAAATCAAGTGGTGATTCTTCTCCTGTAACTCTGTCAAAAACATTTTCAGATCATGTGGCAGGCTGGATCCTAGGTACTGAAGGAAACTTAGTTTTTAAGGCTCGTGGGGAATCTCTGCTAAATTAAAAGGCAACCTGGAGCATGACCACATTTATCAGTACCATTCCAGTGGGAAAAAAAGAACACGCCCAATAGTTACACTTGCCATCTAAGATCGAAATCTAAAAATCTCTTAATCCACCACACAATGCAGAGGTATATCAAACAATAAGAAAAATAAAGCAAGCTGATGTTCAGCCAGTGGTGTTCTTGTGACTTGGCCTGAACCTTTCTTGAATTGTCACACAAGAGCTATCAACAAAAACTGCCTCAGGAAAATAAGTTACATGAGTAATCAAATTTCATGCTCCAGGGCACAAGTCAATTGCTGGAAGGGTCAGGAAAGGAATTTCCTCACTCTCTTCCTTTGCACAGTTGTACACAATTAACTAGGTTGTAATTGCAAGGCAAGAAAGTGGTTAGGCTTTGCATTCCTCTGAATCATCAAGTGCTGGCTGCTTTTGCAGCCGAATTCGGAGCTTAAAGGACCAGGCTGGCAAGACATGTTCTTCATCACACTTTGCTGAGGCATTGCTGAGATTTGCTGTGCAGTTGTGGGGTTTGTTCTTCTTGTCATGCTAACTTTGCAGCTCAGAGTAGGGCTGTTTCAGAACTACCATTGAAGTGAGAACCTCAGTAATTCAGGCAGTTAGTTCTCTGTTAATGAGTTGTGCAATTTACTGGTAGAGACATTTTATGGTGACAACTCATAATTACTCACACAAGTAGTAGTCATAATGACCTAAAGATATAGGCAAAACATTTGTTGGAAAGGTAAGTACTTTTAATTAAGCAACTATACCCTCTACTGTAATAAAAGATCATGCTATTTCTTTTTAAAGTAGCATGTTTTAATAATCCAAAGGATTTTTGCTAACACAGGCCAGACATGACTCTCTAAATCGCAAGAGTGCAGCCCTAAGCATGGCTGTCTGTCTTCGGAGCTGATTAATTGCTTCCCTTTGCTAGAATCAGCACACATCTGCGAATGAGGTTAACTTATAACTTAATTATTCAACTCTGATACTGCAGCTAAGTTTTAGAAGTTTTTCTGTACACAAATACATTTTTGATACACAATAGGCACTTAGTTCTGCAAGCAAACACACTGCACTTCACACGCAGGGTCTACGGGCAGCACCTTCTCAATGCTCCTTAGAGATATTAAATCAGGAGGCAAATGATGGACAGAAGATGGTGTGGTGCAAATACAATAGTTAGTGTTTTGCGATTACAATCACACATTAAGCAACAATTGATTTTGTACTCTGTGGTCGGATATAATGCTATCTACTTCCTGTGGTTGCCCTTTCAGCAAGCAATAAACTCCTATACACACCTTAGTCTGGGGCTGCGTGGCTTGTCCGTGATACTAAACCAGGGAAATTCGCTGTTCCTACTTGGTCTTTATCTGTCGTTATCAAATCTGGATGCACAAAGCTTTTATCTATTTGTCTAACACAGTGGATCATGTGAGCAAGGTAGTACTTTCTTTAGTAGGGAAATAGAAATCTAAAAGCATTTAAGCCAGTTGACCAAGGCTGCACACAAAATCTCAGCTAGAACAAAACAGGGAGTGGAAAACCCAAAATACTACTTTAATTTTACAGTTAATCTGTGCAGAGACAAAACTCTGTGTTGAAATAAATACTGATTTGGGTCATTCCTTCTACAAAAGCATTCTTCCCCTTCAGGTGAAATTGAGTTAATTAGTACAGAGACAGAAGAGGTAGAAGAATGCATTGCTACTAGAAGGGAAGACCGGTGCCAAAAACTTACTTCATTCTCTTCAGAGTACTTGAGGCCAGAATTCATGTAGTGGCTTTCATTAAGGAAAAGGCTACACCTAATAAAGTTTAGATAAAATACATCCTCACAACTGATTCATGGAGCTGCCTTTGCTGAGAAGTTGTATATGTACATTGAGTAGGGCTGTAGAAAGGGTTTTTCTTGGCAGATGGCCTCCAAATGTGAAATTAACTCCCATTAGCAACACAAAGGATGACACAATATCGCTACTGCTTTCTTGCACTAATAGGGGCAGAATAAAACACAGACACATTTCAGCCTTAGTTTTCCATGATTTTTCTCCAAATAGGGATAGAATTAAAAGCACTGTGGAAAAAAAAAAAATAACTATTTTCTCCCCATGTATCCGTTACTCAAAGAAGCTTATGTGCTTAGACAAACAAAATATGCAAAACCCAAAGCTAAACATCCTGGAAAATCAGTAATACCCAATGCAAACTCAGCCTAAACCAGAAGAGTAGTCCAGCAACAGCCAGGCATCTAATCTCCTGGCAGTACACGCCCCTCTTAAACAAAATGCTAGCAACATAGCAGGGGAGAGTGTTGCAGAGCTAAATGCATTCAGAAAATGCATTCGTGTGGCAGAAAGGGGAAGATGGACCATTGATTTTGGGGGGTCTGATGCTGCAGTTATCCTTAAAACTGATCTCTGCTGTAGAAATCCAGCTCCTACAGCCAGGACAGCTATAACCAAGCATCTTGTTATAACCAGAGGCTTTATGAGGCAACACCACAGCTAGCAGCATGATGGTAAACCAAAAAAATAAATACGCTCAGTTACTTGGAAACTATGACAAGCTTGGAAAGGCCATTTTACAAGAGTTATACTGTGCAAAGGCTGCTGCTTTAGGCGTGTATCCTTACCTACCACTGCTTACCTCACCTCTGAGCACGAGTCCCTGTCCCACAGCACCTCTCACCAGCAGCCTGGGCTGCCTGTTTGCGGAGCCGTCCCATGCCCGCTCCTCTGCCTGGGTCTGTGCTGCTGCTGCAACCACGACCCCACACGCTCCCAATGAAGTTCACACCGCCTGATGTAGGATTAGGCCCACAGGAAGCAATAAAATATGCTTGCTGATCTCAGAATATCACAGGAAATTAACATATGACAATCTTTAACACGTTGTTTTAATAAATTATAATTTCGTGCTGTAGCTTCACGACCACTGCGATATCTGAGATAGGACGCTGGGGGTGGTCTCTCCTCTGTTTCATAATGCCTTGTTTGCACATTACATGTTTTTTCCATTCTTCTTTGTTCTACCAAAACCTTGAAGCATTTGCAACAACATCCCAGCACTCACGATCAACAGTCATTTGGGTTGCAAGCTCCCAGGTCTGCCCTGTAAACTTATCTGAGAAACCTTTCACAACCAAGAAGAGAAACACCCTATCTTAACTATACACTTCACTAACAGGACATAAATCAGGTAACACAAAAAAGGGACGCTAAATTAGCCAGCCAACAAACACAGAGAGGAAAGGGTTGATGCTTGATCCTCATTAGGCTTCTAAATAGTTTGTCATTAGCTGGCTTGTAAAGCTTCAGAGATTTAATGAGATAAAAATGTTTCTTTTTGCTCAATGCTTCAGATCTCTTCTTTGGCAAATGAAGTTTCAGGTTCCCCCTCCCCCCTTCATTTCTCGAGAGGCTGCCAAGTTTTCCGAGAGCTAAAAGCAACAACTTTCTGTGCAACGTTACTTCATGCTTCTGGTATTAATCTAATAGAAGGCTAGATGGGGAGGAGGGGGAAGGAGCAATGAAAGCTGGTTTCCTGCCATGCAGTGGGAAATCCATACAAAATTCACATCAACAGTGATTTTAACAGCTGGATGGCTGCGTTGGCTTTTCCCTGCCATAAGAACATGCAACTACATACTGTTTTTGTTATAAAAAGAAGACAGACATCAAGCACAAGGAAAAATAAAAAGAGGATTTGCAGTTGTAAATACCCCAATTTAACTGCCCTCTTCAAATAGTCAGGCTAAAAGCATTAACACCTTCTGCAAATCACCTTTTATTTTTATTAACATCTCTAAAAAGAGCGTTCACAGAAACTATAGCGGGAAGTCATCTTGCTGATAAACACCTCAGAAAACATTTGCACGGGAAGTGCTCCAGCAACCCCTTTAAAAAGAGGGGTTGAAGAATCACACCATCAGGACACTGAAAGAAAACTCTGCGGCACAGATGAAAAATCAGAGCAAAAATAGCATACCAGAAATAATTGCCCCGAAAATCAGAGAGAACCATCTTGTAGCAATTCAAGGCTATATATAAAATACCCCCCAAATAATTGTTAGTAACACCTTCCTAAAGGGCACAGCATGCTAGTTGGTAACTCCTTGTATTCAGCCCACATTCGCTGTTAATTTCTTTATTGGGAAGGGCTCGCCTATTTATTCTGATAATAATTGCTGGGAGGGTAATGGTCACAAGTGTAGTTCTTTATCTTGATTATATTAAAATGTTTTTTTTTCCTCCTCTCATTCTTTTTGCTCAGGCTTTGCTCCACCTGTTTCTCACGCACCATATGGTTTGAATCATGGCATATTGCAGAAGTCAAGATTTTTTGATGCTAATGCAAAGAAAGCTTAATATGGTACGCATGCTGAAAAGGAACCCTATTTTGTAGATGAAACAGGGCTGTAGCATGTTCATGCGGGCTACATCTACTAGGTAGGGCCCATACTGCAGGGTCTGATTCCTCCATTTTAGCAAATTATCTTGATTCTAATGCTTTATCTGCCCATTGGTGCGTGAGATCAACAGAGTGAACATGACAGCTGGGTTTTATGTCACTAGCTGCAGCCAGCCGTTACACTGAAAGTGTTAATAACCATTTTCATTGCTCCCAGGCTTGGATTAAGCAAACTGCGAGACTCAAAAGACTCTCAGGGGTAGTGATGGCAGGAAAAAAAAAAAAAAAGAAAAAAAAAAGAAAAAAAAAAAGAATCTAACACCCAAAATACTGAGTAGAATCTACGCAATATGAGCAGAGAGGCTTCTCTTGGGGCAGATAAGCACAGGGCTGGAACACTTGATAGCTATAGCTCGAAGTACTGATGGGCAGGAGAGAGTGGAAAAAAAAAAACTTGAAGAGAAGTGAGAGAATGAGAAAAGTTGCAGTGGATACCACATTAGAAAGAAGTTTAAAAAGACAGAGCTTCCTAGGGGCTAGTGCTGCTGAAAAGGCAGACATGTCTCAGCAGAAAATTGTTTCCAGTTTCTTTATTCTGCATTCATAAAAAAAAAAAAAAAAAAATAGGATTTTGTGCACATTTGTGTAAGTCAACAGGACCGTTGCCATCACTCCCTCTGTACTCCAAAAATTCCAGCTGGTATCAAGTTTTCCTTGTAATGGAAACAAGCTGGCAGAACTTCAAAACCTTGATAAGAGCTTATACAAAGAAAGGACAACAATAGCAACAATAGCCAGTTATACTTCAGTATTAAAATGTTGTTCTCACCTTTTTTTTTTTTTTTTAAGAGAACTTTAATAGAATTTGGCAATGCTTAAACTGGTGCTACTCGCACCCAGCAGCATCTCAGGAAGAGAGCGCGAAGATGCAGCTGTATTGGAATTTGGTCAAGGAAGGGTATCTAACAGCTCAACTTTTGTCAAACGTGCCGTGGCCAGGGGACAGCAGCACCATGAAATCCCTGAGCAGCTCAGTTAGACAGCTTTGAAATGACTGAGAAACTGAAATGTGAGTTTTGAAAACTACAGATACATCAGCATCTTATTTATTTCTTTATCAGAAGGCACAGAAATCGCCCAGCCCTGATAACATTTTCTTAAGAGCACAATCTCTCTGAAGAACCTAGGAGACTGAGGGGAAAAAAAATGTTAAATGAGTGGAAATAACCTTTGCTGGACAAATCCAGTCCAAGCAATTCTCTCTTGGGCTTAATGTTGCATCTTTCCTTTTTTTTTTTTTTTTTTCTTTCCCTTTTTGACCACAGTAGGATTTTAGGTTCGGTTTCAAAACTATCCTCACTTCCCATGGCCTTTGTACTACGTTAAAGCCATGTGATCTGTGCTACCTCACACAGATTTAAGAATTACGCTGGGGCTTACAATAGCCAGAAGCTATATAAATGAGACATTTTTACTTCTCTGAAAAAAAAAAAAAAAAAAGAAGTTCCTCTTTTAAAAGTATTACAGTCCCTTATTCTTCCTCCCCTTTTCCTTCTTTTCCTGACCATATGCAACTGAAGAAATGGCCTTTGTTAGTTTTTCTGGGCTGGCACGAAGCCCAAAGACCCAGCTGACAAAAACTTCAAGTCAGCAAATGCAATGGGAGGAACGTCCCTTTCAGAGCCCCCGCTTCGCAGCCTCACTGCCACAGAGCATCTCAGTAGCTCCACACAGCAGAGCCTTGCAGGGCCCTTTGTTACAAGGTGAATCACTCTTCCTCTGCTCCTCATGCTGAAGCAATTAGCTCTCCTTACCCACTGCCGGCGCAGCTGCCCAGCATTTGAGTCCTGAGCTCTGGGGGAAGCTGATGGGGTGGCAATCGTCCAAATCGAAGCTGCTATCAGTGGATTTGAGGGGTGACAACAAAGCTCGCTTGGTTCCTGTCTTTCCCACCTCATGTTAGACCTGTAATGTGCCATCACATATTCAGAGCACAGCAGTTTCACAGGGCTGTGTTAGCCTGGACAAAGTATATCCAGCAGAAGATCCCTGTGTTAAATACTTGGGTGCTGCTATTAATGCTAGCCCACTACCGGGTCACTGAGTTTGTACCAAAATTTCTGACGGAGAAATCAAGTATTTCGCAGAAGTTGCTGGTTCTCAGTGGTTGGTAGTCAGAAAAACAGGTGCTGTGAACAGACTTAAGGGCCTCTCATTATTGGTTGGATAAGATGAATTGTGTAATATTTCCCCCAGAAAGTAATGCAGTAATTCATTTTCTTTTTGAGAAAATCAGGGTTTCACCAGGTGGCACGGTGATTGTACTATAGCTTCACAGCAAAGAAGTGATTCATTCTGCAGTCAGAGCACTTCACAAAATGCAGGAATAAACACTGATTTCTCACACGCTTTTTTCTTTCCCTAGCCTACACAACAAGCGAACACTGTTCTTTCTGATCCTCCCCTTCCCTCAGTGGTCCTTTGGTATTCACCTCCTCTTATTTTGGATTTCCTGTCTGCACTCCAGGGAAAGGACTTTCCTGTGAGAAACAAATGTCACACTGCTGATCTGTTTGGACGTCAACAGACTAAGTCTATCCTTCATGGGAAGCAAGTTCTCATCTACCTGTTACCAGAAGAGTACTGAGATTTTTTATCCTTAGCCACTTTATTTGGTAAGAGCTTTAGAGAATTAACTTTCTGGTCTCTAGCGGAGCTGCTATTTCTATGTATTAAACTAAAAAGGATGCAGCTGTTTCAGGTAATTGAAGACCTAAGCTGAACTAAAAATTAAAAGCAAACATTAAACATTTTGAAAGCATCCCTACTTTCTGTAGGGTCCTCCACAGCACGTGTCTTTTAGGTTACTGTATGTGATGCTTTAGTCTGATAGGATAAGAAAATCAAGTATGAATCCTCCATATCTATGCACGTGTACAGGGAACAGGGCATGGCCACTCAGCCAGCAGCACACAGATACAGTAATACTGAACATACACAGCTGCTTCTGAAATTTCAGAAGGTGTTTTTTCACGAGTGGCAATCTTCTTGGCAATTCACATGTAATTATTAATGGAAATGAAGGCTGTCAGTGGAACACGAGAGGAAAACGAGCTCATAGATGTAAGGATTTAAGATGTGCATCTGAGCACTGGAAGTCCCAGGAGACATGTCTGCTCAGATGGTTGGAACCCCAAACTTGCTTCATCTCAAGCACAGATGAGAAGTTTTGTCTTTCAGCAGCAACTGAAAAGACCAGTAAACTCAGCCTCCAGGATGGACCCTTGTGGGGGCAGCCAAGCCCCCGGCTTCTTGCTGGCAGGGTTTTAAAATGCACAGGAAAGACAGAGGTGCTACCTCTGGCTCTCCAGAGTCCAGAAGACACACCACCATTGTGCCGTAAAGATCCAAAAGTCATTTCCAAAACACCACAGGGAAAGATGTTTGTGTGTGTACATGTTCAAGTGCAAGGTGTGCACATAATGTTGAAATCTATTCCTTGAACCTATGTAAGAGAAGCAGAGTGCAAAAGTCTAACTGAAGAATGCGATAGGATGTATTGCTTACTCCTTGTGTGACAGGATATATTGCTTGCATTTTATTTGAGAGCTCTTCAGTGTGTTTAGTACTTAGGATGCTGAAAAAAAGTCTCAGATGTCTTTGCTAGCCTCTTGTGGAACATTACAGGAGATGGTAGATGCTGGCTGCCGTGACTGCAGCAGCGCAACTGTGGCACACACCAGTTCGTGGCTTTGAATGGGTTGTACTATGTGTGTGCAAGCCCTTATGGAGCATTCGGGAGTATTTTGTGGCTTGTGGTATATGCAGAATGGGTGATTTGTAGACCTTTTGGGTCTAACCAGCTATTACCTCTGTGCTTGTGAGGCACTGCATTGGATGAGCCAGGAGGCTCGTTTCATGTATGATCTGTGGTATCTTATGCTGTTCACTATTTTTTTTTGTGGAAAAGAAAATAATTGCTTTCATTGTATTCTCACTTTGAAAGCTAAAAACTTCTTTCTTACATATAAGAATATTTTGAAAAATGTTGAAAGAAAATCCAGAGGTTTAACTCTGGGTAATGCATGCTAAAAAGCTCTGAAAAGCCAGTACCCTGGCTGGTGCATCACTGGAGACCTAGCTGAGGTTCAGAGGAATGCAATAAAATGATGTACAGCATAGCTTCAGTTTTGCCTTAAGCCCATTTGCTTTTCATTTTCTGCAACCTAAGTGTAAGAAGAATCTAAATCAACACTTAGCAATCACTCATGGGACTAATGCAAGTCAGACTCAGACAGCGCTTTAATAGAAATCAGACTTGGTTGTACAGGAAATTATGTGGAGCCTGCAGGCACTTTAAAGCCCAAGGAACTATCTATGACAGGTGCTGTTTTAGGTGTTCTTTAACTTTGTTTCTGTTAGAACCCAAACCTATACCATTAGCAATTTCTTAACATTATGTTTATAAATAGATTGCCAGAAGTCTTTTTCGAATAAAGCTAGTAAGGGACAACCTTTCTGTCACAGACAGGTAACCTATTCACATGGTAAATCTAGTTAACAAAGCATACACTATGCATAAAATCTGGGCTCTTTTAGGTGACAAGATAGGTCTCATTCAAGAGAGAGCATGTGAGACACTGTAGTAATCAGAAAGATGTGTAAAGTTGAACAGTGGTCAAACTGACTGCGCAATCAAGTGAAAATGCAAACCTCCAAACCTAACAGCAAGTCTCACTTTGCCAAATTCAGCTCTGGAGCAAGTAAATGCTCCTATGTGGAAAGTGAGAGTGGGCTAGCTGGGCCTGGTTCTCATTTTATTCTGACCTAGCCTTTCCCTTCAACTTGCTGTTTGTTTATTTGTAGTTTCTGCACTGAAATCTGCAGTGGCATTCCCTAGAACAGATTCACTTGCCTAGCTACAGCTAGTAAAAGAGATCCCTGTTTCTTTGCCACTGCAGTACTGGGGAGATCCATCTGAGCATCGCCACATCCTGCGCTGGGCAATGCCCAATACCTTGGCATCACTGCTCTCTGGCAGATGGACAGGTGATGGACCCTGGCACCATTATTTTTCTGAAACAAAGCCTTTTGATTTCAGAGCAACTCCATAACACTTGATCCATTGTACCTGGAGCAGCTAGCACTTTGCTTGCTTGCTTTGAGCTCCATGTGCCTGACTCCTGTAAAGTCTCTAAGCTTTTATTCAGTCAGGCAGCAAGTATTTCTTTTGTCAGGACTTTCTTGATGTGCGCTGCTCTGATGTTTTTTCTGGTTTCTCCCCCACATGAACAATATTCAGCCACCTGCACCTTAACACAGCCTGTTATCAAACCCTCCACCCATGCCACACGCATTCTTAAACAGCTCTGCATGTACCCTTGTTGGGGTGGTGGCTCCCATTGTTTCAGCTATCTATTCCTTAAAGCCTAATTGCACTTTGCACTTGACTCAAAGGAAGGGTGGTTGTTACACCCACTACCTTCAGCAAGACTTAGCGCAACTGCCAGCATCACAATGTGTGTGTTTTTAATACCCAGACAAAACACTGCAAGTATATCCCCCTCAGAAGCACTCAACAGGACACTAACCACAAACAACTCTTGGGCGTGCTCCCATAAGACTTCTGGAGCTGCTTACCTTCTTCTATCTTCTTACAGTAAGGAAGCCCATATTTAAATGCACCAGCTCCTTTTTCCTTGGCAAAGGTGGTACCACAGGAAAACGATCTCTTCTACCCTTCCTCTTGCCCTTTAAATCACGTTCCTCTCCCCAGCTAATTCTCTCCTCCAGTTAAATCCACCCCTGTGCTGTTCTTTTTGCTGGAAGAGATGGATTTTCTGTAAATGTAGGTGCAAAACTTTGTGAAACATAGCTCTACGCATTTCAAAATTAACCGGTATTGTCAGCTAACCTTAACACGGTAAGAAAACGTATCCAGTGTATTTTGGAAGGTTTTTTTGTTTGTTTGTTTTACCTTTCAGTCAAAGCCATCGTTTTTGTCACTGAGTGGAAACTGTTTTCATACTGGAGAGGTCTTGGCCAATGGACACCTGTGTTCATGTTCCTGCCCTATCCATCTGAGAGAGTCTGGGGTTAAAACCTCTGCTCTAAGTTAAACACAATTAGCACTGTAAGATAGGATGCATCCTGTGTCAGGCAGTGTCTGATACCACAGACACAAACATTCTCAAATTAAAACATCCCGTTAGAGTCCAAGTAGAGACAATAGGGTTGACAAGAAAAATATAAATGTAAAAATAACAGCATTTCAGACAGTTCCTTTCACTCCATAAAGAAATTAACAAATTTTAAAACTTCCAGATCTTCTAAGGAGTGAGCATCGTACTCCAGTAGTAACAGAACTGCAGCACTAAGAGCAACAGGATGCTCACGATAGCATCCTGGCCTAGAACAGAGATGTCCTTTCTCTGACACAGGAAATTTATCAGCTTTGGAGCTTTTCCACTTAAAACAGAGAGACTTGCGTGAACACTGCTTGCCAAAACCTGCTCCATGGAGCACACAAAGGAACAGAGTGTCATGGAAATAAATGAGCCACTTCCTTGCACAAGGGCAGAGGCATTTCTTCAGCCTGGCAGTCATGCCCTGGCAGGAACCTCACCTGGCACCTATTTTTGCCAGCCAACAGGTCATAACCCTGAGGCAGCTGTTCTCTGTAAAAAAGTACAGTGTTCCCAGTAACAAAGTACAGTGAACGCAGGGGCAGGCTTCGGAAATCCCATGGAAGGTTCCTCTGATGAGTGATGAGCCGATTACAAAAGTGCTCAACCACTTCTGGGAAGTAGCAGATCCCACAACTGGTCCATCCCAGGAAATTGCCTCATTTTTGGGCAAAAGAGTTTTGCTCCCTCTTGCTTTATCTGCCTGTGGCTTCATGAGTCCTCCTTCCTTTCCTGGCCACGTCAACAGGTGAGGTGTGGGGTGTCTCCGTGCCAGCTTGTGCCCTGGATAAACCAATTACCCAGCACACAAAGCATAAATTTGAACTGCCTCAGGCAGGAAACTCCCACTGAGCTGATACCCCTCCACTTCCTAGAGGAGAGGTGGGCATTGCCACAACTCAGAGAAGAACAGCAAATCCCCCATGTACAAACAGACAATGTAGGTGCCTGAGCCCAAGTCACGAATCCCAATTGCAAATCATTCCTTATTTCAAAGCTGTGAGCATGCACCTGGCCTGGGAGAGCACAGGAATTTTTGTCATGTTCATGTCAACTGCTTTTCCTTGGCCATTCTTGCTCTCCGGTAGACTATGAAGCACCTGTTTGGGCACCTGGACCAGGACTGTGACATCCCGTTTTTTCACTGGGTAATCAAAAGTTAGGCATATTGTAACTCTGTGCTCCCACATACAAGCTGCCGTAACAGCTTGTGCTGCAGTGCAGGTCTGCAAAGGGTTTGTACAGGTGACTGCCAGCTGGGAACTTCCTAAATTTCAACTGCTCAGTTCTCTTTTAACAAGATATTTTAAAACACACCTTGATAGATTTCTAACAGAAAGTTCAAAGAAGTATGGAAATGATATAAGGAAGTTTCAGAATTTAGCAGAGAGCTCTGATCCCTGGGGTTAATGATAAGAAATGCTCATAAGCCATTGTCACATCCCTGCTTTAAGAAGGAGGTACTAAAGCTTCCTTCTGAAAAAAATCAAAGATTTTGTACCACAAGCACATATGTTTCCCACCCTACATTCAATAGCCTTTGGTGAAACATTCAGTGAATTCAGCCCGCAGCAAGCGTCCCATTTGCTGAAAAATTCATCCTCAACTTTGTACCTGCTCTTTCTGTAACTACATAGTGCTCCTCAAGGAATGACTGACAGTGCAGGATGTTCACTGAGCTTTAAAAAGAGGACAGAAAATCGAGCAAAGGGAGCTTTTGCCATTCAATCACACACGAGCCAGCAGAAGAGAGGAGCTAACAGAACTGGCTGCTTTACCTCATCAACACATCATCCCTGTAATTACCCATGCCCTCTGCAACCTCTTACTACACCAGCTGGCACGAGAAACATCAGCATCTCCTTAAAGCTGGAACAGGGAGAGAGTTACCATCAACAAATGTTGTGAGCTCACCTTCACAGCAGCACGGCAATCCTTCATGCAAGTGAGCTGCACTGCTCTGGTTCAGCCGTCAGTTTCCGAAAGCTGGGGCCAGGATTTGGGACTTGGTAGATGAAGACATTACTAAATCTCCTCCGGCTCAGAGCACACACTGTAGCTGCTGGAAGGCAGAATAATCATAGAGAGGGAGCCAAGTCACAGATATTGTATGGAGTCTATTTGGAGGCTTGGCCTCAATTAGCATATAAATGAAGTGATACACGCAGCCGCGGCTTGCCAGAAAACGAGACAGAATAATCTCCCCAATTTGGCAGCTCTCTAGAGCATTTAGTTTGTGAATGGAGAGCCAGGCACTCTTTGAAGCCAAGCTGGGCCCACAGCTTACAGCCAATTGACTTTACATGGCAAAAACAGGCTTTGGAAAGCACTGAGGCACACCAGCACTTTTTTTCTCCTCTTAAACTAAGTTTCTATTATAGGAGAGTGACTCTGAAGTTACTCATCACAGTTCCACGAGACCGATAGCATTTCACCTCTTGCATGCACAGGCCCCGAGGAGATGTGGTAGGGTCTTCCTGCTGCAGAGTCCTGGCCATTAACAGAGTGCTTGATTTTATTCCAAGCGAAGGAGAAGGAACTGAAAGTTCACAGGAAAAATGATATGGAGGAGATGTGACCACGTAGCTGCTGAGCTTAGACAGACAGAAAACTTACTTACTTACAGATCTTTATTTGGATAAAGAGTGAGGAGACAAAAATAGAAACAAAGACTTTCAGAACTAGCGCACGAGCATAGAGGGAATGAGGAATTGTATTTATCGATATAGCATATGCAATTCTTTTAAGGATTTTCTATTAAGACCAAGGGAAGGCAGCTTGTATTTTTGTGCAAATGCCTTTCACATTCACTGGAGTTTAGTTTTCCTTCTTTAAATATTTTCAATTGTCAGGGGCTCAGCTCAGACGCAAAAGCGAAGAAATGTAAGCACAAAGGCATGCAGATTTTTCCAAGAGCAGTGCAGTCTTGCTTCTATAGCTACATAATCTACTTTGGGGAGGATCACATTTCTAGGAAAGAAAGAAACACAGATTTAAACATAGGTAAAATGTAAAAGGAAATCGGTACCAGGCTAAGATGGTCTTGTTTTCCTTTCTTTCTACATTTTAAATCTACTCTGGGTTAAGTACACTGACTTGAAAAAATAAATCCATTTCTCCATTTGCATGAGCAGCCACAGTCAAGCCTACACGTAACTGTATTTTCTGTTTTCCATCCTGGGATAAACGTTTCTCTTTATTAAAAGTTTGGAGTTACGGAAACATCTTACAGATCTCAAGGAGGTTTTTGAATTAAAAGCCTCTCTACATCTCTCAGCTCGCCTGTGGCTCCTTTATGCACTGCATTAGTCCCTAGCCCTCATTCTTAAGCTCCAATTTAGTGTTTTGCTATGATGCTATAGCAGCTGCAGCCTGGAACTGTGCAGATGGCTTGTTTTCTGCAGATGCTTTGGGCCAACTCCTCAGCACATGTGGGTGAGGCACTCCATTTCTGCGCTCATGCCCAATTTGCCCTTTAGGCATCTGAACACACAGGTTCCTGTAAAAATCCACAGTCAGCACCTTGTCCTGGGGTTGCTTCAACAGTCAGGCAGATAAGGTCCTGTCTGCTGTTCACAGATAGGAAAGCCATGAGCTGAATAACTCTTTCTACCACGTGAAATAGTCAAACTGCCTCAGCAGAAAGGAGGAATGAGTCTCGTCTACTGCTTGAGCAAGAGCTGGGAATTCTAATGGCTTGGTTCAAAGAAATATGTGACATCTGACTTCATTCAGTGTGAAAAATTTTGACTGATGTCACAAGAGAAGGAAGATCAAAATATAAGTAGTCCTCAAAAAGCCCCCCCTCCCCGTTTCGTTAATGTTCCCCACCCCCAGGCAATCTGCTTTCCTGGTGAGGCATTTCTGGCACAGCTATTGTGCCAAGGGTGGTTTCTGAGATTGCATCCTGGAAAATATCCCATTCAAGTTTCAACAGGGGAGAAGTATTTCATTGAGGAATTAGTGCTTAACCCTCCCTAATAAACAAGGAGCAAAGTGGTTCATCAAAAATGAATATAGCAGAATGAAATAATCCCATGACTCAGGGTTGAACCAGAGTTATGATGCAAATCTGCTAGTGACTCCCACTTGCATCTGTTTAAATTAAAGGGCAAAACTGCTCTAATCTTGTTGAGTCTTGCATATTCTGACAACAAGACCTGAACTGGAAGGGCAACATAATTTTCCAGTTGTCTCCACAACTCTTCGCTTTCTTGTGGTCAGCACCTAAGAGTAGCTCTGTCAAAATAAAGAGAGGACTGCTTCCCCAAATTTTTGCTTTGTAAATGTGTTTCTTGCCAGTGCTTCTAGGCATGAAACATCACCTTCAAAAATCATGAACTTGTTATGACCATGACCCATAGTTTGGAAATCACAGCTTATTATGAAATGAAGATACCAGCTTTGTCCTGAATTCACCCACGAAACATCCAACATCCTGCACAAATCTTGTCTCTCTTATTTTTTTTTCTCTCCCCCTCCCCCCCTTGACCTCAGAAATCTAAAAAGCAAAGCAACAGGGGTTAATAGAGTGGGAATATAATGGCAATCCATGGAGCTTTGCTTTGGTATCTATTATCTCAGCACCTGAAGGCCCCAGCTCCCTTCACGGGTCAGGAGTGCTCCAGGGACTGGCACTGTTTGGCCAAACCCTTCTCTGTGTTTGCAGTAAAATGGGACCAAGCAGCACAAGCATCATTTTACAGGCTTAACCTACCTGCCTCGAATGATGCAAGTAATAAGCCACAAAGGAAGGCCAGTAGGGAGCCTGGTACTCCTCATGGGCTCTATTACCGAGCATGTGGCTGATGACCTTGACCGCTGGAGACGTAGCCTGGGGACGTGCACGCCTCACTGTTGTTACGCCATGGCCGAGTGCCACCAAGCCTCTCTCATCTGACATGATTTCCAGCCTCTGGCTCACCCCGCTTGTAATTGCTTCCTCTGCTCCACAAAGGCAGGGAAGCAGCAGAGGCATGCTAGCAGGACTCACGCCACCTTCCCAGGAACCTCTGCCATAGTGTTTTTAATGAGCCTCACCATACCTATCACGTGTAGAAATGAGCATGGAGAAAGATCAGGAATAAGGCTGATTTCTTGTTCAAAAGGAACAAACGCACCCAACTAAGATCTCAGAGAAGCTAACAACCTTCTGCGAGGTTCAGTATACAATGCAGAGCCCAGCTGCAAAATAACAGTTGGATTTCAGCTATAAACAGACTGAGGTTTACAGAGGGTTTATATATCTATTTTAGTGAAGTTATTTATCCTACAGGAAAAATGCTATTTGTAAGTCACAGTGGGGAGGGGAGGAGAGGAGGAAAGGAAGTCCTTGCTTGTGCTGTTAGATGAAGCTTCGCTTCTAGACTGGGACAGGGACTCTAAAATTATCATTTTTCAAAGCCACAACTTTGGACAGTGTCCAAGGAAATCATGCTTTTTTTTTTTTTTTTTTTTTTTTTTTTTTTTTAAATAGAAGATCTTACAGACATCAAGGTACTTAAAGCTACTTTCCTGCTTTTTAAAAGCACACCCTGTTTTTAGCTTCCTGGCTGGGGGTGGGGGAAAAAAGACACAAACTACAACCCAAGGTAAATAAGAATAGCATGTGTTTTAAGGTCTGCATGAGGCAGTGAGGCAACCGGAGTGAAAAATGGAATATAAAGAAGAGAAAACAACAGACTGCCCTGGTGGAAGACTGTGAAAATTCATATTAAAAGCTGTTAAGAAAGAAAAATCTACAAAAAGCTGTAATATTTGTGCAGCCTGAATACAAACGGCATATTTTACATGACTAAATTTCACAACTGAAGTTGCTGTGTACGGGTAAATTAGACACTGAAATAAGAGTGGCTCTAATGGAAAGTGACTTCCAAATGAAAACAAGTGATATCTGTCATCTTTATCTTCTGTAAAACAAACAAACATTAAAAACACGTTATTTCTTCATGCTATCCTATTTCATTCCTCAGAGAAGTCCAGCAGACTCTTTTGGTTTCTATAAAAACATTTCAAGTGAAAAACAAAAGATGATGGAGCACTTGTTTTTTGTTCTCAGATTTCTCCCAAACATGAACATGGACAAAGCGGTCTGGAAACCTAATCATGAGTTACAGGCACCCTCACAACACCAAAACAGGAAACATTTCCAGAAGCCCTCAAGCCTGTAGGATCCAGGGTAACCAGCACAGCTCCACTGAAAGACCTTATTCACTCCTTCCAGAGATGGCATTTGGGGCTCCAGGAGCCATAAATTTAAAGTTTTAGACTATGTCAACGATTGACTCTGTCAGTTACCTCATTTCCTCTCCCACCCATTCCACATTCATTTACTTTTACTATTTTCAATCAGATTCAGCAGTAACACTACAGTAGTGAGGCAGTAATAATGAAAATATAGTATTTTCTTTTGCTCCACATGTCCTGAGAAGATACTGTCACCTCAGATAGATAAAAAAGCTAACCATCTATCCACAATGGAGGATGCAGATACCATTAAGTATGTATTCCCCCTTCTGAAAGGCATTGTGCATCACCACATTATAAATATATACGTCATCCCCAGGCAAAATTATACCACAATTAAAACTATCAGCATGTCTTAGACTTCACCTTGGACCTTAATGAGGAACACCAAGATATATTTCTTCCTCATACCATTGAGCTTTGCATGGTAATTGTATATTTTAATTAGCAATGTACAGATGTTCAAGTTTAAGTAGCATATTTTGGATTTATGACAGCCAGTGACCGACTGATATTAGTCCTGTAGGTGCGTTCCCTGACTTGGCACCACAACAAGAGGCAAAAACACAATCCCAGAGGTCCTGCTTTTTGCAGTCAAGGTGTAATAAGCTTCACTGGCCCATAAAGACTTTTCCCTTATCTTTTCCTTTACTCAGTGCTGTAATTTCTTCTGCACAATTGGATTCCTTTTCTTCAGAAGCTAAGTTAGTATACGATGCATTTTCCACCTTTGAAGCGCCCATGCAAAGGTAGGCATGTAGTTTTACTGTTCAAATAATTCAGCTGGGGGGACTGCTGAGCAAAAGTTCTAAACCTTCTGCTTTGGAAGATAACATTTTAATGTTGGTTTTGTATCTTTAATTTTTGGGAATGATTTAAGAGATAAGATTTGCACCTCAAGAACTCAATATTCCTTTAACATTAGTTTACACTAAATTTGAAAATCTAATCTTGTGTCCTTTTTCCTTCCAATTCCAATTGTATTTGCTCCTGTATTAGTCATTGGTGAACTATTTTATTTATTAAACAATAAATATCATATATATAGATTTCTTTACCTTGCTATTTCTGTCATTAGTGTTATACACCATAGTTAATAATTTAACCCTGGAGCACAGTCTGAGCTCCTGCTTTATGAGATTTGATGCACAGAAAGAGTCCTTACTTATTTCTATCGCTAATATTGAAATTAGTGTAAAACAACAACAAATTTGTTTACAGGAATTAAGAGGTATGTGGGAACTAAAAGCACCAATTTGGAATAAATTCAACAAACCATTTTAGGCCCAATACAAAAAGTATGGAACTCAAACCAACTACTCAATCACTTTTTCCTTTTTTTCTTTTTTTTTTTTTTTCTTCTTTTCCCCTTAAGGAAGAACTTAAATAGGTAGCCTGAAAAATTTAAAAGAAAACGAATATTTTCTTCACCATTAACACAGTATTTTGCTCGTTCATCTTGATGGACTCTGAATGAATGTTAGTAGAGTATCGAAACAAAAGCAAACCGTGCAAGTTTTTAGACTCACTTTCCAGAAGGCAAATTAATGACTTTAACACTGCCTGGGTCGCTCAGAGTCCATTAGAGTCACATTTGAGGAGGATGCAGCTCCATTTCAGTCTCACCTGCAGCAAACGTCTCTGATTTTTACTGTCTGTAGGCAGGAACCCGTTGGACAACCAGCTGGACCAGCCGCTCAGGGAAGGGTGACGACCACACAGGGACTGTGTCATGGAGTTTCTGCCCCAGAGAAAAGTCAACATGGATGGGTTGCATTCAGCTTGCAGGAGTTGACATTCCATGTGGTATAGGTGAATGTCAAATGTTATCTTTTATCTCCAAACATGAGCTCAAAGTGTATCCTGCCAGGTCTGAAAAATTTGGTAAAGCAATAATACATGCAATCAGGGATTTATCTGATACAGACAACTCCCGTTTTCTAGACATGGCTGTAAGGGTTGTACATGGAGAAACATCCGGCTTTTTTTTTTTATTATTATTTTATTTTTTTATTTCCTAAAAGAGTAGCAAGTTTTCTACTTCTCTTTGTTGTCCTTTTAGAGATTGACCAAAAAATGAGACTTCACCATTACAATTTTCATTTAAAGTCTTTCTTTTCATTGGTTAGTATTTCTAATGCTCCATGCCTGCAGTTAGATTATTAAAACAAATTTAGTTCACCATTTATATATCCACATATCCTTTAAATGTAAGTTTCCACTTATTGTTTAATTTCAGAAAATATTTTAGCAGAATGTAACCAGTATGAGAACATGACTTGATTTTTCCAGACTGCTCTGTGTTTTCTTTCAATTTGAAATAATGAATGAATAAATGTACATGTTAAAACTAATGTAAACCTTTTAAAAGCTTAATCTCAGGTGATTTGTCTGAGAGAACTGCAAGCTTTCAAAGTTGTGGTAACAATCTAGGCAATATTAAGCTCTCTTGCCTGAACAGTAGTGTAAATATGTACTAGATATTGATTTAAGAATTATTATGGATCTGTACCAGTCTGAGTATGGAACTCAAACCTTATAATCTGTGTAATACAATACAGTCAGAATAATTTTCTTTTTCTTCACAAAGAATTTTCTTATACTGTTCAGATTTTTGCAATTAATAAAATGTATTTTAACTTGTTCTGAACATTTTTGATATCTTGGTAGGAAGCCAAAAGCCTTTTCTGCGAACATCTGGTCCTCAAGTGTCACATCTGGAAAAGCTAGCATTTTCAAGTTTTGCTACACTTCACTTTGTTTTTCATTTGTGGTAAGTAAGAAACAATCTAGAGTTGCAGAAAAAGATTGCATAAAATTACCATTTAACCAAACTTCTAATTTTGATACCCAAAACAAAAGCAAAGGCTAGAATTTTCTCTCAATTCAGCCAGAATAAACAAGTAATTCAAAAAAAGCTGAGATTTTCTTTGTGTTCTAAGAGTTGAAAGCATTATAATGCTCCCATTACTACGGCACCCACAGTGACAGTAATGAAATTCAAAGACTGACAATTTCTATGTCAGCAGTGATGTCAACAGAATTATTCCCAGAAATTAAAAGATGAAGAATTGGATTTGAAATATTCTAGTCAGTATGTTCTAAACTAACTGTGGGTTTGGACCTCTGAATCTGCATATTCAACAACACACAGAACAGCTCAGAAGGCTTTGTTTTTTAGGCTGCCTTGAGTACTTCCTTCTGAAAACCCAGATGCTGCGTTGTGTCTGAAAAGTGGGAAGACAACACGAGTCAATCCCTTCACAAAACTGTGATGTGCAATGTCAACTTGAGTCTGCTGTAAGGACCGCATTGAGGGTCACTCATGATCCACAAGCAGGTTTAGGCCACAGTACTCTAAATTTTGAACAGCTATTTCCATTGCCAAGGGAAGGATGGGGTAGCTGCTCTAACCTGGGGACCTACCGCAGGAGGTTACCTTACTTAGGGGATCAGTTTCCTCATGTGCCCCCTTAGCCTTTCCCATCACATACCCATAAGCCAACTGTGACACCAATAAACCTTTGTAAAAGGGAGAAAAGAGTATTTGGGATCTATGTCATGATAAACCTTTTTGTTTCCTTCCTGAGTTGTTTGATACACATCCACCCAGCCCATGCCACAGCGGACAGAGCAGATCTGGCCCAAGATGGCTTTTAATTCCCCTAGGGAAGCCAGTATGTGGTGGCTCCATGCCATTGCTGGCCCTGGCAACTTACGCACGAACAGGCCGCAGAGGAGGCCCAAACCCTATATGGGATCAGTGGGTGCTGAGAGACTCCAACCACCCGCTGCAGTGACTGCACTGCTTTGGCATTAGCCAGCACTTCTGCAATGAAGGGAACGGCCTAGGCCTTCACTGAAGTTGTGCTCCTGATCAGGCAAAGTCTTTGCCTGCCTTCCCAGCCACTTAGGTGGGCAGGGTGCCCCGTGCACTCAGATGGACCATAAAAATCCTCTGCAGACATCCTGTGGAAGCCCTGGGTTTTCTGGCCAGCTGGCATGGAGACGCAGAGAAGATAAGGAGATGGAGTGAGAAGCTATGTTAGAAATATGTGTTTTAAGATACCTAAAATGAAGAATTAATTTTAAAATGAAAACCAGGTCTTGTGTAAGCTAAGAACTTTTCCTACACAAAAAAATTTTGTTAGCAGAAATAGCTTCAGCAATGTTTCTATTGATTAAAATACTAAATTGGCTCCAGGCCTTACGCAGGTGTATCTTAAATTCTTAAGAAAAAAAAAAAATTTAAAAAACTCTTTAATAGTCATAACTATATATGTCTAAATCAACACAGAAGCTGACATTGCTAAAGTCTGGGAGGTATCAGGCAAAGGTTCTGCTTGCAAACACTGGGGATCTCAATTATTAATTGGCACCAAAAAAGCCTAAGATGAATTCCACAAGCAGACAATTCCTTGCAGTACCGGACCAAATTCAGGCATTCCAGAGTCCATCCTCAACCTTTTCTTAATCTTGCTCTATTACTGAAGAAAGATAACAGATTAAACACTCATTCTGTCTACTAACTTGCTGGTCCCAGGACTGTTTAAATTGACAAACTAAGTATTCTTAGAAACCCTCCTCAAATTCTACCTAATGAGGTAAAATAATCACATACCTATGCCAGATGAGTCAGCAAATACACATAATCCTTTCCAAGCAGATGTAGTGGCTTGCCAAAAAGACATGCTCTGTTTTAGGTAAACTTTACTGCTTATTACAGACAGGAACATACATAATTATCAAAACTGATGACATTGGAAATATTGAGACAGTGATGTAATTACTTCTGGATACGAGTTACTCTGTGAGGGATGGAAGATTACTTTTTTCCCCCATGCCATTACTTTCTCCTCAACCACTTTATACTCCCTCTTGGAAAGACTGCTGCAGCCTATGTATTCCCTTGGCCGATTTACCACCTGTGGCTGCAGCAGTATTTCAGCATGAAGCAGCAGCACTTCAAGCCATGCGTTCAATGGATCATCATAATTTGTTTTCAAAACGATCTATTAAAACAAAACATCGCTTTACAAGAATCGCATCACATGCTTAATTGCCTTCTCTGAAACAAGCTGAGGTAATTGCGAAGTATCTTGTATTGATGACTACTCAACATGTAGGTCTGAAAGGAGAAACGTGTCTGAGATGTATTCAGGATGGAAATACAGAGAGCAGCGGCTGTGTAATCAGAGCTGTTTTTCTTATATGAAAAAATAGATTACTCAACCAGTGCTGACTGTTTAAGAAGCAAAAAAGAACTTCCAGGAGCAAATGAGCAATACATTCAGCTGCACATTGTTGCACTCCAGTGGTGAGGAGTGAAGTTTTTACTACTAATTGCCTAATTATGCAATTTGCCCCTCAAGTATAGCAAACCATTTGCAAGGACAATTCAGAGATGGAGCCATTTCCCTACAGCTGAGACACAGCAGGAGATTTATTATGCTCTTGTACATCAGACACTTCCACAACATCGTGCGAAGTTGTACATACATCCAAGGAGGTCTCAACTAGGGTAGTGTCATTTTTTTTGGCCTGATATTATAAAGCTGTATATTGTATATATATTGTATATGCAACACAAGGTTTGATTTCCAAAAGTTACTAAAGAACTTAGGGTTATATATCCTGTTTAGCCTGTATTTCAAATAATTAACCCTGATGATTAAAAGCCACACCAAGCTACAAAGTGAAGAGCCCAAGAACCTATGCAGTTAAAACTGTTGCAAATTTTTAAGCCTGTACCTCTTAAGCTGTTTACTCCACTCTTAAAATATCCTTTGGTGGTCATTAGATCCACTGCTTGCATGCCAGGAAGAGATGTGCAAGACAGATGTCACTCGTTTTTTAACATTTTTTCAAGGGCTTAGGAAAAGCAGAGAATATTTTGTGTTCTGGCATCAAGAATGAAAACTCACAGCTGAGACTTTAGGGCTAGATTTGACATCTTCAAGTCTTCACAACCAGCCACAGAAGAGCAACACTGCAGGACTTGAATGGTCTTAATTAGGGTTTCCCAGACAAGTTGCATACTTCAAATATTAACAGTACACAAACTGTGCCAACGACCATCTCTTTCTGCTTGTGCATGAAGCACAGAGCTGCTGCCATTACCAGTGGCAATAGTCAACTATGTTGGTTTTGGGGACCCTGCTTCCCAGTGAGGATCTAGCATCAGCAATGAAGAGTGCTGAGGTGGGGGAGTGCAGGTGGAGCTCCAGCAGGAAGGCACAGGATGTACATGGGATAGTGGTGCTGGCTGATAACTGGTCTAAGAGCTACCTGGAAGTACCATACCAGGGGTTTCCTGTGCTTCGTCCACCAACCAGCAGGCACCAGCACCGTAAGAGCAACTGCAGGTGACAGAAAGTTCATTCCTTGCGCTGAATCAACATAACAACAACAACAAGGAAGTAAATACCAGCAAAGCAATTGTGAGCAAAGCCTTGATTATGGCAGAGAACACTGGAGCTATGCATTGTGCAGCCATACAGTAAGAGCACTCCCTGCCCGTGAACCCAAAGGCTTTTCACTTCCCATGCAAAATAATGATAGGCTGTGACAAAAGCAAACGCCTTTGGCTAGCTGCAATTTCATCCAACAGAGAAGCATGGGAACAAAGAAGAAAGCTAAAAATAAAGAGCAACATTAAAAGAAAAAGTAAGAGGAACTTAAACCTGTAACTTTGTTTGTTTTCATTTACCAGATGAGAATATTAATTATTTTCAAATATTTGGAGGCTGCCAAGTATTTGTAAGAGCATCTGTGGCTCCTAAGTCACTAATATCAACAGGATTATTAATTTTGGAATGCCCAGTTAAGTGCATTTATTTTCTTCCCCTAATGTTCTGTGCAGTGTTTCAGTCATGCAGTGGGGGATAGAAATAGCAGCACCAGGATTACTAAGCCAAGTCCAGAAAAAGAAGAACAAATAATCAAAAAAAAATATATTTAAGCAAACTATGCATACCAGATAGAAATGACTAATGCCACGTGCATCTGGAGGAAATGAGAGTTAATTTGAAATAATGAGCTAACTAAGCAGGGCCAACTTCACAGTCAGTATTTGTGGTGGCCAGCACTCGGAGCAGTCAGAAGATACGTCCATATTTGTGTGCTTGATTTTTTGGCTGTCGCTGCAGCCCTGCATAATTAATCCTATCACATCCCCACTCCTCCAGACGCATTGCCTAATATGTAAATACAAATTGCTGCATTTCTTCTCATCTCTTCCCCATCCAAACCACAGATATCTCCTTCACGCAGTGTATTATTAAAACTTCTACGAAGGCAAAAGCTAATAACTAGTTTCTCCACGGGAAAACATTTTGTGCCACAAAGGGATTTATTATCTGAAGTCAGACAGGCTGCAAAGTTTGCTGATGAGAAACAAGCCCTCTGCCACATTCAACTGTTTTGACAACTGTTAAATGCAAGCGATGACACACTTGAAATACCTAGTCTGAAACAAGATAAGATGAATACTTCACATTAGAGGGTTTCTTGTACTAACAACTATTTTTTGTTGTTGTTCGCATGTATTAGTGACACTAGCAAAACAGCATTTGATATAGATGGAAGTTGAATTGGAGTTTTAACCTTTAACTTGAGTCAGGCATGATTCATAGCTCAAACTATGTCATTTCTATCTGTACTTGCTTACTTGATAATAAATAATGGACCCCTTAAATAATGTCTAACCAGAACAGGATCCACAGCCTTGTGGTTATGTGCTGTCAGTGCAAACCTAGGAGAGGGCATGGATGGAAAAAGCTGTCAGTGCTGGATGAGGTGGGGTCAGCAAGCACACCACAGAGCCCCAGCCAAATTCACAGCAGGACAAACACAAGCATCTGTGCTCAGCAACAGAGGCATCTCTCAGGGCTTCCAACCTGAAGTTGACCCCATTTTCCTCCACAGCTCTTTTTGGGCTGAGGCGGCAGGCTAGAGTCTCAAAGCCCGCTTCAGCTCGTGCATGGAAACCCCTGCACTCAGCAGCAAGATTCACCCCATGTGATGACAGCTCTCCAGCACCCCTCCAGATGTTCCTCAAGGAGGCAGCAGACTGGGAAAGAAGCTCTAAAACATCTCAGTGAGTAGACTCATCATACAACACTTGAAAATATATTTACGCCATAGAAATGTGATAGGAAAGTATGATATACAACCAGAATGGAGCCTCTTTTTAAGTAGCTTGCCAATAACTTACACGTTAGCCTGTGCAAGGTGAATAGTGAAAAGAGGAAAAATACATTTGTTTTTAAAGGCCAGCAGAAAGTCTTTGGGAAAGAGTAATACTAATGAGAAGCATCTATTTTAATGTTTTGTACAGTATTTTATAGATGGGCAGAGAACACCATTCCATCCTCAGCTAAACCCATGGAATAACAGCAGTCCACCAGACTAAAGCTGAGATTTACTTCTTTTTGTTACTCTGTGGATTTCTTTAAATCTAGCTTCCAGGCTTAGCTGGTCAAATGGGCTTATTTCCTTGATACTGACCTCCGATATCTCCTGACTATAATTATGTGTTCAACCCCAAGCAATTGCAAACAGAGTCAAGTGCTTCCAAGCAGTCAGTTACAGCAAACAGAACTGTGAATGTCTGTATTTATGGGATTTCTCTCTCTAAAGGCAATGATAGGATGCCAGTACACTAAGATGAAAACACACCGTTTAAACCAAAACATTTCTCAGCTGCTTCCAGAGCCAGACAGCAATTCTTCTCATTGTAGAGAGCCACCATAACTGGTTAGATAACCATGGAAACAGTCTAGAAAGTAAATGCAAGTGAAGAAGCAACAGTAAATTTCCACTTTGTGTTTCAATGACAAGAACCACTAGCTTTAAGCTGTTCCTATGTACATGCTTTAACCTGAAAGGCGCACAATTTGGTGAATACCATGGTGTCTGTGTGAAGCTAACAGTGCAAATGGCAGCACAGGCTCAAAAGAAAGGTTATCCAACTGCAGAGTGAATTTCCCTGCCTCCTACCATGAAAAATACCAGTGTCAGAGCAACAGCAAAGCATGCTGGATTTTCTACTGATTGCAGGGTAGTGGATGGTGCTCCGAGCAAGTGTTTAGCAAACTGTAGCCCCCGCCAACATTATTTTCTGTGCCTCTGTAGACGCGTCTGTAGCAGTTTCAGATAGACATGTAGTAAAATACAGAGGCACTGAGACCTGGTAAATTATTTATTTTTTTGGGGCAAAGTTGACACCTCTTTGTCAGTTCAAAGCAATACCATAAGGCTTCCCCATCTCTGCTGTAGGGCAGGCAGGATGGGGGCAGTCTCCACATTGCTGCAGCAGCCACATCCTTGCCAGCGCAGACACAGCGCTCAGGCTGCAGCACAAAAGTCTTGTCAGCTGCTGAAAAGCAAGACAAAGGGGTCCCGTCAGCTTCTCTCACAATGCCCCCAGCAGGACCGCTCCACGTGGCTGGCTGGCTGTCCATGGTTACAGGAGCTGGAGGAGCAGGGAAACCCCTCTGTAAACACAGGTTCATTCATCGGCAGCTGCACTCCGGCCTCCGTACCAACTAGCAGATGCTCAGGTACAGCTGAGGCTGGTTTGTCACCACACCTACTGCTTAAATGAAGATCTGTACAGAGCCTGGCGCTGCCTAAGTGTTGATTTCCAATCATCTTTTTCCCGTCCCCCCAAGAACTGATAACCAGTTTGTGGGGAAAGACCAGGATGTCACTCATTTGTCCCCCGTAGCAGCTCTCATCCATACCTAAGACCTACATGAAACTCTTCCTGTCAAAATTTTAATACTTTTATTTCATCATACTAAAATTCCAGCTTGTAAGTGATGGAATGCTTCTCCCCTGCTTCACAGAGAAACGCAGAAGCAGCTCCCGGGCTTGGTGCCTGTTGTCCCCTCCCTCACACAAGTCAGAGCGCTGAGCCTTTCCTCACAGTCCCCTAATTCAAACACTGGACAAGGGTAATCACGTTTCATGCTTCATGGTTTAAAATGATCACCATATGGATTAAGAAAGAAACTTGGTCTCTTCACTGCATATGCAGCTATCACACCATCTCACAGATCAGTTTTCGGGATTTCTTTACTGCAGTCTCAAGAACTGGGTAGCTGCCACTACCGGAGATGTGGACTCTGGATGCACCTGTCTACCCCTTGCTGCTTAGTTCACTTCTTCCCTATTTTTAAAACTGGTCACATCACATGAAGACAATTTTGTTGCTCTGAGCTGAGCATAATTTTGTAGGTATTTAATGCATTGCATGTTTATAATTGTATCTTGCTAGGAAATTCCCTTGCTGTACTGGTTAGAGTGCACAGGAGTGGCTTTGATTACCTTTAGAGTTATTCTCTTGTACGCCGTCTTTGAGGCAGCTTTACCATTTCAGATTAAGATTTAGATTTAATGCAGCCCCCATTAAGACCTTCAGACACTTTTTTTTTTTTTTTTTTTTTTTTTTTTTTTTTACTTTCTAAGCATGAATTTTGCCCTAAAATAAATATTTAGGGAAATCCCACATTCTATTTTACAAAAACTTCCACTGAGTGCCCCCTGCAGTGTTCCTGCCCAAGTGGCCATCCTCTGCAGCTCTGAGAAGCAGCACAAAGTGGAGCATCTGGGGACCTCAACAAGTCCCACAGTTTCAGTGGGGAATATAACTACCAATTTTGAGGCTTGGGTATGGCATCTCCTGAGGGGGGCCCTCAGCTGCTGCCAGGCTGCAGCAGGAACAGCAACGAAGTGCTTGGAAACACGGCAGATATGAATAATTAGGCATGGCTTCTCCCTGCCAGCCCTGAGAATGGGATTTGGCAAGCACATTCCTCAGAGGCATGCAGCAGAGCAGAGAAATGGAAGAGGGAAAGGCTTGTGGCCCATTTCAACCAGCTGCATATTCTTCAGTGCTTGGAAGGGAGTCGCTACTCGTGCCCTGCGTCCTCAGCCCCTCTATCTCACCCTCTCCACTGCAGTTACTGTTCCTTTCCTCTCACATCACACCCTCCAGTGCCATCTCCCCTTTCCTTGCACACTGGCTCCTTTGGCCCCTGAGTTTTTGCTCCCTTCAGGAGGACCGCACGTGTATTTCGCACAACAGGCTCCATCTCCAGGACACCGCGTGCTGCCTGCACCAGGAAGAGCCGTCCGTCTGCCACGTAACTCCTTCCATGTAATCGATTTCCATGCCAACATTTCTGGGCCACGGCAAGCCCTCCTGCTCTGAGGAGCCTTTCATAACCAAATGACTTCAGATTGCTCTGCTCTGAATAATCTGTTCTGACAATGGGCATTGCTTATGCTTGAAGCTCCAGGAAAGGCTGGAGGCCCACTGATGCCAGAAACAGGCAGGTAAACACCTGCCTGAAAGAACTTGCTCTATAATTTATGGCAACTAGCAGCTAGAGCAGAGAAAAAGTGTCCAGGTCCAGGAACTGAAAGCATGGGGTTGGAGAAAGGCTGAACAAAACACCGGTCAAGACAATGCATCACCACACATTAAGGTACCTCCCCCCCTCATTTGATTGGGGCTGTTGTAAAGAAACAGTCAAAAGACTTCTCTTAATAGAGCACAGACAGAAAATGGGTGTGTCGAAGCACCTTCTGCTGGCAGGGGTTTGCCAAGGGGAGGCGACAGTGACAAGTGGCTCCTGCTGTCTCTTTGAAGATGTAGCCACCTCTTGCCCTCCCTTCCAAAACCCAATCCCCTAACATGACCCAAGCTGTCCCCGAAGCAAATCAGGTTAGCCATGGCTCAGCCTTCCCTCCACCTCAAAGAACAGGCCCAGAGACGTTCTCCAAGAGGACAAGAGAGGTTTGACTTGCTGCAACATGTAACAAAAGCTCTTTTCTCCAACCCAAAGACTGTTAGGTGAATACAGAAACACAGTACAGCTTAACTGGAAAACGTCAGCTGGTAGTGCTGGTGATCAACATGGTCTGCACACGTTCAATTTCATCCCCCATTAATTTCCAAGGGGATCCAACAGCATGATGAAGCCTGAGAAACCTGGATCCAAAATGAGTATTGCACACACACGAAAAACCCACCGCCTCCGTCTCAGAGAAACTTGACGTCTGGGTTTCTACAACTGCTACATCAAAACCTTTTGCAGCACCACTCTGTTTTATGGCTCACAGTTGCATTGTTTTCTTCTGCAGTCAAACACTGTATTGGGGAAACCATTCCTTGTTGAGCTTGGTAGCATTACTCCTCACTAACACTGGTCAGGGCATCTTTCACTTGGAAGAACAAAGCAAGCATTGCCATGGTTTGCATGTAAAACATGGATCTCTGCCTTCAAAACACACTTAAAGCTGGCAGTCAAGAGAGGCCCCTTGTCAGAGTGAGAACTTCGAAAATGCTCCAATTGCTTTCAAATAGATTTAAAGCCTGCCTCGTGCAACTCCCTGTCATTTTTTCCTTTATAAACCATAGTATTTCATAAATCTTGCTATTTTGCTCTAGCTAAAATTTAACACCACTACATATTACTCCATAAAATAATATGGCCAGCACACCACTTCTCCAGTATAGGAAATGATCCGTAAAGCTGTAACTCGGTCTTTATGAGGATCTTTTAAGAGAGCACAGCTTTTCCACAATGAAAACTGTCAGCAACAAAACTGCCATTTCCATCATACTGCTGCTTTAGCAGGATTTCCTGCCACAGCAGAATATTCCTTTATTATTTTTTTTTTTTGCCATCATCATGCATATGCAAGCTCAGCTTGCCAAGGAACAGGCTTCAAGCTATTTCATAGCTCAGCCACCGTGGCGTGGGATGCTCATTTCCCTCTTGCTGAGTGCTGTCCCAGCACTGCCACATCCCAGCCTCACACACAGTAGGACACTTTTGAGGCTATGGGATGCTTTGAAGCAGGTTTCTTCCTCTTCCTCCTGGCTGACCTTTCCCAAGCAGGGAAGTACCAATGCCAGCCTCATCAGCCAAAACCAAGCCCTTGCCACACAAACCCACATGAATTATTTTCCACTCCTTATGAACATTTGCCCTACCACTGAAAATCTCCAGCCACACATAGCACCTGAAAGCAAACATGTCCAATCCCCATGGCAAATTGCAATGTGTGCTCTGGGACCGAGCACTGCAGGGAGCTCCTTGAGAGCTTTTGGAGATCGAAAGGACCTCTGAACTACACCTCTCCTGCACTGGTGCAGCAAGCACTGGGAAAGCTGTGCTAGGGAGAGCCTGCAGAAGTGTGTTAACACTCACACCTGTGAAACACAATATGGTCAAAGGCGTATTGTCTTTTTTTTCCCCCGCCTTCTTTCCATTTCCACTCATTCACAGGATTTTTCAAGACAGAGGTAGCTTTACACTTAGCCTCTTCGCTAGAAGATGGGACACATGACTAGCAATGAAATTCATGAACTTAATGTTTATATAAAGACTCTTTCTGAAGACACAGACAGGTGTGTCTAATTGTAGACAGCCAGCAGTGGACAGTCCAGCAGGCTCTGTGCAGTTTAATAACCACTGCATGCCCAGATGGAACAAGCCAAGAGTGGGGATTTATACTTCTTGACTTCACATTTTTTGCTAGAGGCACAACTTCCCTCACCATCACCAATCACAGCTCAGACAACAGAGCCATCTTAGCTCATAGTATTGGGGTATGCGATACTTCTGGGCTTGCATGGAAGGGACAGTATGGCAATTGCCACCACAATGGCCACAGCCTTCTGCACCCTTACACCTCCATTCTCAAACCGGGGTTCTGCTCTACACATCCCTGTGTGACCATGCCACCAGCTACAGTTTCTCACTGAGTATTTTCTGTACATATGGTGGAAGAGAAGGGCATGAGCCCACGCCCAAGGCAGAAATAACTGGCTTCCTCTCTCTCCACCCAGTAGGGTGACAAGATGGTGGCAACTGCATGAAGCATATAGTTGCATGCAGTTGCAGGGCTGCATGCAGCCCTGGGCACAAGGGAGGCAGGAAGGGAAGGTAATACCCTCTGACTACACACATACAGCTACTTGCTTTAAAATTGTTTCTTTTTGTCTTTTATTGCTTCTTTTACGATCTTCTCCCCTGTCCCCATCCCATAGCTTCTTTCTGCTTGCTTTTACAAAGCCCTACAGCATCTCTCCGACACATCTCCCGTGCTCCTCTCTTACCACACAGACTTCTTAGTTACGCTACAAGTAGCTCCTGAGGCAGCAGGGGATCCCAAGGCCTGCTAGAGGGACAGCACACTCCCAAGGCAGCTTTTCCTGCAGCAGCAGCAGCATTCACAAGGGTTTCTCCTGCTTGGATCCCCTGGCACCTATGAGGCTTGCAGTCACCTGTGAGCTCTCTCTGAGGGACAGCAATGCCTCCTCCACCCTGCTGTTGGCTGTCTGCTTTCACAAGCCACAGCAGAACTTAATTTTGTTAAGTATCTTTCTCCCTTTATCATGCTTAATTGAAGTTGGACAACAGATGCAAAAGTTTTCAGGCAGGAAAGACCCAATGGCAGCCTTGATCAAACAGCCTGCTTCCTTAGGAAATGATGTTATTTTTGACCTGGATTAACCCTCTTCATGCTGCTAGTTTACTTTTTTAATTTCACTGCCATTGGTATCTTCCATACAGCCTTATTTCTAGGTACAATGTAGGAATCTGCTTGGTTTACATCAGTTTATAATGCCAAAACATGTTTGAAAATAAGTACTAAAACATTTCCTTTTACACTGAGCTTACGATTCCTCCTTCACATTTTGAAATAAATCCTAAATTTCAGATGTAAGCAGTTCTAAGTCATGTTTACAAAAGGCTGGTACACATGAAATATGCAACATTGGCTGCAACTGGCTACAGACTGGTGCCAGTTGAGAATTTTTATGCAGGACAAGAATAGACGGAGGGAGATAGCTCTCCAGCCCCAGTGAGGAATATGCCCTTTCCCAGGCCCTGTGTTTTGCTTACCACTCAGCCCATAATCACTTTCCAGCTGCTGGAGGCCAGTGGCCCAGCTGCTGGGAAGGGGGCGTCTGATGACTCCTTCTGAAGCAGGATGCATGGGGCAGGAATTTCTCCTTTCCACTCCCTACTTTCTCACTTGCTCTTTGTTTCCCATCAGAAACATACTTTTGAATCTTCTCATCTCATGTGGTTTTCCACCCAGTCCTGGTATCCTCACAGACCTCTATGGCATAAGAGAGCAGCAGCCTTGTTATCCTGCCTCTGCTTGAAGAGAACGGGTGTATCCAGCAGGCAAAGAGGTGTCTGTTAAGGTGATGACTTGTAAGTATGTTCCCTGATGGTGCAGGAAGCTACTCAGGAAAGCCCTGTTTACAGTCATCTCACCTCCCCAGCAACACCTCCAGCAGATGCTTGCATCGTTCCCCTGAGGTTCAGCTCTCAAAAAGACTCTCTGGCAGGGATGCTGCTCCCTCCACTTCCAGGAGCATGATGTGCACAAAGCCTGAACAACAGCTGTACCCAGCACGAGTCGTGCCATTAGGTATGTACACAGGTGCCTTACAGTAATAGGAATAATTTAGCTACCAGCCTGATCTGAATGTCATTTTTACACAGAAGAGGAGAAGAGGCAGTCACAGTCCCACAGGGTCTCCTGTGGGTGGCATTTCAGTGAAGCAGCACCGACAGCCACTTCCTTCCCTCTTGCCCTCTTTTGTACTCACATCAGTCAGGCTTAAGAGATGTAAGCTGATGGGTACACCAGCTATCTGCACCAGATGAGATGCCCAGGACATGCAAACATCAGTACAGTCATGCTGTACTGACAGAGAGCTACCTGTGTCCACATCTTTTGGATCACCAACACAGGCAGGGGGGTTGAGCATGCACACCTTGCCCGTACTTCACATTTTTCCTTCCTGGGAAGCAAAGCTGTGCTGCACCGGGTAACACCAGGCTGTTCACATCTCCTCCACCTGCCTCTCCTTGCCACATTCAGTGGTAAACTCTTGGCTTAACACTGTGACTAGGAAGGAGAATGCTAACTGAGGTTTAGAAGTTAGCCTACACAAAAATTAAAAGACTAGCATGCTAAAGGCTCTTTAGCAGTTAGGTCAATATTGGATTAAATACTTCATTGTAGGTAAGTCAGCCAAGAATCAGTTTCTGTTCCTGGAAAACATTATGTTTAAAAATAATTCGGTCTTCACAAGAAAGGCTGAAAAGCTCCCAATTTTAAGTTAAGAGCATTAAAACATCTCCCTTAGAAGCAAACCGCTGATTTCAATGGAGGGAAACATTGTCTCAAACACTTTCTTTCAAACACATCTTAAAATATCAAATTTGGTTTGGTTTAAACATACTCTCCAACAAGTCAGATGAAAAAATACCCTCCCAAAACATGATGGATTTGGTGGAATGTTTTATTTCAAAATCATCTATTCTGATTTTTTTTTTCAGCTAAAGTCAAGTAGAGGAAATTAACGTCTCTGATTTTTGCCAAATAATTCTTTTTCCCAAGGCTCACAGTTTCACAGCAAATACTTGAATTTTGGTAAAATTTCATCAAAACTTCCCAAGCATCTCTAGCAGCAGCACCAGAAAATCCGTTCACCTGGGGGAGGGGGCTGCAGCTGGGCCTTATCCTCAGCCACGACTTACGCCTCACACAGTGGGTACGGGTGCTAGCAGGGAGCGCTGTGATTTTGATCTTCAGCTGTCTGCACACTCAGGGCAGATGGCTATTGTGCTTGCATCAGTACAGCCACCATCTGATAGCCCAAATCCCCCATTGTTTCCAAAGGAAAAGCATGCTTCCCTTCTTTCTTCTCGTTTCCTGGGAAAGAAATCCCTAATTCAAGAGTCAACATTTATCCACGGTGCTGTTTCACAACAACTATTCTGCTTGGAACTCCTGTTCTACCTCACCATTGCATGATATTTTTATAATTATTATTTTTTCATGGTGGGAAAGCCCCCATGTTCCCTCAGCCTACTTCTCATCCTGCAGGACTCCCCTGTGATGGCAGTAGTTCCACATGACTCTCTGCTCCTCTTGGTCCTGCTCGCAGTTAAGACTGTCTGAAGAGCCAACCTCTGGTCCAAGCTCAGATACTCCCCTCGAGTGCCCTGCTTGGGCTGATGTGGCCATCACCAGCCAAGGCACGTTGTCTCCACTCACCTCGGGGAGATGGAGCTGTGCCCAGCTTCCCAAGAGGAAGCCGGAAGGGTAAGAGAGGTTATTAACAATGACTGCCTTGTAATTAGCAGCGCTGCAATTTCCCACACAAAGCACTGTCTTTGAGGGTGCTACGTGGCTCCTGATGAACTTCTGTGCCTAGCTTTGATGCACTGTGCTTATTAGTGTCGTACAACAGGCAGTAGAGCAGCCTCAGTGTTGTAGGGAGCACTGAGGACACATCATTCAGCGACTTTGGGCTCTGCACAGACACTTAAAGCCACCCACCCATGAAGCAACATGCCAAGAGCAGCTCCTCAGCACAGGTCAGACGCTCGTCAAGAGGCACATTCCACCCCGCAGACATTCAGGTTGCCCCTAATTCACTTATCAGAGGCCACGAGGGCCCTTGGGTCTGCCTGTGCCTCCTCCAGGCATACGGGAGGTAGGAGTGGGTTTGTGGCTATGTGCCAGGCATGCCAGGCATGCATCCCAGCCTCGTCCCAGCCTACCTCGGTACGTGGGCACCGCCGCCAGCACGGAGGAAGGAAGCCTTGCCAATGGTCTCCACACGCTGAGGACGTGGGCGGTGCTCGGAGACAAAACAGAAGCAGCATGTACAGTGATAACATGAGTATTGCAGCAATCTGGTAGCTGTGTTTAATGAAGCTCACTAAAAAGCCCACGAAGGGTGCAGAAGCAGCTCTGTTTCTGTGGCGTGTTTTGCCCAGGTCTTTGCCCTGTGAAGCACCACAACCCTGCAGCATCACTGTCTCTGTATGGATACAAAGTCTGTTGACAGTTTCAGACTGCATGAGAAGATGCAGCTGACCAAAAGCCTTTAGCTTGTCTGTAGGTATGATGCAGAAGAAATAGTCACAGGCACTGGTCTTGGGTATTGGCTATAGAGAGCAAAACGAGCCACCGTTTTGAGGGAACTTGGATCACGTTCAGCTCTGTCCTGCACTCAAGCATTCTCAGCCACCTCTGGGCCTCAGTCTAGGGCAGGCTCTTGAGAAGACCACACATCCCAAGTTAAAACTGTCACAGGGCCAAGGGAAAGCAGTCCTCAGCAGTCACCTTCTGCTAATATTGGCTCATCCTCACACAAAGGCAGTGTAAAAGCAGCACCAGCTGTGATGACAAGTTACAGCACAACTTCCAAAAAAAAAATATATATATATTCCTGTTGTGGAGCCTGAATAGCCTCGGGCATAACTTGAGATAGCCCTGAAACCAATCACTCCTACCAACACCATTCAGGTACAAAGCTGCACACTGAAAATTGAAAAGATCAGTGGGCAGTAATGTTGTTGCCCTTGGACACACAAGTGCATTCCAGCAGGAATGCCAGCATATGGCTTTTTGTGGAGATCTTTGCTCTGGCTTTCAAAACATTCAAAAAATGACTGAGAATGTCATTCACATCAAAAATAACAGAGGTTTTGTAACACTGCACATGTTCAAAGCACTGTCAAGACTTGAATTCACACAATGCTTCTGGGAACCAACATCCTCATCCTCCATCCCACCGCAAAGTACAAATATTCACAGGAAGTCTGAAGGCATAACTCCTTAACTTTCAAAATCTTCTTATTTTTTCATGGAAAATATTTTGTACACAGAGCCAGAAAACCCCAAAATAACAGGATGAGTTTTCCATTTTCACATGAAGCTGATTTTTCAGTGAAATCCTTTTCTGGTGAAACTCTTCTCACAAGAAAATTTCAGCCACTTCTACTTGAAATGTTCATACAATCCAGGTGGAAATATTTAAACACATGTGAGGACTGGTAATTTCCAAGTGATTTTCTCAAGAATAGATATTGAGACAGGGTTGCAGCCATTGTGTAATTGATCCCCATCTGCTTCTACTCATGTTGCAACTGCATCTACACACACCGTGTCATCAGCATGCCTGCAAGCTCTTGGGGCCAACTTAACTTTTCAACATACCTGAAAAGCTTTTGACTATTCATCAAGTGCAAAAGCTTGTGAGGCAACTGAGCTCGAGATGTGATGTGCTCCTAATCAACATCTCACTGGGACCTGCTGTCTCAGCCTTTCCTTGATGTTTCACCTGAAGTTATGTTCAATAGAAGAATTTAGAGAAAACAACAATGGCTTGAATTTCCTTTGTAAGCAGAGAGCCTGAGTTACACATCTATAAGGAGCTGGGCTTGTAATAATTTCTGACAAGCTCAATCTCTGTGAACTAGCATGGGGATCTAGCTCGTAATGTCACAGAGCAAATACTGCATTTTAAACAAAGAAACCTTAATATTGTTTTTAGATTTAAAATGTGGTCATACAGTTAATGTTTTACACAACACCCTTTTATAAGTCTCTGCTTTTTCATTACTGTCCCTGTCATGCTCTCCACCTCAGCCCTAGTAAGTGCCAGCAGTTTCCAAGCTTACAGCCCTGAGGGGCAGTATGTTAGTCACAACTCCTGTAAATACAGAGATAAAAGGTGAGCTTGCAGAGGTTTTGTAGCCTGATACTTCTCAGTTTGTCAGTTACATTTTATAAGGCACGCTTCAACTGTAACATTCAACCAATATCAGATCCTAAGTCAATATTTATTCCCTAATGTTATGCATATTATCTGGCTACCTTGTATTGCCTACTTGTATTTTCCAGATTGAGGATAGTTGTTCACAGAAAAGGACTAAAAAAGGAAAATATAACAAAAAAGGAAGACAACAGCGTACGGTCTCAGCTCACAGAAATACCCCTCTAATCCTCTGGCCTCCTTAATTTAATATTAAGTCTGTATTATATGTAAGCCTAGATATTGTGTACCCAAACTTTTTCTCACTGAAATCAAAGCATGTTTCATCACTGTCAGCATTAGCATATCTCTCCAGTACCCCACAGCTTTTAATTCAGTCTCTGTCAAAGGTACCGAGCCTGATGCTGAAGTGCTGCTGTGAGTTTGCCTTTTTAACTTGAGGGACGTTGGGGAGCTGTAACACTGCCAGAAAGCTGCCTCATTTGTTATTAACAAACCCCATATTTAGCAATATGTGTCTCTGAAGTAAAAAGGCACATACTTTCGTCTTAACAAAGCCCCATTGCTGTACAGTTGGGTCCCCGGGGACCTCTGGATCCCATTTTGCATGGCCAAATAAGGTAAAGCAAGAATTTGAAAAATGCAAACCTGGCCTGAAATCCTGAAGTTGCCCACAACTTTGAGGAGCTATTTTTAGGATTTGTTAACCTTTTGTTAAACATCAGAGGGTGCTGCAAGGCCTTTTTGTTACTTCTCCCTGAATACCTAACTTCCAAAAAATATTCTAGAATGTAAGTGAACTTAAAGGAGAGAAAGTGGTTGGAGACCGGGGCTGAGAGCAGTGAAAAATGATATTAAAAACAGTGTTAAAACTCCACCTGAAATCAAAGTGGTGCGATTTGCCAACAGATACTGAAAAGAAATTCTCCAGATTAGAAGCAAGCAACATAGCACTGTTATGAAGTGTGCATAAGAGGGAAGCCATCAGGCTCTGTAAGATACTAAATTTGCTTGAGGCTTTTAGTTCTAGCCTATCACTGTCGAACTCCACAACTTTCCTTGTGAACAGGTAGTCAGAGAAGTTTGTCTCCTCAAAAACTCAACTATTAGCCACATGTGGGATAAAATATCCAATGAATATTCTGTGATTGCTTGTGAAACACCTCTTTTGCAAAGACATCCTATGAAGGAACTCTGACTCCATCCTCCTCTAGGCCTTTTTAACCACAAATACATTACCGCTTGTCCTCCAGCATTGTCTATACCTCATGACTTGCTATGTTTGAAAAACATGCAGCTGTTTCATGGGAACTCAGAGATCAAAATCCCCATTATAAATGTGCATTAAAACCACAGACATCTGGGACATGGGAAAAGCAAGCAGCTGCCTACTGTTCTCGTAGAAATATGCATACACCAGAGTTACTTAGCTTCACATACAGCAAGTGCAAGAAAACCACCAAGGAGACCTTGAATATATGATCAAATCTTCATCCAAGGGGGTAGAGAAGGCCAAATTTCTCAACAAGCTGGAAAGGAAAGCAGAAACTCAAAAAATATATTTTTTTCTAATTTCATAAGAAATTTGGAGAAGTGATTAGACATCGCAGGCATCTTGTGACTGAGAAGCTTTTCTTGGTTTCCCTGAGAAGTGAAAATATGGTCAAAAACTCTTTCATAGCATGACCATCTCTGGTAGTCTCCCATAAGATCACCTTAACACAACTGTTTCTCAGATGGTTGCTAATTTCTGAGGAAGCACCATACCATTTCAGTTGTCTTAGCACACTGCTTGCTGGTCTCACACAGATACTGAGGAAATACCTTGTATCCATGCAGAACAAGCAGCTGAAGGTCATTAGGGAAAAGGAGTTTTTCACATCCAAAAAAATATGTTCTACAGCAGATTAACAACTGAAGCTGTTAATGTGCTAGCTAATCCATTCCAGCATTGTCATATTAGCAGCACTCAGTCCACTTTGCCCAAATTAAAGGTGAAAGAAAGAATAGCTTTATATGATTCTCTTTACCTTTCCCAGGAAATAATTAAGAAAATTTAGCATAGAGGAAAACCAACAAGCTTAGAAGTGAGGAGGACATACCTTTTGCCGCATAGCACACAAAACAACAGGGGCATAGGTCATATTTATCCTGGGTCACAGGGTTCAATTGCCCGAAACTGGGGACTTTATCATACAGTGTTGTCGCTGAAGCCACGTTTGTGGCCCACAGCAAAGCACTAGCTGGTTACATTGACACAGCCGGACCATCCAGACTTTAAATGATTATAAGGCTGAAGAGAGAATGCTTGTCCAAACTCATGAATTTTGCATAAGTCAATGCAAGAGGAATTTGGAATTATCTTCCTCCACAGGCAAATTACTGTGCATGTCACATGGTCCCACTTGCTTGACTTCTGTTGGTTGTACTAATGCAAAAGCTTTGGAGGAGGCTGAAAACTAATAGATTTAAGAAGCATTAGACTTGTTTTTTTAGTAGTCCCAACTGTGAAAACAGAAAGGCCTCAGTCTGAATGCTCCCTGAGTTTTGGTGTCATACTCTGCCAGAACACAGCCCTCAATCTGCAAACTACTGTAATAATTTTAACACCACTATGAGCCTGAATACCCGTTTTGGGAGCTGGAGGGCTTGGAGCTAACTTGGCAGACTTTGTCTCAGTTCTCACCACAGGATTAGGAGACAGGGACATAGAAATCCCCCCTATCCAACCGATCCAATGTTTTAAGCTCCCAGAGCCAACGCAGACTACAGTGCTCCCAGGACCAGTCCTGTGTGGCAGAGACACCTTCCCTCTGAGCTGGTTGGTATGACGCCCCAGGTCCCAATGGCCACAGGCTGCCTACAGACCCCAGTCCCTGCTTCTGGGAGCTTTGCATCTTAGCCTGCTCCATTGCTACCCTGCAGCCCAGGAGAGCTGCAGGGTGCCAGATTGGCCATGCCTGTAGGAAATAAGGGCTCTTGGGAAGAGCACAGTGGCTGTGGGTATCCAGACCATGGCCAGCCTGATGACCTGCAGAGAGTGGGGCTTCACGGGGAGGCCTGACAGATGCACTCCTGCCACCTGGCTCATGGCTGAGTAGCTCCCTTCTTCAGCCAAAGCAAGGAGATACTATGGACCCTCTAGCAACAGCCTGAAATTGAGTTTAAAGCCATAGATGCTTCCTACTTTCCCCCCCCCATCACACACAGTTTTAAAACTGAGCAAGGCCTTGTAAGAGTCCTAAAACTCCTCAAGTCAACCAGGTAAAGTTTCTACCTTTGCCTCTCACGTGGTAGATCTCGGGGTGAAATAAACTTTAGCTGATTATTTCCTTCATTTAGGTTTAGACCCCCTGCACCAAGACACTTCTTGAGAACTGAAGCTCCCAAAGGTGTCAAAGCTTCATCCACAGCTGACTCATTCTGGAAGCATTTGTTTTCTGAGTCAACCTGAGAAAGACAGTCATGCTATAAGCAAGGCCTCAACATAACCAACAGTTGTCTCCCTATTCAGTATAATTCAAGATTTAAAAAGGTCACATGGAATTCTATGTATAGTCTATGTATAGATTACCTATCTACATCCTGTTTATATATACAGACCTCTAGCTCAGGAGCCAGGACAGGAAAAGTAGATTGTACATATCTGGATATCAGCAAATCATAGATTGATTGATTAAAGTTGGAAAAGACCTCCAAGATCATCTGGTCCAACCATCACCCTACTACCAATGGCACCCATTAAACCATGTCCCTAAGCACCAGGTGCAACCTTTCCTTAAACACCCCCAGGGACAGTGACTGTATTACTTTCCTGGGCAACCCATTCCAGTGCCTGACCACTCTTTCTGAGAAGAAACATCTCATTTCCAACCTAAACCTCCCCTGGAACAACTTGAGGCCATTCCCTCTAGTCCTGTCATGAGTTACCTATGAGAAGAGGCTGACCCCCAGCTCCCCACACCTTCCTTTCAGGTAGTTGTAGAGAGCAATGAGGTCTCCCCTGAGCCTCCTCTTCACCAGACTAAACAACCCCAGTTCCCTCAGCCACTCCCAATAGGACTTGTGGTCCAGGTCCTTCACCAGCTTCATAGCCCCTCTCTGGACACACTCTAGGGCCTCAATGTCTGTCTTGTAGAGAGTCTTGTAGTGAGTTGTAGTGAGGGGCCCAAAGCTGGACACAGTACTCGAGGTGCAGCCTCACCAGAGCAGAGTACAGGGGGACAATCACATCCCTGGTCCTGCTGGCTATGCTATTCCTGGAACAGGCACACTAATCCTGATATCATGTCAAGTTTGAGGGTCCAGGACAGAGGTGGCCAAGGTTTCCAGCAGAACTAGGCTCCAGCAGGTACAATCATGAGCTGATACGCTGGAAGTAGGCCTAAAGAGGAAGTGGGGCATGGAAAGCATTTGGGCACGAGACCGTAGAAATACCTTCCTATAGTCAGTCACATCTGGAACCTCACCAGGTGTGTGGCACCAGTAGTCCTACTGGATATCCACAGAAAACTGCCGAGCCCAATTCTTTGGCTCACATTGCTCACACTACCACATCACATTCAATCTCCCCCAAGGAAAACCACATCAGAACAGAACAATAAAAACAAAACACCAGTGCTAGCCCTATTTCTGCTAGCTGAAGTGAATGAAATTAAATAGGTCTGTGTATATTTCATGTGTGTCTGCTTGGAAACCTCAGTGCAAAACGAAAGGAAACTTTATGCCTAAAACATTCGCTATAAACTTCATTGGGATGAAGGACAAGATTGAGGACACATTTTCAAACACTGTATGAGTCTAGGGCTACACACATGCTTAAAGTTAAGGGTGCGCTTATACGACAGGCTTGGGTTGTAGACTGATGAGCCTGACTTTTTCCTCATATTCAGGCAGGTTAATGCTCTTTGTGCTTGGCATGGGCCTGAAGAACACTGTCCAAGTACACGTATTAAGTTACCCAGTCAAAGCAAGCAGATTTCTGCTTTGGCTGAATGCAGAGTCCAGGCTGAATTTCAGCTGGCTTTGCTCTAGGCCCATGTCTGCTTTATATTGCTCTCTAAATTCAGCCCTCAGCCTCACCTACAGAATCAGTACTCTGCTCTTCACTTACTTGGCCTCCTTCATCTTCACATTTGGAGTTTTCATTGGGTGACCTGCGTAGTCTTCCTTCTTGTACAGCTAATTACAGTACAGCTCTCCAGAAACAGAACTACTTTAAAAAAATGTATCGATAGTCTTCTACCCATCCACCACAAAGCAGCTGCATGGAGAAACAAATCAATCCAAAGAAAGTAGTAACACTAGCCAAGAGATATTGAAGATAGAAAAACAAAAAAAAAACACAACAACAAACACAGGGAAACAAGGGAGACAAGAAGGGAAAAAAAATAGCACCCAAATACAGTTGTGTAATTTCTGAAAGCATGTTTCTGGAAGAAGATCTTCACCTTTGAGCTTGGAGTACATAATTGGCAACTCTAGGTTTGCACACAAAGGGTTCTTTGGGTTGGGGTTCTCCTGGTCAGGGGAATACAAGAACTGGTGGAACTGTGGGGGTGCCTAGAGACTAAACCACAGTTGTGGGTTTGGGAATTCAAAGCTCTATGAAAAGGGATAACCCTAAGAAAAGCTGAGGACTGAAGGTGTTTGCTTGCCCAAGAAATTTAGGAAGCAGGGCTGAAGCTTGCTCCGTCTGAGCAGACTAGCACGCTTTAGTGTGCTGAGCTTCCTAGATGAGTTGCAGTAATGTACATGCCAGTTTATAGGCAGAGGAAATCCTCCTTTTATGGTTTCCATCCCCCCGACTTGTTCCTCCTCCCTAGAAATTTTCATCCTCCCAGTTGTGCCAAGCATCAAATGAGTTGCATGTGTAGTTATGCTCTGAAAGGGCAGGAACTCTGGAGAAGCAGATGGGGTGGGGAATCTGATCATCACCTTTTCTTTCCCAAAACACTGTGTTGCAGGATATTTTAACATGTCAAATTAGCAGCTACTTTCAATTCACAGCAACTCTGAAGTAAAAAAAAAAAAAAAAAAAAAAAAAATGTTAAAAATCAAAATAAGTACTTTCACAGTCATCTGCAAAGATTAAAGGGTAGTTCTTTGCCGGTCACCTGAATCTGTTTTACGAAGACATCTGAAAGGCATTTTTATCAACCGCTGAGCAGTATTTACTCATGAAGCTGTTCTAATTGCTTTGGAATGTGCACCCTGGCTGCTGGAACAGCTCGGTCCTGCTGATACACTAAACAAAGTAATGCTGGCTCATAGGACACGCCACTTTATATTCCTCATTCTGAAGTTAAACAGCATGAAAATAAAATAAAAAAAAAAAGCAAAGACTGCACGTATGATGACTTTCACAAAGCTGCCCTAGATGTTCACAAGGGCAAACACACCAACAAACAAGCAAAAAAAACCCAAACCACCATGACTGAAACCCTTATAGACCAGTGATTTAGTATTCAACCTATTCTGCAGGTAGAAATTGCATAGACTAAAATGTACTCCTGGTTCCCCACTAAATCAGCATTTGAATCAGCATTTGGGATGCAAGCAGTCATGTGCCCTGCCATTAGCATGCCCCTTAGCCCTCTCTTCAGAGAGAAACAGCTGAGATATTGGTAGATCAAAGATGATCTCCTCAGTCTCGCCTTAATCTCCTAAAATTGAAGCAGAGCTCTGGTCTGTGTTGCACATGCCCAGGCTCACTAACAGCCTACCAAAAAACCTGGAAACAGGTCTATCTGCTTTCAAGATGCAGCAGACACAAATACTGAATAACAAGCTGGGAAGTGCAGTGGTTTTAAAGGCACTTGCTCTTTTTATTTCAAAGTCCCAGCGTACTTTTCCAGGCAGTACTAGAAAGGCACAGCATAACCTTTGCTATTGTACATGTCAATGTATGAAGTGTGGAAAATAAAGGACAAATCAGCCTGATCCTCCTAGCATCTATGCAAAGAGGATCTCCACACAGATCCCCTTTGACACAGATGTAAGAACAGCCAAGCCAGTCCTATAGGCCTGGACAATGCTTTGAGCTGGTTTCATAGGAGGAGGAAACATCACCCCCACACAGAGCCTGAGCTATCAGTCCTTGGAACAAGCTGCTGCAGACAAACACAGGCCAGGCTTTGGGATAAACAGCCTTAGTTAGCCACTGCTCAGAGCCCGCAGACCTGGCCATGCCTGCCCTCCTTCAGCAGGGAGTTGCCACATATAAGAAAAACTCCAGCAGGTGTGGCAGTAACCTAGAATTATCCTCAGTAGGAAGCACCTCACCTGCCTTAAAATCTGTGCTGGACACAAGGGTTATGGCTTTTTAAGAGCAAGTTACTTGCTAAAACAACAGGGAGGTACCAGCTTCAGTGCAGGCAGCGTTTGGAAAACAGTGAGGCAGGTTTCGAGGCGCTCAGCTGCGAGAAGAGGGCTCTTCTCATTCCTGACTCATGTAACAGAAAAGCTTTGTGGATTTTCTACCTGGCATCCCAGCTGTGACCCAGGTTTCCCTGTGTCTCTGTGGGCAGCTCTCCACGCATCTCCTTGCCAAACCCTGGCTGTACAGGTGGTCCTCGGCCTCCTCGGCTGCTGCTGCACCTTTCCCCTCACACTGCAGGCCCACAGTCTGCCTCTCCTGGGGGCCGAAGCAAGAGCATGAGAAGGAAAGATTTTAACTACCTAGTTTATTGCCATAAACAGCCCCAATCAATTTTCAGTACTAGAAACTACTGGCTTGTTTTCCTACTGGAAAACAGCATGTGTTCCTCCTGCTCTGAAGGGACCTGACCAGGAGGAGAAAGCTTTGAGGCTGCAGAAGGGATCTCCCCACACGACCTTTTTAATCCTTGGCCTCCACTGCTTCAGTCAACACCACAAGTGCCTTCCAGTATGACAATCACCATTTGTTGCTTAGGAATTAAACATTGACTAAACACATCATTCTGCATAGGCCATTGAACTGGAAGAATGTTTGGTGAGCTCAGCAGCTAGAGCTTTATTAACTGTCTCTAGTGACCTTCTCCTCCAGGAAAGCAAATGCAACGCAGTGACTTGATTTCAAATCCTTTCCAAGTGCTCCTTCTATAACCTGAAATACCCCTAGATCTCTAATACCACCCTTCCACCCCCCAAAAAAAGCTCAATCAGCAGGTAGATCTTAACTTACCTATCCCACTGGAGTATCACGCTTACATGGTACCACACCATGTCACTGCCAGGTCTCTCCAGACTGGTTTAGGTACTCTGAAAAGCACCACCACCACCTGTATCTACTACTCCTTTTGCCACGCTGCTAAGTTTAAGTGCTGCAGTCCCATTTCAAAGGAAGACTATTACACTTAGTATGTCTGCAATGTTTAAGAACACTCCAGGCACAGGTCAGCTAAAGGTGTGTTGAAACAGAACAGCTAACAGATAAGACAACAAATGGAGTTTTACAAACACCAGCAAGTCCACTCATCGGGCAGGATGATAACACGACTCCAAAAATGTCTCCAGGGAAGGATACTCCCTCGCCAAATAGCAAAACAAGCACGAAATGCATCTTGGAGTAATTATATTCTGAATACATGTCTGGAAATGCTGCTATGAGCTTCTCACTCTTAGGCACTTAACAGAAAGAAAACACGATGCGAGAATTCTTGGCATTTTCTGCATTCTCCTTTTCCTTTACTTCACAAACACCTTCTTACACTGAATGCAGTGCCAGCAAAAGAGAAGATCACAGGAAAAAAAAAATACATATTTTCCTCAAATTCAGTTCTAATGTTTCCTGCTGTCACCTGATCTGGATGGCAAAAGCTTTGAATCTCAGGTGGTCATTCTTGGTTGTTATTCAAAAGGACAGAAAATCAAAGCAAGAACAAACACCTCTATCACCCTGCTGGACCCAGGCTGTGTTCTATTTGGTGGCATTTTGCCAATGCTAACAATTTAGTAGGGTGGTTAAGTGCTTTTGAAACTAAAAGGCAGCTTTCTACACTAGTCCTAGACCCATCAGCTCTGAAAAAAAAAAAAAAGTCAGTCTGAACACTGTCTCAACCTGGAGCCAGAAAGCCATACCTAATCTAATTAATTTCTCTTGGGGAATACAACTACATGCGCCAGCTACCTCTGAGCTAGGAAAACAATAGCACCAGCATTAATAATGAGAATCACTGGACAGAGCAGACATGTCCTGACTGATGAGAATCCAGCAAGACAGGAACAAAAGAAATCTGGGTATGGACTTGAGGTTCCTAGCATGAGACACTACCCATTTGCTCTCTCTCCTGTCCTACCACATGTAGGATTCTTCAAGAAAAGTGTAGGTGTGGCACACTGAAGTCTTCAAGATGGTATCTTGGAGCATATGCTTGAGCCTAGCTTTGACCTTAGGGTCAGCATTCCCCAGGGAGGTGTGTCTCACTTGCATCTGCAGGAAAAGCGAGGTAGCGCATGCACCCACTGCAGTAAGCAGAAGTCATTTTCATATTCATATTCATATTCATACATCAGTTCAGTTTCAGTCTGCTTACCCTAGAGTCTGTGTAGATTTACATCTTTGCAGTCCTTGGTACCATAGCAGGAACATCTGTCAAGCATTAATGAAAGTAGTGCAGCACCTTTGATCTGGGCAGGAATAATGATCACAATGATAATTTTCAGCATATTAGAAGGAAATGACGTTTTTCTCCTAAAGGTAACAATGTGATCTCAGTTAGCAATTTTCATATCTTTTCATGATTTTGGCAAGGCTTGAGAAATCCACAAAGTCTCAGCTGACACTTCTAGGGGTATCTTAGGTCCAAGAATATCACAGAGACCAACAGAGACCAAAAGCAAGATCCACAAGATCCTGGGAACATGGCAGGGCAACTGCACCTCTCTAACAATATGAAGAGATGTGGTAAGTAGAGACCTGGTACACCATCCTGGTGAGCCTCCTTATCTACTTACCTGTGCCCTCTGGGAGGCTGGGGACACCAGTCTGTTCAGTAAATACATACATACATTTCAGTGAGTATAAAAACAGTAGGAAGGATTTTCATTCTTAGTTTTCCCAAAGTGCCCTACCCAAGCACTCACATCCAACATAGCAGGAAAATAAGGATTTCAAGTTGACTGCTTGTTATCCTTCTACGCATATGTTTTAGTGGAAGCTCCAATGTCCTCTGGAGACTCAGTTTCAAGCTTATTTCTCATTCTCTGAGAAAATCATAGCTGCAACGGCTTCTACAGACTTTTCTGCACTGAGAGAGCTGGATTGTAGTAACAGCACAGACCAAATTCACTGGCCAAGCTCATTTCATTTTTGGGTAAACAGAATTTTACTATAATCATGATCTTGAGAAGCTCTTTCTTTGGTGTGTGTTATTAACACTGCCTGCATTATCCTTCAGCCCTGGAAAGGAAAGAGCCTAGCCCCAAGACAAGAGGAAGGAACTAACTACAGAAGGGAAATAGAACTACTCAGAAGTCCTTGTTCTTGGCAATAAGCACAAGAAGGAAAGACTTAAATTATCTCATTTATTGCTATAAGCAAGCACTTTCCTAGTGGTCTAATTTTCAGTATTTCTTTCCAAGAGATAGCAGTCTAGCAAACATCTGAGAAAGCAGCCCCTCTTGTGTATAAAATCCAAGTGGCACCACCAAATCTTTCCAGACAGAATACAATGAAAAGAAACTATTACCTGTTAAGAGCTATTAGAAGCTTCTAAATACATTAAGCTTTTGCTAGTGTAAATCACTGTAGCAGCAATCTTGTTTTCCCTTTGTGAAGCTCTCATTTTTAGCAAGTCTACACTGAGTTTTGCATTTGTCTCAAAACTAACAGCCTCAAAAAAACTGCCTGGTTTCAAGCATTGTCAGTGCTGTGTATGGCTACACACTGAACATATCCAGCATGCAGGGGGGTGAGAAGTCTTGAGAAATACCAGCTCACCACTCTGAACACATCTGTCGTGTGCAACAAAGGCAGCAACATGGTGAGACAGCTTGCAGCATTCATCCTCAGACAATCTTGTTATCGAAAGTGGTTTTCAAGAAAGATTTATGGAGGACCAGAAAAGGATTATCTTTGCAACGCACACTTTTGTTTTGGCAATGACCAAAACATTTTTTTTTTTTTTTTCAGCAGTAGGAACCATCTTACAGATGAGATGTCTGTCTCTAATGCTTCAGTGTTTATGACTCCTTTAAGAAATGCAAAATTATAGGAAAAGAACCCTGGCAAGCAATATTTAGGCTGAAATACTAGTGATTGCTATTTTTCCTCTGAAGAAATATCTGGCAAATTGTATTTTATTTGCTGCCAGGGTAGTCTTTCAAAGGATATGATCAAATCCAATTCAGCACTTTTATAAACATGGAACTGCATTTAACTTATCAGATGAACTTTGTACTGGATGTGAATCAAAGGGTGAATTTCATGTAATAATTTGTTCTCCAGAAACCCCCAAACTGAAAAAGGCTTAATTATCTGTTTCAAAGGGAAAGCAGCAGCACAATCTCTGCTACATACCTTTCAGCATTTGTCTCCTCCTTCCTTTCCACTGTTCCAGTCTCTAAGGATGCCTTTTCACTTGTGATTTTAGGTTTTCTAATGTCAAGCTGGAAGACAACCCAGCAATACCCAAACCCAACCCTGGGCTGAGTTGCTATGAGCAAAGACAGAAGTGAACACTCAGTAGCAGAAAGTTCAAGGAAAATATTTTTATCATCTTTAGTTCTTATTTACAGACCTCACCAAACAAACAACGCTTTTCTCCACCCAGGCTGCCAGATGACGACTTTGATGCAGGGAAGAACACCCCCTCAGGCAGTCTTTTATTTCCATTTTCTTAAAGCAGATTTGCAAGAAGCAACATGTTAAAAAAAAAAAAATCAGTTCTCTCTTGCTTCTGTACTGTAGATAACCAAATTTTTGACCCAAGAGGAATTGGTCTTCGGGGTACAAAAAGATAAGAAAGACCAAGGTGCTGTTTGCAGTACACAGCAGGGGGCTGAGGGCATGGCTTGTCCTGCTGTTTGCCTGCCTCTCTGCTCAGCAGCCCCGAGCACATTTCCACAAACATTATCAAAACATCCTCGTGATCATAACAGATGAAATACCAGAGATCTCGACAACCCTCAGCGTCTGAGCAAACACAGAAATTACCTTTTCAAAGCTAAGCAAAAGATACCATCTGTGCTTTGCATGCACTGTTCAAGATTTTAAGCCATTGCAGCAAACTTGCAAGCCTTCACACGAAGACCCAGTCTCTGTTCAGCATCTCCTGACTCACCAGGACTCTTCCAAAGGTTCATCCACCAGCTAATGTGCTGGCTACTGCTGCAGAGTGACCTTCTGCAACGACAATGCCATACAGCTTCCACTCAATGCAACTACCGCCTAGCTACCTCAATGCACCAGCAACTACAGTACTGCCCTGAGCTTCCCCTCTCCCCTGAGGGGACTGCTTATCACAGGCACCTACAACAACACAGGAATGCTCCTCAGCTGCTTCTGCTTCTCAACTGGAAGCCCTTCTTGAACAGTTTTCTCTTGCAATAAACTGCTTTGTTTTGTTTGATACTACCAACACACAAAATGAACAAAAATTAAAGAAGCACAAAACAGAAATTAAACGAAGCATTCACCTGTCAAGTACTACCAAATTCTCAACCATCCATAATTTCAGCCAATATGTAATATTGCTGAAAACTTTTGAATTGCCATAATCAGCCATGTGAACAGTTCTGCCCCAGGAAGATTTTCTCCCTCGCTGCTGGAAGGAAGGGGGCCTGCTCTTGTGACACCTGTAGACAGAAGCTGTGCACCTATGCACCTGGCAGAACCTTTTTTAAAGCAGACCCGGCATCATTCTGCAGGTCTCCCTCTGCAGACCTGCATATTTCTACTCTGCACATACAGAAGTACAAAAAAGTTCAAACATATCATTGCCTAAATAGCCTATAATACCGTTTGTAACTTAAATAAAGTCTCTAAATTGATACAAAGTTGATTACCAGCATAATTCTCTTAATGTTTTAGCACACAGAAACTTACCTGTTACTATCCAGGCCAGTCACTGACTTTCCCTGAAAAACTGCCTTTCCCAGAAGACCCCCATCTCAGTTTCAGGAGGAGACACTGCCATCAACTGCATGGAACAGAACATCCCCAAGATGCAGTTGATCCCCCAAGAGCAGCAGCTCAGCTTACTAAACAGCAGACCAAAGAAAAATGTTTCTTCTTCCACTATTTGCCCACCTAAGAACTCAACTGATTTTTGTAATGAAACCGGAGATGAGATTTTTGGTCAAATGCAAAATTTAACCTCCAACACAAATGGCTGTTTTGCCACTTAACTGATGGGAAACATACTCAATTTTAACCACTGCTCAGCTCTAGAGCCTACCTGTGTTCTGCTTACCTTCCAGCTACACCTGCAATTAGAGCAGCTGGCAGCACGCACCAGGTTTCAAGCTGGCTTCCCTTCAGACTGTGCGGAAGAGTTCACACTCGCCCTGGCTAAAAATCTGCCTGCAAGTTCACTGGCACCTCCTAAGATGCAAATGCTAAGCCACGTGCAACTCAGGAATGATTCTATTTAGAGCTAATCACAGGTTTATGCCAAGAGTGGAACTCTGCATAAAGGGTATGCATAAATTTGTCACAGAGCACAGGTCTTGTTTCTGCAGTCTCATTATATGCTTTGTAAAGCATATCTTCTGTGTGCACGTGTGCGTATATGCACGTGTGTCTTGGTACAACGTTGCTGAAAGGTACCAGGCTGAAACACAGACACCAAGAGCTATTTAACCTACTAGGGAAGCAATGCTGTGAAATCATACTGACTCTTGCACCCAAAGTCCCCTCGGAAGTATGTGATTCCTGACCTGGAAAGACAGAATCCGAAGTTAGAGAGTCACACATCAAGTTAGTTACCATCAGTACTTTATTTTTTAAAATACACAAAATGGCAACTTAATACTATTCACATTGGACTTGCACTGCATATGTAGATGTTCATTAAAAACAAGTGGCACACCCCCTTCCTATAGGATGCTTCAGACAGATTACTACAATATGCTGTGTTAGCTATGGACTTGAGTCACTGTTAATCCACTCTGGTTTGCAGCCACTTGTGTAGTCTCAGACCCAGCAGTATGAATAGTGATTATTAGGCTCTGAGCTCCTATCTCTACCTTTAGGATTTTAAGATCTACAAACACAGCACCTACCAGTTACCAGCCAACTGCCCAAAGACAAGGAAATCAGGCTCACCCATTCCACCCTCTTCACATTCTTGAAATGGATGAGCTGAAAGTAACCCAAAATTAAGGTGTTACTGACCTCCCTGGCTGACCAGCATTTAATATTTCTCCCATCTTTGGGGATAGTTACCAATATTTCAACTCCTGATGGAGTGTTACCATGGATCTTCATCACCTGCATTATGGGCAATAGATGCTACATGAAAACATCTGCCCTTCAAGATAGAACTTGATCCATGCAACAACATGCTTTTACCCCTGTTCATTCAGGCATGTACAAGCATATCATTTCCCAATCACTTTGGACTACTACTTTGAGAAGTTCCCAGCACAGTGTGTTCCCAATGAGTGTGTTGCCTAGCTCTGACTTCCTGGGGACATGACTGCAGAAAGGTACAGCACCTCTCAAAAATCCTAGAGCTTAGATTTTCTTCCTCAATGGCACTATTCTGCAGAAATAAAGTGAGCTCAGTCAAAAGAACTAAGTAGCCATGTAATTTTCATTTATCAAAACAGTCAGCAGTACAGAACACACAACAGAATGATTTTTCTCACTTTTTTTTTTTATTTTCAGGATTAAAAACCCCAATGATACAGATGCAGAGTAAAGCAGAAGGAAACAGATGTCAAATCCAAGTTTATCTGCAGTTCAAATGAGGCATCCTGGTATCACAACACTGAATTGTACAGATGGGTAAAGCATGGATGGCCAAAAGAAAGAAGAGACACTGCACAGAAAAATAAATTAGTAACTCTTCTTCACCTGGCTCCCGCCACTCCCCCTTCAAAGGTATAAATGAAACTAGAAATCTATTTGCAAAACACATTTGACATTGAGCAAAATTAAAGAACCATCGAAAATATTTTGATATAAAGTTTACTTTTAAGGATACATTGCAGTTCAATTTAAGATATACAGGACAGGAAATTGTCACAGGTTTACAAAGGATATGAGCAGCACTGTATCAATGAACAACAGAACATACAGAAGTGTTCAGAAACACAAAATATCAGTAGATCCAGCAATTAGGTTAACATTCCTATTCCAGGCCCTACAATAAAGACTTAAATCTTCTTTATAGGATTAAAGCCTTGAAGAGAAATAAATATGCATACACATGCACACAATTCTTCGATGAGACTGACATATTCAGTGGGACTGACTGCATTAAATTGATCCCTTACATTTAAAAACAACCTAAACTAAAGGACTAATAGGATTATCACACATCTACTCATGACAAGTAGATCACTACGCTCTTACCCCCATTAGCCCAACATACACACTGTTAGCATAAAATTTACTCACTCTTCAGCACATGCTCAGGCCGTTCTACAAACCTGAGCCAGAACAAAGCTCATCAGCGTGCTCTGCTGCACAGGTGGCATAAGCAATGTCTCTGACCACCACCCCTTCCTTTGCCTTGGGAAAGGTGCAAGCCCTGCACTGCACTTCAGCCTCCCAGTGATGGCAGGAGCAGAATTTCACTACTGCAGTGCAGCTTTTGAAGTCTTTATTCAAGCAAAGCCAAACTGAGTTTGCAAACATTTCAGTTGAGCAAGATTTGTGTGCTTTGACAAAATGCCCGAGTGCACGTCTCTGGGTCTAATCACAAGCTTCTTTTTAAAAGCAGCTATTTGTAAATTAGCTAGTAAACGGAGGCCCATTCAAATACTGTGGACTTCTACCACAAAGCAAACTGAACTGGGACTCTTGCAAGCAGTAGCACCCTGCGGATCTCCACTATTTCTTCAGTGTATGCTCTGGCTACTGGACATAACCTGAAGAAGTGGTAGACCTTTATTTCTTTTCGACACCCAGAGAAGCAAAAATCTTTTTTCACTGCTAAAAGGACTACACCTTGACATGGTTTGAATTTTTAATTAAGTTTTGGGTTAGTTCTGGTCTCCACATCAGACAATCCATCTGTGTTCAAAGCAACCACTGAAAAATTAGCTTGAAGTTTTGTTCTAAGAAGTAGTTTTGATAGAAGAACTTATTCAGGATATGCCGAAAGTCTCACTGAAAGTGCATATTAACTCTGTAATAAATATTAAATATTCAAGTAATCCTCAAGTCACACATGCTCTGTCAACTGACTTGCATGCGTAATCTATTTTAAACCAAAACAGTCATGTCCTGTAAAGCTCTAAATGCAGGCCTGTTGATTATACAAGAATGAACTTTGACACCTAAGACAGGTGCACAAAAAATATTTCTGAAGACTTAACAGATCAGAACAATAGTTAAGTATCTTGGACAATGCCCTACTCCAAACCAAAATCCCTGCTCTAAAAGCTTCATCATCCTTACAGCACAGGTGCCTTCTCAACTCCATGAAATGACTTCAGTACTAGCACAGCAGAAAACTAATGTCAGAAGTAAAGATACCATTTTCTTCGCCCTTTCATAATTAGTGTTTCTGTTCCTAACACTTCCAGTCTGACATCAGTCACTGACCACAGCACCTCAAAAGGTGCCTTGCCAGCACTGTTTCCAGTGGGATTTTCACCATTGCAGCAAAGCACCTACAAGCTGGTAGCCCTTCAACTCTGGTGAAGCTTGGGACAGCAGGAATTTGTGTTTTGTTCACCAAAAAAGAAAAGATACAATTCCCAGCTCCACAACTGTTAAATATAATAGAACTGTAGTTTCCCAAAAAAAGGAGCTACAAGATTGACAGTCTGCAAACCCTATTTACAACTCCTCTTAGTTTTCACCTACAAGCATGCTGTAAGACATCAAGTCACATATGCTTCCTAACGCTCTCCTCCCTGCTGCTCCCCATCAGGATATATACAGAAGTCTGCTGTGCTTCAGGCATGCCAGGAGAACAGCAACAGCACCAGAGAGCTCAGCATTCAGCAACTGCACATTAGGAAGAGAAGTGACAGTCAAACAGCATTTAAGTGAACTGAATCTGTAATAAGAAACCATACGAACAATTATTCAAGAACACACATTTCAAGTATTCTGCTTCAAGTAGCTACTAGTTTACCCGCTTTTCCTCTCCCACTATCTACAGAAAGACCAAGTCCTCGAGTCCTCAGAACAATTCTCCTGGGAGGGTTTTACACCTAAACTATTTACAAGTGACTTCTACTGCTTTAGGAAGATACAAGCAAGACTAAGATGATATGCAACAGACAAAGGTCTGCATCAGCCACGTGGAACCCTTAGCCTTCTCCTGCATTAATGCCTGTCTTCATCTTCCTCGAACTTACAGGCACATCTGCATTAACATCACATTAACAGCAATCTCTTCGGACAGAAGAAACTCACAGACCTGTTCTTCCTCCTACTCTATTAATCCTAAACTTAAGTTCCATTTCGTGTCCCTCTGCTAATACTCTCAGCACCTAGCACCCCTTTGTCCTATTTCATGAGGCAAGAACGAGCAGCAAATATCTAAAGGAAATTTGAATTCAAGAAACTTGAGTTCATACTCAGAAATACCTAACCAAAGCCCTGAGTTACAATCATCACATCTCTACTCAAATAAATAGAACAGAAGGACTAACAACACAGTCATTACTCTGCACACACAATATAAATATTTGTTAAGCCTGAATAGATCTCTTTTGAGGTAGATATATACAGTACAAAACATATTCAGGGTCAAATGCAAACATCATGCATATTTCATCTTCTCATCTTGTCCTGCAGGAAACTTTGTAAATATATTTCTGCCTCAGAGGCATTCTATGCAAGTTGCTCTGAGGTTTGAGCTCTAAGACAATTTGTAGCTAAGAGACCACTGAAACCCTACCTGTACATTTAATACTATTATGGAGTTTCAGTTTTGGCCATGCAAGAAGTACGTGAACAAGATTCAGCTATGGAAAAAAACACAGGTATGTTAACTTTGCAAACCAAACTGCACTGTTCAAAATCAGCTCCAACAGTTCAATCAACAAGGTACAATCCAAATCCTCTGCTGGTGTTTTCAAAATTGTATATTCGAAAGTGGAACTTCAGTTCCCAAAAATTGCTCTGCATGACTTGTCCCCCCTTGCTGGAACACAAGAGGAAAGGAGAAAGACTGGAAGACATACCTTCCACCCTCCCCAGGAAAAAAAGGATGCTGTTTAAAGGAAATGTGAAGAACTAATGTGAACCCTGCACCAAACAGAGAAATCAGCTCAGTCTGCTCAGAACTTGGCCAAGGTTCACGTGGAAGGTCTGCAAACCCTTAGGTAAATTTGTCCTGAGTTCAGAGTTGTGACAAACAAGCAAGATGGTTTTGTATTTTTGTGCTGTCATACCACGATGGCACACACAGGATAGTATAACAGGTTAAATCCAGGGAGTTGTTTTTCTTTTGAATAAACCATCTGTAATGATAATCCATTCTCTTATAAATAGCTCAAAGATTAATACAACTTAATAACTACTGAACAATTATCACACCAACAGTTGCTTTTATGAAGACGATCAAGAAGTATCTGATAGCCAGTCACTTTTTGCGTTTAAATCCAATGTAAGCAGACTGTAGGGCTGCCGTCAGCTGGTCAATTAAGTGCTCAGAAGTACCAACATATGACTGCATCAGCTCAAGCATGTGGTCGTTTTGTTGTGAATCAACACAAATCTGAGTATGACTACAAAGAGTTAGCTGATGCCTGCCCACCCACGTGAGCACTGCTTACAATTTCTCTCAAGTGGTCAAAGGCTGGGGAAATTCTTCCCCTGTAGCCGCGTGGGTTCTGACTGTAAGCATAACATTTGGGTCCGATTTAAGAATTCACTGTACGTGGCCAAAATCAGATTAATTATTTAGGTTTTAAGCAGTCCCCCATCAAATCTGGTTTTCAAAAAACACCCACTTTGCCACATCTGTCCACATAAGGAGCATCTGTGTGAGAGACTTCCCCACTGATCTCAAAGGATGAAATAACAAGTGACCAGCAAATGAAAGAAAAAGTCAGATATGCCTCAACATGAATTCAGACTGAGTTATGATCATCATAATCTGAGGACTGAATATTGTCCAGATTTCCAAATTAATACCAGAAGAAATACACATTAATACATCAATGCAACCATGTTTAAAAGTAAAATAAAGAGGTCCAGAAGGAGAGTTTGGAGCCTAAAGAGGAAGTATATGCCAAGCCTTTGCATCTCAGGCCCAAAGGACAGTTAGGATATTCACAGTGTAAAACAATTTCCCCCCGAACAGCAACATCACATCTTTTTTCCTCCAAGTCAGTCAGAGGTAGTGTCTAAAACAGTGTAATGAATACAACAGCAGCATCCAGCCAAGACCAGCTATGCCTGAGGTGGCCAAAGAACGAAAAGGTCTTGGCTGCCCTGGTAAAACTGCTACAGAAGGATCAGCAAGGATCCTTGGTTTGAGTCCTTGAGTTAAGAAATAAGCAGGATGCATACAGGAAGACACGGTGAGTCTAGTCACCAGGGAAACATACAATAATCGGGTACATCTGCTTCAGAGGCCAGCCTCTTGTTGGCAGGCAGACAACACTCTGTACTGCAGCAGATGTGTGCATAACTTAGTCAAACACGTAGCCACAAAAAGCCATGAAGCAGCACTCAGACAGTACTCTGTGTTCCACTCAGATCCACACACCGCCCCAGAGAAGAAAACCTTCTGTGTATGATTTTTAACCGTAACTCCTCTACAAAACTTCGTTTGAAATAGAGATTACAGTAGGTTTCACGTAAAACGTTTAGCATAGCTCAACGATGTTCACAGAGGAGTATAAGTGGGACACATCAGGATTTAGATGTAGATTCATCCTCTTCTAGAAGAAGGTCATTTAATGCAATAACTGTAGCAGCGAAGTCAACCAGCTCCACAAAGTCTGATGTAATTATGTTCACGCCCATAACACCTGGTTTCTGTGCTTTCACCCAATTCAAAATCATGGGCAGGTTCCTAAAGAAAATAAAAGAGAAGATTAAACATTTTAAGAGACACTCCTTTATAAACACTTATGCTGTATATAGCATGTTGTTTGCAAGTTATGTTATCTCACATTTGTGATTGGGTCTTCACTGCCACCAAAAACATCATCAGGATGATGAGTGAAGTGTTTAACATAGTGCACTGTCATTAGCTGTGTAATAGGAATATTGGTCAGTCATCAATCCAAACTACCAGGTGGACAAAATGAAGTTTGTCAACTTCATTTTCACCTAGCAAACTCTGCTTCAGGAGTTAATGCTACACTACAACAGTTTAAGTCCTAGTCTGTTCTTGCAATTTGCACCAGAAGCTGATCTCAGACTTCATCATGGCACAGTACAAGGCTCTCCCTGGCCCAAGGTGTCTGTCCCCATGCCCACCTTTGCCTTAGGGCAAGCAGGAAAGAAGCTGTTGGGGGGCAGCACACAAGGCATGTCCACTAAACACCTTTCAGCCTGCACACCCACCCAGAACAACAGGATGAGGGAAAGCAAAGCTCAGTCCAGCCCTCTGGAGCTCAGCTCCAGCTGAGCATCCCACCACACATTATTGCAACTGTGGAAGGGCAAAGTGTGCCAGGAATTGTTTCAGCTCTGCAGTGGAGAGAAATTTCAGTTATTTCTTGGACAGAGTGCAAGTCAGGAGTCTGCACAAGTTCTTTTGTGCTCTAATATTCAAACCCCAGGGTTTTCAACACAAAGACAAATGACTAAGTATATCAGAATTATTTAAATTAGCGTTGTAATATGCATACATTAAACAGAAAAACAGCAGGCACAAGGATTAATTAACAGCATACGGATAAAACAAACACCTCACTGCTCTTGCTCCAGAAAAAACAAACTTCAAGAACTAAAAAAAGAAGGAAAAGTAAAGGAAGACCTGCTACTTGTACTAAGCGTCAATACAGACTTTTGTCAGCCAAATGCAAATGTTGCTCATTTCCCCTTTAGAAAGAGCTCAGGAACACTTCAATATTCATACTTGGGCAAAGTTTCTGTATGAGAAAACTGACATCTACATAATTGCCAAGGCAGATTTGTGCACACAGATTAGCCTCCATGGATAAATGCACAGGAGAAATCATGCTTTAGCAGACCATGGCCTCCATTTTAAGTTTTCAGTTCACAAGTGGTAACAAGGGGATAGGGTGGGAAGGAAGGGATCGAGCTAATCAAGGCCTCCGGCTTCTCAGTGGCTAAAAGTCTATGTTGGTGCCAAAATAAAATCACTTGAAACAATACTGCTCACTCATTCCATTAAATTAAATTCAAAAATTTAAAAATAGAAATCCAGTGTGATCTTGCTGACTTGTAGTCATGAGACAGCAGTATATTAAGCACACAGCTCCAAAGTAATAAGATATCTATGGTCTCTGCTAAGTATTCCCACGAACCACATGTATTTACATTTGTGCAACTTGTGGCAGCAAGCAGCAGTCTGAAAGTACCTGAGCACCACCTAGTGTTTAATGCTGAACACACTGGTACGAGCCAAGGACAAGCTGAAGAGGATACCTGAATATATTGTGGCAAATACCTTGCATATTTAATCATCTCTTTCTAGACTCATGTCTCTAGACAGGAAGGAGACAAACCTCCATGGCTTACTCTTTGCCTGGAATTTCCTTAGTTTTGTCAGCAGCTTGTGTGATTGCAAAACCACAACACTTGCTCTTTTTAGAAAGATTTTTTAAGAAAAGCAGTGACACTGACTTTTGTCTCAAAATAATCATACTGTAATTACTGCTAAAATTAATAATAATTCACCCAAAAAGGGAACATGAACTGGCTGCTACAGACGTGGGTGGGTGTTTATCTCAGTGCTTACTATGAAGCTCAGTTGCCAAGATAATTACAATGACAGTCACAACAGAGCCCATTAAGGCGGTTGTGCCCACCTACACAAGTGTAATTTAGAACTTAATATCATTGTTGCAAACTAATTTGCTAGTGACATCAAAACAGGCACTATCAAACACCGAGACAGGAGACTGGATCCCACCAGGACTGTTTGAGTTTTGCTGAGTTGCAGCAACTTTTGGCCAACAGGCTACAAAGTAACAGAGTAAAGCAAAACCACATAGACCCTGTCCCATTTATGCTGTTAACACTATCAAAAGTCACTGCCACTCTGCACTACATACAGCCAAACCCTTTTCTAGTTACCTTACTAATAAGGAAGTTGTACAATGGTCAATGGTAAAAGCAAAGTCAAACTTCACAATTTTTTTTTGGTAAAACCCCTGAGATTAATTACTGCCTCATCTCATACTGCCCCATGTCAAGACCTGCATTTTCTCCTGGAGGAAAGACCTTTATTTCCTTCCCCTCACCCCCAAATTCAAGTTTTAAGTTGGAAACACCAGGTGCATTTCATGGAATTTCATGGAATAACACTCAAAAAGCAAATTTATGCTTACAATATACACACATCTTTTTAATATGTCATGATTTTTAATAATTGCAAATACCTCACCCCAGCAATGGTGATGAAGCACAACTGCATGCTCTCTAGGTCAGCAAATTTTACTTTTATGTAAACATTACAGTTCCTTGTTTCCTCACTGCCACTTTATGTTAAAGTGTTTTAAGTCAAGAACCCAGAAATCAAGACAAGTCCTTACCTATGAACAAGTGTGTTCTTCAGACCACGGATTAGATGTCGTGCAATAGTTTTCACTCGAGGAGTAAGAATTGCTTGAGAAACATGAAAAGTCCCATAACGACTTCGTTCTTCGAGAGTGGTCTCCAGGAACTGTATGAGTTTGTGCACGTTGGTTGTATTAGCCCACGGTGCTGGCATTTTATTCCCTGGCCATAGAAAGGGAAATTCCCGACACAAAGGGTAATGGTAGAAAATAAGAACCTAACAAGAAAAAGCAGAAGAGACAGTTACAAACTAAAGACAGTTCTTAACTATTTTATTTATAAACAGCATGGAGCACTGGTTAATGCTTACGCATTACTGCTAGAGATAGCATAGCAGTGAAACAAGGATTAAGCAAAAGAAATAATTCCTCCTGAGTCATGACTGCCAAGAAATTTACCAACAAGGGATGGAGATTATTTGGATTATCTTTGAGGACAAGATTGCTTTGGGCTTTACAGGTCATCAGTTTAAAATGAAAGAGTGGCCAGGAGCATAATGCCATGTCATTCAATGCATTTCACTTGAAAGCTTTTCAAAGCGCTGTCAGAGACCATAACCATCAAAGTTAAGGATTTTAGCTATCTTGCTATCTCCTACATCACTCCTAAACAGCTGAAGCACACCAGGCCATCCAGCATTTCACTCTCACTTACTGAACATTGTTGAAGTCAGCCTTTCTTTAAGCAAAGCCTCCTCTAAATCAGAGGTCAGTATTTTATACCTTTAAAGGTGGTTCTCTATAGGAGGTCTGCACAAAGGTGCAACACTTACCAACCAACCTTACAAATGATTCTTTTTTGGACACTAGCAGACTTGAGACAAATCACTGAACAGCATCAATTCCATGGAATTCCTCAAATTGCCACCTATTTTATAGTTTAAGAATTGCGCAGTCACTGAAATCCTGTTTTCTTAGTCTTCATGTACATATGTGGGTAGTTACCAGAGAGAACAATCTGTGATAAGAGTCCTGACACTATAGATTTGGATGGCCATAAAGGAGCTAGGAAGTTCTACAGCCTCTTCTAGTCATGATAGAGCTTACATGCTTTAAATTCACAAAGACAACAGTTTATCATATCCTTAACTAAAGTCAGCACAAGTTCCTTCTGAGAAGGAAACCATTGGTACAGAGCACAAGACCTCAAGAGGTAATACCACTGAATTATTTAAGGAAGATGCTTAGAAGCAGGATACAATCTAACTATACCACGGATGTAGATTCTACATCAAGGAGTCTCTAGAAGGCTTTAAATCAGCCACCAGCAGTGTCCTCAGGCCAATACCACTGAGAGGGAACCCCACTCAGCCTATTTCTATCTTAACCTTTTGGGTTTCAAAAACATAACAGATCTTTGCCCACCTGATGCTTCTTCTCCCACATGTACTGTAACGTCACATATTCTACACACTCAACGGAACAAAGTTTGGATCCAAATGCTGAGCGGATCCTGTTGATCAAGAAGAAGTGATGGCCATCATCCATGGCATAGAAGTGGTTGAAATCCAAGAAGACGACTTCCTTGGGGTGCTGGTCAAGAAAGGTGTTAATCTCCATCAGTCCATCCCACACTTTGATGCCAAACAAACCATGTATGAAGTAGATCTCATGGCCTATTTCCCCAGGTTTGGAAGATACACGAAGATCGAAGTAGCGGATCCCACCTTCTAATTGCTCTTTGAAAGTCAGATTTTGCGTCACCGACCATTTCTTCATAATCTTTTTAACCAAAGAAATTTTGGCCAAGCGTTTAATGGCTGTGGCTTGGTCTGGTCCCACAGGAGATTTCTCATCAACCCAGTAGCTGAACGAATCATGTGACCCTGGAAAAAAATCCATAGAATAATGACTTTTAGAAAAAAACTTTGACTCTCCAACACATACCCCTTGTAACATAAAGGTCATAACTGCATGACAAGGCCACAGAAGAACTGTGCTCAACTCTGGGTCTTTCAGAGTATCCTTTTGCACTTCAGTTTTCCCTAACTGAACAAAAAGAATGCTTAAGGTTCTCAGAGTCTGAACGGTGTTCTTGTGTGAACAGCAAACACAGAAGTACTCTGAACATCGTAACCATAAGTATTAGTGATAAAGGCACACTTGCTTCCAAACTCCCTTCTCCATTTTTAAGCTCTCAACCTGCCTCCAGGGATCTACCAGGCTCTGGGAAGCTTCGGTCTAAGATGGGACTCCAACTTCACTGAAAGAAAGCAGCAGTAGACTCTCAGACTTAATTTTCGTTCTGCCTGGTAAATCCAATCATGACCTAATACAAAGTACAGAGAGATACATACAAATGTGCTTCACCATGCCTCCGTTTAGCCCCAAGACAGTAAATGAACAGTAGTTTGAGTGCCCAAAGACTGGTTTAACTTAAAGGTCAAGCAACAGAGCGCAAGGTAAAACTAGTTACTGTGTTGTTAGACACCACACAGGTTGATCAAGCTCATGAACTTCTGTTCAACCTGGCAGTGCCTTGCAGTGACCACAGATACGGAGAATAGAAAATTTGTCGAAAAGGAAAGCAATGATTCAATTTGTCAGTGCCTGGAACATAACCTGCAGCCTGGCAAAGAAACTGCACCTGCAGTATAAAATTTGTGCTTACTAGGAAAAACCCTCCAACTCAAAAATCAATAGTGATTAAAAAACAAAGCTGACAAGTATCAAACCACTCCAAAATAAGAGCTTCAGAGACAAAGAAATATCCCTAGCTGAGTCAAGTCAGTGACAGAGCAAAGACTGCCTAGTTACTCTTTGCTCTGCATCAAGGTAGCCAAAAGCAAATGATGGGCAGAAGCTGAGCTACCCCAGACAGGTGTTGACCAGGGATTTCTAACCATTGACACCAGTCACCATTCCAGCCAAGAAGCTGCAACTGGTCCAGGTATGAGTTTTCTGTGAAGCCTCCGCCAGAAAAAGTTACAGGAGCTCTAACACCCCTGCTTCCCCTTTTACTTTCAAGACAGCAGAGAACAGCTTTCCCATGAAGCCCAACCCCACCTGCTCCCTGCATGCCCACTTGGCTGCAGGGCAGGGAAAGCATCTTTGCCCCCTGCTGCCACAATCAGATCCTCTTCCAGCTGCCTCAGGGCTACAGTAGCACTACACCATGCTTCCATGCAACCTCCTGTCCTGCACGGAGCAGGGCTCTTCTCCCTGCTCCTGTAAAGCTATTTTTTTCCAGAATTTCCTCCTCTACCTCAGTCTACAACTCTTGAAAAAATAAGGTCTTAATGGTAGTTCAAGACAACAGTTGGTGCCTTCATAGCCTTCTTTACCCAAATTTGCTTGCAGTACAAGTGTTCACCTGAAGACTGATGCATTTTCTGCCATGCAAGGTCAGAGCTGTAAATGAGATTATGATCTCAGTTGGATTACATTTACAGGATTTTTTAATCCAGATGGTGGAAGAGACTAGGAGCAAACCAAACATCAGTTCACAACAAGCTGAAACGCACTCTTTCTGCATAAATTCCAGCTAGTTTGAAAGTTCTCAAAAGGAACTGCGAAGTTTAGTTTTCAGGCTTTACAAATGAATACTTAAGAAATAATTCCTAATTGACTCCTCATGTATTATTCCCAGTCTTTGTAAAAGCATACCTCTTACGCGGCTTTCCATTCAGTCATAGAGAAACAAGTGACAAGTACCAAAAAAGGTGTTTTAAAAAGGTGTCAGCTTAAACTATTTAGCTACCTGTCACAATAAAACCACATCAAAAAGTAGCTGTCAGTTTGCAAGTGCCAGTTTTTTTCCACCCCCAAATGCGTAACAGAGCAAAAACTACACTACTAATACAGGATTAGGCATCTAATGAAGACATTTCAGACGATGCCATATAAAGGCTTGCTTATAGTGGAAGCTGCAATTCACAGCCATTTGTGTTTCATATACCCCCCTGCTCAGCAGAGTGAGCCTTTCCATCTTCTGCGGCGTTTGAAAAATAGACTTAATTTGCACAGGGCATAATTGCATTAGGCCTCCAACTAAATCGCTTGGCACTTTTCTTATTTCGAGATCTTAATTCATTTTAATTTCTTCCTTTGTTTAAGTCCCTGTAGAAATTTGGTTATTACGTTACAATGAAAAGAAAGTGTTTCTTAGGGCTTTTTTCGAAGTGACATTGTACAACAGCCTCCAGAGGATTCTGGCTGGAGAAGTCACTCACTGCTCTGCCCCTCAGGCACCATCACTGTCTGATAGATATATATGCCATATGAAGGAAAGGAACGACAATTTTATCTGACACCAAATATGTTGTTGTCGTCAACTCTTACAGAGTTGTCTAAGCAAATCTCAGCCAAGAAACAGTTTGTTTTCTGAAGTCTGATCATATATTCTTATAGCTACAAAAGCTTCGTTCCATTGCAGATTGCCACGCTTACGGCACAGTTAAACATACAAAAAGCAAATTTCTCCTTGCACTACCGCATAGTTCTATTCTACTTAGAACTAGTTCTATACATAGTTCTATTCTACTTGCTGTAAAAAGCAACAAAAAAGGAACCAATTGCACAGTGCAGCTTTTTCAGTACTTCAGCTATTTGAGAAATTTAACTATGTGACACGCTTCTCATTTGAGAAGATCCTTAAATCTCCTGTACTGGGGCTCTTGAAAAAAACCCAAACACACACCTAGGAAATAGTACTTATTTACAGTGAAGTCAAGACATACATAAAAAAACAAGTAGAACATGAGGTGGAGCATCTAACAAACAAGCTGTCCTTCTGGATAGAGGACCACCTCCTGAGCAGCACAGGGCAGCATCATCTATCTAGAGGCTGGGAAGACATGGCAGGAGTTCAGGTTCTTCAGTCACCATTTAGAGAAGGCCAGCCACCAACTGGAAGAAGTTTCTAGGCCAAGCACGTAGCATTTTTAGTTCAGTAACAGAAAAACGTGAACTGGAAACCTGAAGCAACAGTACTGGATGCTGGTTGCGATGAGAGGTAAGTGGGGATTCACGTCATCCACCAGGCCCTTCTTTAATTTAAGATCACTGAGTTATGTTACCAGCTGAGCCACTGGCTTTTAATATAGCTTAGCTGTGATGTTGAACTACATGCTAAGCTGATAATATCATGATGTCAAACTAATCCTTGCTCTCCTTCTCTCTACACCTGAACTCCACAGAAGACTGAGCCATTCTGTAGCCATGCCATGAGCCAGGCTGGTTGCTGTTCCAGCATTATTTCTCCTTGAAAAATCATCATGTAAGAACACCAATCCTGAAGAGTTTCAAAGGCAAAGCCTACACCAGAAACACAGAGCACACCACCTGCATTTTGTGAGGAACTCAGTTTCATTAGAGCTGCTAACCACATTCTAGGCTAAGGTCTACTCCAAGGATATAATAAGACGCCCTGATGCTGCAATTTGTACAACATCAAAGGGGATGGCAGTTGCTGAGCAGAGCAAGAATCCAACTCTCACTGTAGCATGCACAGATAACTCTTCTCCATGCATAAGTCTTCTGCATTCAATGTTCCACCCACACTGTGCATCTCCCCAAATTATACTGACCACTTTCTCAAGAAAGCTTGAGAAGTCCCATCAGCAAAGCATTTCAGATGATATGAATTAAATATATTAAATATACATTACATACTGTTATTGATTCAATAAATCCATTCCTTAAACCTGCTGATTATGAACAAAGCAACCAACAAACCCAGGCACTCCCTACTTCCATTTTAGGCTGATAAATCAGAGAACAAAGAAGAGTTGAGAACCTTGTCTACAGCTGTGCTTTAGGTGAATGGAGGCCTAGTCCCCCACTCCGAATTGCCTCAAATGCTGATTTATTTCACATGCAGCACACTGAAGTCACTCAAGCAGAGTCACTGTACGTGACGATGGGTTAGCGTTCAGAGTGAAGTGGCTTGGGAAGGTTTGCAGTGATACAGCACCAGTCCTGTGCTCACCTTCCAGAAACCAAGCTAGGCACAGGAAGTAAATAGGGGACGATTTTCCATTTTGCTTCTAACAGGCCAAAGATGTGAAGCACACAGAAGCGAGCTTACCAACCAATACCTTAAATTTAAGCACAAAAGTGTCTGTACATTCAAAACAGGAACAAAAAATGAACTGCAAATCTGCTGGCAGCTCCTACATCAGGGTAAGAGAATGGCTGCTCTGTTCGGGTTTAGTTTCTTCCATCTGACAACGACTGGAAGCTTCAAGAACAGCAGTCACATCAGATGCCTGTCTATTTAACTATCAAACGCTATGATATGGTTAGAACAGTACTGAAGAGGTATCTTCCAGACACCAGATTGTTAAAATGATGGATAGCCCTCTTAGTTTTATCCTAGCAAATGCAACTGTGGATTAACTTCTATGCGTATCTTTAAATCCCTTTTTATTCTCCTTACGCTAATTTCTGAATTTAATTGTATGCTAAATAGATAGCTACTCAATTCAATTTGTATGTTAAATAGATTGTATTTCAGTGTTCAGGATGACTTTTCTGCTGAAGTGTTTGTGCTAATTGTTAGAAAGCAGCCTTTTATCATCACATCTGTAGCCAAGTCTAACTTCCCAGTGTCTATTTGTCATGCTACTTGGCCACAGATAGTCTAATTAACCCATGGTGTAGCTCAAACAAATGACATTAATCAACAAGATGTCATTAAGCCTTGAATTTCAACAGTTACTAGCTGTATTCTTGCATTATCTTCCGTTTCCACATCAGTACTTTCTCCACATACACTTGCAGTGCAGGGATAGGATTCAGCAGCACATCACCAACCCATGGCATCCTTTTACAAGCTTGTAAATTTGCCTTCAAGGCATGTTAGAAGGATGAATACATGACACACAAAATGCAGAGACCTTCCAGAAAAGGATATACTATTTGCACGCTGCCAGTTATGTGAAAACAAGACAGAAAGACTTGTTTATTTTAAACCATATTGACAGTTTTAACACTAGTTTCCCTGGTTGCAAGGCTGTGGACTAGTAATGGTGCTGCAGTTAAAGACACTTTCTGCAAAAATCTGGCTAGCAAGGAAACAGTAATGAAAGCAAAAGAACAGGAGAATGCATTGTCAGAGTTTAACTGCATTGGGGTAATTTGTTTTGATCTCCACATCAGTGAAATATTAACATGATGAAAAATGCCAGAAAACCTCTCGTGTAATGTTAAACATTCCTAAGAAGCAAGGTCAACGTACTGTACCAACCTATTAGAAGCATTACAGGGTCATTTATGGGCAAAGAATCACCCTAGCTGTAGCTGACGCCAGACTTCTTAAAGCAAGCTTTGCTCACTCCCTGTACAAAGTACATTCCCCATATATTACAAAACACCACAAATGACACAGAATAGCAAACATTACATGGGCAAGACACTTGGAAGCGCAGCAATCAAGTTTCAGAAAAACACAGGATGCAAACGCTAGCAAGCTAAGGCCTGCAGATGCTCTTATAAACCAAATGTCCTACATGTGCCAGAATTGAGGGAATATGGGATGAAGAGAAGTGCCTCACAGAGCCCAGAAGTCCTCGGGATTCAGGTCATTAACAATCCAGATTTTCTAATCAAAAGATTAACATCTTAACAGCTCTTCACTAATGAAAAACAAATTGAACAGCTTGTTTTAACTTGCCCAGCAAAAGGACAAGAGGCAGGAATAATAAGCGTCCTACTGATAATTAGTGATCTAACACTACTTAGATAAGTATATTTATATTTGAATATAACCCTAGAATCCTTTAGATATTAATAATGTGGTCTCTTAGAGAGGACAAAGCACAGTACAGACCAAATCCTCTTAGGAAAACTTCCTCTCCCTGTCAAAGGATTACTGTGACTTCCTCCAACCCCAGCCCTTTCAGACTGGGAGGCTGAGCTGGGCGGGGAGCAGAAGGTGTAAGAGAAACTGCTTAAGGCACTGTCCCAAAAGCACTGTTGCCATGTTTGTTTGCAAAAGCAGAAAAGAATCCATTTGGCATTCATTTGACCTACCTTCCTTACGTTTTGAGCAATTTAGCAATGACTTCGCATATATCACTGGTAACCTCATCTGTCTGTATTGGGAAAATAGAAAGGGACATTACCTCTCTACCACCTCAAAGCCTCAATAGACATTCCTGCTCTGAAAAGAGCTGAATTCTATTCCTGTATTCCTCTTTTGTGACTATGCAGTAATGTGTAGATCAAGGGCTGCCATTCTCCCCAGAGAAGGCTCTTTGGAAATTTTTTCTTTTTTCATCACACAGTAGTTTTTTCCTCTTTTTAAATCTTTTCTGGAACAGCAGGCAAACTGAAACTTCCACACAATATTGAAGGAGAACAACAAACATTTATATTGACTTTGAAATTGATCTTCTGTTTGAAATAAAACTTGAGAATGCTCCACATTCATTTGCCAAGCAGCAAAGTCTCTCTGTAGGGAATAAATGTCAATAAAAAAAAAGAGTTGGCTTATGAAATAAACAACCACAAGCTTTATGTAGTGTCTGGGGTGGGGGGTAAGCGTGCAGAACAATTTGGTTTGGGCTAAGCAGTCAACCACGGTCCACCAAGAGGAGAAACCTGAAGACCCCAGACTTGCTTTTTAGCAGAACTTCTGTATAGGTGCAGGACAGTTATTTCACCACTTGCCACCCCAGCTCTTGAACTAGGGATGTGCAAGGGAAGACCTGGTTACTTGAGAATAACAGAATAACTTCTAACAGATGTTCTCATTAGTACAGTGGCCCAGAGACATAATAGCCTCTCTACTAACAGTTGGAACTAGCTTCTACAGTGAAGTAAAAGACCAATGTAGGGAAGTCACTTGTCATTTCAGGACAGGTTCATTCTGAAAATCCTGTATTTACAAATCATATCCAACATCACCATATTTATGCAGATGTTTTCTTGGAATGGTTATGTCCTCACTGATGGGTAAGTGCCAATTAAACTGAAAATGAAAATAAAGCTTGGTGAATCAGAACATTAACCTCCCATTTCCTCTTTGAGCTTTAACCCAACAGATGGCCAGTTCAGCTGATTCAATGATCCCTTTAATTAGGACTCCAAAGGAGTACTGTTTGCAAAGGGGATGCAGTCTCAAGCTCACCACTGCTTCTCCCCTTGGGAGGCACATCCACATCACATACCAGTAGAGGAACAAAGGCACAATATGACTGAAGCATTAGCAAGTTCAGCAGCTTGCCTCAGGGTCATGCAGGCAAAGAGAAAAAGAGATTGCGTCTCTTCAGATGGCCAGTTTTAAATTAGAAAGGGCTGCTGCTGCTTCATTTTCTTCTATGAATCACTAATTCAGCTTGGCCAGCTAAAGGCAGGCTGCCCACAGGACTTTTGGTAACCGCTTTGGACAGCAGACATGGCCTGAGCCCACGGGTGAGGCGATGGCAGCAGCCACACACGTCCCCACCAGCTCAGGCACTCCTCACATGCCCAGCACACGAGCACAGCAAGGCCCTGGCCACCCCTGTGGCTGTGCTGTGGCACAATAGGGTCACCCTAGCACCTTGTCACCACAGGGAGCAGGCCCAGCTGGACCTCATTAGCACACCCACCATGCAGCCTGTGACTCGTTGGGGCTGAGACACAAGCTCAGTCTGTCAGGCCACTCACTATCAAGGCTGCCTGCTTGCTATGCCCAAGAAGCTCCATTCTCCAAAGCTGATCACAGGGCTTTGATCATTCCCATCAAAAAACACCAGGTTTCTGCCTCAGGATTCTGGGGTGACCTTTCAGCACAAGGTGGAAACAGGCATGCTGTGGTAGCAAAAGCTTTGGCCACACTTGTACTGACACACCCAGGAAATAACTGTGGAAGTTTATTGAATTCGAAGGTGCTAGAAAGTTATGTAATTTAAAAAGCATATGTTGTAGGGAGGATCAAGCAGCTTCACTACTGCTGCAACTTGGAGCAGCAGATTGAGCTTTACTGTTCCAGGAGGCCAAGGACACATCTGTCCTCAGGTATCAGTGAAAAACAAAGACACTCCAAAAATTGTTTCAACCCCCCAGTTAAATCTATTTTAGACATATTTGAGCCAAGGTTATTTTGCATTAAAAAAACACTTCTGGAACTTTGAAACTCAGCTCTTCAGTCAGCTCTACCTACCCACAGCCCAGCATCCTTGGGGCAGTTTCTCCACCCAACAGCCAGCCTGGTGCAGGCAGGAACTGAGCCACGCTGTAATTACTCCGCATCGTTCTGAAATGACATCCTGGCCATCCTCTCAGAGGCGTTCACAGGAAGGGCTAATATACCAGCTGGGATCCCAGGGAGATGATAAAAAAGGCTCTGTGCACTGCTGAAAGCAATTACTGAAGAGCTGCTCTATTTCTCCCCTGAGAGGCAGACTGCCTGCACACCCCAGTCCTGCAGCACACTCTGTCTACCATTACGTACAGCTCTGTACAAATTTGTGTCTCAAAAACTGATTTTTGGTGGCAAAAGCTTTTATATATTTAAGGTCAATTTGAAACACTGAAGTTTTACCTACAACACTGAAGCATTTCTATTTCAAGAACAACGAAATCTTATTGTAGGACAAGAACATTGGTGTGAACTGACTTTTTCTATCCCACATTTTGAAGCGTAGAAGTGTTTTACTTTTTTTCTATTCCATCCCCCCATCTCTATTCTCCAGAGGTTCAAATCAAAATTACTTCACAGTCAAGTAGGTTCCTAGGCTTAATTTTTCCTCAATATCAGGTGTCTCACCAAAGTTACATGAAAGCAAACTGTTAACTGTGCTTTCTAGATACAGCCACTGAACCTGTTCTTCTCTTCCTGCCTGTGTCTGCAGCACCACGACATATCAGGTTCTCCTCATTACCTCATGACAGCTGCATGCTCCAGCACTCGCCTCAGGGTTTGTCTAACCACAGGAGCAGCTGTCCTGGAAAGCTTTTCTGGCAGGAACCAGGTCTTCAAAAAATCCCCCCAAACCATCATCACCATCAATACAGACAAGTTTTCCATCAGGCTGGCTTTCTAAAGGCACTCATTCACACTGACTAAACACATACCAATGGAAGGAAGTACGCCAAAAATCAGTCCTGGTCTTTTTTTTTTTTTTTTAATAAGGAGATGGAAGGAGCATAAGAATGAAGGCAGGGGAGAAGAGAAGCATTTGGCTGCCTTGGCTAGATAATGAAACAGTCCCCGTAATTATTCTTGGTGCTCCTGCAAGAAAGGGCTTGCCTACCCTTACATACACTAGTAGATCCCTACCATAAATTTCCTCTAGAAGATAAGGGATAGAATATCAGAACTGTGTGGAAAAAAACTCACTGCTAATCACCTTGTCCAGAATGGGCAATTAATCCACATTAATATACTTTGAACAAAAATTACAAGTATGTCTACGTGGTATGACATGGCTCTTGATTATTTGAAGACTGAATAAACCAGACAGGATTAAATACATTACCACCAATGCCTAAAGGAAAATACAATTGCTACTGCTCTGCTCATCACCTTTATCCAGAACCTTACAGGCTGGACTGAGGAGAAAACTCAAATGCTGCTACCGTCAGCTAGATTGCTTTGCTAATGAAAACAGCTTATCATGGTCTCAGAAGGTGGATCTGGACACACAAAATGTGTTTTACCTGTTCTAATACAGGTGTTCATGTAAAAGCATGATAAAACTGGAAAGCTGTGCTGCATCTATCAGTAGCAGACTTCTCCAACTCTTAACAGTAGTTGGTTATGATGGTGCAAAAATTGCTTAGAAAGTCACGTAGTCAAAACAAAACTGTACAAAATCAATTATGCCACAGGGCAGTGAATTACTACCATGCAAGAAAAAGCAAGAAACAAGTAGGGCTTCCTCAGCAAATTCTTTAAAGAGCTGGTTTACTTAGAAAGCAGACCAGTAACAGTATTGTAGTTTTCTCTTATCCCATGTCTTAGAGAGAGAATAGGAAATGAACAGATTAAGGGATGACCAAGCAAAACAATGAATGTCAGGGTTTTGCACTATTTTATAAGTTTGTTTAAAGCAAACTAGCTTGAAATTAAACAAACACTATACACATACAATAATACACATCCTGCCAACGGTCACATTCACCATCAAGATGTTAAAGTGTTTGCTTTTAAACCTACATTCAAAGAAAATTAGTCTGGATATAATTAAGAAAAAAACTCTCGAATTTCACATACGGTCACAACTTGTTAAAGGCAGGTAATTTTGTTGAATATACTGCGTACATAAAATTTGGTGACATTTCAGTTATTTGATACTTGCCAATTTTTCATTGCAGAAGATTTCTTCCCTTCTCACACTGCACATGAAACCTTATCTTTTTTTTCTTGGATCATAGTGTGCTGGTTTAGAATTTAGTCTGTAATTTTTTTCCAGAGGAAACAGAGAAGTCCAAACACACAAGCATTGGAAGAAGACTCCAAATTTTTCAGTATTTCTCTGTTTTGAGCACAGAATTAAATCGGCATGTAAGCACCAAACTGGTGGACATAATAAAATACACATCTTAAACACTCCTTGTTAGCAGATTGGGCAAATAACATATAATGGCTTTCTCTGTCCTCAGGTAGCATGTTTTACAACATACTCAACAACTGTGGGAAACAGATCAATTTATGTTGAAAAGGACTCCCAGAGGTGGCAGCTACTCTTAAAACCAACAGCTCCAAAGACAACAAATAAAGAAGTAGAACTCTATACAAGACACCCTTAACTTCCTACAAGAGAGTTACTTAGACTGTATTGTTTTGATGCCATAGGCTGATTCAGATCTATGCAATTTCTTTTTATGTGTATATGATTAATTCTTTGATTTTGAAGAGTCTCATCCTGTACATTATCCCTTAAAAAAACTCTTTATCTCCAAATACTGCATTTATGCAGAATGTAATAAAGTAAAAATACCAAACAATTGTTTTAGGGTTTTCACAACTGACTTTATTTGAAGTTAAAGCAATGTTTAGGGCTTCAACAGCTCCAGTGCCTTCAGAAGAATTGCATTTCTACTCCTATATACAAAAAGGGATTGCAAGGAGGGAAGGAAATGAAAATCCAGAAACAGCTGAGTCCATCACTTCTGTGGTAAAAACAACTGCATCCAGATATGGACAAAAGCAGGCCACGTCCGTCAGACGCACACGCAGATATTAAGCACATATGAACATGCTTCTCATTTGTGCTGAAGCCCACCTTTCACATCTCTTGAAGATGCCATTGGCCTTCATTGCTATTCAGCATCTATAAACAGATGGCTGAACTGTAACCTGTTCTGTACAATCCTTCCCTTTCATGCTGCTAGTAACATCACCTTGGATCCTGTAAAGGTTGCTTTGTCAAACACAACATCAAAAACACATTTCAGCAAAAGAATCACTGAACTATAATTAATCAAAAAATCCTGAAGTATCTACTCATTATACCTTCTCCTCCATCCTGCTCAAAGCTTACAGGAGGTTATACAGAAAAGTGATAGAAATGCACCAACTTTGACTAAAAATGAAGCCACACTGCAAGGTTTTCCAAAGAAAGCTACTGATTTTAAAAAAAAGCATGGTATTACTGAAGGAGTAACTCATTTTCTTGCTTCCTCTGCTACACATTTCATGCAAACAGTACTGTACAACCACTGCTACTGTCCATCACTTAACCTTCTGCAACCAAAGTTACACAGCCTTTAAGCTGCTCTAGCAACAAAAAAGTTCAACTATTCACTCAAACTGAGGATGACTCCCACTGCCAGAAGCTTCAAAATCTGCAACCAGCCTGAACTTGATATGAACACTGAACTCCCTTTCTGTCCCGCTCACTGTTCAGATGTACCGGGCTACATAAAGTGTGTTTGCTACTGTCAGGTGGGAAAAAGGTGTTGCATTTTATTAAAACAAGGCCTTTTGAACTGTTGTAGTCCAAGAAAATACAGTAGATGCTGCAGCATGTAACAAGAGAAACACATCCCTTTCTCTAAATGATTCCATACCATTTGTCTATCTCCACTGGAGCAGAGAAAGTCACTGTTTCTGAGAAAACATCTTCCCGTGCCCTCTACAAATGTACCTAAAGGCATTTGACAAGTTAAAGCACTAATATGAAAATCAATCCTCTTCCACTAATGAACAGAATCGAACATCCAACACCAGAACGAACTACCTACAGTAGTCACACCTAAGATTTTCTCTGTTGACATCTACAAGCAACACTCAGTTCTTTTTTGCCACTTCAACCAGAGTTCAGCCATACTCCTAAGTAACTTCAGTAGCATCTGTTGTTCTCAATTGTCAGTTGACCTGTCTAAACTGAAACTGATGACATTTGCCAATTTCTTGAACTATAAGCCCTGTGGAGCAACTAGGAGTTATTTTAAGTTCAGCTGGCAAAGCGGACAGATCAGTAATTCAGATGTAAATAAATCAGATGTAAGTAATTACAACACTTTAATGTCTTCAGTGTAACATCATACATAGGCATACTTTATGGTCATGCTGTATTCTTTTTCCTTGGACAAGCCATACGCAGGCTCTGCTGTAGGAGACATTTTCATATGATGAACTATAACCTGAATCATTTTCATGCTAGTCATCAGAACCTCCAGCTATTACGTTCAATATAAACAACATTGCCCGTCACTTGCATTTAAGCTCTGCTTGACAACCTAAGAAACCTTAAGAGAAACCTTAAAAAGAACCTCTCAAGGTCACAGCCAACTTCATTTTTATTTATTTATCTTTAAGGCCAGTGAAAAGAAGCAGGTCTACAGGTTGGGGATGCATAGCTGTTCTTACAGAAGACTAAGTTCTTCCTCCTTTCTTGCAACAGATAAGTTCATACTAGTCCTAACTCAAAAATAAGTGCTCGGAAATCAAACCAAACCTGGACAGCATCTTGGCAAATGTCTTCCATAATTCTTGAATAAATGGGTACTCCACTCTTCCAAGAAAAGCTTCCCAAGCAATGCACAATTCAAAATTATGTTCAGAGAAGCAAAAGCATCAAGTCATAGTTTAGGGATTAACTGATGGAAGGGCTATTCAGGGATATGCTCAGCATTAACACACTTAATCCCAAAACCAGCTGCCCCATTCCACTTGGGAAACGCACTACAGAGAAAACAAGGCACTAACTTCTCAAGACAGGCCTTCTGTGTGTTTATTACAGCTCAAGCTAACAAGCACAAGAATCCCCAGCACAAGCAAACACCTCAGCCAGGCCTGAAGCAAGAGCACAACACCAAAAAGACTTGGCCCAAATACCTGCAAAACCTTCACTAAGGTGCAATGGGAACGCTGCAGGTGACTCTGCCACCTCTTCTGCTCAATCTCCACAACTTGGGTGAACACGTGAAGGAACCAGTGAGTTTCTAGGTAGTTCCTAGTAGGGAGTTCTAGTAGATTTTTACTCTGTTTTTACCTACTACACCTGCAAGCACCAGCTGTGAGCTACTTGGGAGCAGACAAAACAACTCCAGACAGCAGATTAGGCAATCTCCTTCCCCAACGGAGCAAGTACTAAGTGAACAAAAATTAAACCAGCATTTTCCCACACCGTTCCCTTACACAAGGCCGAGAGGCTCAAAGCAGAGCCTCAGGGAAGAAAGAAAACCCAGCAGAGAGCCGCAAGACCCAGCACCCTCGGCCACCCAGGCGGACAGGTCAACCCCGCCGCGGGAGGCCAGGTCAACCCGGCGGCACGGAGCAGCCTGCGCCCCCCAGCCCGTCGGGCAGCCCCATCGCCAGGGAACCGCGAAACCACAACCGGTCCCCCCCGTCCCCGTCCCCGTCCCATCCCAGCCCGACCTGGGATGGCCAGGTTGGAGAGCGGGCAGGTGCGCAGCGCCGCCGGCAGCGAGCCCATCCAGTCCGCGTTGCTCTCCGCCATGGCTCCCGGCGCAGCCGCCCGGCGCCTCCGCCGCCGCCGGGCGCCCTCCTTGCCGGCCGCCGGGCTCATCCCCGGCCGCTGCCGCCCCGAAGCGCCGCCCGGCAGCCCCCGGCCCGGCCGGGCCGCAGCGGCGAGGGGCGGCCAGGGACGGGGCGCGGAGCGGCCGCCGGGCCCCTTATGTAACAGGTGCGGCCCGGCACGGCCCGGCACGGCCCGGCACTCGCCGTCACAGCCGCCCCGAGCCGGCCATTGGCCGCCCGCAGCCCGCCCCGCCCCGGCACGGCACAGCTCGGAGCGGAGCGGCACGGCACGGAGCGGGGTTGTGCTAGGATGTGGGGAGTGAAAGTTAACCCGTGCCGGCCGGGGACACGGCCCCGGGAGTGCTTCCCGCAGCGCGCCGGCCGCACGGACTGCCCTGGGCTGGCAGGGACCCACAAGGACCGCCGAGCCCAACTCCTGGCTCCACGCAGGACCACCCAAAAATCAGACCCCGTGTCTGAGAGCACTGTCCAAACCCCTCTTGGACTCCCTCAGGCTCAGTGCTGTGACCACTGCCCTGGGCAGCCTGTCCCAGTGCCCGACCACCCTCTGGGTGCAGACCCTTTCCCTAACCCCCAGCCCGACCCTCCCCTGTCCCAGCTCCATGCCGTGCCCTCGGGTCCTGTCGCTGTCCCCAGAGAGCAGAGCTCAGCGCCTGCCCCTCCGCTCCCCTCGTGAGGGAGCTGCGGGTCACCATGAGGCCTCCCCTCAGCCTGCTATGGGCTGAGCAAACCCAGTGAAATCACTGTCACTATTGCTTTTCTTCTCTTTCTGCACCACCAAGCCAGTGAAACCAGCACAGTGCTTGCCCATGTCAGAGGACGGGGGGGATTAACGGTGCAACCTGGGACTGGAGATCGTGTCGTGTCAGCTGAGGTCTGAATGTCATCTTGCCGCAGGCGGCACCACATGGGGGTTCCATGTTGGCAGCCACATGAAATTTCAACTCCTCTGAGCCAGCTGGCTCGCCTTTCTGTGTTGATCACACCAGCTGTGAAGTTTTGCAGATACCCAAGGCTTTCTGTAACCACACCGCGGTGATACACTGCCGTGTGCCTGCTCACCTGCTTAGTGTGCACTCACACGTGGCTACCCTACCTATATGAGGAAAAGGCCATGAGCCTGAATTTGGATAGCCACTCTGCTGTAGCACCAGAAAAGCTACACCCAACACAGAGGGCTAGTGATGTTTTTACCATGTCCGCTGGTTAATAAAAGTATTAGCTGGAGCAATGCACTTACTGTGCCTGGCAGGAGTCAAGGCTGCAGGAGCACATCTAGGCAGTAGGATGCAGCAGCCTCCTTCCCTTCAGCCGCTCCCTCAGCTGTTCTACTCCCCTGGCAGCCTCGTGTGTGCACAGTCTTCCAGACATTTCTTTCAGCTGTCAGGTGAAGCATTTTGTCCACAACAATTTCTGTGTTTGCTTTGCTACATGAGATGGATCCTCAGAGATAATTTTTTTCTCCATAGCATTATTACGCATCTTTGAAGGATAACATTTTGTGAGCAAATTCTCTTTGTAACTACTTCTTATAAATATCTGCAAACGTATTATTTCCATACTATTCGCTCAGGGCATAGAGATGACTAGGTATATACAGCACTGAAGTCTACTCCATCATATGCCAGTGAAAAACAATTCATGCTCTAAAAGATACTTGTTCACTGTCAAATGACTAAAGGCTGAATACCAAGGGTATGCATTTCACAAGTCTTTTGTCTGTACTTTTTATAAAGATTAGGAATTTCTTATTTGGCTGAAAAAGTTCACTGGTTATTCATAGAATGCTTTCATTAACAGGTGGTGCAACTGCTAATTAAACCAAGTATGTTATGTATATATGAAATTAATGTATCTGTAAATACTTTTAAGTATGTATTTTCACATAACACAACTGGAATCTACATATTTTCATAAATCTGCATTTTTATTTTTTGAGGAAACAAAGGCATTTTGCTTTTAGAGCTTTGACATTTATCAATCTTTAAAATAGGGCAATTTCAGTAATGGGTTTTCTCAAAGCATTCCTGTCCTGGGACTCCTCAAACACAAGAATCATAGAATCGCAAAATCAGTAAGGTTGGAAGAGACCTCCAAGATCATCTGGTCCAACCATCTCCCTACCACCAATGTCACCCACTAACCCATGTCCCTAAGCACCATGTCCAATCTCTCCTTAAACACCCCCAGGGATGGTGACTCCACCACCTCCCGGTGCAACCCATCCCAATGCCTGACTGCTCTTTCTGAGAAGAAACGTCTCCTAATTTCCAACCTGAACCTCCTCTGGTAAACTTGAGGCCATTTCCCCTAGTTCTATCACTAGTTATATACTAGTTATAGTATAGTATACTGGTTATCTGAAGGAACATCAACAGTGGGCTTGCCATGCATTCACCTGTCTTGCAGGTCAGCTATCACTTCCAGTTAAGACCATCTAGTGTACTCGCCTCTGATGTGGGAAAGAACAAGCCACACTATTCAAATATAGATAGTTTTTGGGTCAGAGACATTTTGTCTCATAATGAAGTTCATATTTTGAACTGAAGGGATTGCTGTTTGGGAGCTTCAGCATTTTCCATTAGTTACACTTATGGTCTGTATCTGTGCAAGTCTGTTCTCTCTGAGTCCCTGCTTTGCTGTAATGCACTCTGTTTCTCATGTTCCCACCATCACAGCTTGGGACCTCCCGGCAAACCAGCATGTGTGAATTCCTTAAACACATTTGGCAACCATGGCTGTTTTGCAGCTTTGTCTTTCAGGATGGGGAAGTTCTGTGGCACAGGGGCAGCCACTTCACCATGGCTGGTATGCTCTACAGGACACCTCTCCCCACCTTGGGGCAGTACTTCACTGTGGTTAGTAAAGCCATAAAAACAGAAGCTGTCATCTAGACCTGAAATGATTAGGGCCGACTGCTGATATGGCACCCTTCATGTTCTTCCAGGCCCCACCCTGCATTTCCCACCCTGCAGATGATGTGATGAGGATGGGGTGTGTATGACAGACAGCAGAGCCTGGAGAGGAACAGGTAGGGAAAAGGATTCTCACTGGCACTGCCTTGTGCTTTAACCTCCACTGCAAGAGCAGCTCTTGGGAGTCCTTAGCCATAAGATCAGCTAGAAAAGGGGGAAGGGGAGAGAGAGTCTCCAATCTGCCCTCTGGACTGCCTCCCAAAATGCTCTGGCCCTTTGCCACAAAGCTTTAATAGTGCAGGAGAATGTGATAAGATCAGTACTTTGGTGCTGCCACTGCCCAGTGACCTCATTTGTTCTCAGCCCATTTCGGCACCTCCACACTGTGACATGCAGCATGAGTGCTCCCTAGATCTCATGGTTAGGATTGGTTTCTAGACCTCCAAACTGCAAAAGACATTTAGACTGTGCTGGACAGCAGCAGCTTGCAACCAGAGTGGTGCAGGAAGGGGATGCATCCATTCAGCTCTGCAGGGTGAAACTTCAGCTGTAAGAATCAGATGTGATGCACAGATACTTCCTGGCAATAAGTGCTAGAAGAATTTTCTTATGGTTCAAAAATCATTCTCATGCTCGTCTAGAGATGAAGAGCATTAAATTGCATGGTCCCTTCCCCAAAACCTCAGTTTCTTTCTATCTCCAAAAAATTCCTTTTTTTTTTTCTTTTTGCTGTAATCAGTTCCAAACCCTACAATGATGTACCTTAATAAAGAGATGGAAGAAATTTAAATTTATATATACGTTTTTTCCCCACAAACTAAGCCCCCAAATTATCTAGGGTCTGATCACCTGAGACTCTTCAAAAACTCCACTTCAAGCATATGTTTAAGTGACTATAGAAATGAATGCCTAAGCAGACAAGAAAAACATTATCTACGTTTTTTAATTCTGTATCAATATCAGTATGAAGTTGCATTTCTCCACATTCCTGGCATATTCACATATGAATCGCATTCAGTGATCAGTGAGGATGGTGTAGCTAAAGCTTTACTCTCCATTTTCCCCACTGATTGTACAACCATACTTATGCATTATATAGATTTATGCATTATATAGATGAACAGGCTCATCATTTCCCTTGTGCTTCAGTGCAGAGCACAATCCAATGTCACAGACAGCCCAGGCAATCTAGCAGCTCAAATCCCATTCCCACAGCCCTAACCCTCCCATTTTCAAATACCTAGAAAAAAAGATTAGCTGTGCAGATCAGGCTGATGCTCCTTAAGCACTAAAAAGCATATGTTTTTTGCTGTTAGCTAATTTCAAACACACAAATGTCTTTTATTGCAATTTTAACATGTGGCTCTTGGGTTGCTGTACACAGAACACAAAAGCATAACAATGAACTTTTCAAATTGCCTTAAAGCAACAGATAACAAGTTGATGATATCAAGTGCTGCAGTAACCTTAGCCTCATTCTCTTTCCTACGTGGAATAACACGTCTCATAATTCAACAGGATGCACTGCTGCTATTAAAAAGCTCCCAGTTAAGGTTTTTCAAAATCTTCCGTTTTAGTCCCAAATCTACTGTGCCATGTAAATTCCAAATCCTTACACGCAATTTATCAGCAGACAATAGATCAAAATAGTTATTGAAACAGCTTCTGTGTCATCTGCATATTTTAAAGGTCACTTTACTACTGATGAGAAGAGAACTGCAGGATTCACTTGCACAGAGAGAAGCTAATTGCTCAACATTTCATGTCAGTATACTCAGACTCTTCCAAGCTGTTCATTACCATTTTTACCCTGACTCTAATGGAATTATTTAACATTTAAAACCATCAGACACTCAATCTCAAAGCTCTGCAGACATTACTGCACTGAAAATATCACTTCTTCAAGTGCGGTAGACCAAATAACGGTGTTCATTTCCCATTTTACATCAAGTCAGAAAAACGCTGTGACTACAACTGCACTTTCTATATTTCCTCAGATCTCTTCAAACACTTAGATAGCTATCAAATAATACATATTTTTTAACCTTGACTTCTCTCACTTTTTCTGCCATTTGTACTCTCGGTGTCAGCTCATATCAATATCGTATCTGCTTCTCTCTCGCCTTTGTTTGCATGTTTCTCTTTGCCAAGCCCTGGCATCTGTGAGTCATCTGTTTGACAATAGCAAGCTATTCACTACTTCATGTACACCACATGAGGGTGTTTCAAACTGTGAAGGATGCCAGAGTTAATTTGGAAGTCCTCCTGTTTGGAAAGGAACCAACAGGCAAACAGCTACATTTTTTCCACTGATTAAAATCTTACTGGGGCAACCTGGTACTTTTCAAAGCAACAGATGAAACATCATACACTAGAAAACAGATGGAAGAGGCGTTTTAAAGACATAATCCGATGTTCCTTGAAATCAAGTAATCTTGGGGGGGGGGGGGGAGGGGGGAAGGTGTGTGTGTTCCCTGTGCTTTGTCTTGTCCTTGAGGGATCATTTTAAATATGATTTTGTATTATTTCTATTAAAATCTCCTTAGATGGGATTTACTAATCATTATTCCCCTGCAGAGCTTTTTAGACGATTTCCTTGGCTTATCGCTGAAAGTTAATTGCAAAGTCAGGAAGAATTACCTGCTAACATAAACAATAAATAAAACTAAATTTCTCCTTCATACACTGCTTCTTCTGGCATTTTAGTGTACACACATTTTTCTAATGTCTGCCTGCTCTGTAAGTGATGGCTTAAAATCCAACAAAGACGACATAAGGTAATTAATATCCTGTTCTAGGTAGTGAGTGTAATTTCTGTACACAGCTTTTTAAAACAAACACATAAATTAAAATGAAGCTGGAGCACTTGACAAGGCTTTCTACACAGCTGGAGCAGGGAAAAAACTACCTAGAAGAGAAAACCCCATGCGTCTGTATCAAGGTGGGCTATATCCCCAGGATATCCTGGGTAACAAAACCTACGATCAGCAAATAGAAAATAATGAGCCCAGTACCAGGACTGTCCCAAGCCTTCCCTGGACTGACTCAAGCACGCTGCACATGCAACAGGGGGTGCTTATTAAATAACCAAGCCAAGCTTAATTTATTTACAGGACAAAAAGGTGTCTTATATGAAGTTTAAAAAGGATGCATGGTGCTGAGGGAGCCAGAAGGTCTGCAGGAGGATGGGTGCCTGGTGGGGTGGCCCTTGGTCATGCTAATGCTAGGCTGTCCGCTCTGTCAGGGGGTGGCAGGTGAGCCAAGGCTTAGGAAAGGCTCCATGCCCCAGGCAGAGCCTCCCCCCTTCCACGCTTATCAGGGGCCCAACAGTGAGCTTTTACCATCTTGCTTTCCTGGAAAAGCTTTTATCTGACACTCACGTAACCACCTTCAGGAATCGGATGCCGGGACCATGCTAAGAAGGGATTCCCGTTGAGAATGGGACCAGCTGAGAATCCATGTATGGAACTTCACTGAAAAAAACAAGGTGAAGGAAGTCCTCAGCTCCCCAACAGAAAACCACCGTAGAACCCAGGGACGCTTACCTGCCAGATCCTGAACTTGAGTTACTGCCAAACCACTTCACGGGGAAGTAGTGCCACCAGGGTTTTCCTGTTCTGAGATGTCACCACCAACGTAACTAGCTCATAGAGTCTCCAAAGCTCGTTCACAGAGATGATAGAAAACATGAGGAAAAAGCAGCCTACTCCAGAACACTGAGTCTATTTCACCAGGACAGTAGAACAGCACCCTAAGTAACCTGAACCTCAACCTCCTCTGCAGTGGCAATTCTTCCCATATCTCCTCATGCTTCCTTTATAGCAAAGGTCAAATGATCCCCACCTGGCAGATGTCACTTCACATGTGTGGAGCCAAGAGACCTTGTGGAATAGGCTCATCAACCTGGCTTCAGTGTTTTAGGTTCAATTGCTCCTTATCGCTAATAGAAATCACCTGACAAGGGGCTCAGTGGTTAGAGTTGCCCTAATGAATTAATTACAAAAGGCACTTAAGGGTCCTATTTCTGCTAGTCATTCTGTGAGGAAAATTAGTACAGAGCCTGTTGAAATAAGATTAACAAACCTAAATAAAAGAAAGACATAAAAGAAAAAAGAAAATGACCTAAAAGGCAAAATTGCCGTCATAGATTTTCATCTGTCTAGTCACGACAGATCAAGAATATAGCCATCAGAACGACTCTTCTTGACATTATTGTTATTTAAATTTGCTTCTCTGAGATCTCTTCTTTATGCAGAACTTCTCAAAATCTAGACAGGAAAAAAATAATAATAACAGTGAGAATAGTACTGCTACTACTACTGTGTAGGGAATACATGATGCACAATGCAATTGCTCACCACCCGCTGACCCATGCCCAGCCTATCCCCGAGCAGACGGCCCCCCCACCATCCCGGCTAGCCACCCCTACCTATTGTTTAGCATGACATCAGAGGGTATGGAATAACCCTTTGGCCAGTTTGGGTCAGCTGTCCTGGGTCTGTCCCCTCCCAGCTCCTGCTGCACCCCCAGCGTGCCCACTGGCAGGACAGAGCGAGAAGCTGGAAAAGTCCTTGGCTTGGTGCAAGCACTGCTCTGCAACAATTCAAACATCAGCGTGGTATCAACGCTCTTTTCATCCTAATCCACAACATAGCACCCTACCAGCTCCTAGGAGGAAAATTAACTCTATCTAAGCAAAAGGCATAAAACGGTCCCTGAGGCACAGGCTACTTTTCCGCCTGCTACAGGTATGATATCATTTCGGACAACTATGGTCTACATTAAGTGAAGTGTTCCAGCATGCTTGCAATCTGCCAAAGGCCAGAAAATGGGACCTTCATTTTAAGAGCGTATGGAAAAGAAAACAAAGACAACAACAACAGGGAAGGAACTTGTCCTTCACCTAATTTTTTTATGCTGCAACTCCTTCAGGTGACCACAAAGAATTTTTTCAAATTAGTTTTACGCGTTGGCATTATTTACTTGACTGATCTTGCATTCAGGGCTTGATCTATGTGGAGGGGAACATGTAATGCCATGCAAGGTCGTTTGGTTGTATGAGTGACAATGGGACTTTAAAAGTTTGAGCTGTTTGTATAGAAGCAAAATACAAAAGAGTACGCTATGCTTAAGGGAAACGTAGAAACTACCCATATAGTTTTATAAAGTTTTTATAAACTATATAGCTTTATAAAGTTTTCCCTTAAAAGGTGTAAGCAGCTGTTAAGGTGTAGGAAACGGTGTAATCAGATGTTTGCGTACAATCCTTACGTATACGTGAACATTTTCCTCTTCGGTTTCCAACTTGGAGCGCAACACTTTCCACCATACTCTTAGATCAGGATTCTGATTCTAACCATGGTTCCTAGTGCAGAGAACTTTTCCAGAGGAGAGAGAAGCAAAGCAGTCCTGACTGCTTTGAATGAGATGGAGATAGCAAACAAACGTAAAAGAAGAAAATAAACCTGTGGAAACGTTTTCAGATAATTGTCAGAGTCCAAAAGCGTTAAATTGGTTCAGTCCCTGAAAGTTAAGTAGCGTAAACTCAGGTTGCATCACTGAACTTGAAGCAGTAGGATAGACTTGCCCCATTGCAGAGCCTCAGTCACGGATTGCATTGCCATTGCCTCTAACTCTACACAAGAATGAAAGAGAAAAGCACACCTTACTACTTTGTCAGCTACTGGCAGACCTAGAAAGAGGGGGAAAAAAAAAGTTGTTATTTAAACCGTAAAGTTGTTTTAAGGCATTTCACCAAATCTGTAATATTCGCTATTGAGCGGACAACAAATGAAAGGGAAGAGGAAACAGTAGAAGGCACTTGCATGGCCTTAATTTATGTGGCAATTGACAACAAGAACGACTTGCAAGGATTTCAAAATGCCTTCCACCATTCACCGTTGGGACTCTGGGGACCAGAACAGACTCTGGGGACCAGATATTCTCGCCCTCTCCCTGCCACACATAACTCTCCTACCTCTCAAGACATCTGTGCATGACGCTACTTAGGATTTCTTTAATCTCTGACAAAACCATAAGCGCATTCTAGAGACATACGAAGAAGAACGTACATGTGTGAACATCCCAAGGACAGACGAAGCTTTGGAAGGCTACCATAACTCGCCTGGAGGAGAAGAAAGGGAGAATGAACAAGCGGGAAAACATGTCTTCCCCTGACCCTGACCCTCCCTCGGAAACTATGAACAAGGACGCCTATCAAAATTTTTCTTAAAGGAGCCCATCTATGGGACTCTGCGCCTCCACCACTCTGCGCCTCCACCACTCTGCGCCTCCACCACTCTGCGCCTCCACCACTCTGCGCCTCCACCACTCTGCGCCTCCACCACTCTGCGCCTCCACCACTCTGCGCCTCCACCACTCTGCGCCTCCACCACTCTGCGCCTCCACCACTCTGCGCCTCCACCACTCTGCGCCTCCACCACTCTGCGCCTCCACCACTCTGCGCCTCCACCACTCTGCGCCTCCACCACTCTGCGCCTCCACCACTCTGCGCCTCCACCACTCTGCGCCTCCACCACTCTGCGCCTCCACCACTCTGCGCCTCCACCACTCTGCGCCTCCACCACTCTGCGCCTCCACCACTCTGCGCCTCCACCACTCTGCGCCTCCACCACTCTGCGCCTCCACCACTCTGCGCCTCCACCACTCTGCGCCTCCACCACTCTGCGCCTCCACCACTCTGCGCCTCCACCACTCTGCGCCTCCACCACTCTGCGCCTCCACCACTCTGCGCCTCCACCACTCTGCGCCTCCACCACTCTGCGCCTCCACCACTCTGCGCCTCCACCACTCTGCGCCTCCACCACTCTGCGCCTCCACCACTCTGCGCCTCCACCACTCTGCGCCTCCACCACTCTGCGCCTCCACCACTCTGCGCCTCCACCACTCTGCGCCTCCACCACTCTGCGCCTCCACCACTCTGCGCCTCCACCACTCTGCGCCTCCACCACTCTGCGCCTCCACCACTCTGCGCCTCCACCACTCTGCGCCTCCACCACTCTGCGCCTCCACCACTCTGCGCCTCCACCACTCTGCGCCTCCACCACTCTGCGCCTCCACCACTCTGCGCCTCCACCACTCTGCGCCTCCACCACTCTGCGCCTCCACCACTCTGCGCCTCCACCACTCTGCGCCTCCACCACTCTGCGCCTCCACCACTCTGCGCCTCCACCACTCTGCGCCTCCACCACTCTGCGCCTCCACCACTCTGCGCCTCCACCACTCTGCGCCTCCACCACTCTGCGCCTCCACCACTCTGCGCCTCCACCACTCTGCGCCTCCACCACTCTGCGCCTCCACCACTCTGCGCCTCCACCACTCTGCGCCTCCACCACTCTGCGCCTCCACCACTCTGCGCCTCCACCACTCTGCGCCTCCACCACTCTGCGCCTCCACCACTCTGCGCCTCCACCACTCTGCGCCTCCACCACTCTGCGCCTCCACCACTCTGCGCCTCCACCACTCTGCGCCTCCACCACTCTGCGCCTCCACCACTCTGCGCCTCCACCACTCTGCGCCTCCACCACTCTGCGCCTCCACCACTCTGCGCCTCCACCACTCTGCGCCTCCACCACTCTGCGCCTCCACCACTCTGCGCCTCCACCACTCTGCGCCTCCACCACTCTGCGCCTCCACCACTCTGCGCCTCCACCACTCTGCGCCTCCACCACTCTGCGCCTCCACCACTCTGCGCCTCCACCACTCTGCGCCTCCACCACTCTGCGCCTCCACCACTCTGCGCCTCCACCACTCTGCGCCTCCACCACTCTGCGCCTCCACCACTCTGCGCCTCCACCACTCTGCGCCTCCACCACTCTGCGCCTCCACCACTCTGCGCCTCCACCACTCTGCGCCTCCACCACTCTGCGCCTCCACCACTCTGCGCCTCCACCACTCTGCGCCTCCACCACTCTGCGCCTCCACCACTCTGCGCCTCCACCACTCTGCGCCTCCACCACTCTGCGCCTCCACCACTCTGCGCCTCCACCACTCTGCGCCTCCACCACTCTGCGCCTCCACCACTCTGCGCCTCCACCACTCTGCGCCTCCACCACTCTGCGCCTCCACCACTCTGCGCCTCCACCACTCTGCGCCTCCACCACTCTGCGCCTCCACCACTCTGCGCCTCCACCACTCTGCGCCTCCACCACTCTGCGCCTCCACCACTCTGCGCCTCCACCACTCTGCGCCTCCACCACTCTGCGCCTCCACCACTCTGCGCCTCCACCACTCTGCGCCTCCACCACTCTGCGCCTCCACCACTCTGCGCCTCCACCACTCTGCGCCTCCACCACTCTGCGCCTCCACCACTCTGCGCCTCCACCACTCTGCGCCTCCACCACTCTGCGCCTCCACCACTCTGCGCCTCCACCACTCTGCGCCTCCACCACTCTGCGCCTCCACCACTCTGCGCCTCCACCACTCTGCGCCTCCACCACTCTGCGCCTCCACCACTCTGCGCCTCCACCACTCTGCGCCTCCACCACTCTGCGCCTCCACCACTCTGCGCCTCCACCACTCTGCGCCTCCACCACTCTGCGCCTCCACCACTCTGCGCCTCCACCACTCTGCGCCTCCACCACTCTGCGCCTCCACCACTCTGCGCCTCCACCACTCTGCGCCTCCACCACTCTGCGCCTCCACCACTCTGCGCCTCCACCACTCTGCGCCTCCACCACTCTGCGCCTCCACCACTCTGCGCCTCCACCACTCTGCGCCTCCACCACTCTGCGCCTCCACCACTCTGCGCCTCCACCACTCTGCGCCTCCACCACTCTGCGCCTCCACCACTCTGCGCCTCCACCACTCTGCGCCTCCACCACTCTGCGCCTCCACCACTCTGCGCCTCCACCACTCTGCGCCTCCACCACTCTGCGCCTCCACCACTCTGCGCCTCCACCACTCTGCGCCTCCACCACTCTGCGCCTCCACCACTCTGCGCCTCCACCACTCTGCGCCTCCACCACTCTGCGCCTCCACCACTCTGCGCCTCCACCACTCTGCGCCTCCACCACTCTGCGCCTCCACCACTCTGCGCCTCCACCACTCTGCGCCTCCACCACTCTGCGCCTCCACCACTCTGCGCCTCCACCACTCTGCGCCTCCACCACTCTGCGCCTCCACCACTCTGCGCCTCCACCACTCTGCGCCTCCACCACTCTGCGCCTCCACCACTCTGCGCCTCCACCACTCTGCGCCTCCACCACTCTGCGCCTCCACCACTCTGCGCCTCCACCACTCTGCGCCTCCACCACTCTGCGCCTCCACCACTCTGCGCCTCCACCACTCTGCGCCTCCACCACTCTGCGCCTCCACCACTCTGCGCCTCCACCACTCTGCGCCTCCACCACTCTGCGCCTCCACCACTCTGCGCCTCCACCACTCTGCGCCTCCACCACTCTGCGCCTCCACCACTCTGCGCCTCCACCACTCTGCGCCTCCACCACTCTGCGCCTCCACCACTCTGCGCCTCCACCACTCTGCGCCTCCACCACTCTGCGCCTCCACCACTCTGCGCCTCCACCACTCTGCGCCTCCACCACTCTGCGCCTCCACCACTCTGCGCCTCCACCACTCTGCGCCTCCACCACTCTGCGCCTCCACCACTCTGCGCCTCCACCACTCTGCGCCTCCACCACTCTGCGCCTCCACCACTCTGCGCCTCCACCACTCTGCGCCTCCACCACTCTGCGCCTCCACCACTCTGCGCCTCCACCACTCTGCGCCTCCACCACTCTGCGCCTCCACCACTCTGCGCCTCCACCACTCTGCGCCTCCACCACTCTGCGCCTCCACCACTCTGCGCCTCCACCACTCTGCGCCTCCACCACTCTGCGCCTCCACCACTCTGCGCCTCCACCACTCTGCGCCTCCACCACTCTGCGCCTCCACCACTCTGCGCCTCCACCACTCTGCGCCTCCACCACTCTGCGCCTCCACCACTCTGCGCCTCCACCACTCTGCGCCTCCACCACTCTGCGCCTCCACCACTCTGCGCCTCCACCACTCTGCGCCTCCACCACTCTGCGCCTCCACCACTCTGCGCCTCCACCACTCTGCGCCTCCACCACTCTGCGCCTCCACCACTCTGCGCCTCCACCACTCTGCGCCTCCACCACTCTGCGCCTCCACCACTCTGCGCCTCCACCACTCTGCGCCTCCACCACTCTGCGCCTCCACCACTCTGCGCCTCCACCACTCTGCGCCTCCACCACTCTGCGCCTCCACCACTCTGCGCCTCCACCACTCTGCGCCTCCACCACTCTGCGCCTCCACCACTCTGCGCCTCCACCACTCTGCGCCTCCACCACTCTGCGCCTCCACCACTCTGCGCCTCCACCACTCTGCGCCTCCACCACTCTGCGCCTCCACCACTCTGCGCCTCCACCACTCTGCGCCTCCACCACTCTGCGCCTCCACCACTCTGCGCCTCCACCACTCTGCGCCTCCACCACTCTGCGCCTCCACCACTCTGCGCCTCCACCACTCTGCGCCTCCACCACTCTGCGCCTCCACCACTCTGCGCCTCCACCACTCTGCGCCTCCACCACTCTGCGCCTCCACCACTCTGCGCCTCCACCACTCTGCGCCTCCACCACTCTGCGCCTCCACCACTCTGCGCCTCCACCACTCTGCGCCTCCACCACTCTGCGCCTCCACCACTCTGCGCCTCCACCACTCTGCGCCTCCACCACTCTGCGCCTCCACCACTCTGCGCCTCCACCACTCTGCGCCTCCACCACTCTGCGCCTCCACCACTCTGCGCCTCCACCACTCTGCGCCTCCACCACTCTGCGCCTCCACCACTCTGCGCCTCCACCACTCTGCGCCTCCACCACTCTGCGCCTCCACCACTCTGCGCCTCCACCACTCTGCGCCTCCACCACTCTGCGCCTCCACCACTCTGCGCCTCCACCACTCTGCGCCTCCACCACTCTGCGCCTCCACCACTCTGCGCCTCCACCACTCTGCGCCTCCACCACTCTGCGCCTCCACCACTCTGCGCCTCCACCACTCTGCGCCTCCACCACTCTGCGCCTCCACCACTCTGCGCCTCCACCACTCTGCGCCTCCACCACTCTGCGCCTCCACCACTCTGCGCCTCCACCACTCTGCGCCTCCACCACTCTGCGCCTCCACCACTCTGCGCCTCCACCACTCTGCGCCTCCACCACTCTGCGCCTCCACCACTCTGCGCCTCCACCACTCTGCGCCTCCACCACTCTGCGCCTCCACCACTCTGCGCCTCCACCACTCTGCGCCTCCACCACTCTGCGCCTCCACCACTCTGCGCCTCCACCACTCTGCGCCTCCACCACTCTGCGCCTCCACCACTCTGCGCCTCCACCACTCTGCGCCTCCACCACTCTGCGCCTCCACCACTCTGCGCCTCCACCACTCTGCGCCTCCACCACTCTGCGCCTCCACCACTCTGCGCCTCCACCACTCTGCGCCTCCACCACTCTGCGCCTCCACCACTCTGCGCCTCCACCACTCTGCGCCTCCACCACTCTGCGCCTCCACCACTCTGCGCCTCCACCACTCTGCGCCTCCACCACTCTGCGCCTCCACCACTCTGCGCCTCCACCACTCTGCGCCTCCACCACTCTGCGCCTCCACCACTCTGCGCCTCCACCACTCTGCGCCTCCACCACTCTGCGCCTCCACCACTCTGCGCCTCCACCACTCTGCGCCTCCACCACTCTGCGCCTCCACCACTCTGCGCCTCCACCACTCTGCGCCTCCACCACTCTGCGCCTCCACCACTCTGCGCCTCCACCACTCTGCGCCTCCACCACTCTGCGCCTCCACCACTCTGCGCCTCCACCACTCTGCGCCTCCACCACTCTGCGCCTCCACCACTCTGCGCCTCCACCACTCTGCGCCTCCACCACTCTGCGCCTCCACCACTCTGCGCCTCCACCACTCTGCGCCTCCACCACTCTGCGCCTCCACCACTCTGCGCCTCCACCACTCTGCGCCTCCACCACTCTGCGCCTCCACCACTCTGCGCCTCCACCACTCTGCGCCTCCACCACTCTGCGCCTCCACCACTCTGCGCCTCCACCACTCTGCGCCTCCACCACTCTGCGCCTCCACCACTCTGCGCCTCCACCACTCTGCGCCTCCACCACTCTGCGCCTCCACCACTCTGCGCCTCCACCACTCTGCGCCTCCACCACTCTGCGCCTCCACCACTCTGCGCCTCCACCACTCTGCGCCTCCACCACTCTGCGCCTCCACCACTCTGCGCCTCCACCACTCTGCGCCTCCACCACTCTGCGCCTCCACCACTCTGCGCCTCCACCACTCTGCGCCTCCACCACTCTGCGCCTCCACCACTCTGCGCCTCCACCACTCTGCGCCTCCACCACTCTGCGCCTCCACCACTCTGCGCCTCCACCACTCTGCGCCTCCACCACTCTGCGCCTCCACCACTCTGCGCCTCCACCACTCTGCGCCTCCACCACTCTGCGCCTCCACCACTCTGCGCCTCCACCACTCTGCGCCTCCACCACTCTGCGCCTCCACCACTCTGCGCCTCCACCACTCTGCGCCTCCACCACTCTGCGCCTCCACCACTCTGCGCCTCCACCACTCTGCGCCTCCACCACTCTGCGCCTCCACCACTCTGCGCCTCCACCACTCTGCGCCTCCACCACTCTGCGCCTCCACCACTCTGCGCCTCCACCACTCTGCGCCTCCACCACTCTGCGCCTCCACCACTCTGCGCCTCCACCACTCTGCGCCTCCACCACTCTGCGCCTCCACCACTCTGCGCCTCCACCACTCTGCGCCTCCACCACTCTGCGCCTCCACCACTCTGCGCCTCCACCACTCTGCGCCTCCACCACTCTGCGCCTCCACCACTCTGCGCCTCCACCACTCTGCGCCTCCACCACTCTGCGCCTCCACCACTCTGCGCCTCCACCACTCTGCGCCTCCACCACTCTGCGCCTCCACCACTCTGCGCCTCCACCACTCTGCGCCTCCACCACTCTGCGCCTCCACCACTCTGCGCCTCCACCACTCTGCGCCTCCACCACTCTGCGCCTCCACCACTCTGCGCCTCCACCACTCTGCGCCTCCACCACTCTGCGCCTCCACCACTCTGCGCCTCCACCACTCTGCGCCTCCACCACTCTGCGCCTCCACCACTCTGCGCCTCCACCACTCTGCGCCTCCACCACTCTGCGCCTCCACCACTCTGCGCCTCCACCACTCTGCGCCTCCACCACTCTGCGCCTCCACCACTCTGCGCCTCCACCACTCTGCGCCTCCACCACTCTGCGCCTCCACCACTCTGCGCCTCCACCACTCTGCGCCTCCACCACTCTGCGCCTCCACCACTCTGCGCCTCCACCACTCTGCGCCTCCACCACTCTGCGCCTCCACCACTCTGCGCCTCCACCACTCTGCGCCTCCACCACTCTGCGCCTCCACCACTCTGCGCCTCCACCACTCTGCGCCTCCACCACTCTGCGCCTCCACCACTCTGCGCCTCCACCACTCTGCGCCTCCACCACTCTGCGCCTCCACCACTCTGCGCCTCCACCACTCTGCGCCTCCACCACTCTGCGCCTCCACCACTCTGCGCCTCCACCACTCTGCGCCTCCACCACTCTGCGCCTCCACCACTCTGCGCCTCCACCACTCTGCGCCTCCACCACTCTGCGCCTCCACCACTCTGCGCCTCCACCACTCTGCGCCTCCACCACTCTGCGCCTCCACCACTCTGCGCCTCCACCACTCTGCGCCTCCACCACTCTGCGCCTCCACCACTCTGCGCCTCCACCACTCTGCGCCTCCACCACTCTGCGCCTCCACCACTCTGCGCCTCCACCACTCTGCGCCTCCACCACTCTGCGCCTCCACCACTCTGCGCCTCCACCACTCTGCGCCTCCACCACTCTGCGCCTCCACCACTCTGCGCCTCCACCACTCTGCGCCTCCACCACTCTGCGCCTCCACCACTCTGCGCCTCCACCACTCTGCGCCTCCACCACTCTGCGCCTCCACCACTCTGCGCCTCCACCACTCTGCGCCTCCACCACTCTGCGCCTCCACCACTCTGCGCCTCCACCACTCTGCGCCTCCACCACTCTGCGCCTCCACCACTCTGCGCCTCCACCACTCTGCGCCTCCACCACTCTGCGCCTCCACCACTCTGCGCCTCCACCACTCTGCGCCTCCACCACTCTGCGCCTCCACCACTCTGCGCCTCCACCACTCTGCGCCTCCACCACTCTGCGCCTCCACCACTCTGCGCCTCCACCACTCTGCGCCTCCACCACTCTGCGCCTCCACCACTCTGCGCCTCCACCACTCTGCGCCTCCACCACTCTGCGCCTCCACCACTCTGCGCCTCCACCACTCTGCGCCTCCACCACTCTGCGCCTCCACCACTCTGCGCCTCCACCACTCTGCGCCTCCACCACTCTGCGCCTCCACCACTCTGCGCCTCCACCACTCTGCGCCTCCACCACTCTGCGCCTCCACCACTCTGCGCCTCCACCACTCTGCGCCTCCACCACTCTGCGCCTCCACCACTCTGCGCCTCCACCACTCTGCGCCTCCACCACTCTGCGCCTCCACCACTCTGCGCCTCCACCACTCTGCGCCTCCACCACTCTGCGCCTCCACCACTCTGCGCCTCCACCACTCTGCGCCTCCACCACTCTGCGCCTCCACCACTCTGCGCCTCCACCACTCTGCGCCTCCACCACTCTGCGCCTCCACCACTCTGCGCCTCCACCACTCTGCGCCTCCACCACTCTGCGCCTCCACCACTCTGCGCCTCCACCACTCTGCGCCTCCACCACTCTGCGCCTCCACCACTCTGCGCCTCCACCACTCTGCGCCTCCACCACTCTGCGCCTCCACCACTCTGCGCCTCCACCACTCTGCGCCTCCACCACTCTGCGCCTCCACCACTCTGCGCCTCCACCACTCTGCGCCTCCACCACTCTGCGCCTCCACCACTCTGCGCCTCCACCACTCTGCGCCTCCACCACTCTGCGCCTCCACCACTCTGCGCCTCCACCACTCTGCGCCTCCACCACTCTGCGCCTCCACCACTCTGCGCCTCCACCACTCTGCGCCTCCACCACTCTGCGCCTCCACCACTCTGCGCCTCCACCACTCTGCGCCTCCACCACTCTGCGCCTCCACCACTCTGCGCCTCCACCACTCTGCGCCTCCACCACTCTGCGCCTCCACCACTCTGCGCCTCCACCACTCTGCGCCTCCACCACTCTGCGCCTCCACCACTCTGCGCCTCCACCACTCTGCGCCTCCACCACTCTGCGCCTCCACCACTCTGCGCCTCCACCACTCTGCGCCTCCACCACTCTGCGCCTCCACCACTCTGCGCCTCCACCACTCTGCGCCTCCACCACTCTGCGCCTCCACCACTCTGCGCCTCCACCACTCTGCGCCTCCACCACTCTGCGCCTCCACCACTCTGCGCCTCCACCACTCTGCGCCTCCACCACTCTGCGCCTCCACCACTCTGCGCCTCCACCACTCTGCGCCTCCACCACTCTGCGCCTCCACCACTCTGCGCCTCCACCACTCTGCGCCTCCACCACTCTGCGCCTCCACCACTCTGCGCCTCCACCACTCTGCGCCTCCACCACTCTGCGCCTCCACCACTCTGCGCCTCCACCACTCTGCGCCTCCACCACTCTGCGCCTCCACCACTCTGCGCCTCCACCACTCTGCGCCTCCACCACTCTGCGCCTCCACCACTCTGCGCCTCCACCACTCTGCGCCTCCACCACTCTGCGCCTCCACCACTCTGCGCCTCCACCACTCTGCGCCTCCACCACTCTGCGCCTCCACCACTCTGCGCCTCCACCACTCTGCGCCTCCACCACTCTGCGCCTCCACCACTCTGCGCCTCCACCACTCTGCGCCTCCACCACTCTGCGCCTCCACCACTCTGCGCCTCCACCACTCTGCGCCTCCACCACTCTGCGCCTCCACCACTCTGCGCCTCCACCACTCTGCGCCTCCACCACTCTGCGCCTCCACCACTCTGCGCCTCCACCACTCTGCGCCTCCACCACTCTGCGCCTCCACCACTCTGCGCCTCCACCACTCTGCGCCTCCACCACTCTGCGCCTCCACCACTCTGCGCCTCCACCACTCTGCGCCTCCACCACTCTGCGCCTCCACCACTCTGCGCCTCCACCACTCTGCGCCTCCACCACTCTGCGCCTCCACCACTCTGCGCCTCCACCACTCTGCGCCTCCACCACTCTGCGCCTCCACCACTCTGCGCCTCCACCACTCTGCGCCTCCACCACTCTGCGCCTCCACCACTCTGCGCCTCCACCACTCTGCGCCTCCACCACTCTGCGCCTCCACCACTCTGCGCCTCCACCACTCTGCGCCTCCACCACTCTGCGCCTCCACCACTCTGCGCCTCCACCACTCTGCGCCTCCACCACTCTGCGCCTCCACCACTCTGCGCCTCCACCACTCTGCGCCTCCACCACTCTGCGCCTCCACCACTCTGCGCCTCCACCACTCTGCGCCTCCACCACTCTGCGCCTCCACCACTCTGCGCCTCCACCACTCTGCGCCTCCACCACTCTGCGCCTCCACCACTCTGCGCCTCCACCACTCTGCGCCTCCACCACTCTGCGCCTCCACCACTCTGCGCCTCCACCACTCTGCGCCTCCACCACTCTGCGCCTCCACCACTCTGCGCCTCCACCACTCTGCGCCTCCACCACTCTGCGCCTCCACCACTCTGCGCCTCCACCACTCTGCGCCTCCACCACTCTGCGCCTCCACCACTCTGCGCCTCCACCACTCTGCGCCTCCACCACTCTGCGCCTCCACCACTCTGCGCCTCCACCACTCTGCGCCTCCACCACTCTGCGCCTCCACCACTCTGCGCCTCCACCACTCTGCGCCTCCACCACTCTGCGCCTCCACCACTCTGCGCCTCCACCACTCTGCGCCTCCACCACTCTGCGCCTCCACCACTCTGCGCCTCCACCACTCTGCGCCTCCACCACTCTGCGCCTCCACCACTCTGCGCCTCCACCACTCTGCGCCTCCACCACTCTGCGCCTCCACCACTCTGCGCCTCCACCACTCTGCGCCTCCACCACTCTGCGCCTCCACCACTCTGCGCCTCCACCACTCTGCGCCTCCACCACTCTGCGCCTCCACCACTCTGCGCCTCCACCACTCTGCGCCTCCACCACTCTGCGCCTCCACCACTCTGCGCCTCCACCACTCTGCGCCTCCACCACTCTGCGCCTCCACCACTCTGCGCCTCCACCACTCTGCGCCTCCACCACTCTGCGCCTCCACCACTCTGCGCCTCCACCACTCTGCGCCTCCACCACTCTGCGCCTCCACCACTCTGCGCCTCCACCACTCTGCGCCTCCACCACTCTGCGCCTCCACCACTCTGCGCCTCCACCACTCTGCGCCTCCACCACTCTGCGCCTCCACCACTCTGCGCCTCCACCACTCTGCGCCTCCACCACTCTGCGCCTCCACCACTCTGCGCCTCCACCACTCTGCGCCTCCACCACTCTGCGCCTCCACCACTCTGCGCCTCCACCACTCTGCGCCTCCACCACTCTGCGCCTCCACCACTCTGCGCCTCCACCACTCTGCGCCTCCACCACTCTGCGCCTCCACCACTCTGCGCCTCCACCACTCTGCGCCTCCACCACTCTGCGCCTCCACCACTCTGCGCCTCCACCACTCTGCGCCTCCACCACTCTGCGCCTCCACCACTCTGCGCCTCCACCACTCTGCGCCTCCACCACTCTGCGCCTCCACCACTCTGCGCCTCCACCACTCTGCGCCTCCACCACTCTGCGCCTCCACCACTCTGCGCCTCCACCACTCTGCGCCTCCACCACTCTGCGCCTCCACCACTCTGCGCCTCCACCACTCTGCGCCTCCACCACTCTGCGCCTCCACCACTCTGCGCCTCCACCACTCTGCGCCTCCACCACTCTGCGCCTCCACCACTCTGCGCCTCCACCACTCTGCGCCTCCACCACTCTGCGCCTCCACCACTCTGCGCCTCCACCACTCTGCGCCTCCACCACTCTGCGCCTCCACCACTCTGCGCCTCCACCACTCTGCGCCTCCACCACTCTGCGCCTCCACCACTCTGCGCCTCCACCACTCTGCGCCTCCACCACTCTGCGCCTCCACCACTCTGCGCCTCCACCACTCTGCGCCTCCACCACTCTGCGCCTCCACCACTCTGCGCCTCCACCACTCTGCGCCTCCACCACTCTGCGCCTCCACCACTCTGCGCCTCCACCACTCTGCGCCTCCACCACTCTGCGCCTCCACCACTCTGCGCCTCCACCACTCTGCGCCTCCACCACTCTGCGCCTCCACCACTCTGCGCCTCCACCACTCTGCGCCTCCACCACTCTGCGCCTCCACCACTCTGCGCCTCCACCACTCTGCGCCTCCACCACTCTGCGCCTCCACCACTCTGCGCCTCCACCACTCTGCGCCTCCACCACTCTGCGCCTCCACCACTCTGCGCCTCCACCACTCTGCGCCTCCACCACTCTGCGCCTCCACCACTCTGCGCCTCCACCACTCTGCGCCTCCACCACTCTGCGCCTCCACCACTCTGCGCCTCCACCACTCTGCGCCTCCACCACTCTGCGCCTCCACCACTCTGCGCCTCCACCACTCTGCGCCTCCACCACTCTGCGCCTCCACCACTCTGCGCCTCCACCACTCTGCGCCTCCACCACTCTGCGCCTCCACCACTCTGCGCCTCCACCACTCTGCGCCTCCACCACTCTGCGCCTCCACCACTCTGCGCCTCCACCACTCTGCGCCTCCACCACTCTGCGCCTCCACCACTCTGCGCCTCCACCACTCTGCGCCTCCACCACTCTGCGCCTCCACCACTCTGCGCCTCCACCACTCTGCGCCTCCACCACTCTGCGCCTCCACCACTCTGCGCCTCCACCACTCTGCGCCTCCACCACTCTGCGCCTCCACCACTCTGCGCCTCCACCACTCTGCGCCTCCACCACTCTGCGCCTCCACCACTCTGCGCCTCCACCACTCTGCGCCTCCACCACTCTGCGCCTCCACCACTCTGCGCCTCCACCACTCTGCGCCTCCACCACTCTGCGCCTCCACCACTCTGCGCCTCCACCACTCTGCGCCTCCACCACTCTGCGCCTCCACCACTCTGCGCCTCCACCACTCTGCGCCTCCACCACTCTGCGCCTCCACCACTCTGCGCCTCCACCACTCTGCGCCTCCACCACTCTGCGCCTCCACCACTCTGCGCCTCCACCACTCTGCGCCTCCACCACTCTGCGCCTCCACCACTCTGCGCCTCCACCACTCTGCGCCTCCACCACTCTGCGCCTCCACCACTCTGCGCCTCCACCACTCTGCGCCTCCACCACTCTGCGCCTCCACCACTCTGCGCCTCCACCACTCTGCGCCTCCACCACTCTGCGCCTCCACCACTCTGCGCCTCCACCACTCTGCGCCTCCACCACTCTGCGCCTCCACCACTCTGCGCCTCCACCACTCTGCGCCTCCACCACTCTGCGCCTCCACCACTCTGCGCCTCCACCACTCTGCGCCTCCACCACTCTGCGCCTCCACCACTCTGCGCCTCCACCACTCTGCGCCTCCACCACTCTGCGCCTCCACCACTCTGCGCCTCCACCACTCTGCGCCTCCACCACTCTGCGCCTCCACCACTCTGCGCCTCCACCACTCTGCGCCTCCACCACTCTGCGCCTCCACCACTCTGCGCCTCCACCACTCTGCGCCTCCACCACTCTGCGCCTCCACCACTCTGCGCCTCCACCACTCTGCGCCTCCACCACTCTGCGCCTCCACCACTCTGCGCCTCCACCACTCTGCGCCTCCACCACTCTGCGCCTCCACCACTCTGCGCCTCCACCACTCTGCGCCTCCACCACTCTGCGCCTCCACCACTCTGCGCCTCCACCACTCTGCGCCTCCACCACTCTGCGCCTCCACCACTCTGCGCCTCCACCACTCTGCGCCTCCACCACTCTGCGCCTCCACCACTCTGCGCCTCCACCACTCTGCGCCTCCACCACTCTGCGCCTCCACCACTCTGCGCCTCCACCACTCTGCGCCTCCACCACTCTGCGCCTCCACCACTCTGCGCCTCCACCACTCTGCGCCTCCACCACTCTGCGCCTCCACCACTCTGCGCCTCCACCACTCTGCGCCTCCACCACTCTGCGCCTCCACCACTCTGCGCCTCCACCACTCTGCGCCTCCACCACTCTGCGCCTCCACCACTCTGCGCCTCCACCACTCTGCGCCTCCACCACTCTGCGCCTCCACCACTCTGCGCCTCCACCACTCTGCGCCTCCACCACTCTGCGCCTCCACCACTCTGCGCCTCCACCACTCTGCGCCTCCACCACTCTGCGCCTCCACCACTCTGCGCCTCCACCACTCTGCGCCTCCACCACTCTGCGCCTCCACCACTCTGCGCCTCCACCACTCTGCGCCTCCACCACTCTGCGCCTCCACCACTCTGCGCCTCCACCACTCTGCGCCTCCACCACTCTGCGCCTCCACCACTCTGCGCCTCCACCACTCTGCGCCTCCACCACTCTGCGCCTCCACCACTCTGCGCCTCCACCACTCTGCGCCTCCACCACTCTGCGCCTCCACCACTCTGCGCCTCCACCACTCTGCGCCTCCACCACTCTGCGCCTCCACCACTCTGCGCCTCCACCACTCTGCGCCTCCACCACTCTGCGCCTCCACCACTCTGCGCCTCCACCACTCTGCGCCTCCACCACTCTGCGCCTCCACCACTCTGCGCCTCCACCACTCTGCGCCTCCACCACTCTGCGCCTCCACCACTCTGCGCCTCCACCACTCTGCGCCTCCACCACTCTGCGCCTCCACCACTCTGCGCCTCCACCACTCTGCGCCTCCACCACTCTGCGCCTCCACCACTCTGCGCCTCCACCACTCTGCGCCTCCACCACTCTGCGCCTCCACCACTCTGCGCCTCCACCACTCTGCGCCTCCACCACTCTGCGCCTCCACCACTCTGCGCCTCCACCACTCTGCGCCTCCACCACTCTGCGCCTCCACCACTCTGCGCCTCCACCACTCTGCGCCTCCACCACTCTGCGCCTCCACCACTCTGCGCCTCCACCACTCTGCGCCTCCACCACTCTGCGCCTCCACCACTCTGCGCCTCCACCACTCTGCGCCTCCACCACTCTGCGCCTCCACCACTCTGCGCCTCCACCACTCTGCGCCTCCACCACTCTGCGCCTCCACCACTCTGCGCCTCCACCACTCTGCGCCTCCACCACTCTGCGCCTCCACCACTCTGCGCCTCCACCACTCTGCGCCTCCACCACTCTGCGCCTCCACCACTCTGCGCCTCCACCACTCTGCGCCTCCACCACTCTGCGCCTCCACCACTCTGCGCCTCCACCACTCTGCGCCTCCACCACTCTGCGCCTCCACCACTCTGCGCCTCCACCACTCTGCGCCTCCACCACTCTGCGCCTCCACCACTCTGCGCCTCCACCACTCTGCGCCTCCACCACTCTGCGCCTCCACCACTCTGCGCCTCCACCACTCTGCGCCTCCACCACTCTGCGCCTCCACCACTCTGCGCCTCCACCACTCTGCGCCTCCACCACTCTGCGCCTCCACCACTCTGCGCCTCCACCACTCTGCGCCTCCACCACTCTGCGCCTCCACCACTCTGCGCCTCCACCACTCTGCGCCTCCACCACTCTGCGCCTCCACCACTCTGCGCCTCCACCACTCTGCGCCTCCACCACTCTGCGCCTCCACCACTCTGCGCCTCCACCACTCTGCGCCTCCACCACTCTGCGCCTCCACCACTCTGCGCCTCCACCACTCTGCGCCTCCACCACTCTGCGCCTCCACCACTCTGCGCCTCCACCACTCTGCGCCTCCACCACTCTGCGCCTCCACCACTCTGCGCCTCCACCACTCTGCGCCTCCACCACTCTGCGCCTCCACCACTCTGCGCCTCCACCACTCTGCGCCTCCACCACTCTGCGCCTCCACCACTCTGCGCCTCCACCACTCTGCGCCTCCACCACTCTGCGCCTCCACCACTCTGCGCCTCCACCACTCTGCGCCTCCACCACTCTGCGCCTCCACCACTCTGCGCCTCCACCACTCTGCGCCTCCACCACTCTGCGCCTCCACCACTCTGCGCCTCCACCACTCTGCGCCTCCACCACTCTGCGCCTCCACCACTCTGCGCCTCCACCACTCTGCGCCTCCACCACTCTGCGCCTCCACCACTCTGCGCCTCCACCACTCTGCGCCTCCACCACTCTGCGCCTCCACCACTCTGCGCCTCCACCACTCTGCGCCTCCACCACTCTGCGCCTCCACCACTCTGCGCCTCCACCACTCTGCGCCTCCACCACTCTGCGCCTCCACCACTCTGCGCCTCCACCACTCTGCGCCTCCACCACTCTGCGCCTCCACCACTCTGCGCCTCCACCACTCTGCGCCTCCACCACTCTGCGCCTCCACCACTCTGCGCCTCCACCACTCTGCGCCTCCACCACTCTGCGCCTCCACCACTCTGCGCCTCCACCACTCTGCGCCTCCACCACTCTGCGCCTCCACCACTCTGCGCCTCCACCACTCTGCGCCTCCACCACTCTGCGCCTCCACCACTCTGCGCCTCCACCACTCTGCGCCTCCACCACTCTGCGCCTCCACCACTCTGCGCCTCCACCACTCTGCGCCTCCACCACTCTGCGCCTCCACCACTCTGCGCCTCCACCACTCTGCGCCTCCACCACTCTGCGCCTCCACCACTCTGCGCCTCCACCACTCTGCGCCTCCACCACTCTGCGCCTCCACCACTCTGCGCCTCCACCACTCTGCGCCTCCACCACTCTGCGCCTCCACCACTCTGCGCCTCCACCACTCTGCGCCTCCACCACTCTGCGCCTCCACCACTCTGCGCCTCCACCACTCTGCGCCTCCACCACTCTGCGCCTCCACCACTCTGCGCCTCCACCACTCTGCGCCTCCACCACTCTGCGCCTCCACCACTCTGCGCCTCCACCACTCTGCGCCTCCACCACTCTGCGCCTCCACCACTCTGCGCCTCCACCACTCTGCGCCTCCACCACTCTGCGCCTCCACCACTCTGCGCCTCCACCACTCTGCGCCTCCACCACTCTGCGCCTCCACCACTCTGCGCCTCCACCACTCTGCGCCTCCACCACTCTGCGCCTCCACCACTCTGCGCCTCCACCACTCTGCGCCTCCACCACTCTGCGCCTCCACCACTCTGCGCCTCCACCACTCTGCGCCTCCACCACTCTGCGCCTCCACCACTCTGCGCCTCCACCACTCTGCGCCTCCACCACTCTGCGCCTCCACCACTCTGCGCCTCCACCACTCTGCGCCTCCACCACTCTGCGCCTCCACCACTCTGCGCCTCCACCACTCTGCGCCTCCACCACTCTGCGCCTCCACCACTCTGCGCCTCCACCACTCTGCGCCTCCACCACTCTGCGCCTCCACCACTCTGCGCCTCCACCACTCTGCGCCTCCACCACTCTGCGCCTCCACCACTCTGCGCCTCCACCACTCTGCGCCTCCACCACTCTGCGCCTCCACCACTCTGCGCCTCCACCACTCTGCGCCTCCACCACTCTGCGCCTCCACCACTCTGCGCCTCCACCACTCTGCGCCTCCACCACTCTGCGCCTCCACCACTCTGCGCCTCCACCACTCTGCGCCTCCACCACTCTGCGCCTCCACCACTCTGCGCCTCCACCACTCTGCGCCTCCACCACTCTGCGCCTCCACCACTCTGCGCCTCCACCACTCTGCGCCTCCACCACTCTGCGCCTCCACCACTCTGCGCCTCCACCACTCTGCGCCTCCACCACTCTGCGCCTCCACCACTCTGCGCCTCCACCACTCTGCGCCTCCACCACTCTGCGCCTCCACCACTCTGCGCCTCCACCACTCTGCGCCTCCACCACTCTGCGCCTCCACCACTCTGCGCCTCCACCACTCTGCGCCTCCACCACTCTGCGCCTCCACCACTCTGCGCCTCCACCACTCTGCGCCTCCACCACTCTGCGCCTCCACCACTCTGCGCCTCCACCACTCTGCGCCTCCACCACTCTGCGCCTCCACCACTCTGCGCCTCCACCACTCTGCGCCTCCACCACTCTGCGCCTCCACCACTCTGCGCCTCCACCACTCTGCGCCTCCACCACTCTGCGCCTCCACCACTCTGCGCCTCCACCACTCTGCGCCTCCACCACTCTGCGCCTCCACCACTCTGCGCCTCCACCACTCTGCGCCTCCACCACTCTGCGCCTCCACCACTCTGCGCCTCCACCACTCTGCGCCTCCACCACTCTGCGCCTCCACCACTCTGCGCCTCCACCACTCTGCGCCTCCACCACTCTGCGCCTCCACCACTCTGCGCCTCCACCACTCTGCGCCTCCACCACTCTGCGCCTCCACCACTCTGCGCCTCCACCACTCTGCGCCTCCACCACTCTGCGCCTCCACCACTCTGCGCCTCCACCACTCTGCGCCTCCACCACTCTGCGCCTCCACCACTCTGCGCCTCCACCACTCTGCGCCTCCACCACTCTGCGCCTCCACCACTCTGCGCCTCCACCACTCTGCGCCTCCACCACTCTGCGCCTCCACCACTCTGCGCCTCCACCACTCTGCGCCTCCACCACTCTGCGCCTCCACCACTCTGCGCCTCCACCACTCTGCGCCTCCACCACTCTGCGCCTCCACCACTCTGCGCCTCCACCACTCTGCGCCTCCACCACTCTGCGCCTCCACCACTCTGCGCCTCCACCACTCTGCGCCTCCACCACTCTGCGCCTCCACCACTCTGCGCCTCCACCACTCTGCGCCTCCACCACTCTGCGCCTCCACCACTCTGCGCCTCCACCACTCTGCGCCTCCACCACTCTGCGCCTCCACCACTCTGCGCCTCCACCACTCTGCGCCTCCACCACTCTGCGCCTCCACCACTCTGCGCCTCCACCACTCTGCGCCTCCACCACTCTGCGCCTCCACCACTCTGCGCCTCCACCACTCTGCGCCTCCACCACTCTGCGCCTCCACCACTCTGCGCCTCCACCACTCTGCGCCTCCACCACTCTGCGCCTCCACCACTCTGCGCCTCCACCACTCTGCGCCTCCACCACTCTGCGCCTCCACCACTCTGCGCCTCCACCACTCTGCGCCTCCACCACTCTGCGCCTCCACCACTCTGCGCCTCCACCACTCTGCGCCTCCACCACTCTGCGCCTCCACCACTCTGCGCCTCCACCACTCTGCGCCTCCACCACTCTGCGCCTCCACCACTCTGCGCCTCCACCACTCTGCGCCTCCACCACTCTGCGCCTCCACCACTCTGCGCCTCCACCACTCTGCGCCTCCACCACTCTGCGCCTCCACCACTCTGCGCCTCCACCACTCTGCGCCTCCACCACTCTGCGCCTCCACCACTCTGCGCCTCCACCACTCTGCGCCTCCACCACTCTGCGCCTCCACCACTCTGCGCCTCCACCACTCTGCGCCTCCACCACTCTGCGCCTCCACCACTCTGCGCCTCCACCACTCTGCGCCTCCACCACTCTGCGCCTCCACCACTCTGCGCCTCCACCACTCTGCGCCTCCACCACTCTGCGCCTCCACCACTCTGCGCCTCCACCACTCTGCGCCTCCACCACTCTGCGCCTCCACCACTCTGCGCCTCCACCACTCTGCGCCTCCACCACTCTGCGCCTCCACCACTCTGCGCCTCCACCACTCTGCGCCTCCACCACTCTGCGCCTCCACCACTCTGCGCCTCCACCACTCTGCGCCTCCACCACTCTGCGCCTCCACCACTCTGCGCCTCCACCACTCTGCGCCTCCACCACTCTGCGCCTCCACCACTCTGCGCCTCCACCACTCTGCGCCTCCACCACTCTGCGCCTCCACCACTCTGCGCCTCCACCACTCTGCGCCTCCACCACTCTGCGCCTCCACCACTCTGCGCCTCCACCACTCTGCGCCTCCACCACTCTGCGCCTCCACCACTCTGCGCCTCCACCACTCTGCGCCTCCACCACTCTGCGCCTCCACCACTCTGCGCCTCCACCACTCTGCGCCTCCACCACTCTGCGCCTCCACCACTCTGCGCCTCCACCACTCTGCGCCTCCACCACTCTGCGCCTCCACCACTCTGCGCCTCCACCACTCTGCGCCTCCACCACTCTGCGCCTCCACCACTCTGCGCCTCCACCACTCTGCGCCTCCACCACTCTGCGCCTCCACCACTCTGCGCCTCCACCACTCTGCGCCTCCACCACTCTGCGCCTCCACCACTCTGCGCCTCCACCACTCTGCGCCTCCACCACTCTGCGCCTCCACCACTCTGCGCCTCCACCACTCTGCGCCTCCACCACTCTGCGCCTCCACCACTCTGCGCCTCCACCACTCTGCGCCTCCACCACTCTGCGCCTCCACCACTCTGCGCCTCCACCACTCTGCGCCTCCACCACTCTGCGCCTCCACCACTCTGCGCCTCCACCACTCTGCGCCTCCACCACTCTGCGCCTCCACCACTCTGCGCCTCCACCACTCTGCGCCTCCACCACTCTGCGCCTCCACCACTCTGCGCCTCCACCACTCTGCGCCTCCACCACTCTGCGCCTCCACCACTCTGCGCCTCCACCACTCTGCGCCTCCACCACTCTGCGCCTCCACCACTCTGCGCCTCCACCACTCTGCGCCTCCACCACTCTGCGCCTCCACCACTCTGCGCCTCCACCACTCTGCGCCTCCACCACTCTGCGCCTCCACCACTCTGCGCCTCCACCACTCTGCGCCTCCACCACTCTGCGCCTCCACCACTCTGCGCCTCCACCACTCTGCGCCTCCACCACTCTGCGCCTCCACCACTCTGCGCCTCCACCACTCTGCGCCTCCACCACTCTGCGCCTCCACCACTCTGCGCCTCCACCACTCTGCGCCTCCACCACTCTGCGCCTCCACCACTCTGCGCCTCCACCACTCTGCGCCTCCACCACTCTGCGCCTCCACCACTCTGCGCCTCCACCACTCTGCGCCTCCACCACTCTGCGCCTCCACCACTCTGCGCCTCCACCACTCTGCGCCTCCACCACTCTGCGCCTCCACCACTCTGCGCCTCCACCACTCTGCGCCTCCACCACTCTGCGCCTCCACCACTCTGCGCCTCCACCACTCTGCGCCTCCACCACTCTGCGCCTCCACCACTCTGCGCCTCCACCACTCTGCGCCTCCACCACTCTGCGCCTCCACCACTCTGCGCCTCCACCACTCTGCGCCTCCACCACTCTGCGCCTCCACCACTCTGCGCCTCCACCACTCTGCGCCTCCACCACTCTGCGCCTCCACCACTCTGCGCCTCCACCACTCTGCGCCTCCACCACTCTGCGCCTCCACCACTCTGCGCCTCCACCACTCTGCGCCTCCACCACTCTGCGCCTCCACCACTCTGCGCCTCCACCACTCTGCGCCTCCACCACTCTGCGCCTCCACCACTCTGCGCCTCCACCACTCTGCGCCTCCACCACTCTGCGCCTCCACCACTCTGCGCCTCCACCACTCTGCGCCTCCACCACTCTGCGCCTCCACCACTCTGCGCCTCCACCACTCTGCGCCTCCACCACTCTGCGCCTCCACCACTCTGCGCCTCCACCACTCTGCGCCTCCACCACTCTGCGCCTCCACCACTCTGCGCCTCCACCACTCTGCGCCTCCACCACTCTGCGCCTCCACCACTCTGCGCCTCCACCACTCTGCGCCTCCACCACTCTGCGCCTCCACCACTCTGCGCCTCCACCACTCTGCGCCTCCACCACTCTGCGCCTCCACCACTCTGCGCCTCCACCACTCTGCGCCTCCACCACTCTGCGCCTCCACCACTCTGCGCCTCCACCACTCTGCGCCTCCACCACTCTGCGCCTCCACCACTCTGCGCCTCCACCACTCTGCGCCTCCACCACTCTGCGCCTCCACCACTCTGCGCCTCCACCACTCTGCGCCTCCACCACTCTGCGCCTCCACCACTCTGCGCCTCCACCACTCTGCGCCTCCACCACTCTGCGCCTCCACCACTCTGCGCCTCCACCACTCTGCGCCTCCACCACTCTGCGCCTCCACCACTCTGCGCCTCCACCACTCTGCGCCTCCACCACTCTGCGCCTCCACCACTCTGCGCCTCCACCACTCTGCGCCTCCACCACTCTGCGCCTCCACCACTCTGCGCCTCCACCACTCTGCGCCTCCACCACTCTGCGCCTCCACCACTCTGCGCCTCCACCACTCTGCGCCTCCACCACTCTGCGCCTCCACCACTCTGCGCCTCCACCACTCTGCGCCTCCACCACTCTGCGCCTCCACCACTCTGCGCCTCCACCACTCTGCGCCTCCACCACTCTGCGCCTCCACCACTCTGCGCCTCCACCACTCTGCGCCTCCACCACTCTGCGCCTCCACCACTCTGCGCCTCCACCACTCTGCGCCTCCACCACTCTGCGCCTCCACCACTCTGCGCCTCCACCACTCTGCGCCTCCACCACTCTGCGCCTCCACCACTCTGCGCCTCCACCACTCTGCGCCTCCACCACTCTGCGCCTCCACCACTCTGCGCCTCCACCACTCTGCGCCTCCACCACTCTGCGCCTCCCCACTCTGCGCCTCCACCACTCTGCGCCTCCACCACTCTGCGCCTCCACCACTCTGCGCCTCCACCACTCTGCGCCTCCACCACTCTGCGCCTCCACCACTCTGCGCCTCCACCACTCTGCGCCTCCACCACTCTGCGCCTCCACCACTCTGCGCCTCCACCACTCTGCGCCTCCACCACTCTGCGCCTCCACCACTCTGCGCCTCCACCACTCTGCGCCTCCACCACTCTGCGCCTCCACCACTCTGCGCCTCCACCACTCTGCGCCTCCACCACTCTGCGCCTCCACCACTCTGCGCCTCCACCACTCTGCGCCTCCACCACTCTGCGCCTCCACCACTCTGCGCCTCCACCACTCTGCGCCTCCACCACTCTGCGCCTCCACCACTCTGCGCCTCCACCACTCTGCGCCTCCACCACTCTGCGCCTCCACCACTCTGCGCCTCCACCACTCTGCGCCTCCACCACTCTGCGCCTCCACCACTCTGCGCCTCCACCACTCTGCGCCTCCACCACTCTGCGCCTCCACCACTCTGCGCCTCCACCACTCTGCGCCTCCACCACTCTGCGCCTCCACCACTCTGCGCCTCCACCACTCTGCGCCTCCACCACTCTGCGCCTCCACCACTCTGCGCCTCCACCACTCTGCGCCTCCACCACTCTGCGCCTCCACCACTCTGCGCCTCCACCACTCTGCGCCTCCACCACTCTGCGCCTCCACCACTCTGCGCCTCCACCACTCTGCGCCTCCACCACTCTGCGCCTCCACCACTCTGCGCCTCCACCACTCTGCGCCTCCACCACTCTGCGCCTCCACCACTCTGCGCCTCCACCACTCTGCGCCTCCACCACTCTGCGCCTCCACCACTCTGCGCCTCCACCACTCTGCGCCTCCACCACTCTGCGCCTCCACCACTCTGCGCCTCCACCACTCTGCGCCTCCACCACTCTGCGCCTCCACCACTCTGCGCCTCCACCACTCTGCGCCTCCACCACTCTGCGCCTCCACCACTCTGCGCCTCCACCACTCTGCGCCTCCACCACTCTGCGCCTCCACCACTCTGCGCCTCCACCACTCTGCGCCTCCACCACTCTGCGCCTCCACCACTCTGCGCCTCCACCACTCTGCGCCTCCACCACTCTGCGCCTCCACCACTCTGCGCCTCCACCACTCTGCGCCTCCACCACTCTGCGCCTCCACCACTCTGCGCCTCCACCACTCTGCGCCTCCACCACTCTGCGCCTCCACCACTCTGCGCCTCCACCACTCTGCGCCTCCACCACTCTGCGCCTCCACCACTCTGCGCCTCCACCACTCTGCGCCTCCACCACTCTGCGCCTCCACCACTCTGCGCCTCCACCACTCTGCGCCTCCACCACTCTGCGCCTCCACCACTCTGCGCCTCCACCACTCTGCGCCTCCACCACTCTGCGCCTCCACCACTCTGCGCCTCCACCACTCTGCGCCTCCACCACTCTGCGCCTCCACCACTCTGCGCCTCCACCACTCTGCGCCTCCACCACTCTGCGCCTCCACCACTCTGCGCCTCCACCACTCTGCGCCTCCACCACTCTGCGCCTCCACCACTCTGCGCCTCCACCACTCTGCGCCTCCACCACTCTGCGCCTCCACCACTCTGCGCCTCCACCACTCTGCGCCTCCACCACTCTGCGCCTCCACCACTCTGCGCCTCCACCACTCTGCGCCTCCACCACTCTGCGCCTCCACCACTCTGCGCCTCCACCACTCTGCGCCTCCACCACTCTGCGCCTCCACCACTCTGCGCCTCCACCACTCTGCGCCTCCACCACTCTGCGCCTCCACCACTCTGCGCCTCCACCACTCTGCGCCTCCACCACTCTGCGCCTCCACCACTCTGCGCCTCCACCACTCTGCGCCTCCACCACTCTGCGCCTCCACCACTCTGCGCCTCCACCACTCTGCGCCTCCACCACTCTGCGCCTCCACCACTCTGCGCCTCCACCACTCTGCGCCTCCACCACTCTGCGCCTCCACCACTCTGCGCCTCCACCACTCTGCGCCTCCACCACTCTGCGCCTCCACCACTCTGCGCCTCCACCACTCTGCGCCTCCACCACTCTGCGCCTCCACCACTCTGCGCCTCCACCACTCTGCGCCTCCACCACTCTGCGCCTCCACCACTCTGCGCCTCCACCACTCTGCGCCTCCACCACTCTGCGCCTCCACCACTCTGCGCCTCCACCACTCTGCGCCTCCACCACTCTGCGCCTCCACCACTCTGCGCCTCCACCACTCTGCGCCTCCACCACTCTGCGCCTCCACCACTCTGCGCCTCCACCACTCTGCGCCTCCACCACTCTGCGCCTCCACCACTCTGCGCCTCCCTTCGCCTCCACGACTTCTTCGCCTCCACGACTTCTTCGCCTCCACGACTTCTTCGCCTCCACCACTTCTTCGCCTCCACCACTTCTTCGCCTCCACGACTTCTTCGCCTCCACGACTTCTTCGCCTCCACGACTTCTTCGCCTCCACCACTCTGCGCCTCCACCACTCTGCGCCTCCACCACTTCTTCGCCTCCACCACTCTGCGCCTCCACCACTCTGCGCCTCCACCACTCTGCGCCTCCACCACTCTGCGCCTCCACCACTCTGCGCCTCCACCACTCTGCGCCTCCACCACTCTGCGCCTCCACCACTCTGCGCCTCCACCACTCTGCGCCTCCACCACTCTGCGCCTCCACCACTCTGCGCCTCCACCACTCTGCGCCTCCACCACTCTGCGCCTCCACCACTCTGCGCCTCCACCACTTCTTGCGCCTCCACCACTCTGCGCCTCCACCACTCTGCGCCTCCACCACTCTGCGCCTCCACCACTCTGCGCCTCCACCACTCTGCGCCTCCACCACTCTGCGCCTCCACGATCTGCGCCTCCACGATCTTCTTCGCCTCCACGACTTCTTCGCCTCCACGATCTCTGCGCCTCCACGACTTCTTCGCCTCCACGACTTCTTCGCCTCCATCATTCTTCCTCGCCTCCACGACTTCTTCGCCTCCACGACTTCTTCGCCTCCATCATTCTTCGCCTCCACGACTTCTTCGCCTCCATCATTCTGCGCCTCCACGATCTGCGCCTCCACGACTTCTTCGCCTCCATCATTCTGCGCCTCCACGATCTGCGCCTCCACCACTTCTTCGCCTCCACCACTTCTTCGCCTCCACCACTCTGCGCCTCCACCACTTCTTCGCCTCCACCACTTTGCGCCTCCACCACTCTGCGCCTCCACCACTCTGCGCCTCCACCACTCTGCGCCTCCACCACTCTGCGCCTCCACCACTCTGCGCCTCCACCACTCTGCGCCTCCACCACTCTGCGCCTCCACCACTCTGCGCCTCCACCACTCTGCGCCTCCACCACTCTGCGCCTCCACCACTCTGCGCCTCCACCACTCTGCGCCTCCACCACTCTGCGCCTCCACCACTCTGCGCCTCCACCACTCTGCGCCTCCACCACTCTGCGCCTCCACCACTCTGCGCCTCCACCACTCTGCGCCTCCACCACTCTGCGCCTCCACCACTCTGCGCCTCCACCACTCTGCGCCTCCACCACTCTGCGCCTCCACCACTCTGCGCCTCCACCACTCTGCGCCTCCACCACTCTGCGCCTCCACCACTCTGCGCCTCCACCACTCTGCGCCTCCACGATCTGCGCCTCCACGATCTGCGCCTCCACGATCTTCTTCGCCTCCACGATCTGCGCCTCCACCATTCTTCGCCTCCATCATTCTTCGCCTCCATCATTCTTCGCCTCCATCATTCTTCGCCTCCATCATTCTTCGCCTCCATCATTTGCGCCTCCACCACTCTGCGCCTCCACCACTCTGCGCCTCCACCACTCTGCGCCTCCACCACTCTGCGCCTCCACCACTCTGCGCCTCCACCACTCTGCGCCTCCACCACTCTGCGCCTCCACCACTCTGCGCCTCCACCACTCTGCGCCTCCACCACTCTGCGCCTCCACCACTCTGCGCCTCCACCACTCTGCGCCTCCACCACTCTGCGCCTCCACCACTCTGCGCCTCCACCACTCTGCGCCTCCACCACTCTGCGCCTCCACCACTCTGCGCCTCCACCACTCTGCGCCTCCACCACTCTGCGCCTCCACCACTCTGCGCCTCCACCACTCTGCGCCTCCATCATCTTCACCACTCTGCGCCTCCACCACTCTGCGCCTCCACCACTCTGCGCCTCCACCACTCTGCGCCTCCACCACTCTGCGCCTCCACCACTCTGCGCCTCCACCACTCTGCGCCTCCACCACTCTGCGCCTCCACCACTCTGCGCCTCCACCACTCTGCGCCTCCACCACTCTGCGCCTCCACCACTCTGCGCCTCCACCACTCTGCGCCTCCACCACTCTGCGCCTCCACCACTCTGCGCCTCCACCACTCTGCGCCTCCACCACTCTGCGCCTCCACCACTCTGCGCCTCCACCACTCTGCGCCTCCACCACTCTGCGCCTCCACCACTCTGCGCCTCCACCACTCTGCGCCTCCACCACTCTGCGCCTCCACCACTCTGCGCCTCCACCACTCTGCGCCTCCACCACTCTGCGCCTCCACCACTCTGCGCCTCCACCACTCTGCGCCTCCACCACTCTGCGCCTCCACCACTCTGCGCCTCCACCACTCTGCGCCTCCACCACTCTGCGCCTCCACCACTCTGCGCCTCCACCACTCTGCGCCTCCACCACTCTGCGCCTCCACCACTCTGCGCCTCCACCACTCTGCGCCTCCACCACTCTGCGCCTCCACCACTCTGCGCCTCCACCACTCTGCGCCTCCACCACTCTGCGCCTCCACCACTCTGCGCCTCCACCACTCTGCGCCTCCACCACTCTGCGCCTCCACCACTCTGCGCCTCCACCACTCTGCGCCTCCACCACTCTGCGCCTCCACCACTCTGCGCCTCCACCACTCTGCGCCTCCACCACTCTGCGCCTCCACCACTCTGCGCCTCCACCACTCTGCGCCTCCACCACTCTGCGCCTCCACCACTCTGCGCCTCCACCACTCTGCGCCTCCACCACTCTGCGCCTCCACCACTCTGCGCCTCCACCACTCTGCGCCTCCACCACTCTGCGCCTCCACCACTCTGCGCCTCCACCACTCTGCGCCTCCACCACTCTGCGCCTCCACCACTCTGCGCCTCCACCACTCTGCGCCTCCACCACTCTGCGCCTCCACCACTCTGCGCCTCCACCACTCTGCGCCTCCACCACTCTGCGCCTCCACCACTCTGCGCCTCCACCACTCTGCGCCTCCACCACTCTGCGCCTCCACCACTCTGCGCCTCCACCACTCTGCGCCTCCACCACTCTGCGCCTCCACCACTCTGCGCCTCCACCACTCTGCGCCTCCACCACTCTGCGCCTCCACCACTCTGCGCCTCCACCACTCTGCGCCTCCACCACTCTGCGCCTCCACCACTCTGCGCCTCCACCACTCTGCGCCTCCACCACTCTGCGCCTCCACCACTCTGCGCCTCCACCACTCTGCGCCTCCACCACTCTGCGCCTCCACCACTCTGCGCCTCCACCACTCTGCGCCTCCACCACTCTGCGCCTCCACCACTCTGCGCCTCCACCACTCTGCGCCTCCACCACTCTGCGCCTCCACCACTCTGCGCCTCCACCACTCTGCGCCTCCACCACTCTGCGCCTCCACCACTCTGCGCCTCCACCACTCTGCGCCTCCACCACTCTGCGCCTCCACCACTCTGCGCCTCCACCACTCTGCGCCTCCACCACTCTGCGCCTCCACCACTCTGCGCCTCCACCACTCTGCGCCTCCACCACTCTGCGCCTCCACCACTCTGCGCCTCCACCACTCTGCGCCTCCACCACTCTGCGCCTCCACCACTCTGCGCCTCCACCACTCTGCGCCTCCACCACTCTGCGCCTCCACCACTCTGCGCCTCCACCACTCTGCGCCTCCACCACTCTGCGCCTCCACCACTCTGCGCCTCCACCACTCTGCGCCTCCACCACTCTGCGCCTCCACCACTCTGCGCCTCCACCACTCTGCGCCTCCACCACTCTGCGCCTCCACCACTCTGCGCCTCCACCACTCTGCGCCTCCACCACTCTGCGCCTCCACCACTCTGCGCCTCCACCACTCTGCGCCTCCACCACTCTGCGCCTCCACCACTCTGCGCCTCCACCACTCTGCGCCTCCACCACTCTGCGCCTCCACCACTCTGCGCCTCCACCACTCTGCGCCTCCACCACTCTGCGCCTCCACCACTCTGCGCCTCCACCACTCTGCGCCTCCACCACTCTGCGCCTCCACCACTCTGCGCCTCCACCACTCTGCGCCTCCACCACTCTGCGCCTCCACCACTCTGCGCCTCCACCACTCTGCGCCTCCACCACTCTGCGCCTCCACCACTCTGCGCCTCCACCACTCTGCGCCTCCACCACTCTGCGCCTCCACCACTCTGCGCCTCCACCACTCTGCGCCTCCACCACTCTGCGCCTCCACCACTCTGCGCCTCCACCACTCTGCGCCTCCACCACTCTGCGCCTCCACCACTCTGCGCCTCCACCACTCTGCGCCTCCACCACTCTGCGCCTCCACCACTCTGCGCCTCCACCACTCTGCGCCTCCACCACTCTGCGCCTCCACCACTCTGCGCCTCCACCACTCTGCGCCTCCACCACTCTGCGCCTCCACCACTCTGCGCCTCCACCACTCTGCGCCTCCACCACTCTGCGCCTCCACCACTCTGCGCCTCCACCACTCTGCGCCTCCACCACTCTGCGCCTCCACCACTCTGCGCCTCCACCACTCTGCGCCTCCACCACTCTGCGCCTCCACCACTCTGCGCCTCCACCACTCTGCGCCTCCACCACTCTGCGCCTCCACCACTCTGCGCCTCCACCACTCTGCGCCTCCACCACTCTGCGCCTCCACCACTCTGCGCCTCCACCACTCTGCGCCTCCACCACTCTGCGCCTCCACCACTCTGCGCCTCCACCACTCTGCGCCTCCACCACTCTGCGCCTCCACCACTCTGCGCCTCCACCACTCTGCGCCTCCACCACTCTGCGCCTCCACCACTCTGCGCCTCCACCACTCTGCGCCTCCACCACTCTGCGCCTCCACCACTCTGCGCCTCCACCACTCTGCGCCTCCACCACTCTGCGCCTCCACCACTCTGCGCCTCCACCACTCTGCGCCTCCACCACTCTGCGCCTCCACCACTCTGCGCCTCCACCACTCTGCGCCTCCACCACTCTGCGCCTCCACCACTCTGCGCCTCCACCACTCTGCGCCTCCACCACTCTGCGCCTCCACCACTCTGCGCCTCCACCACTCTGCGCCTCCACCACTCTGCGCCTCCACCACTCTGCGCCTCCACCACTCTGCGCCTCCACCACTCTGCGCCTCCACCACTCTGCGCCTCCACCACTCTGCGCCTCCACCACTCTGCGCCTCCACCACTCTGCGCCTCCACCACTCTGCGCCTCCACCACTCTGCGCCTCCACCACTCTGCGCCTCCACCACTCTGCGCCTCCACCACTCTGCGCCTCCACCACTCTGCGCCTCCACCACTCTGCGCCTCCACCACTCTGCGCCTCCACCACTCTGCGCCTCCACCACTCTGCGCCTCCACCACTCTGCGCCTCCACCACTCTGCGCCTCCACCACTCTGCGCCTCCACCACTCTGCGCCTCCACCACTCTGCGCCTCCACCACTCTGCGCCTCCACCACTCTGCGCCTCCACCACTCTGCGCCTCCACCACTCTGCGCCTCCACCACTCTGCGCCTCCACCACTCTGCGCCTCCACCACTCTGCGCCTCCACCACTCTGCGCCTCCACCACTCTGCGCCTCCACCACTCTGCGCCTCCACCACTCTGCGCCTCCACCACTCTGCGCCTCCACCACTCTGCGCCTCCACCACTCTGCGCCTCCACCACTCTGCGCCTCCACCACTCTGCGCCTCCACCACTCTGCGCCTCCACCACTCTGCGCCTCCACCACTCTGCGCCTCCACCACTCTGCGCCTCCACCACTCTGCGCCTCCACCACTCTGCGCCTCCACCACTCTGCGCCTCCACCACTCTGCGCCTCCACCACTCTGCGCCTCCACCACTCTGCGCCTCCACCACTCTGCGCCTCCACCACTCTGCGCCTCCACCACTCTGCGCCTCCACCACTCTGCGCCTCCACCACTCTGCGCCTCCACCACTCTGCGCCTCCACCACTCTGCGCCTCCACCACTCTGCGCCTCCACCACTCTGCGCCTCCACCACTCTGCGCCTCCACCACTCTGCGCCTCCACCACTCTGCGCCTCCACCACTCTGCGCCTCCACCACTCTGCGCCTCCACCACTCTGCGCCTCCACCACTCTGCGCCTCCACCACTCTGCGCCTCCACCACTCTGCGCCTCCACCACTCTGCGCCTCCACCACTCTGCGCCTCCACCACTCTGCGCCTCCACCACTCTGCGCCTCCACCACTCTGCGCCTCCACCACTCTGCGCCTCCACCACTCTGCGCCTCCACCACTCTGCGCCTCCACCACTCTGCGCCTCCACCACTCTGCGCCTCCACCACTCTGCGCCTCCACCACTCTGCGCCTCCACCACTCTGCGCCTCCACCACTCTGCGCCTCCACCACTCTGCGCCTCCACCACTCTGCGCCTCCACCACTCTGCGCCTCCACCACTCTGCGCCTCCACCACTCTGCGCCTCCACCACTCTGCGCCTCCACCACTCTGCGCCTCCACCACTCTGCGCCTCCACCACTCTGCGCCTCCACCACTCTGCGCCTCCACCACTCTGCGCCTCCACCACTCTGCGCCTCCACCACTCTGCGCCTCCACCACTCTGCGCCTCCACCACTCTGCGCCTCCACCACTCTGCGCCTCCACCACTCTGCGCCTCCACCACTCTGCGCCTCCACCACTCTGCGCCTCCACCACTCTGCGCCTCCACCACTCTGCGCCTCCACCACTCTGCGCCTCCACCACTCTGCGCCTCCACCACTCTGCGCCTCCACCACTCTGCGCCTCCACCACTCTGCGCCTCCACCACTCTGCGCCTCCACCACTCTGCGCCTCCACCACTCTGCGCCTCCACCACTCTGCGCCTCCACCACTCTGCGCCTCCACCACTCTGCGCCTCCACCACTCTGCGCCTCCACCACTCTGCGCCTCCACCACTCTGCGCCTCCACCACTCTGCGCCTCCACCACTCTGCGCCTCCACCACTCTGCGCCTCCACCACTCTGCGCCTCCACCACTCTGCGCCTCCACCACTCTGCGCCTCCACCACTCTGCGCCTCCACCACTCTGCGCCTCCACCACTCTGCGCCTCCACCACTCTGCGCCTCCACCACTCTGCGCCTCCACCACTCTGCGCCTCCACCACTCTGCGCCTCCACCACTCTGCGCCTCCACCACTCTGCGCCTCCACCACTCTGCGCCTCCACCACTCTGCGCCTCCACCACTCTGCGCCTCCACCACTCTGCGCCTCCACCACTCTGCGCCTCCACCACTCTGCGCCTCCACCACTCTGCGCCTCCACCACTCTGCGCCTCCACCACTCTGCGCCTCCACCACTCTGCGCCTCCACCACTCTGCGCCTCCACCACTCTGCGCCTCCACCACTCTGCGCCTCCACCACTCTGCGCCTCCACCACTCTGCGCCTCCACCACTCTGCGCCTCCACCACTCTGCGCCTCCACCACTCTGCGCCTCCACCACTCTGCGCCTCCACCACTCTGCGCCTCCACCACTCTGCGCCTCCACCACTCTGCGCCTCCACCACTCTGCGCCTCCACCACTCTGCGCCTCCACCACTCTGCGCCTCCACCACTCTGCGCCTCCACCACTCTGCGCCTCCACCACTCTGCGCCTCCACCACTCTGCGCCTCCACCACTCTGCGCCTCCACCACTCTGCGCCTCCACCACTCTGCGCCTCCACCACTCTGCGCCTCCACCACTCTGCGCCTCCACCACTCTGCGCCTCCACCACTCTGCGCCTCCACCACTCTGCGCCTCCACCACTCTGCGCCTCCACCACTCTGCGCCTCCACCACTCTGCGCCTCCACCACTCTGCGCCTCCACCACTCTGCGCCTCCACCACTCTGCGCCTCCACCACTCTGCGCCTCCACCACTCTGCGCCTCCACCACTCTGCGCCTCCACCACTCTGCGCCTCCACCACTCTGCGCCTCCACCACTCTGCGCCTCCACCACTCTGCGCCTCCACCACTCTGCGCCTCCACCACTCTGCGCCTCCACCACTCTGCGCCTCCACCACTCTGCGCCTCCACCACTCTGCGCCTCCACCACTCTGCGCCTCCACCACTCTGCGCCTCCACCACTCTGCGCCTCCACCACTCTGCGCCTCCACCACTCTGCGCCTCCACCACTCTGCGCCTCCACCACTCTGCGCCTCCACCACTCTGCGCCTCCACCACTCTGCGCCTCCACCACTCTGCGCCTCCACCACTCTGCGCCTCCACCACTCTGCGCCTCCACCACTCTGCGCCTCCACCACTCTGCGCCTCCACCACTCTGCGCCTCCACCACTCTGCGCCTCCACCACTCTGCGCCTCCACCACTCTGCGCCTCCACCACTCTGCGCCTCCACCACTCTGCGCCTCCACCACTCTGCGCCTCCACCACTCTGCGCCTCCACCACTCTGCGCCTCCACCACTCTGCGCCTCCACCACTCTGCGCCTCCACCACTCTGCGCCTCCACCACTCTGCGCCTCCACCACTCTGCGCCTCCACCACTCTGCGCCTCCACCACTCTGCGCCTCCACCACTCTGCGCCTCCACCACTCTGCGCCTCCACCACTCTGCGCCTCCACCACTCTGCGCCTCCACCACTCTGCGCCTCCACCACTCTGCGCCTCCACCACTCTGCGCCTCCACCACTCTGCGCCTCCACCACTCTGCGCCTCCACCACTCTGCGCCTCCACCACTCTGCGCCTCCACCACTCTGCGCCTCCACCACTCTGCGCCTCCACCACTCTGCGCCTCCACCACTCTGCGCCTCCACCACTCTGCGCCTCCACCACTCTGCGCCTCCACCACTCTGCGCCTCCACCACTCTGCGCCTCCACCACTCTGCGCCTCCACCACTCTGCGCCTCCACCACTCTGCGCCTCCACCACTCTGCGCCTCCACCACTCTGCGCCTCCACCACTCTGCGCCTCCACCACTCTGCGCCTCCACCACTCTGCGCCTCCACCACTCTGCGCCTCCACCACTCTGCGCCTCCACCACTCTGCGCCTCCACCACTCTGCGCCTCCACCACTCTGCGCCTCCACCACTCTGCGCCTCCACCACTCTGCGCCTCCACCACTCTGCGCCTCCACCACTCTGCGCCTCCACCACTCTGCGCCTCCACCACTCTGCGCCTCCACCACTCTGCGCCTCCACCACTCTGCGCCTCCACCACTCTGCGCCTCCACCACTCTGCGCCTCCACCACTCTGCGCCTCCACCACTCTGCGCCTCCACCACTCTGCGCCTCCACCACTCTGCGCCTCCACCACTCTGCGCCTCCACCACTCTGCGCCTCCACCACTCTGCGCCTCCACCACTCTGCGCCTCCACCACTCTGCGCCTCCACCACTCTGCGCCTCCACCACTCTGCGCCTCCACCACTCTGCGCCTCCACCACTCTGCGCCTCCACCACTCTGCGCCTCCACCACTCTGCGCCTCCACCACTCTGCGCCTCCACCACTCTGCGCCTCCACCACTCTGCGCCTCCACCACTCTGCGCCTCCACCACTCTGCGCCTCCACCACTCTGCGCCTCCACCACTCTGCGCCTCCACCACTCTGCGCCTCCACCACTCTGCGCCTCCACCACTCTGCGCCTCCACCACTCTGCGCCTCCACCACTCTGCGCCTCCACCACTCTGCGCCTCCACCACTCTGCGCCTCCACCACTCTGCGCCTCCACCACTCTGCGCCTCCACCACTCTGCGCCTCCACCACTCTGCGCCTCCACCACTCTGCGCCTCCACCACTCTGCGCCTCCACCACTCTGCGCCTCCACCACTCTGCGCCTCCACCACTCTGCGCCTCCACCACTCTGCGCCTCCACCACTCTGCGCCTCCACCACTCTGCGCCTCCACCACTCTGCGCCTCCACCACTCTGCGCCTCCACCACTCTGCGCCTCCACCACTCTGCGCCTCCACCACTCTGCGCCTCCACCACTCTGCGCCTCCACCACTCTGCGCCTCCACCACTCTGCGCCTCCACCACTCTGCGCCTCCACCACTCTGCGCCTCCACCACTCTGCGCCTCCACCACTCTGCGCCTCCACCACTCTGCGCCTCCACCACTCTGCGCCTCCACCACTCTGCGCCTCCACCACTCTGCGCCTCCACCACTCTGCGCCTCCACCACTCTGCGCCTCCACCACTCTGCGCCTCCACCACTCTGCGCCTCCACCACTCTGCGCCTCCACCACTCTGCGCCTCCACCACTCTGCGCCTCCACCACTCTGCGCCTCCACCACTCTGCGCCTCCACCACTCTGCGCCTCCACCACTCTGCGCCTCCACCACTCTGCGCCTCCACCACTCTGCGCCTCCACCACTCTGCGCCTCCACCACTCTGCGCCTCCACCACTCTGCGCCTCCACCACTCTGCGCCTCCACCACTCTGCGCCTCCACCACTCTGCGCCTCCACCACTCTGCGCCTCCACCACTCTGCGCCTCCACCACTCTGCGCCTCCACCACTCTGCGCCTCCACCACTCTGCGCCTCCACCACTCTGCGCCTCCACCACTCTGCGCCTCCACCACTCTGCGCCTCCACCACTCTGCGCCTCCACCACTCTGCGCCTCCACCACTCTGCGCCTCCACCACTCTGCGCCTCCACCACTCTGCGCCTCCACCACTCTGCGCCTCCACCACTCTGCGCCTCCACCACTCTGCGCCTCCACCACTCTGCGCCTCCACCACTCTGCGCCTCCACCACTCTGCGCCTCCACCACTCTGCGCCTCCACCACTCTGCGCCTCCACCACTCTGCGCCTCCACCACTCTGCGCCTCCACCACTCTGCGCCTCCACCACTCTGCGCCTCCACCACTCTGCGCCTCCACCACTCTGCGCCTCCACCACTCTGCGCCTCCACCACTCTGCGCCTCCACCACTCTGCGCCTCCACCACTCTGCGCCTCCACCACTCTGCGCCTCCACCACTCTGCGCCTCCACCACTCTGCGCCTCCACCACTCTGCGCCTCCACCACTCTGCGCCTCCACCACTCTGCGCCTCCACCACTCTGCGCCTCCACCACTCTGCGCCTCCACCACTCTGCGCCTCCACCACTCTGCGCCTCCACCACTCTGCGCCTCCACCACTCTGCGCCTCCACCACTCTGCGCCTCCACCACTCTGCGCCTCCACCACTCTGCGCCTCCACCACTCTGCGCCTCCACCACTCTGCGCCTCCACCACTCTGCGCCTCCACCACTCTGCGCCTCCACCACTCTGCGCCTCCACCACTCTGCGCCTCCACCACTCTGCGCCTCCACCACTCTGCGCCTCCACCACTCTGCGCCTCCACCACTCTGCGCCTCCACCACTCTGCGCCTCCACCACTCTGCGCCTCCACCACTCTGCGCCTCCACCACTCTGCGCCTCCACCACTCTGCGCCTCCACCACTCTGCGCCTCCACCACTCTGCGCCTCCACCACTCTGCGCCTCCACCACTCTGCGCCTCCACCACTCTGCGCCTCCACCACTCTGCGCCTCCACCACTCTGCGCCTCCACCACTCTGCGCCTCCACCACTCTGCGCCTCCACCACTCTGCGCCTCCACCACTCTGCGCCTCCACCACTCTGCGCCTCCACCACTCTGCGCCTCCACCACTCTGCGCCTCCACCACTCTGCGCCTCCACCACTCTGCGCCTCCACCACTCTGCGCCTCCACCACTCTGCGCCTCCACCACTCTGCGCCTCCACCACTCTGCGCCTCCACCACTCTGCGCCTCCACCACTCTGCGCCTCCACCACTCTGCGCCTCCACCACTCTGCGCCTCCACCACTCTGCGCCTCCACCACTCTGCGCCTCCACCACTCTGCGCCTCCACCACTCTGCGCCTCCACCACTCTGCGCCTCCACCACTCTGCGCCTCCACCACTCTGCGCCTCCACCACTCTGCGCCTCCACCACTCTGCGCCTCCACCACTCTGCGCCTCCACCACTCTGCGCCTCCACCACTCTGCGCCTCCACCACTCTGCGCCTCCACCACTCTGCGCCTCCACCACTCTGCGCCTCCACCACTCTGCGCCTCCACCACTCTGCGCCTCCACCACTCTGCGCCTCCACCACTCTGCGCCTCCACCACTCTGCGCCTCCACCACTCTGCGCCTCCACCACTCTGCGCCTCCACCACTCTGCGCCTCCACCACTCTGCGCCTCCACCACTCTGCGCCTCCACCACTCTGCGCCTCCACCACTCTGCGCCTCCACCACTCTGCGCCTCCACCACTCTGCGCCTCCACCACTCTGCGCCTCCACCACTCTGCGCCTCCACCACTCTGCGCCTCCACCACTCTGCGCCTCCACCACTCTGCGCCTCCACCACTCTGCGCCTCCACCACTCTGCGCCTCCACCACTCTGCGCCTCCACCACTCTGCGCCTCCACCACTCTGCGCCTCCACCACTCTGCGCCTCCACCACTCTGCGCCTCCACCACTCTGCGCCTCCACCACTCTGCGCCTCCACCACTCTGCGCCTCCACCACTCTGCGCCTCCACCACTCTGCGCCTCCACCACTCTGCGCCTCCACCACTCTGCGCCTCCACCACTCTGCGCCTCCACCACTCTGCGCCTCCACCACTCTGCGCCTCCACCACTCTGCGCCTCCACCACTCTGCGCCTCCACCACTCTGCGCCTCCACCACTCTGCGCCTCCACCACTCTGCGCCTCCACCACTCTGCGCCTCCACCACTCTGCGCCTCCACCACTCTGCGCCTCCACCACTCTGCGCCTCCACCACTCTGCGCCTCCACCACTCTGCGCCTCCACCACTCTGCGCCTCCACCACTCTGCGCCTCCACCACTCTGCGCCTCCACCACTCTGCGCCTCCACCACTCTGCGCCTCCACCACTCTGCGCCTCCACCACTCTGCGCCTCCACCACTCTGCGCCTCCACCACTCTGCGCCTCCACCACTCTGCGCCTCCACCACTCTGCGCCTCCACCACTCTGCGCCTCCACCACTCTGCGCCTCCACCACTCTGCGCCTCCACCACTCTGCGCCTCCACCACTCTGCGCCTCCACCACTCTGCGCCTCCACCACTCTGCGCCTCCACCACTCTGCGCCTCCACCACTCTGCGCCTCCACCACTCTGCGCCTCCACCACTCTGCGCCTCCACCACTCTGCGCCTCCACCACTCTGCGCCTCCACCACTCTGCGCCTCCACCACTCTGCGCCTCCACCACTCTGCGCCTCCACCACTCTGCGCCTCCACCACTCTGCGCCTCCACCACTCTGCGCCTCCACCACTCTGCGCCTCCACCACTCTGCGCCTCCACCACTCTGCGCCTCCACCACTCTGCGCCTCCACCACTCTGCGCCTCCACCACTCTGCGCCTCCACCACTCTGCGCCTCCACCACTCTGCGCCTCCACCACTCTGCGCCTCCACCACTCTGCGCCTCCACCACTCTGCGCCTCCACCACTCTGCGCCTCCACCACTCTGCGCCTCCACCACTCTGCGCCTCCACCACTCTGCGCCTCCACCACTCTGCGCCTCCACCACTCTGCGCCTCCACCACTCTGCGCCTCCACCACTCTGCGCCTCCACCACTCTGCGCCTCCACCACTCTGCGCCTCCACCACTCTGCGCCTCCACCACTCTGCGCCTCCACCACTCTGCGCCTCCACCACTCTGCGCCTCCACCACTCTGCGCCTCCACCACTCTGCGCCTCCACCACTCTGCGCCTCCACCACTCTGCGCCTCCACCACTCTGCGCCTCCACCACTCTGCGCCTCCACCACTCTGCGCCTCCACCACTCTGCGCCTCCACCACTCTGCGCCTCCACCACTCTGCGCCTCCACCACTCTGCGCCTCCACCACTCTGCGCCTCCACCACTCTGCGCCTCCACCACTCTGCGCCTCCACCACTCTGCGCCTCCACCACTCTGCGCCTCCACCACTCTGCGCCTCCACCACTCTGCGCCTCCACCACTCTGCGCCTCCACCACTCTGCGCCTCCACCACTCTGCGCCTCCACCACTCTGCGCCTCCACCACTCTGCGCCTCCACCACTCTGCGCCTCCACCACTCTGCGCCTCCACCACTCTGCGCCTCCACCACTCTGCGCCTCCACCACTCTGCGCCTCCACCACTCTGCGCCTCCACCACTCTGCGCCTCCACCACTCTGCGCCTCCACCACTCTGCGCCTCCACCACTCTGCGCCTCCACCACTCTGCGCCTCCACCACTCTGCGCCTCCACCACTCTGCGCCTCCACCACTCTGCGCCTCCACCACTCTGCGCCTCCACCACTCTGCGCCTCCACCACTCTGCGCCTCCACCACTCTGCGCCTCCACCACTCTGCGCCTCCACCACTCTGCGCCTCCACCACTCTGCGCCTCCACCACTCTGCGCCTCCACCACTCTGCGCCTCCACCACTCTGCGCCTCCACCACTCTGCGCCTCCACCACTCTGCGCCTCCACCACTCTGCGCCTCCACCACTCTGCGCCTCCACCACTCTGCGCCTCCACCACTCTGCGCCTCCACCACTCTGCGCCTCCACCACTCTGCGCCTCCACCACTCTGCGCCTCCACCACTCTGCGCCTCCACCACTCTGCGCCTCCACCACTCTGCGCCTCCACCACTCTGCGCCTCCACCACTCTGCGCCTCCACCACTCTGCGCCTCCACCACTCTGCGCCTCCACCACTCTGCGCCTCCACCACTCTGCGCCTCCACCACTCTGCGCCTCCACCACTCTGCGCCTCCACCACTCTGCGCCTCCACCACTCTGCGCCTCCACCACTCTGCGCCTCCACCACTCTGCGCCTCCACCACTCTGCGCCTCCACCACTCTGCGCCTCCACCACTCTGCGCCTCCACCACTCTGCGCCTCCACCACTCTGCGCCTCCACCACTCTGCGCCTCCACCACTCTGCGCCTCCACCACTCTGCGCCTCCACCACTCTGCGCCTCCACCACTCTGCGCCTCCACCACTCTGCGCCTCCACCACTCTGCGCCTCCACCACTCTGCGCCTCCACCACTCTGCGCCTCCACCACTCTGCGCCTCCACCACTCTGCGCCTCCACCACTCTGCGCCTCCACCACTCTGCGCCTCCACCACTCTGCGCCTCCACCACTCTGCGCCTCCACCACTCTGCGCCTCCACCACTCTGCGCCTCCACCACTCTGCGCCTCCACCACTCTGCGCCTCCACCACTCTGCGCCTCCACCACTCTGCGCCTCCACCACTCTGCGCCTCCACCACTCTGCGCCTCCACCACTCTGCGCCTCCACCACTCTGCGCCTCCACCACTCTGCGCCTCCACCACTCTGCGCCTCCACCACTCTGCGCCTCCACCACTCTGCGCCTCCACCACTCTGCGCCTCCACCACTCTGCGCCTCCACCACTCTGCGCCTCCACCACTCTGCGCCTCCACCACTCTGCGCCTCCACCACTCTGCGCCTCCACCACTCTGCGCCTCCACCACTCTGCGCCTCCACCACTCTGCGCCTCCACCACTCTGCGCCTCCACCACTCTGCGCCTCCACCACTCTGCGCCTCCACCACTCTGCGCCTCCACCACTCTGCGCCTCCACCACTCTGCGCCTCCACCACTCTGCGCCTCCACCACTCTGCGCCTCCACCACTCTGCGCCTCCACCACTCTGCGCCTCCACCACTCTGCGCCTCCACCACTCTGCGCCTCCACCACTCTGCGCCTCCACCACTCTGCGCCTCCACCACTCTGCGCCTCCACCACTCTGCGCCTCCACCACTCTGCGCCTCCACCACTCTGCGCCTCCACCACTCTGCGCCTCCACCACTCTGCGCCTCCACCACTCTGCGCCTCCACCACTCTGCGCCTCCACCACTCTGCGCCTCCACCACTCTGCGCCTCCACCACTCTGCGCCTCCACCACTCTGCGCCTCCACCACTCTGCGCCTCCACCACTCTGCGCCTCCACCACTCTGCGCCTCCACCACTCTGCGCCTCCACCACTCTGCGCCTCCACCACTCTGCGCCTCCACCACTCTGCGCCTCCACCACTCTGCGCCTCCACCACTCTGCGCCTCCACCACTCTGCGCCTCCACCACTCTGCGCCTCCACCACTCTGCGCCTCCACCACTCTGCGCCTCCACCACTCTGCGCCTCCACCACTCTGCGCCTCCACCACTCTGCGCCTCCACCACTCTGCGCCTCCACCACTCTGCGCCTCCACCACTCTGCGCCTCCACCACTCTGCGCCTCCACCACTCTGCGCCTCCACCACTCTGCGCCTCCACCACTCTGCGCCTCCACCACTCTGCGCCTCCACCACTCTGCGCCTCCACCACTCTGCGCCTCCACCACTCTGCGCCTCCACCACTCTGCGCCTCCACCACTCTGCGCCTCCACCACTCTGCGCCTCCACCACTCTGCGCCTCCACCACTCTGCGCCTCCACCACTCTGCGCCTCCACCACTCTGCGCCTCCACCACTCTGCGCCTCCACCACTCTGCGCCTCCACCACTCTGCGCCTCCACCACTCTGCGCCTCCACCACTCTGCGCCTCCACCACTCTGCGCCTCCACCACTCTGCGCCTCCACCACTCTGCGCCTCCACCACTCTGCGCCTCCACCACTCTGCGCCTCCACCACTCTGCGCCTCCACCACTCTGCGCCTCCACCACTCTGCGCCTCCACCACTCTGCGCCTCCACCACTCTGCGCCTCCACCACTCTGCGCCTCCACCACTCTGCGCCTCCACCACTCTGCGCCTCCACCACTCTGCGCCTCCACCACTCTGCGCCTCCACCACTCTGCGCCTCCACCACTCTGCGCCTCCACCACTCTGCGCCTCCACCACTCTGCGCCTCCACCACTCTGCGCCTCCACCACTCTGCGCCTCCACCACTCTGCGCCTCCACCACTCTGCGCCTCCACCACTCTGCGCCTCCACCACTCTGCGCCTCCACCACTCTGCGCCTCCACCACTCTGCGCCTCCACCACTCTGCGCCTCCACCACTCTGCGCCTCCACCACTCTGCGCCTCCACCACTCTGCGCCTCCACCACTCTGCGCCTCCACCACTCTGCGCCTCCACCACTCTGCGCCTCCACCACTCTGCGCCTCCACCACTCTGCGCCTCCACCACTCTGCGCCTCCACCACTCTGCGCCTCCACCACTCTGCGCCTCCACCACTCTGCGCCTCCACCACTCTGCGCCTCCACCACTCTGCGCCTCCACCACTCTGCGCCTCCACCACTCTGCGCCTCCACCACTCTGCGCCTCCACCACTCTGCGCCTCCACCACTCTGCGCCTCCACCACTCTGCGCCTCCACCACTCTGCGCCTCCACCACTCTGCGCCTCCACCACTCTGCGCCTCCACCACTCTGCGCCTCCACCACTCTGCGCCTCCACCACTCTGCGCCTCCACCACTCTGCGCCTCCACCACTCTGCGCCTCCACCACTCTGCGCCTCCACCACTCTGCGCCTCCACCACTCTGCGCCTCCACCACTCTGCGCCTCCACCACTCTGCGCCTCCACCACTCTGCGCCTCCACCACTCTGCGCCTCCACCACTCTGCGCCTCCACCACTCTGCGCCTCCACCACTCTGCGCCTCCACCACTCTGCGCCTCCACCACTCTGCGCCTCCACCACTCTGCGCCTCCACCACTCTGCGCCTCCACCACTCTGCGCCTCCACCACTCTGCGCCTCCACCACTCTGCGCCTCCACCACTCTGCGCCTCCACCACTCTGCGCCTCCACCACTCTGCGCCTCCACCACTCTGCGCCTCCACCACTCTGCGCCTCCACCACTCTGCGCCTCCACCACTCTGCGCCTCCACCACTCTGCGCCTCCACCACTCTGCGCCTCCACCACTCTGCGCCTCCACCACTCTGCGCCTCCACCACTCTGCGCCTCCACCACTCTGCGCCTCCACCACTCTGCGCCTCCACCACTCTGCGCCTCCACCACTCTGCGCCTCCACCACTCTGCGCCTCCACCACTCTGCGCCTCCACCACTCTGCGCCTCCACCACTCTGCGCCTCCACCACTCTGCGCCTCCACCACTCTGCGCCTCCACCACTCTGCGCCTCCACCACTCTGCGCCTCCACCACTCTGCGCCTCCACCACTCTGCGCCTCCACCACTCTGCGCCTCCACCACTCTGCGCCTCCACCACTCTGCGCCTCCACCACTCTGCGCCTCCACCACTCTGCGCCTCCACCACTCTGCGCCTCCACCACTCTGCGCCTCCACCACTCTGCGCCTCCACCACTCTGCGCCTCCACCACTCTGCGCCTCCACCACTCTGCGCCTCCACCACTCTGCGCCTCCACCACTCTGCGCCTCCACCACTCTGCGCCTCCACCACTCTGCGCCTCCACCACTCTGCGCCTCCACCACTCTGCGCCTCCACCACTCTGCGCCTCCACCACTCTGCGCCTCCACCACTCTGCGCCTCCACCACTCTGCGCCTCCACCACTCTGCGCCTCCACCACTCTGCGCCTCCACCACTCTGCGCCTCCACCACTCTGCGCCTCCACCACTCTGCGCCTCCACCACTCTGCGCCTCCACCACTCTGCGCCTCCACCACTCTGCGCCTCCACCACTCTGCGCCTCCACCACTCTGCGCCTCCACCACTCTGCGCCTCCACCACTCTGCGCCTCCACCACTCTGCGCCTCCACCACTCTGCGCCTCCACCACTCTGCGCCTCCACCACTCTGCGCCTCCACCACTCTGCGCCTCCACCACTCTGCGCCTCCACCACTCTGCGCCTCCACCACTCTGCGCCTCCACCACTCTGCGCCTCCACCACTCTGCGCCTCCACCACTCTGCGCCTCCACCACTCTGCGCCTCCACCACTCTGCGCCTCCACCACTCTGCGCCTCCACCACTCTGCGCCTCCACCACTCTGCGCCTCCACCACTCTGCGCCTCCACCACTCTGCGCCTCCACCACTCTGCGCCTCCACCACTCTGCGCCTCCACCACTCTGCGCCTCCACCACTCTGCGCCTCCACCACTCTGCGCCTCCACCACTCTGCGCCTCCACCACTCTGCGCCTCCACCACTCTGCGCCTCCACCACTCTGCGCCTCCACCACTCTGCGCCTCCACCACTCTGCGCCTCCACCACTCTGCGCCTCCACCACTCTGCGCCTCCACCACTCTGCGCCTCCACCACTCTGCGCCTCCACCACTCTGCGCCTCCACCACTCTGCGCCTCCACCACTCTGCGCCTCCACCACTCTGCGCCTCCACCACTCTGCGCCTCCACCACTCTGCGCCTCCACCACTCTGCGCCTCCACCACTCTGCGCCTCCACCACTCTGCGCCTCCACCACTCTGCGCCTCCACCACTCTGCGCCTCCACCACTCTGCGCCTCCACCACTCTGCGCCTCCACCACTCTGCGCCTCCACCACTCTGCGCCTCCACCACTCTGCGCCTCCACCACTCTGCGCCTCCACCACTCTGCGCCTCCACCACTCTGCGCCTCCACCACTCTGCGCCTCCACCACTCTGCGCCTCCACCACTCTGCGCCTCCACCACTCTGCGCCTCCACCACTCTGCGCCTCCACCACTCTGCGCCTCCACCACTCTGCGCCTCCACCACTCTGCGCCTCCACCACTCTGCGCCTCCACCACTCTGCGCCTCCACCACTCTGCGCCTCCACCACTCTGCGCCTCCACCACTCTGCGCCTCCACCACTCTGCGCCTCCACCACTCTGCGCCTCCACCACTCTGCGCCTCCACCACTCTGCGCCTCCACCACTCTGCGCCTCCACCACTCTGCGCCTCCACCACTCTGCGCCTCCACCACTCTGCGCCTCCACCACTCTGCGCCTCCACCACTCTGCGCCTCCACCACTCTGCGCCTCCACCACTCTGCGCCTCCACCACTCTGCGCCTCCACCACTCTGCGCCTCCACCACTCTGCGCCTCCACCACTCTGCGCCTCCACCACTCTGCGCCTCCACCACTCTGCGCCTCCACCACTCTGCGCCTCCACCACTCTGCGCCTCCACCACTCTGCGCCTCCACCACTCTGCGCCTCCACCACTCTGCGCCTCCACCACTCTGCGCCTCCACCACTCTGCGCCTCCACCACTCTGCGCCTCCACCACTCTGCGCCTCCACCACTCTGCGCCTCCACCACTCTGCGCCTCCACCACTCTGCGCCTCCACCACTCTGCGCCTCCACCACTCTGCGCCTCCACCACTCTGCGCCTCCACCACTCTGCGCCTCCACCACTCTGCGCCTCCACCACTCTGCGCCTCCACCACTCTGCGCCTCCACCACTCTGCGCCTCCACCACTCTGCGCCTCCACCACTCTGCGCCTCCACCACTCTGCGCCTCCACCACTCTGCGCCTCCACCACTCTGCGCCTCCACCACTCTGCGCCTCCACCACTCTGCGCCTCCACCACTCTGCGCCTCCACCACTCTGCGCCTCCACCACTCTGCGCCTCCACCACTCTGCGCCTCCACCACTCTGCGCCTCCACCACTCTGCGCCTCCACCACTCTGCGCCTCCACCACTCTGCGCCTCCACCACTCTGCGCCTCCACCACTCTGCGCCTCCACCACTCTGCGCCTCCACCACTCTGCGCCTCCACCACTCTGCGCCTCCACCACTCTGCGCCTCCACCACTCTGCGCCTCCACCACTCTGCGCCTCCACCACTCTGCGCCTCCACCACTCTGCGCCTCCACCACTCTGCGCCTCCACCACTCTGCGCCTCCACCACTCTGCGCCTCCACCACTCTGCGCCTCCACCACTCTGCGCCTCCACCACTCTGCGCCTCCACCACTCTGCGCCTCCACCACTCTGCGCCTCCACCACTCTGCGCCTCCACCACTCTGCGCCTCCACCACTCTGCGCCTCCACCACTCTGCGCCTCCACCACTCTGCGCCTCCACCACTCTGCGCCTCCACCACTCTGCGCCTCCACCACTCTGCGCCTCCACCACTCTGCGCCTCCACCACTCTGCGCCTCCACCACTCTGCGCCTCCACCACTCTGCGCCTCCACCACTCTGCGCCTCCACCACTCTGCGCCTCCACCACTCTGCGCCTCCACCACTCTGCGCCTCCACCACTCTGCGCCTCCACCACTCTGCGCCTCCACCACTCTGCGCCTCCACCACTCTGCGCCTCCACCACTCTGCGCCTCCACCACTCTGCGCCTCCACCACTCTGCGCCTCCACCACTCTGCGCCTCCACCACTCTGCGCCTCCACCACTCTGCGCCTCCACCACTCTGCGCCTCCACCACTCTGCGCCTCCACCACTCTGCGCCTCCACCACTCTGCGCCTCCACCACTCTGCGCCTCCACCACTCTGCGCCTCCACCACTCTGCGCCTCCACCACTCTGCGCCTCCACCACTCTGCGCCTCCACCACTCTGCGCCTCCACCACTCTGCGCCTCCACCACTCTGCGCCTCCACCACTCTGCGCCTCCACCACTCTGCGCCTCCACCACTCTGCGCCTCCACCACTCTGCGCCTCCACCACTCTGCGCCTCCACCACTCTGCGCCTCCACCACTCTGCGCCTCCACCACTCTGCGCCTCCACCACTCTGCGCCTCCACCACTCTGCGCCTCCACCACTCTGCGCCTCCACCACTCTGCGCCTCCACCACTCTGCGCCTCCACCACTCTGCGCCTCCACCACTCTGCGCCTCCACCACTCTGCGCCTCCACCACTCTGCGCCTCCACCACTCTGCGCCTCCACCACTCTGCGCCTCCACCACTCTGCGCCTCCACCACTCTGCGCCTCCACCACTCTGCGCCTCCACCACTCTGCGCCTCCACCACTCTGCGCCTCCACCACTCTGCGCCTCCACCACTCTGCGCCTCCACCACTCTGCGCCTCCACCACTCTGCGCCTCCACCACTCTGCGCCTCCACCACTCTGCGCCTCCACCACTCTGCGCCTCCACCACTCTGCGCCTCCACCACTCTGCGCCTCCACCACTCTGCGCCTCCACCACTCTGCGCCTCCACCACTCTGCGCCTCCACCACTCTGCGCCTCCACCACTCTGCGCCTCCACCACTCTGCGCCTCCACCACTCTGCGCCTCCACCACTCTGCGCCTCCACCACTCTGCGCCTCCACCACTCTGCGCCTCCACCACTCTGCGCCTCCACCACTCTGCGCCTCCACCACTCTGCGCCTCCACCACTCTGCGCCTCCACCACTCTGCGCCTCCACCACTCTGCGCCTCCACCACTCTGCGCCTCCACCACTCTGCGCCTCCACCACTCTGCGCCTCCACCACTCTGCGCCTCCACCACTCTGCGCCTCCACCACTCTGCGCCTCCACCACTCTGCGCCTCCACCACTCTGCGCCTCCACCACTCTGCGCCTCCACCACTCTGCGCCTCCACCACTCTGCGCCTCCACCACTCTGCGCCTCCACCACTCTGCGCCTCCACCACTCTGCGCCTCCACCACTCTGCGCCTCCACCACTCTGCGCCTCCACCACTCTGCGCCTCCACCACTCTGCGCCTCCACCACTCTGCGCCTCCACCACTCTGCGCCTCCACCACTCTGCGCCTCCACCACTCTGCGCCTCCACCACTCTGCGCCTCCACCACTCTGCGCCTCCACCACTCTGCGCCTCCACCACTCTGCGCCTCCACCACTCTGCGCCTCCACCACTCTGCGCCTCCACCACTCTGCGCCTCCACCACTCTGCGCCTCCACCACTCTGCGCCTCCACCACTCTGCGCCTCCACCACTCTGCGCCTCCACCACTCTGCGCCTCCACCACTCTGCGCCTCCACCACTCTGCGCCTCCACCACTCTGCGCCTCCACCACTCTGCGCCTCCACCACTCTGCGCCTCCACCACTCTGCGCCTCCACCACTCTGCGCCTCCACCACTCTGCGCCTCCACCACTCTGCGCCTCCACCACTCTGCGCCTCCACCACTCTGCGCCTCCACCACTCTGCGCCTCCACCACTCTGCGCCTCCACCACTCTGCGCCTCCACCACTCTGCGCCTCCACCACTCTGCGCCTCCACCACTCTGCGCCTCCACCACTCTGCGCCTCCACCACTCTGCGCCTCCACCACTCTGCGCCTCCACCACTCTGCGCCTCCACCACTCTGCGCCTCCACCACTCTGCGCCTCCACCACTCTGCGCCTCCACCACTCTGCGCCTCCACCACTCTGCGCCTCCACCACTCTGCGCCTCCACCACTCTGCGCCTCCACCACTCTGCGCCTCCACCACTCTGCGCCTCCACCACTCTGCGCCTCCACCACTCTGCGCCTCCACCACTCTGCGCCTCCACCACTCTGCGCCTCCACCACTCTGCGCCTCCACCACTCTGCGCCTCCACCACTCTGCGCCTCCACCACTCTGCGCCTCCACCACTCTGCGCCTCCACCACTCTGCGCCTCCACCACTCTGCGCCTCCACCACTCTGCGCCTCCACCACTCTGCGCCTCCACCACTCTGCGCCTCCACCACTCTGCGCCTCCACCACTCTGCGCCTCCACCACTCTGCGCCTCCACCACTCTGCGCCTCCACCACTCTGCGCCTCCACCACTCTGCGCCTCCACCACTCTGCGCCTCCACCACTCTGCGCCTCCACCACTCTGCGCCTCCACCACTCTGCGCCTCCACCACTCTGCGCCTCCACCACTCTGCGCCTCCACCACTCTGCGCCTCCACCACTCTGCGCCTCCACCACTCTGCGCCTCCACCACTCTGCGCCTCCACCACTCTGCGCCTCCACCACTCTGCGCCTCCACCACTCTGCGCCTCCACCACTCTGCGCCTCCACCACTCTGCGCCTCCACCACTCTGCGCCTCCACCACTCTGCGCCTCCACCACTCTGCGCCTCCACCACTCTGCGCCTCCACCACTCTGCGCCTCCACCACTCTGCGCCTCCACCACTCTGCGCCTCCACCACTCTGCGCCTCCACCACTCTGCGCCTCCACCACTCTGCGCCTCCACCACTCTGCGCCTCCACCACTCTGCGCCTCCACCACTCTGCGCCTCCACCACTCTGCGCCTCCACCACTCTGCGCCTCCACCACTCTGCGCCTCCACCACTCTGCGCCTCCACCACTCTGCGCCTCCACCACTCTGCGCCTCCACCACTCTGCGCCTCCACCACTCTGCGCCTCCACCACTCTGCGCCTCCACCACTCTGCGCCTCCACCACTCTGCGCCTCCACCACTCTGCGCCTCCACCACTCTGCGCCTCCACCACTCTGCGCCTCCACCACTCTGCGCCTCCACCACTCTGCGCCTCCACCACTCTGCGCCTCCACCACTCTGCGCCTCCACCACTCTGCGCCTCCACCACTCTGCGCCTCCACCACTCTGCGCCTCCACCACTCTGCGCCTCCACCACTCTGCGCCTCCACCACTCTGCGCCTCCACCACTCTGCGCCTCCACCACTCTGCGCCTCCACCACTCTGCGCCTCCACCACTCTGCGCCTCCACCACTCTGCGCCTCCACCACTCTGCGCCTCCACCACTCTGCGCCTCCACCACTCTGCGCCTCCACCACTCTGCGCCTCCACCACTCTGCGCCTCCACCACTCTGCGCCTCCACCACTCTGCGCCTCCACCACTCTGCGCCTCCACCACTCTGCGCCTCCACCACTCTGCGCCTCCACCACTCTGCGCCTCCACCACTCTGCGCCTCCACCACTCTGCGCCTCCACCACTCTGCGCCTCCACCACTCTGCGCCTCCACCACTCTGCGCCTCCACCACTCTGCGCCTCCACCACTCTGCGCCTCCACCACTCTGCGCCTCCACCACTCTGCGCCTCCACCACTCTGCGCCTCCACCACTCTGCGCCTCCACCACTCTGCGCCTCCACCACTCTGCGCCTCCACCACTCTGCGCCTCCACCACTCTGCGCCTCCACCACTCTGCGCCTCCACCACTCTGCGCCTCCACCACTCTGCGCCTCCACCACTCTGCGCCTCCACCACTCTGCGCCTCCACCACTCTGCGCCTCCACCACTCTGCGCCTCCACCACTCTGCGCCTCCACCACTCTGCGCCTCCACCACTCTGCGCCTCCACCACTCTGCGCCTCCACCACTCTGCGCCTCCACCACTCTGCGCCTCCACCACTCTGCGCCTCCACCACTCTGCGCCTCCACCACTCTGCGCCTCCACCACTCTGCGCCTCCACCACTCTGCGCCTCCACCACTCTGCGCCTCCACCACTCTGCGCCTCCACCACTCTGCGCCTCCACCACTCTGCGCCTCCACCACTCTGCGCCTCCACCACTCTGCGCCTCCACCACTCTGCGCCTCCACCACTCTGCGCCTCCACCACTCTGCGCCTCCACCACTCTGCGCCTCCACCACTCTGCGCCTCCACCACTCTGCGCCTCCACCACTCTGCGCCTCCACCACTCTGCGCCTCCACCACTCTGCGCCTCCACCACTCTGCGCCTCCACCACTCTGCGCCTCCACCACTCTGCGCCTCCACCACTCTGCGCCTCCACCACTCTGCGCCTCCACCACTCTGCGCCTCCACCACTCTGCGCCTCCACCACTCTGCGCCTCCACCACTCTGCGCCTCCACCACTCTGCGCCTCCACCACTCTGCGCCTCCACCACTCTGCGCCTCCACCACTCTGCGCCTCCACCACTCTGCGCCTCCACCACTCTGCGCCTCCACCACTCTGCGCCTCCACCACTCTGCGCCTCCACCACTCTGCGCCTCCACCACTCTGCGCCTCCACCACTCTGCGCCTCCACCACTCTGCGCCTCCACCACTCTGCGCCTCCACCACTCTGCGCCTCCACCACTCTGCGCCTCCACCACTCTGCGCCTCCACCACTCTGCGCCTCCACCACTCTGCGCCTCCACCACTCTGCGCCTCCACCACTCTGCGCCTCCACCACTCTGCGCCTCCACCACTCTGCGCCTCCACCACTCTGCGCCTCCACCACTCTGCGCCTCCACCACTCTGCGCCTCCACCACTCTGCGCCTCCACCACTCTGCGCCTCCACCACTCTGCGCCTCCACCACTCTGCGCCTCCACCACTCTGCGCCTCCACCACTCTGCGCCTCCACCACTCTGCGCCTCCACCACTCTGCGCCTCCACCACTCTGCGCCTCCACCACTCTGCGCCTCCACCACTCTGCGCCTCCACCACTCTGCGCCTCCACCACTCTGCGCCTCCACCACTCTGCGCCTCCACCACTCTGCGCCTCCACCACTCTGCGCCTCCACCACTCTGCGCCTCCACCACTCTGCGCCTCCACCACTCTGCGCCTCCACCACTCTGCGCCTCCACCACTCTGCGCCTCCACCACTCTGCGCCTCCACCACTCTGCGCCTCCACCACTCTGCGCCTCCACCACTCTGCGCCTCCACCACTCTGCGCCTCCACCACTCTGCGCCTCCACCACTCTGCGCCTCCACCACTCTGCGCCTCCACCACTCTGCGCCTCCACCACTCTGCGCCTCCACCACTCTGCGCCTCCACCACTCTGCGCCTCCACCACTCTGCGCCTCCACCACTCTGCGCCTCCACCACTCTGCGCCTCCACCACTCTGCGCCTCCACCACTCTGCGCCTCCACCACTCTGCGCCTCCACCACTCTGCGCCTCCACCACTCTGCGCCTCCACCACTCTGCGCCTCCACCACTCTGCGCCTCCACCACTCTGCGCCTCCACCACTCTGCGCCTCCACCACTCTGCGCCTCCACCACTCTGCGCCTCCACCACTCTGCGCCTCCACCACTCTGCGCCTCCACCACTCTGCGCCTCCACCACTCTGCGCCTCCACCACTCTGCGCCTCCACCACTCTGCGCCTCCACCACTCTGCGCCTCCACCACTCTGCGCCTCCACCACTCTGCGCCTCCACCACTCTGCGCCTCCACCACTCTGCGCCTCCACCACTCTGCGCCTCCACCACTCTGCGCCTCCACCACTCTGCGCCTCCACCACTCTGCGCCTCCACCACTCTGCGCCTCCACCACTCTGCGCCTCCACCACTCTGCGCCTCCACCACTCTGCGCCTCCACCACTCTGCGCCTCCACCACTCTGCGCCTCCACCACTCTGCGCCTCCACCACTCTGCGCCTCCACCACTCTGCGCCTCCACCACTCTGCGCCTCCACCACTCTGCGCCTCCACCACTCTGCGCCTCCACCACTCTGCGCCTCCACCACTCTGCGCCTCCACCACTCTGCGCCTCCACCACTCTGCGCCTCCACCACTCTGCGCCTCCACCACTCTGCGCCTCCACCACTCTGCGCCTCCACCACTCTGCGCCTCCACCACTCTGCGCCTCCACCACTCTGCGCCTCCACCACTCTGCGCCTCCACCACTCTGCGCCTCCACCACTCTGCGCCTCCACCACTCTGCGCCTCCACCACTCTGCGCCTCCACCACTCTGCGCCTCCACCACTCTGCGCCTCCACCACTCTGCGCCTCCACCACTCTGCGCCTCCACCACTCTGCGCCTCCACCACTCTGCGCCTCCACCACTCTGCGCCTCCACCACTCTGCGCCTCCACCACTCTGCGCCTCCACCACTCTGCGCCTCCACCACTCTGCGCCTCCACCACTCTGCGCCTCCACCACTCTGCGCCTCCACCACTCTGCGCCTCCACCACTCTGCGCCTCCACCACTCTGCGCCTCCACCACTCTGCGCCTCCACCACTCTGCGCCTCCACCACTCTGCGCCTCCACCACTCTGCGCCTCCACCACTCTGCGCCTCCACCACTCTGCGCCTCCACCACTCTGCGCCTCCACCACTCTGCGCCTCCACCACTCTGCGCCTCCACCACTCTGCGCCTCCACCACTCTGCGCCTCCACCACTCTGCGCCTCCACCACTCTGCGCCTCCACCACTCTGCGCCTCCACCACTCTGCGCCTCCACCACTCTGCGCCTCCACCACTCTGCGCCTCCACCACTCTGCGCCTCCACCACTCTGCGCCTCCACCACTCTGCGCCTCCACCACTCTGCGCCTCCACCACTCTGCGCCTCCACCACTCTGCGCCTCCACCACTCTGCGCCTCCACCACTCTGCGCCTCCACCACTCTGCGCCTCCACCACTCTGCGCCTCCACCACTCTGCGCCTCCACCACTCTGCGCCTCCACCACTCTGCGCCTCCACCACTCTGCGCCTCCACCACTCTGCGCCTCCACCACTCTGCGCCTCCACCACTCTGCGCCTCCACCACTCTGCGCCTCCACCACTCTGCGCCTCCACCACTCTGCGCCTCCACCACTCTGCGCCTCCACCACTCTGCGCCTCCACCACTCTGCGCCTCCACCACTCTGCGCCTCCACCACTCTGCGCCTCCACCACTCTGCGCCTCCACCACTCTGCGCCTCCACCACTCTGCGCCTCCACCACTCTGCGCCTCCACCACTCTGCGCCTCCACCACTCTGCGCCTCCACCACTCTGCGCCTCCACCACTCTGCGCCTCCACCACTCTGCGCCTCCACCACTCTGCGCCTCCACCACTCTGCGCCTCCACCACTCTGCGCCTCCACCACTCTGCGCCTCCACCACTCTGCGCCTCCACCACTCTGCGCCTCCACCACTCTGCGCCTCCACCACTCTGCGCCTCCACCACTCTGCGCCTCCACCACTCTGCGCCTCCACCACTCTGCGCCTCCACCACTCTGCGCCTCCACCACTCTGCGCCTCCACCACTCTGCGCCTCCACCACTCTGCGCCTCCACCACTCTGCGCCTCCACCACTCTGCGCCTCCACCACTCTGCGCCTCCACCACTCTGCGCCTCCACCACTCTGCGCCTCCACCACTCTGCGCCTCCACCACTCTGCGCCTCCACCACTCTGCGCCTCCACCACTCTGCGCCTCCACCACTCTGCGCCTCCACCACTCTGCGCCTCCACCACTCTGCGCCTCCACCACTCTGCGCCTCCACCACTCTGCGCCTCCACCACTCTGCGCCTCCACCACTCTGCGCCTCCACCACTCTGCGCCTCCACCACTCTGCGCCTCCACCACTCTGCGCCTCCACCACTCTGCGCCTCCACCACTCTGCGCCTCCACCACTCTGCGCCTCCACCACTCTGCGCCTCCACCACTCTGCGCCTCCACCACTCTGCGCCTCCACCACTCTGCGCCTCCACCACTCTGCGCCTCCACCACTCTGCGCCTCCACCACTCTGCGCCTCCACCACTCTGCGCCTCCACCACTCTGCGCCTCCACCACTCTGCGCCTCCACCACTCTGCGCCTCCACCACTCTGCGCCTCCACCACTCTGCGCCTCCACCACTCTGCGCCTCCACCACTCTGCGCCTCCACCACTCTGCGCCTCCACCACTCTGCGCCTCCACCACTCTGCGCCTCCACCACTCTGCGCCTCCACCACTCTGCGCCTCCACCACTCTGCGCCTCCACCACTCTGCGCCTCCACCACTCTGCGCCTCCACCACTCTGCGCCTCCACCACTCTGCGCCTCCACCACTCTGCGCCTCCACCACTCTGCGCCTCCACCACTCTGCGCCTCCACCACTCTGCGCCTCCACCACTCTGCGCCTCCACCACTCTGCGCCTCCACCACTCTGCGCCTCCACCACTCTGCGCCTCCACCACTCTGCGCCTCCACCACTCTGCGCCTCCACCACTCTGCGCCTCCACCACTCTGCGCCTCCACCACTCTGCGCCTCCACCACTCTGCGCCTCCACCACTCTGCGCCTCCACCACTCTGCGCCTCCACCACTCTGCGCCTCCACCACTCTGCGCCTCCACCACTCTGCGCCTCCACCACTCTGCGCCTCCACCACTCTGCGCCTCCACCACTCTGCGCCTCCACCACTCTGCGCCTCCACCACTCTGCGCCTCCACCACTCTGCGCCTCCACCACTCTGCGCCTCCACCACTCTGCGCCTCCACCACTCTGCGCCTCCACCACTCTGCGCCTCCACCACTCTGCGCCTCCACCACTCTGCGCCTCCACCACTCTGCGCCTCCACCACTCTGCGCCTCCACCACTCTGCGCCTCCACCACTCTGCGCCTCCACCACTCTGCGCCTCCACCACTCTGCGCCTCCACCACTCTGCGCCTCCACCACTCTGCGCCTCCACCACTCTGCGCCTCCACCACTCTGCGCCTCCACCACTCTGCGCCTCCACCACTCTGCGCCTCCACCACTCTGCGCCTCCACCACTCTGCGCCTCCACCACTCTGCGCCTCCACCACTCTGCGCCTCCACCACTCTGCGCCTCCACCACTCTGCGCCTCCACCACTCTGCGCCTCCACCACTCTGCGCCTCCACCACTCTGCGCCTCCACCACTCTGCGCCTCCACCACTCTGCGCCTCCACCACTCTGCGCCTCCACCACTCTGCGCCTCCACCACTCTGCGCCTCCACCACTCTGCGCCTCCACCACTCTGCGCCTCCACCACTCTGCGCCTCCACCACTCTGCGCCTCCACCACTCTGCGCCTCCACCACTCTGCGCCTCCACCACTCTGCGCCTCCACCACTCTGCGCCTCCACCACTCTGCGCCTCCACCACTCTGCGCCTCCACCACTCTGCGCCTCCACCACTCTGCGCCTCCACCACTCTGCGCCTCCACCACTCTGCGCCTCCACCACTCTGCGCCTCCACCACTCTGCGCCTCCACCACTCTGCGCCTCCACCACTCTGCGCCTCCACCACTCTGCGCCTCCACCACTCTGCGCCTCCACCACTCTGCGCCTCCACCACTCTGCGCCTCCACCACTCTGCGCCTCCACCACTCTGCGCCTCCACCACTCTGCGCCTCCACCACTCTGCGCCTCCACCACTCTGCGCCTCCACCACTCTGCGCCTCCACCACTCTGCGCCTCCACCACTCTGCGCCTCCACCACTCTGCGCCTCCACCACTCTGCGCCTCCACCACTCTGCGCCTCCACCACTCTGCGCCTCCACCACTCTGCGCCTCCACCACTCTGCGCCTCCACCACTCTGCGCCTCCACCACTCTGCGCCTCCACCACTCTGCGCCTCCACCACTCTGCGCCTCCACCACTCTGCGCCTCCACCACTCTGCGCCTCCACCACTCTGCGCCTCCACCACTCTGCGCCTCCACCACTCTGCGCCTCCACCACTCTGCGCCTCCACCACTCTGCGCCTCCACCACTCTGCGCCTCCACCACTCTGCGCCTCCACCACTCTGCGCCTCCACCACTCTGCGCCTCCACCACTCTGCGCCTCCACCACTCTGCGCCTCCACCACTCTGCGCCTCCACCACTCTGCGCCTCCACCACTCTGCGCCTCCACCACTCTGCGCCTCCACCACTCTGCGCCTCCACCACTCTGCGCCTCCACCACTCTGCGCCTCCACCACTCTGCGCCTCCACCACTCTGCGCCTCCACCACTCTGCGCCTCCACCACTCTGCGCCTCCACCACTCTGCGCCTCCACCACTCTGCGCCTCCACCACTCTGCGCCTCCACCACTCTGCGCCTCCACCACTCTGCGCCTCCACCACTCTGCGCCTCCACCACTCTGCGCCTCCACCACTCTGCGCCTCCACCACTCTGCGCCTCCACCACTCTGCGCCTCCACCACTCTGCGCCTCCACCACTCTGCGCCTCCACCACTCTGCGCCTCCACCACTCTGCGCCTCCACCACTCTGCGCCTCCACCACTCTGCGCCTCCACCACTCTGCGCCTCCACCACTCTGCGCCTCCACCACTCTGCGCCTCCACCACTCTGCGCCTCCACCACTCTGCGCCTCCACCACTCTGCGCCTCCACCACTCTGCGCCTCCACCACTCTGCGCCTCCACCACTCTGCGCCTCCACCACTCTGCGCCTCCACCACTCTGCGCCTCCACCACTCTGCGCCTCCACCACTCTGCGCCTCCACCACTCTGCGCCTCCACCACTCTGCGCCTCCACCACTCTGCGCCTCCACCACTCTGCGCCTCCACCACTCTGCGCCTCCACCACTCTGCGCCTCCACCACTCTGCGCCTCCACCACTCTGCGCCTCCACCACTCTGCGCCTCCACCACTCTGCGCCTCCACCACTCTGCGCCTCCACCACTCTGCGCCTCCACCACTCTGCGCCTCCACCACTCTGCGCCTCCACCACTCTGCGCCTCCACCACTCTGCGCCTCCACCACTCTGCGCCTCCACCACTCTGCGCCTCCACCACTCTGCGCCTCCACCACTCTGCGCCTCCACCACTCTGCGCCTCCACCACTCTGCGCCTCCACCACTCTGCGCCTCCACCACTCTGCGCCTCCACCACTCTGCGCCTCCACCACTCTGCGCCTCCACCACTCTGCGCCTCCACCACTCTGCGCCTCCACCACTCTGCGCCTCCACCACTCTGCGCCTCCACCACTCTGCGCCTCCACCACTCTGCGCCTCCACCACTCTGCGCCTCCACCACTCTCTGCGCCTCCACCACTCTCTGCGCCTCCACCACTCTGCGCCTCCACCACTCTCTGCGCCTCCACCACTCTCTGCGCCTCCACCACTCTCTGCGCCTCCACCACTCTCTGCGCCTCCACCACTCTCTGCGCCTCCACCACTCTCTGCGCCTCCACCACTCTCTGCGCCTCCACCACTCTCTGCGCCTCCACCACTCTGCGCCTCCACCACTCTTTCTTCCGGCTGCAGTAGCTCTGTTAGATACTGGTAGACCTCGAGAGGGAATAAATGTAATATGTTAAAATTAATTTTTTTTTGTTTGCTATTTCATTTTTTTTGTTTTGTTTTTTTTTTTGTTTTTTTTTGTTTTTTTTTTTGTTTTTTTTTGCACATTTCACTGAATATTGGAGTAGTAACCAGACAACAACAGAAAGGGAATGTGAAACAGTAGAATGTACTTGCATGGCTATAGTTTACATGGAAGTTGATTCTAACCACAATGTGCAATGATTTCTATTTTCTTTTCATCATTCGTCCGCGGCTTCAGGACACGACACCATGCTGAGAAAGGATTCCCGTTGAGAATGGGACCAGCTGTGAATCCACGTATGGAAGTTCACTGAAAAAAACAATGTGAAGGAAGTCCTCAGCTCCCCAACAGAAAACCACCGTAGAACCCAGGCACTCCTACCTGCCAGATCCTGAACTTGAGTTACTGCCAAACCACTTCACGGGGAAGTAGTGCCACCAGGGTTTTCCTGTTCTGAGATGTCACCACCAACGTAACTAGCTCATAGAGTCTCCAAAGCTCGTTCACAGAGATGATAGAAAACATGAGGAAAAAGCAGCCTACTCCAGAACACTGAGTCCATTTCACCAGGACAGTAGAACAGCACCCTAAGTAACCTGAATCTCAACCTCCTCTGCAGTGACAATTCTTCCCATATCTCCTCATGCTTTCTTTATAGCAAAGGTCAAATGATCCCCACCTGGCAGATGTCACTTCACATGTGTGGAGTAAGAGACCTTGTGGAATAGGCTCATCAACCTGGCTTCAGTGTTTTAGGTTCAATTGCTCCTTATCGCTAATAGAAATCACCTGACAAGGGGCTCAGTGGTTAGTGTTGCCCTAATGAATTAATTACAAAAGGCACTTAAGGGTCCTATTTCTGCTAGTCATTCTGTGAGGAAAATTAGTACAGAGGCTGTTAAAATAAGATTAACAAACCTAAATAAAAGAAAGACATAAAAGAAAAAAGAAAATGACCTAAAAGGCAAAATTGCCGTCATAGATTTTCATCTGTCTAGTCACGACAGATCAAGAATATAGCCATCAGAATGACTTTTCTTGACATCATTTTTATTTAAATTTGCTTCTCTGAGATCTCTTCTTTATGCAGAACTTCTCAAAATCTTGTGCCATGACCTCTGACTACAGTATTTACTTTGGCTGCACATAAACTATCACGTATAAGTGCCAGGATCCGGATCCTCACTCCCTATTCAGGTCAAGGACCGGGCTGGAAGTTTTGGCTTTAATTTGGTTACATGACTACGTTGCTGTTGCTGTGGGTTTCCCCGGTAAGCAGCTAAGCACCACACAGCCGTTCGCTCCCTCTCCCCCCTCCCTCTCTGGGATGGATGAGAGAAATAGGAAAACGAAGCTTGTGGGTCGAGACAGAGACAGTTTATTAAGACAGGAAAAAAAAAAAAATAATAGCAGCGAGAATAGTACTGCTACTACTAATGCGTACGGAATACGTGATGCACAATGCAATTGCTCACCACCTGCTGACCCATGCCCAGCCTATCCCCGAGCAGATGGCCCCCCCACCATCCCGGCTAGCCACCCCTACCTATTGTTTAGCGTGACATGAGAGGGTATGGAATAACCCTTTGGCCAGTTTGGGTCAGCTGTCCTGGGTCTGTCCCCTCCCAGCTCCTGCTGCACCCCCAGCGTGCCCACTGGCAGGACAGAGCGAGAAGCTGGAAAAGTCCTTGGCTTGGTGTAAGCACTGCTCTGCAACAGTTCAAACATCAGCGTGGTATCAATGCTCTTTTCATCCTAATCCACAACATAGCACCCTACCAGCTCCGAGGAGGAAAATTAACTCTATCCTATCTGAAACCAGGACAGGTGTTTTCTGGCAGGTTGTGGGAAGAAGATTGGCTGGCTTGGGGGAGCTTCTGCACACATGGCTTTTAGGCTGCAGCCAAAGCATTCCTCTAGATCTGGAAGTTTGAAGATGGTTGAGTGGTTGGAAAGCTGCCTGGCAGAGAAGGACCTGGGAGTATTTTTTGATAGCGGGCTGAGTATGAGCCAGCAATGTGCTCAGGTGGCCAAGAAGGCCAATAGCATCGTGGCTTGCATAAGAAAGTGTGTCCAGTGGTTCTAGGGAAGCTCTGGTGAGGCCGCACCTCGAGTACTGTGTTCAGTTTTGGGCCCCTCTCCACGAGAAGGACATTGAGGTGCTCGAACAAGTCCGGAGAAGGGCAATGAAGCTGGTGAAGGGTCTGGAGAACAAGTCTTATGAGGAGCGGCTGAGGGAGCTGGGATTGTTCAGCCTGGAAAGGAGAAGGTTCAGGGGTGACCTTATCACTCTCTACAGGTACCTTAAAAGAGGCTGTAGAGAGGTTGGGTGTAGTCTATTCTCCCACGTGCCTGGTGACAGGACGAGGGGAAATGGGCTAAAGCTATGCCAGGGGAGCGTAATAAATGACCGAGTCCCAAATAGGATTGCAATTACAGTTCACAGTTTATTAAAGGAATAGAGGTAAGCAAACAGCGCTGGGTGCACCGGGAGTCTCTGCTCCAGCAAGACGCACCAAGTTACATCAGGTGGCTGTTTTTTATGCTCCTAGGCTAATACGTATTCATTACAACTTCTAGAAAAGGCAGGGTTATTATAATTAGTTCCCGGAATCCGAACCCTCCCACTGGCACATGCGTATCAGTCTCTGGTGGTCCCTCTGGGGGTCTCTCGTGCTGAAGGCTTGTAGTCTTCCTCCCAGGCTTTTTCCTTGTCCTTCTCCTTTGTCCGTCTTGGCCAGATGTCAGAGACTTGTGCAGCGTCCCATGCAAGCTTTGTCTTTTAGTCGTCCTTCAGCTTTTTCCCTTCTCCTTAAGCTCTTGGCCACATATCAGAGACTTGCATAGTGTCCCATGCAATAGTCATAATAGTTTGCAGTTATTCTGAAACCCCTTCGTTATCTCCTATTGACACAAATTGCTGCACAATTCCTTTGCAAGATACAAGAACTATATACATTAACCACTCTGTTTTTCTTAGACTTGTGGTTATATAAGGGCACATAAGACAGAAGGTCACATTCATCATACCATGCGGCCCTAGCACTGTTCCATACTGACACGAATCAGATGAACATATCTCACACCTTTCCTTGCCTTGCCATTTTTTATCTTTTCCTTCCCTTTTCCCTGAAGAACAGACTAGGTCTATAGGCAGGGACCCCCGACGACCACCTACCCCAGGGGCGGTTCCCTCGCCTCCACCCCCGTTCCCCCCCGGGCGCGGCTCCGAGCCCCGCTCTCGGTCCCGGCGCTGAAGGCGGCGGCCGAGGTCGCCACCTGCTGGGGCTGTCTCGGGGCCGTCTCGGGGCCATTCGCATCCCTCCGGGTCCGAGCGGGGTCCGGGGCGTGGGATGGGACTGCCTCTGGGGAGAGACCCTCTGGAGATGCCGCCAGCAGCGCCTGGCAGCGGGCGGCAGCGCCCCTTCGCGGTGGATCCATCAGCTCTGCTCTTTGGGGTCTGGCCCTGCTAAGGGACCGGTGGAAATCAATGCTAACCCCAAACATGAACGCATCCCAAGGCACCCTGCAAAACCTTAGTGCCAGAGGGAGCATCTCTGCCATCAAGCAATTAGGATGATTAAAATATCTATAATGATAAAATAACTCCTCGTTGACTGGTACACTGTAGACAGTCATCCTCAGCTGATGACAAGGAAGAAAGTCGAGGCTCTCCACAGCCCTTGGAATACGGCTATCTAGTGTTTTCCCATATATATATATAGGAAATAGATACATATATACAGGCATAAAAAGCAGCCTGCTTTTGCAGTGACTGATGGTATGACAACAGTTAAACAGCTTTGTTTCCACAAACCCATACACACAAGAAATGCTCAGATTAGTAAAGTCGTCTGCACATTCAAAGGCTGTATAATTTGGAGGAAGGAAAGTTTTTTCTATTGAGCACTGATATTACCTTAACAATGAACTCAGAACTCCTTGTGCTAGAAGGTAAATAACACTATAAAACACTTTAAAATGTGTGTCAGATTGTTCTTTCCAGTAAGTCATGGAAAGTAATTCATGTGAAGTCACAATAATTCATGTAAAGTCACAAGAAATACAGTGCTCTGAGCCCTGATACTCATTGGCCAGCGTTTAGCAGTAAATAATACAAATCCCATTCCTAAATCAGAATACCAATTTTGTTTGACATGATTTAATTTTAGTTGATTTGCCTTAATTACAAAAAGACCATTGTGGTAACAATATATTTTCAAACAAGCTTGCAGGGACAGTATCTTGGCTTGCTTAAATTGATGTAAGAGTACACTGCTGCCAAAAGCAGTTCTCCTGCTGCATCTCTTGCACTTTGCATTGGTAATCACACAACTGCTGACCCAGATGACATGCATTCAGTGCACTGATGTGACCCCACCCAGAACGATCATTTAATCATTAGTGTCAATGCAAGAAGATACACAGCCTGGTCAAGATGGGGTAAATCCTGACTGCCCCTTCCACAGACTTAAGCCACCCGGGACACTTTCTCCAAGGTCCTGAAAAATCTGAAGATAGCAAATGATAAAGATCAATGAAGAACAAGTTAAAATAAAAGGATTATATTCCTTTCTCTTCTCACGTATACCATAAATACAATACTCAGAAAAGCAGACTCTAGGGCAATTCCTGTTTTAAAGGCATGACTTCCAAAAGGAGTGTTGCATTGCATTATCCTCAGGGTCCGTATTCACTTCAGTCCTTAAGTCTCTGATCGATTGATTACTTGTAAATGACCCCCAAACTGACTCTTTCTTGTGACTGCACCAAAGGCATCTGCATCTTCTTTGCCAGCAGGTCCACTGGGCCTGCATGGTACCCTTTTTGTCATACCAACCTCTCCCAGCGCTCTTGTGCTGAAACCCCCTGGTGACAAATGCAGACTATTTTCTTTCAGTGTTCTTTTCAGCTACTGATTTTTGCTTTCATGTTTTCTCTCTCTGTCTTCTTGGTTTGGCTTTACAGTGATAGAATGTGTTGGGTCATATTAGCTGATACTTGCAGAGTAAAAAAAAAAAAAAAAAAAGTAATTGTAATAACTGCTCATGTAGGTCTCAAAAAGCTGGTATTAAGCCAAGGTTTTCCCATGTAATCATGGTGTCCATACAGCAGAGCTGTCATCTCTATACACTTAGTAAAACAGAAAGCTTCAGCACTCTTTAGGCAGGCTTATGGAATGATGTGTTAATCTACTCCCATTAACAAGACAGCAAATTCCCAGTTGATTACCCAATTCAAATTAAGCACATGTAATCTCTCTGTGACACTCACAATGGTGTTAGTGTAATGCATACAGAGAGAGAAGGGATGAAGTCAGTGTGCTCAGGAGTGCTCAGCTGCCAACATTAATGTCATTTAGGCACTCTGAATTTTAATATGGGTCATTAACACCAAACTCCTGTAATCACTGCTTTAAAGACAGAGCTTCTTAAATGTGTCAGTCTTCCGCTGTGCACTACGGAAGCAGCGCAGGCGATGTTACAGGTTTTCCAGTTCGTGGTAGGATGGGGGAGTCCCGTCAGACTCTACCATGGACGTGTACTTTATGGGAGGTGGCGGTGGCTTGAAAGATGGAGGTCTGTTCATACTGCAATGGAAGAGACAAAATATGGTATAACACAAAAGCCACATGAAAGACCATTTGTAAAATGTTCACAGGAGGAAGTAAATGGACACTATGCAGAGGGTATAACAGCACCTGACATTTGCTCTTACACATTGTGACTTCCCTGTTTCTGTTTTACAGCCCCGATGCAACTCCTGGTGTCCATATGGCTTTCTGAACTCCCACCTCACAGTTTTACTTTATTCATGTTTTAAAAAAAGATCATGGCCCTGGTGAACCATTCAAAGCCATCACAGGGATCTTCTGCTCCTGCTGCTCTTTGAAGATATATTTAAGGAATTGTAACTTCTTTCTTTTGCCAATTTATAGGCCAAGATAAAGTAAGGTCCTGTCCCAAATCAGTGATAAAAATCAATTCAATTTTTACCTTTGATGTATAGGGTTTGTTGTTATGTTTTGAAAGGACTTTCTAGGACAGCAAATGATCCATGATCTCCATGATTTTTCAAACATTTTGGTAATGGTAGTAAGAGTATAAATAATTGCCTTTTAGATGCCACTTTCCTCAGTGGGTTTCTGAATGCTTTACTAAGGAATTAAACTTTGGCCGTAATTACAAAGTCAGTGCTTCTCTGACTGGGATTGTGTATCAGGTAGCCTACTTTCACATACATTATTCACAACTCCTGTAGTACCCTAGAAGTACAATTTCATTAAAGTATGTCCTCAAGTAACCACGCAAAATGAGAGAGCAAAGACAGGTGGCAGGGAGGCTAATAGAAGTGGGAGGCTCTGGGGGAAAAAAATTACTTGCACTCTTCCCTTATACTCTACAGTATGCACCAAACCTGCACTACAGCTCTTTTTTTAAGGTTTATTTTAGAGATAACCTACAAAATGGATGAGAAGACTGAGACCACTCTACACTGCATACTCCTGTATAAAAATTGGCATTAGTGATCCACATACTTAAGGGCCTTGTACACTGTGGATAGTTTCAGGTGGAAGTCCAAACACCAGAGACTGGAGTTTGTGCTGTACTATACCTCCCACCCATTCTGTTCCCCTTGCTGATACTTACATCTCTTTTTGGTACTGACACCATTTCCTGATGCCTAACACTATCAGAAAGCTGCAGAAGAGGAGCATGACAGCTACCACCGTTGGCCAGGGGAAGCGACTGGCTACTATATTCTTCACGTTGCCTGCAAGGGACACAGTAATGAGCCAAACCTGGTCAGAATGAGAGATGTTTGTGCCTGCTGCCTTTGGCTTGCTGATCCTCCCCAGCCCTGCAGACAAAGTGGCCCCAGCCCAATACAGGGTAGCCGGGTTTCCAGGCTGAGCACTGTAAAACCTGAACATCACTGCTCCAATTCATGGACTTTTGTTCTGGCTGGGTTTGCAGGCTGGTTTCAGCCATTCCCCAGTGGTTAAATGAGGTTATTTAGGCACAGCCGGACAAGCACTTCATCAGGAAACCACTGGTCTTCTCTGTTCCCCCATGAGCTCCTCCACAGAGAGGCAGCATGTCACAGCACACCCCCAGTACCCATTCCCACTACTTAGGATTTGTAGGATCAGGTCTCACCAGTACTATTGACCAGTGGGATGATGGTAAAGAAACCTTTCCATCTGGTAGCTGAAACAGGCTGGTCTGTTATGCTTAAGGACACATTACCTGCAAAGATATGGTACAAAACATTTTTAGTAGCTTACTTGTTATTTGTTTTGTTTTATTATTATTTATTTCAACAGACAATATGTCCAAACCATTCTATGATTCTGTGTTTAGAAGCCACCATCATTTACCCTGCTGAGGACTGGAAATCAAATTCCAGAGTCTGTGTGTCAAAGTTCACTTTGTGAGACAATTGTGTTTTTGGCCTACAAGCTACTGCTAGGCAAAGAAATGTACTTTTATCAAATTAAAGGACATTAGAAGAAACAGGGAATACTGGTAAATACCTATTAAGATATTCCAGCAAGCCAGCACTGAGCTGCACAGCAGTCTGGGAGAACGATAAGATTTTTGCCTCTTTGATGGTAATGAAAAAGCTAAAGATACTAAGTGGCTTAGCAGCAACACAGAGTCTGCTTCTGCCATGACTGTGTGAAACCTCAGTCTCCTGTATCAAGAGCTGTGTCTGAATCACAAAAATAATATTTCATTTGTTTGTAGACAGACATTTTACCTTTCCTAATACAGTTAAGCAGCCAGCCTTTAAGATCAGTGCTGCCTAAGGACACATGCCTGTTTTCTCAAGCTTTGTGTTCATGTCCTCCAAAACAATAGCTAAAATATGCAGCTAGACAGCTATACGGCATTTGCAGAACCATCACAGCACTTACTATGCACAGGGGTTGTATCCTCAGATGAGAGTGTTGCATTCTTGAGGTTCTTTGGGGATTCAGTGGTGGAATCATTCAGATCTGTAAAAAGCAGTAATAACCTTAAATGATCGTAACAGCCTGTACGTGACTGCTTCATTAGGCTTAACTGTAGCTATTTTATATCATCATTTTTCCCTGATGCAAACAACAAATGGAATAACAGAGATACCTGAGAGTCTTTCATGTAATTGCTGGTTTATAGATCCAAGAAAAAAAATTTCCATTGTTTAAATGATGTAGATGAGTAACCAGGCTGAGCCAGGAAAATCTAGCTTTCTCATGAGATGCTGGTTCTGACTGAGATTAAGCAATCAAACATACATATATAGAGAGATTTTTTTAAAAAATACATATATATGTGCATATATACATGTATAAATACATATTTTAATACATAGCTAATATATAAATACATTTAATTAAAAAAAAAAAACTACCAAATATATATGCTTATATATATGTGCACTCAAGCATATATGAATGCTCAATTACAATCAGAAAAAAAAAATCAATCTACTTTTAGGGCACTCTAAAAATTCACTAAGAGTTTTTGATGTTAATTCAATTTAGTTTTTTTTTTTTTTCCTTGTTTATCAGGTATTAAATTCTACAGGGGCAAGCATGGTAGACGTGCCATTTAGAAGAGGACAAAAGAAAAAAAAAAAGGGACATACACTTAGAAATCTCAAAGCACTGCGCTCTATACAGCATGCCAATGAAAGCTACATATTATTATTTACATAATGGTTTGTGTTACAGCCTCAGAGAATTTAGCTAATAGTGATAATCCCCACTGCAGGAGCCCCGTGGCTCTGGGAGGACATACTGGAACACATTGGTATGCCTCAGCAAGCACATCGGTGCTTGTGTGCTCTGAAATTGTTCTCAGTTATAGCTGCCTCACAGAAGACCCTTCAAGCTCATGCCTCAGCTAGCTGTCAGGCAGACGTGGATGTAGGAAAGACAGTGAGTGGTGCTGTACCTCCCTTAAATAAAATGTGGTTCAGCGTGCTTTTTAACAAAATTGCAACGGGCAAGCCATGCACGAGCAGGATCGCAAAGCGAGCGGAGTTGTCACAAGGTTTCAGTCTAAATGTGTGGTTGTGGGTTATATGCCAGTATATAACCACCAGTGTGCTGCAAAAATATATTCAGAATAATGAAAGTGGCTGCTGTATTTGCACTTCAGCCAGAAGATGACTGCCATACAAATACAATAGCGCACTGACAGGTCCTGCCTGTCCTGAAAGCACGAAGCAAGATGTTAAAAAAGAAAGTAATTTCTGGCATCCTGCTGCCAAACAAAGGTTTTCTGAAGGGAAGAGTTGAGAAAAAATGTCCACCTCCACCTTTTTTTCATTCATTGGTCTTTAATAAAGCTGCCTTCCAATGTTCTATTAGCCAGCCTTTATAGCCCCACATTAGCTCACAATTTCATTGCTGCTCTGTGATTTTATTTAGCTTCTCCAGTAATTTATTTTGTCTATAAACTGCCCTCAATACTCAATGCATTTGCATAGTAACCCTCCTAATTTTAATATTATTAAATTAAATACATCTAATAAAAGCAGTATACGGAAACATTTTTCATTCCTCTTTCACTGCTGCAAATCCTTAAGGCTTGGAAGACTTGAGCCTTTGTCTTCTAACTCAGTGCAATTCAGCAGAGGAATGCTTTTGTGGAGCATTAAAAAGCTAGTACAGATGACACCACTTGATGTTTGTTCTCTGTTTGGACACTACTTTTCCATGTTTAGTAATGATTTTTGGATGGCAGCATGATGACTATCAGGTGACAACTGAACATAAGCACCGCAGATGTCATGGGCTTGGCAAAGGCATTGTGAACTGAGAGCCACATAGAGTACCTGCTGCTGCACTTTTCGTCAGAGACTCCAGACCACCACAGCTGTGCATCCTAAGTCCATACGACATTTGCACTTTGCAGCACCTCTAATTAGCTTCATAGCATCCCTGCTACAGTCCTATCAAGCAAAGGAGATTTATCATCTACTCACATGCTGTTGTCACATTCTCTGTGAATGCTGTGATGCTGGTATAGCTTTTTGTCTCTGTGGCAGAAATCAGCTCTCCTGTTGAAAAACACATATGCTTGCAAAAACTGCTGTTGAGGACCCCATTATTTGTTCTTCATTTTTTTTCCTCTTTCTTCCCTAAATGTCACATAGTTGTAAACTACTATCTGAAATTTTAGCTTCTCCCAAACATCGCCAGAAAATCCTGTGTCTGGTTTTAAAAGTCTGTCACAAGCTAGAAACTTAAGAGGAGTTAAGTGAGCTGTATGAATAAACTGAGAAAACATGGGGTATTGAGGCCTGAATTTTTGGCTTTCAGCTGAAAATCAGAAACTGTGATTGTACTGGCTTGTTTCAACCTGAAATCAACGGAAAGTGTTGAAAAAGATGTAAGTAAACTTAAATTTGGACAGGGTTTTACCAGGTCCAATGGGATGAAACTGTTTTCCCAACTAGCAAGGAGAAGTTTTGAGGAAATTAGTACAGGGGGATTCACACCTACAACGGCTGGCACCAAATACCAACTTCTTTAACATTTTTCTTGAATCTTCTTTTGAAGCAGTGAGTGTTCTGGAGATGAACTAGCTATTTATCTGATATTCAGATGCAGACAGATGGTGGTTAGCAAGTAGACCTCTATCTGTCCATGAGGAATATTTCACATTTACTAAAAAGAAACCATCTTCCTTACACCTGTCTCATTTTTGGAAAAGTGCCATTGTGCCATCTGAACAAACCTGAGAAAGAGAAATGCAGCTATAACTTAGCAGTCAAAGCCTGGGGATCTCTGGCAACAGAGATGGAGGTTAAGGAAAGACCAGGCTATGGATTTAAGAGCCTTCGCTTTGCATCCCCTCCTCCTCCCATCTATTTCTGTGTACTATACTACTATATTCTTGTATTAATTCCCATCTGCCTCTTGGGTTTTCATTTTAAAAACATGCAAAATAAGGGAAACTGAAACACCACCCCCACCACCTTATTTTATTTTATTATTATTTTTTTTAAGTCTCAGGCTTGGATTTAGCATCTTGACTCAGCTGCAACCCTAAAGGTCTGACCCCAAGTGCAATGGTGGGACTGGTGTGGGAACCAGAAGCAAGCCAGAGATGTGCAGCACTAACCCACACTCAGTACAGTGCTCCTGCCACATGTCAGGGACACTGGTTAAAAGGCAGTTTTTTCCTGGGCTGTTTACAGCAGAGAAATGGCTCAACTTTGGCTTGCACTATGATGTTGACATTTTACCTTCCCAAGCAGTTATGATGTACAACCCAGTAAGGGGAAGCCTCTCTATTCACATTGTATATTTATAGTCCTACAGACAAAATTATTCCCCCTTAGTGCCCTGCTGCCAGCCAGGTCTCTGCTTTAGTGGGTGGGGAGTGCAGCCCAAGAAGAGGCCAGATTTAATTTCACTGCTGCTGCAATCTCTGTTCCTGCCCTGGCATACATATATATAACCTCATCTTTGCCCCAGGCTTCATATGAAGGTATTCACCTCCCAAACAGTGCTTTTCTGGGTCAGAATCAATCCTTTTGCTCAGCCTTTTCCTCCAGTACTGCTTCACATGTCACCAATTGCATTGCACTCACACCTGGGCAAATATTGCTGTAACATAATGATGGTTGCTTTAAGTGAAGTTTGCAGGGTTGAATCACTCAGGTGAAGGAGGACAATCAACACCTGACAGGCTCATGAAAGTCAGCCTGTTGTAAGGCATTTTGTTTTGTCTGGAGAGTAAGACAGCTGCAGACCCCATGGACTGCATTTATTCTTGCTATTGATACTGTGGTGCTATGGAAGGGAAGGCAGTGGTTCAGCACCGTGGAGCTGTATCGCCTCTTCCTCATCATGCCTGTGCTGCCATTTTGTACATGCTATTTGACTCTAAAATGGGAGTTTCTTATGCTGTGATTCATGCTGAAGCAATATGGAAATCATTTTGGCCAAATTCATTACCTTGTGTTGTGGAAGCGTGAGCCAAACTTGCTCGAGTTGTGAAATCTGGGGAGGTCGAAAGTGTAAACTGATGCTCTAAAGAAACACAGGTTAAACAGTATCCCATTTAGTTGGTAGAATGCTTAAAAACTAAAATTAAGAAATCATAGAACAACTCAGGTGAGTATAGAACGAAGAACTTGCAGCAAGCATTGAGAAAACACAGACTATGTGACGGGAGCCTACTGTTGGGGTTGCAGGTTAAACGCTCAGGACACAACCCATCTATTCAGCAGGTAATCAGTAAAAGTCAAGGTGATTAAAGCAGACCCTTTCACATGGGCCAGCTATTATTTAATTGTGATTTTACACATAGGGCTCAGTTTAATGGCCATGGGGCGGATTATGCACATGCCAGTGGTAATCCTCGGCCTAGCTGGGGCCTGTCCAGAAGTGGGTCTCACAACATGTCACAACTGTATAGGCCTGGGTGACCACACTCTCTTGTGGGTTTTCCTATCAATTACAGAAGATAGTTTAATGTGGTTATCCATATGATTCCTCTTGACAAGCAGTGACACTTATCCCATATCATTAATGAATAAGGATGATATGCTACTGTCAGGTCAAGATAAAAATGGGGATTTAAACTTCTTTTCTGTCACAAGCACATCGCCATCATAACAGGAAAAATTTATTTATGGTTTTATAGAATTTCTATTCCATTTTATAAAAGGTATAAGAATAATATTTGGTATTCATCATGCCATTTTACATGCTGTTCTAATGTGACAGAGCTTTAGTAGGATTTGTGTTAGCTCTCTTCCCGGTTGACTTTGCAGCTCACAAATTCCCATCCAAGAGCATTACAGGTACTGCCAGTGTCAGGGCACGCTGACCTCTCACTGACATTCTTCTGGCTCTGTGTACATGGCATTTAAGAAAAGGTCAAGCAAAGATCATACATCTATTGACTGAGTAATAAGGAAAGCTTTTTTAATTTTTCCTTACCTGAGGTAGTCATGACAGCAGATGTAAGTGCTGAATTTCCAAGGTCTATAACAAATCAAAGCAAACACCTTTACTAAAGATGAAAAGGGTATTTATTCTGCTTTAGAAAAGAGGGTCATTCAAGGGCTCAAGAGTGAGAGAAAGTGCATCACACAATTTCCAAATAATCTTTCAATGCATAACCTAGCCAAGTGGTCCAGCAAGAAACAAGAAGCACCAGAGGGAATTTTGCTGTGTAACCCCTAGGGAAAGCAAAGGTTTGGGGGCCAAAGGGTCTGGAACCACTACCACCTCTGATCTGCACCTCACTCAAAAAGCAGCAGTGAGTTACACGGTTTTAACCCGTGCAGACATATGTGCCTTATTAGCATGCAGGTTGCAATAACATATGTGATCTGCTGGTGGCACCTGCATAGCTCCTTCCGTGAGGCATTTCAGAGGCTGTAACCCTGGCAGGAAATATCATGAACACCTCCCTGAAAAGTGCTCACCAGGTCTTCAAAGAAGTGGACAGAGATAGGGATTTACTCCTTGCAATTGAAGGGCTCTTAACCATCTGGCCAAGCACAACAGAGACATGGTCCTGCCCAAGCATCATTTACATTCCAAGTAAGAGGAAGCTTACGTAGAAAAAACACACCACTTTCCTTGCCATTTATCTACAGCATTTATCTGACACAAGCACATAACCCGCTGCTGAAACACAGCTGTCTCCTGTACACAGCAAAACAAGCTATCCAAGGATAGACATCTCCAAAGCACTTCAGATGATGTTCAGGGAGAACGATTTATCTATCTGCGATAATCTGACAATAAGACAAACTTGCAGGGGCAGAGCACAGATTTTCCAAATTTACACAAATTAAGACACATTCCATCAGTTTCTTAATTAGGCAAAAGTGTTGAGAATCTTGGCTGTGTACTTAAGCAGAATGTCAAACCATTAGTAGGGAAGTTATTTTTAATTACCAGCTCAGTGATGAAAGAACTATATTCAAATGCTAGCTGAAGCATCAGAAAGAACATTAAGCGCCCCTCAAGGCCGGAGTTTAATTATGTTTGGGTTTAACTATGATGGATTACATCACAAAAATATCTGTGCATTGTATTTGCTCTGAAGTCATAGCTGCAGAAAAGGATACCTTACTATTCACCCAGAAGCAAGTCTGCAAAACTGTTTCTCCAATAGCTTAATAGCTTCAAGAATTTATCGATGCACCCCTAACATAACCTAGGTTATTTTGTCTTCTAATTTATCCTACCTTCTGAAGCCATGTTGGTAAATGCTTGGGATGAGGCTTCATTAGATGTATTGTCTGTGAGGGAGGAAGGAAAAAACAAAACAAAACCCAAACCAAAACAAACAAACAAGCAAAACAAAACAAAACAACAACAACAACAAAAAAAAAAAACAAAACAGAAAGATGAAAGCAGTTCCTAAAAGAAGTTAGGCTTTTGTTAGAAAGGTTAAAAATGTAGTCTAGAGTTTGTGCCATTAGTATGGCACCTTCACAGAATATTGCCAAGAATTAAACTAATTTTCCTCCTTTTTGTCACATCTAAATACATTAACATTTTTATACAGAGTGGATCTATCTTAGTGTTAGTATAGCCCACAGGCAAAAATGTAGACTTCTTTAATTGACGTCTCTCTGATTTGAATACATTTCTACAAAACTGCAAATTGGGTGAAATGAGTAATTTTGAAGAAAAATGATCATTCATCTCCCTTCCTTCCAAAGCTATATTTCAAGGGACTAAGCTTTGGGTTTTGATGTAGTCTTTGCTGAAAAACATACCAATAATATATCCAGAGCCAAAAGCTAATACAGGTGTAAGTAGTTACCATGGTACATGGTGTACACATGAAGGCTGCTCCAGGGCCAGCAGTTCTGTTATATTATCTGTGCAGCAAGGAACATACATAAGAAGAAAAAAAAAAAAAAAAAAAAGGGTTTAACTGTGCATTTGCACCTGAAGACAAGGTGTGCACAAGAGGGTGCTAAAGGAAGTCTGTCTGCCCTTCTTGCTAGCCACTCTGCAGGACTCCTCAGTGAGAAATACATGGTTGTAACAGCTCACTGGTGCTGTGTAGCTAAGTTAGTGTATTTTTGGGTATGGGAATTGCAGCAAGATACTGCCTAACAAATACCAAACATCTTATATTTGTGTAGGAGTCGTTTTTCTTCTCAACTTGATGAGTTTACTCAGGCATTTTTGTCAGGTTTCTTGGCTCATTTAAAGACTTGAGCTAAGGAACCTGCCAGAAAGCTCAAGCTGTGTGATGAATGTGTTTAACAAAACTTCCATACACTTCCCATTTCTTCTGTAATTTAAATAGCAGAGAATACGTGTTTTGGTATTCTTAACATTTCAGATATGTCCTATCTATGAAAAACCTACCAAAAGAAAGAAATATTTCTTCTGATGAAATATTCCTTGTTTCATTCCTGAGGAAGGGAAACAGACATACACACGAGAATGTTGTATGTGCCTGGTGGGTCTCTTGTAACATTAGCATAGATCTCAGCTGGTAGAAACCATCACTGTCTTGTGAGTCTTCTTGTTCAACAGACATTTCTGGAGAAGAAAAAATAAACACACACACAAAAAGAAAATAAAAATCTGCAACCCCTTTTCATAACACTTCAAATTATAAATCAGTCGTGCAAAATGCCACTACTGAAAAGCAAGCTTATATAGCTGAAGGTTTCTTGGCTGAGATGCTATCCAAAGCAGTCCACCCAGATGGACACCTACATGCTCCCATCAGCAGGAGTGGTTTAGCAACCATTGCTTTTCCTCTGAATCATTTCTACAGTTATGTAATTGACCTGTTAATGCGACCTATTACCTTCAGACTGCTCCGTCAGTCTTGCTTGGTCCACATACCACACGATGCTTGGCTTGGGAAATGCCTTCCTCACAATGCAGCTCACATTAGGCTGTGGGACAATGAAAAACAGTTAGCCTCCAGCATTCTCTCCTGCCTGCCACTGCTGGCATACAAAATCCACGCTGGACAGAGTTGCTCCTACAATCTTATTTACACACAACCCTCCTTGGTCATGAAGTACTCTCTCCACATTGCACTTCTTCCCCTACCACTTTCCTAGTTGGAGACACCGTTGAAGGAAAGTTAAGGGACACCCCTATTGCCACCCTGGGGGTGATGGGGCTTCAATGCCCGTCAGTTCAGTTCAGTGGCTGGAGAGGCATGGGGTGACCCCCCAGGACCCAGCCCAGCAAAGACAAACACTCATATGGAGGAATACTGGCACTGGTAATGTGTAGGGTAAGGGGGCAAGAATGAGACACCTCCTGATCATCATGCAAATCTTTTATTTATTGGGCAGATAAGGAGACAAATCCCATTAAAAAGTCTACCTAGCACATTAATATGTTGAATGCACAAAATTAGATACCTTTGTAGAGGGCATTGTACTTAAGAGGTTTCCAAAAGTCACAAGAATTCGCATGTGTTAGATGCAGTAGTCCTGGCTGTACGCCAGATGTTTTAAAAAAATATCTGTGTGCTCATTTCACTTTCTCCTCAAGCAACGAAAGGGAAGAACTGGACCTCAAAATCAAGGCTGGATGAAGGGGTGGGCACTAGCAAGATGCGAGGTCTCATCTGCATGCTGCCTGGATGTTCCCAATTATATTTACTTAGTAGCTTATGGCACTAAGAGAAATTGCCTTGTCCATTTAAACACAAGGCATTCATATGTGACTTAATGCCGCACAACGCCATCTTGCATCCACTTTTGAAGTGGGTTGCGCACAACACATTTAGTTGAAAGCAAGTTTGATATATTGCAGGCAGCAGAAATCAAACGTTCGTTATGAAGACTGAGACTATCCAGCTGAAACTCTTTCCTTGCCATTGTAAATAGTCACGATCTCAGTGTAATTGCTTTCCCCTCTTTTCTCTTCATTGTTCCCTTATTATTCAGCCACTTTTAGTTCATAATATTTTTATAGATATTTCCTGTGAAGAAATACTAATCTGACATCCAAAGTAGATTTAAGCCCAATGAGAAAGCATAGAAAAGAGAGGGGAAGCAGTCGGTGTTTGTTTGGAGATGAAAAATGGACCAACTCTTCTTTGAAGAGTTTCTACTGGTTGGCCCAGTGACAGCAGCACCCCCTCCTCTGCTCAGCAGGACAGGACAGACAAACACCTGCAGGGTCCAATGCTACAAGGGAAAATAAGTCACCACGGAGAATATAGTGGTTTTACAGAGTGGCCTAGCTCAGGCTTAGTCTGAACACAGGTGGATATGGTGAACACAAGCCTCTGCCTGCCCAAAAGCTCTCCTTCTGAGGAAAACTTCCTTAATATGGAATTCTTACAGATCAAAAGTTTCAACCTGGTTGGATGCAACAGGAAGCAGGACATCATAACAAGTAGCAAGATCGTTCAGTTAGAGGGGCTACAAATATATTTTATGCTAAGTACAGCCAGAGCTGTACAGCAGGCTTTCTTTTTAGGTTTTACTCTAAGGAAGCAGGTGATAAAAGAGATCCCCCCACACGTGTAAGTGCTCAGTTTTAAACAAGGACCCTCCAACTTAGATCCAGCCACTCCATTGATATTTGATTACTCCAGCTGAGTTGTGCTTGGAGCACATTATGATACATTTTGCCTGGCAAAACCATCTCTTTCCCCTTGACAGGGTAGGTAATTTGGTAGCAGCCTGGAGCTGTGACCAGCCCCAACCCTAAATCAGAGCAGCACCACATCTACTTGGACTACAAGGCAATGACTCAGAAGGATTTCTGCTCAAGATAGATGTCACAGAGGGATCAGCTCTCATTTTGGTGATGCTGAAGCTCATCTCTGAGTTACAGAGGAAATGTTGACAAGCTGTAATAGAAAATGCAGTTGACAGTGACCACCAAAACTCATCTCAGTGCTAGAATCAGTGATATTCATGTTATTCCTTGCAGCCCCGGTGATGGTGGCATATGATCTGCTCAGCCTCTCCTGGGGTCCTTACCAGCCCTTACCATGAAGAAGGCTTTCCCAATATCTAATCTGAATCTTCCTTGCAGAATCTAAGCCTACTGCTTCTGGTTCTGTACAAGTGCATTAAAGAGGCTATTCCTTTCACTTTTCCTGCAGCCTTTCACGTATGTGAAGAATTATAGCCTAAAGAAGGAAAGTATGAGCAGTCCAGAAGAGAACAGCCTTAAATTCTTTCCCCAGATGATTTTGCTTCGACCCCTAATTTCTCATCATCAGCAAGAATGGATAATGTGGTCCAACAGGTTTCCTAAGAATCTATCTGAACTTGCTCATTTCTTCACACTATCTGCAATACAAAATGGATGAGACTGGGGAATGAGAACATTTCTTTGGGTACTTTCTATATTGGAACATAGCCATTAAAATGTCATAAGTTTTTTACTTGAAACTTAAAGGAAAACCTAAGTTTCATGACCATTTCATACTAGTTTCCATGTCCTGGTGTGAAGAATATTATTGTGAAAGACTAATGTTAGCTTTGTAGATAAAACCAGTAGCATTTTCTGACTAGCTGGTTGTAAACCATGTTTAACTCAAGCACAGGGAGTGGACCACCCACAAATGATTTGTATTTGTTTTCTTGCCTATTCCTCAGAAGCTGACTAGTTATGGCGTCCCTGGTTATTTTAATTTCCTATCCGATGCAATATTATTCCCTTGGGTAAATATCATGTTTTCCACAGCTGCATTTTTATTTCAAAAAGTCACATTTACCTTCAGTAAATAGCCGATTGCTCATCTAAAAATGATTGAACTTGGATATAACAGACATTCTAAAATTTCTAACACATCCTTTGTGGGACCCGCAGTCCCCTGCATCACCAGCGACCCCTCACAGCCTCTCCTCCCTGTACCAGAGCCCTCCCTAGGGCTAACGCAAGGTCAGAAGTTACCCAACCCACAGAGAAACCCTCAGCTAGCTCCAACATGCTCTCACTGAATCAGCACACTGCCGCGAGGATGGCAGTCACTCAGAAGAAGGCATATGAGTCACTGACATTAGCTCATTGACTTTGAGGTCCCCCCTGCTGCCTGGCTCAGCACAGCCTGCCTGGCCCTGCTTGCCTAGAGCACCCTGAACAAGCAGCCACGGTCACGGTCACAGCCATCCCTCTGTGCTCCAGCACTGCTCACCTTCTGTGAGGTGCCAGCTGGGCCCTCCTGCAGGCTAGCAGAGATTTCAGGATAGGCTGGAAAGAAAACAAAAAACGTATTAACGAAATGGCTACCAAAGGTCACAGTAACAGCTTCTAATGAGACTTAATGGCCTTGTTTTGTAAAGAGAGTTCAAATTAAATCCTACATCCACCCACATACCTGGCAAGATAAAAGCTTGCACTGCTCCAATTTGAGGTCAAGGAAGTGGTTTAGAAGCACACATCAGCAGCTACTACCACAAGATCTGCAGTGTATTTGTCTGCCTTTCAAAGACACTTCTGTGTGGCTTTGTTGAAGCTACCTAAAGCCACCCTGCAGCCACAGCTCTGATAGCAGGGCATCATTGTTCCAGCTGATGATTCCTCCAGGTGTTTGCCATCAAAGCTATCTGCAAAAGTTTTAGCCATCCCCTGCCGTACCCCAAACTGTCCATTGATCTTGGGTACCACCTTTCCCCACACTGTTGTTCTGGTAGATATGTGACAGTCTCATGCCACAGGCTCTTCCTGCCCTGGCCAGGAAACCCAGAGCTCTGTTTTACATCAAAGCAGTGGCTTTCTGATGACCACATCCACACGAAATGGAAAAACTTTTTTTTTCCTTTTTTTTTTTTTTCTTTTTTTCTTTCCCTTTGCACAGCATTTCAGTTCTGGGCACAGCTGACTATAGATGCAACTTTCCGGTACCATAAGTCTCTTTTAGCTGGCATCTCTGAATCAGCCATTAGATTCCAGTAATGCTGACAGTTAGGTAAAAACTGCTGAAACTGAGGTTAACAGCAAGTCTCAAAAGCCTTGAATAAATCATGCTTTGGCCCTTTCTGGGCCTTAAAACTGGACTGGAAACAAGCACAGAACCTGGATCCACATTCTTTCTCTTTCCAAGCTAAACATCAACTTTAACCCCACCATTAGTATCATTTTTTTTTTCTTCTTTGCCTAATTCTGTTAAACCAGTGTAGGTCACCTCAGCTCATTACTTTCCCTGCTGAGATGATGTGTTCAAGTTTTCCTGTCATTTTTGAATCTACCCAGGACTCTCTCTCTCTTTTTCTAATTTCCATTTTTCTGTCAATTGTTACAGACTGGTTATGCCTGAACTGACCTATATTTAGTGATTACAGCTTTGTGATTATCTAGCCTTTTGGACGGATTTTTTTTTTCCTTTTCTTCTTTCTTCCTTTTGTTTGGTTCATCTTTCCTATCAGAATACAAATATCTTAAGATTTCTGCCTCACCAAAACAGTACTGGTGGTAGTGGGGCTGGCAGATAGATAGAGAAACCTTTCAGGTGTAAGAAAATGTATGGTAAACTGGATCTTCTAATAGGAGCTAAAAGTTGGCTGATAGACTAAATAACTTTAAGCCTAATGCCTGTGTTTCCTTTAGGGTTTTGATGAGAATGGGAATGCATCTCCACTTCTGTATTGGATGTGGCCTCTGCTTTTTGAGAGGATGTGTTTGCTCGGTAACTATTCCGTAAAGCAACTCTCAAGCACAGCTCAGAATGACCTAATAGATCTTTTCCATTTAACATCTCAGCCCCTGTTAACACTTTGACATTCATTTGTCTTGCTAGGATATTTACCAACGGTTTGGGCCTAGCAGATATTCAATATTTAGTATAGTGGTTTCTGCTGCTGAGCTTTTACTCTTACAAAAAGGAGAAATCAATATTTGGCAAAGTTACATGTGAGAAGGCCATAAATTTTCTCAGAAACTTGTACCTAAAAGAACTCCATTCTGAAAAAGACATATTTTTAAGCATTGCAGTCTAAAAGTAACCCCTCAAAAAAAGCTCTTGATTGAACATATTTTATTCAACTTATCAAGACCCTCAGCTTCACTGAGAGACTCACTCTTGCACTTCCCATGCTTCTACCCAGCTCTCAGTCATACCCAGGCCACGTCAAGCATCTCTGGGGAAGCACCACTGCTGTCCCTCAGACGTGGGTTGTCTGTTGTGTTCACACCACCCAGCCCATGGGGTTGCACTTGTTCTCCCCCAATTCCTGATGGCGTGGCACTACTAGCAGTAAAGCAAGCCAGTAGTTTCTGGGAACATCATGAGATGTTCAGAAAAACCCACAAACAAAATCTGTGGTTTCTTTCTCTTGTTTGTATTTCTCCCCTCTTGTACCAGCTTATTAAGTTGGTGTGGGTTACATATGACACAAAAATTCAGAGAAAACAAGCAAACACACACACACAAAAAATAATAATAAAAAAGAATCAACCTCTTTCATTAACTGACACAAAACAAGGCAAGAGCATCAGTCTGGGCAAGAGGGAGTTCAAGTATCTTAATATCCTTGAATGATTACCCAAGTAACTCTGTAGCTGCTTGACAAATGTTGATTTTTTAAGAGTAAAACCCATGTCTGAATCATGCAAATGCAAGAGGAAATCTAAGATCATTAACTTCTATTTTCATTTCTCTTGCATCAGCGACTGACAGCCCTCCGACAGAAAGGTTTTTTTTTGTTTTTTTTTCCCCCCACCGTTCCCTGCTGAATCTTTCTTTGCATCCCAAGCATCAGCCTTGCATTACTGTGCCACCCGTGAGCTGTGGGCTTCCTCAGACAAGCAGCCACAGTCAAGGGACTGTTGATACACCCACTGGCTAAAAACCATTCATTTTAGGAGACTTGTAAATGTGTTTTTCAGACCCATGGCTCTACCAGAAGAAGATACAGCCTCATTTTCCCTGGGCAACATTGTTCTTACCCAGTTGTGGAGTGGTTCCTAAACCTCTGAAAAGGGAACAGAGCAAGAAACTGAAGATGGGGAAGGCTTTCAGCATGAAATACCAGCCCATGTTTGCAGTACATGGGCCCTGCCCCCTCCTGACCAATTTGAGACCCTCCTAGACAGGACCTCATTTTCAGAGCCAGAGCCTTTGGCAGTAGTTATAAATCACATCTCCAAAGGACGTGACTTTGCAGCAATGACAGCTCCAAATCACATTCATTTTGTAACTGGGGCACAGAGATCTTGATGACCAACACACCTAGCTGTAAGCTGAAATGTGCCAATGTAACCTTACACACATGGGTGAGATCATGGTAATTTGCATGCCAGTATTGTTATGTGCTCAGTGGAGTAGAGCAAATGTTTTTGATGCCAGACACATGAAGAATGGCCTCAAATTCTTTTTAAGAACTACAAGGTTATTTACAAATATTTTAACTTCCTACAGCAGAAAAAAAAAAAAAAAAAAAAAACAACATAAATGTGTATGTATATACACACAGGTACATATGAATATATAAAAGTGTATTTCAAAAGCTACTGCCTTCAGAAGCAGGCAGAAGCTTTACTTTTAGAAAAGTAAGAGAACAGCTGAGGGAAGTTCCTTACCGAACACTCTCACGGTGGTGCTGCTCTTCCGGATCCTCTCTGGGTGGTAGACCACATGGCAAGAAAACACCTTGCCATCATCAGTAATTTTGGTGGGAAAAATCTTTAAAGCATTATTCAGACCCAGGTGGACTCTCCATTTGTACAGCATGCTGCCATACCCATACACCTCAGGATGGGAGGGCTCCTTGGTTATAAGTTCCTCTTTCTTTCCGTTTTCCTCCTGCAAATATATCATCCTGTATAACTTGAAAAGACTGGATATCCCCTGCTGTTTTTGTAGGCCAACACTATTCCCACTATGAAAATCTTCCCTCATACCCCTAGCACTTAGTAGGTGTAAGTGGACATTTCCAATACTTACTTTTCCCAAATACATTATCTTTTTATGAGGAGATCCCCCAGAACTTCAAAACTGATAGCAGTCATCATCTTACCAATAAACTACAGGGTAAATAGCTATCTTGTGAGTCCTGGCCCCTGCAGCCTGCACAGGGGGCAACAGAGCTGCTGGTCTGGAAGTTTTTAAATAGTGAAAACCTACTAATAATAGCTCAAAGTCATCTCCTCAGACTGCCTGTGTGCCAGTCACCTTGACATATGGATGCAACCAGCACATCCTGGACATCTGTGCCTTGGCATATATTTGCAAGATGTCCTCTAAATGATGCACGGTGACCCGTGTGTCATTGTGCTGACCTTTTGTGTTTTTTTTTGTTTTTTTTTTTTTTTTTTCCTTTCCTCTGCTGTTTCATTTTGTAGAGTGAGCTAGTTGCACTGAAAAATGTTAACGGTAAACATACTCCATACAAAAAAAAAAATCATGATTTTAAAATTAAGAGTTCACTGCAAAGAGATCTGAATAGGTAATGACATGAGACAGAATACTAAAAAGTTTAAATATTTGAAAGTCGCCTTTAAAATAATCCTCAACAATAACAACACAGTGACACCAGGTAGAAACTAACGGGCAAAGCTCAAGCACACTGCTTGCTGATATTTATATGAGTTAATGAAAAGGTTACTGTAAAACATGCATACAAATATTTATCCATAAAGTGAGATGCAGAACAAAAACATAACTAGCTTTAGATCTCGCAGCAAATTGCTGTTTTATATATGTGGTTAGCTAGATAAGTGGGTTTGCATGTCTTCAGTGTGCGTCTGTGACATGGAGGTCAACAGAGCAAAAAAACCATTACAGTCAACCTTTTTTTCCCATTTCAAAGCAGCCTGATATCTCACTAACCTACGCAGTAACTGTATTTTTCAGACATTAAAGCTTCACTACTGCAAAAATCCCTGAGAAATCTGATACAAAAAATATTTTAGTTGTTACATTTGCTAATTTTTTTTGGTAAGACTTCTCTACATGTCCTCATGACAAATTAAAAGCAAGTAAGGGGGGATTTTCCCTCTTTGTTTGTTTAACTGTGATTGTTTGTGGTGTCTATGTTGCAAATCCACAATTACACTTTTCCGTTTATTATTACTGTCCATCGCGGTGGATAGCTATTGTTTAACACATTCTGCAGGATGCAGTAAAATCCAACATTTCTCATTCTATCTGCAAAAATATCCTGTAGTTTCTTCCATAATTTGTACTTGAGCAGAAATAATATTTAGACTTACCACTACCCACTTCAGAGGGTAATTGGACAAGTTTGCTGAGGTCGCGTTCTCGAGGCATGGGATTTCTAAAGTCTGGCTTAACTGTGCTTCCTTCACGTAATGCTGCTCCTCTTTTAGCATCGCAAAAACCGCAACAGCGACAGCAACAACAGAAAACCCAAGGAGAAAAATCAGAAACATGGTGTTCATCATGCTTTAAGAACTGATGCTGACTGCTGTTCGAGGAACGGGCACTTTTTTGATTAGAAGGGAACTGTAATTTTCAACCATTACCCATAGACACATTTGTTAAGTGAAAGCCCTGCATCCAATTCCAGATGTAGTTTCAAGACTTTAATTCATGACTTTATCCAAATTTTTGTGCAATTCATAAAAACCTTTGCTTAACTGCTGGATTGAGACATTTCCTTTCGGAGCTGAGCTTCCATTTTTCTCTTACGATTTTTTCCACTGCAATAAACCTTCACACCAATTTTGTGCACCTGAATTTCCTTTTCTCTGCAGAATTTTGCACTAAGCAAGGTGTTCAGCTGTCAGGCAGGTTAAGATTAACCCTGCTTTTCAGTGTGAGTGGTCCTTTTTTTTAATCTCAAACCTGCCTTCTGCCTCTTACTCTTTCATTTGTCCTCCATTTAAAAACGTATCTCAGCAACTTCTACCCTATCCGTTCCTGATACAGGGCTCAATTTCACCTTGGGAAAGACAGAAGCGGTGCATCAAGCAGAGCACAGCTCTGGTCCAAATGTCAGATCTGCCTGCATCCCGATGTTTAAGCAGGAAGAGCAGTGGCATAGTTGGGTGATGCTGCCAATGCCTTGGCAAGTGCTGAGCTCTCCAGCTAGCCTCTCTGCCACAGCCTGCCTGGACACTCTTGAGCTTTCCTCCCCTGGTAGATTTGGCTTATGTGCTGAGACAAAACAGATAAAGTGCTGTGCAGAGTACAGCCCTCAGAAGTACCAAGATGAGCATTTGCCCCAGGAGCTCAGCCTGTGGACAGCCTCTGCCTGCTCTCACCATCACGTGTTGCAGCTGCCTAGTTTCCCTTCTCTCTTTGATTTTCGTTTCCATTAACAGCCTGGTGGTGATGGTACTTTGTGTTTGCAAATCCTACACGCGTCTGCTGCTCTGATTTTTTTTTTTTTAATTATTTTATTTTATTTTATTTTTTCTTCCTGTATCTGTATCTACTAGCTGAATCCATCTGGATTCACTTCACTTCAGTGCAACTGGGAGCTGTACTTCATTGATGACTGCTGCCCTTCTCCATCCCACTCACAGGCTGCATTGAAGTCTTCTCCCTTCTTTTGAATGGACGAGGATCATTGCAAAAGATCTAATTACTGTAAAATGCAAATTGGCAAGAGGTATGTTGCAAACTGAACTTTTGAGTTCTCTCTAGGAAGTGGTATCAGTAGCACCAATTTCTACATCATGTGGTGGCTGAAAAATCTACAACAGTGCTGATATGAATGGCAGCTGCCCACATTTAACATTATAATGCATGTAGATAGCAGCTAGAGCTTTGAACATGCCAGTATCAGCCAAGGGCACTAGCACAGGAAGAGGAGCAATGCCTGATTGTAACTATTACTATACTAGGGAAAAGAAAGAAAAACTGTACAAAGAACAGAACTGTACCCATGGACACTGCTGCTCTCTGCTAACCCTAACATCCCCTGTACCTACCCTGCTCTCAGCCCTTGAAAATGTGCTGCAGATACAGCCCCGGACACCACCAGGCTGAGCATGCTGGCCTTGAAGCTCTGAAATGAAACTTGGCTGTGTTTGTTGCATTTACTTTAATCCTCCTCAGCTCGCTAGCAAAAAACGAATAGGCCCAAAAGAGGTTTCTGAGGTCATCAAATCCAATCCTTCTCCAGCACAACTACAAACTTGCCCAGCTCACCCAACATCCCTGCCCAGCTCCATCTTCATGGCAATTTGGACTCTTTGGGCTCACTGCTGGCATTAAGCAGCTGTTCCCAAAGTTGCTGCACCAGTGGTCAGCACTGTTGTTTAATTTGTAGCCAAATCCATTCACATCCTATTGAAAACCATTTATTCCTTTGCCTAGATACTTAAATATCCTCCCAGGAGTTCACGTTCTCCCCCAAGGCTTACTTACCAAAAGCAGTCATGCTGCTTCTCAGCTTCCTTTTGGCTGACAAAACAAGCCAAGTGTCCAGTCCCATGATCATCCTAAACAACCCTCTCTTTTGCTCCACTTTGGTTTAAAGGTGGGGACACACATCCATTTGCTGTGCTAACACCCATCCCTGCAAATCCCAGCCCTCCTTTCATTTTCCAAAATGAAAGCATGGACACTGTCCATCTGATCATCTTTTGTGCATTCCCCTCTAACTTCATGTTCCTCCAAACAATGAAGGTTTCCTAATCATGAGCTGGATAATGACTGAAAAGTTCCTGGGACATAACTGCAAGCAGCAGCATTTAGTGACACCATTGCAAACATCAAACAAGCCACTCACATTGACCAAGGAATGATTGTCTAACCTGATATCCTCTCCCCTTTTCCCTGCTATGAAAAAAAAAAACCATCATTTGTAGTTACTTACCTTCTGCCTTGATGATAAGTTGTATTTTTGCAGCCTTTGTCCCATATGGGTAAGTAGCAAAACTGCACTCATACTGCCCGCTGAGGGAGATGGTAACATTTCTCAAGTGCAGAGCCCACTGCTGGCATTCAGACCAGGAGTTTGAGTCAGGAGAACATGAGGTCTCGTTAACGTCCCAATTGCAGCACTTCCTCATGCTGAACGACACGGAAAAGTTGGAACAGGCCTCAAGAAATTCGAAGTAATGGGTGCCCAAAATGGGGTGATGAACAGCTATTCTGGACAGATGGTTGGCATCGGTCTTAGACCACTGTGCCTGTACTATGTAGGTGGACTGTGGTTTGGGGAAGGTGCACAGCAGGGTCACATCGGTACCTGGCAAAGCGTGGACCACCTCTGTGTGTGCAATGACATCTCCAGTTTGGCCTTAAAAGCAAATGGGACAGTTGTCAGCACAAGAAATATTTAACCAAAGCTTTCTTCTAAGCTGCCTTATAAATGATTTGGTGCCTTAGCTCCAGATAACTCTGAAGGCTCATGCCTACAGCTGCAACAACCCTCTTTCAAGTAAATCTCCTGATTTACAGCTGAGAGATACTGCAGAGCTCTGCTGCTTGCAGAGGGGAACCTAGAGGGCAAAGCAGCGCTTGCCCGAAGGAGGGTGGGGAGCTCCCATTGCTCTCACTGTGAAGTGCAACAGAGCTCTGAGAGGCCCCATGAAAATGGAAACCTTTCAAGTGACATAAATGAAGCAGAAGCTGGGACCATTCATTCCCCAGCTCTGTTTTGCAAGAACAAATGAGAGATCCCTGCTGGCTGGTCCTGCCTTGTGCAACTGCCCCTGCCCGTTCCCACTCCTGTGGCACTTCAGCAGGAAGCCATTCTTTCACCTCTGTGCTGCTAAATGGCTCCTGCATGGCCTGAACCGCTGACCACTCCAGTGTCAGAGGGAGCAGCCCTGCTATGAATGGCTTCTTCCTGAACTAATTTCATAAAGCACATTGGCAGTCCTCAGTGTGCCATAGAAAGGAGTAATGGATCGGTGAAATGAAGGGGCTTTCAACACGAGCCTCAGCTGCTTGTTTGCTGCTGTGCTGTTGTAAGATTGATTTCTCTCCCTTCCTCCCTCATGCACACAAGAGGTTTGCCGTTCCCAAACCCTGTGTGCAGGGCACTGACAAGCTTGAGGAGATCAGGAATTGAGGTATGGGGGCAGTTGTGGTGAGCCAGGTGCTGTCTCACCCACAAAGCCAGACACAACAGGCCCTTTCTCCAAGAAAAAAAAAGTGCAAAAATAAATTTGCACAGATGTCCTCAACTACAGACTTGTCACTGAATTTTACCCTTCCTGTGTTTCAAAACATCACTGTACATTTGCTCTGAGGACTTGTCCCGCATCCCACCATGCGTCCCCAGAACTGCCAGCACTTGCTGCTCCCTCTGTGTGCCTATGGAAAGCAGGTGCCTACTTGTCACCTTTGCCACCAGCTTGGTCTTTGGCAGGGAAAAAAAAAGGAACAGGTTCTCACATCCCTGCAGAGGCAGCTGAGGTTTGGGACACAACTGCTGAAGAGTGACATGAGCATGCAGGGAATATGTGCATGGAAAGCTTTGCTTTCCATGCAAAGCTTTCCAGGGCAAATTTTCCATTCCTTTTTTGTCCCTGTGCATGCGCCATTCAACTTTTAATTCAATTCCACGAGATCGGAACAGATAGGAAGGTAGAAAAGAATAAGCCTGATATGGGTATGTGCTGTGAGAACAATTACAGAAAACTGTCTTCATAGGAGTGAGGAGCTAATTATAGCAAATACTCATTGATTACACTGAAAGTTTTGCATCTGTAAGGTAACTAAAATGCAATCAGACTAGCAGGCAAGAGTGACCCAGCAAGTTATCTGTTGTAGACTGATGCTGTATTGGGTCAAAGGACCATGTAAAGAAGGCCCACCAAGAATTATAAGGAATCTGTTATTATTATTATTGTTTATTAATAGTCTATCACATTAGGTTATTTTAAGTAAAACCAATACACACAAAAGTTCCTAACTTGATGTTGCCATCTCAATATAATTAATCTAGTCTTATTCTAACTTCATGTTGTAAACTCAAATGCTATTTCAATCATGGGAGAACAAAGCAGCAGTCCTACTTTTCTCTAAATAGTTTTGCACTGAACTTTCTTGCATGTCTTGAGGCTTCTATTTTGTTGTTTGCATTTGGGGGCTTTTGTTTTCTATGAAAACTCCTATGAACTATTTTCCTGCCTTTTAAAACCAATCTGTCTCACTGACATGGAAAATATGAACAGCCTATGCTAGATATTGAGATGCATATTTTCATGCCAGCCAAATGCATGAACCATCATTTTTCTGTTCTTAATCAGAAGAAAGGCTCAACACATGAAATTCTGCTTCCTAGCTGGCAAAAAGTGCTCCTGCGTTCAGATTCATCAGCCTGTTGGGGGCAGAGGGGCTTGTGAGCATCATCAGGCTTTTCAAGCCTTTTAAGTGGCACAGAGGGCTGGATGGGGAAAAGAAAGCCTGCTTAAGGGTTGCAGCCATACAACTTATCCTTGCCTTTAAAAGTGTTTCAGTCCTTTCTCTCTCCCTGCACACACAGGTATGTGTGTGAGAGGGAGATTTTTATTTGCTCTTTGAAAGCACAGTTTGACTTTTTGCCAACTGGGGATGAGCACACGTTGTGCTAAACACAAGTGAGATGGTCTCAGTGATTATTTTGGTGAAAACAGGTTAAACGTTTGAATAAATGGCTCTGCTCATCAGCACAAACCACTTGCTCCTCATTAGCTGCACGATATTACCAAGGTTATTAGAAAGTTGTCACAAAACAGAACATAATTGTCGGTAGTTACAGCTTGCTCTAGAGAGACCTAATAACAAGGTTTTTCACCCTCGGTCTGAAAATGTCACCCTCCCCAGCACCCTGCTCTGCAAGCCAAGCACAGGCATCCTGCTGCCACGCTTACCTGCAGCGCTGTGTGCAGACAGTAAGCCAAGGACGAGGAAGAACCATCTTCCCATCTTGTCTTGACGAAGCTTGGTTAAATACTTCAGAGCTCTCTTGGCCTGTTCCTGGCACTTTCTCAGAAAAGGAAGTCAAAATGGCCTGCCCTGCGCAGACAGGCAGATGTGCAGCACGGTCACGCTCATCGTGCTAGCACGACTTCAAAGAAATGCTTCATTAAACGTGAAAGCCTCAGTTTCCTGTCTGAGCAATAAAATTAGTACACGTTATGAAACCTTTATGCTGAAAACACTGCTTACGCCATAAGCCCCTGGTGAAGACTATTTTTTCCCCCTCTGTTTTTTCAGATGAAGTCAGAGTAAACATTTTACAGGTTTAAGCTCTCCCTTGAAAACCTGGCAGGTGTCTAAGACTGAATATATGGTTCATAACATATGAAAATGTTGCTTTTTCTTTCCCTCACTTCATTTCCTTCATGTTCTTCCCAAACAGCTCAAATATGCAATTTTCATAGTCTCTATTCTCACTGCCTTAAAAACATACACACAAAACCCCAAACAAAACAAAAAACACCACCAACCCCAGCAAAATAACAAAACCAGTCCCCCTAAAATAAATCAGAACAAGCCAAGAATTTTATGGGTTCACTTTTTTGGGCAGAGGAGAGTGCTGATGGGTTTCCGTGGGACAGATGATCCCAGCCCTGCAGGTGACAGCATCACCTGCTGTGGTTGATCCTTCCTCCGCCCCTCATCCAGTTCAGCTGGTAGCTTTTCAGGAAGAAAACAGATTGAAGTGCAATCACACTTTTTCTACCACCCTGGCAGCCCTCCTACCAGGGCAGGGGCTGTTCAGCAGAGAAGGAGACAGGCCAGGATGGCACTACCCTGTAGACGGGTGCCTCTGCCCACCCCAGGAGGCTGCTTCATCCTTGTGTGGTACAGTTCCTGATGTTTCTTTCCTGACAGCGTTTCTGTGGGTGTTGGGGCATTTGTCAGTCCCTTGTTTTATGGCAGCTCTCCCTGGTGCTCGGGCAATGCCTCCAAAACTGCCAGCCACCACCTCCAATTTTATTCCAAATACTTTTCTGTTTCCTTCCCAACTATCAACTTTTGCCGGCCATGGATTTGTCTGTGTTTCCAGCATTCAGGGCAAAAAGCTCAGGGAAAAAAAAAAAAGACAGAGAGCTCACTGATCATTTCCTCATTTCACACACTACCGGATGCTAACAACATTTATACCACTTCCCTAATTTTTGCACATGCGATCCTTTGGTAGCACATTTAAGCAAGCTGAGGTCCTCCAACTGGAAGAGCTGCTAGAGCTGGCCAGGACACGGAGAGGCTTCCAGGCACATGTTTTGGGGGACAGATGCTGCTGCACTCTTCTGTTTACATTCGTGTTATTCCTCTACCTGAGAACATGCTTTAGAAGCAGTTGTGGAAAACGTGCTGGATGCCTGGGTTACTGCTAAGGGAATACTATCTGGGGATGAAATCTCAGCTTGTTATGCAGAAGCATGACAGAGAAATGCATGCCCGTGAAGTCCCAAAGTTGAGGATGAGCAGAATATTCAAAGCCATTGTATTTGCAGCCACAAAAAGGAATAAAAATGTTAAAGGTATATGTTCTGGTTTCCAGTTCAGATAAGAGACCACAAAGAACCCACATATTATTTTCAGAGGCTCAACTCCAAGCAAATTGGACTTGAATCTAGAATTTGGACTTGCAGCCACAAGTGGAGTTACCTTACCTTCTCCTGCTCATCAGTTCATGCAAGATTTGTGCCATTTTGCATAACATTCGGGAAAAACAAATTTCAGATGAGCCCCTTTATTGATCTGAAACATGCATCACAGTTCTACAAGGCAGCTCAAGTGCCACGTGGTATATTCAATAGCCCCAGAAATCCTTGAGCAGCTTCTTCGTGTTACTAGCTCACTAGGTCTTGCCCTTCAAATTTGCCCCCTCTTCCCTTAAATTATATCCTAAAAATACACTGCTGCCATGTCACACTGTGCTGGCTGAATGCAGCCACCCAGCACTGTTTCTGAGCTTAGTAAGGAAAGAGAAACGAAGGAAACCTCACAGCCCCATGGATTTTATTTTTTTTTTTTCAGCAAACCACGAGGTCCCACTCACAGCAAAGCAAATTATTGTGAGCGAAGCTCTGCCTGGGTAGGAGGCACACGTTTGTAGGGGATCTGTGATCCACAGCATTTTCTGTTGGGCTGGATCTGGCTGACCCACATGGGTGCCAGCTCCCCAGGGTAAGGCAGCAGTGAGGGGACCCCTGGATGCAGTGCCTGGCAGATCTGCCCGCTGCTCAAGGATGCCTCTGCTGCCTCATACAGCATCCAGTTTTTTTCTTTGGGTGGTGGGGGGTGGCAGTGGGGGGGTCCTCTAATTATTTTCTGCAGATCTGTTCACTGCTGGCAGAGGCATTTAAATGCTACAAATGTCTCTTTCCACGGCAATCACCTCTATTACGCATCAAGTTCACAAAAACCTCAACTGCAATACCTTTCTTCTGCCTCAATTACGGTAAGCTGCACCTAAGGAAGAAGCAGAGCTGCAGTTAGTCCCATGGAAAGAGAAATCTTGAACTCCAGAGACAAATTCAATTATTCACAAAGAGAGCCTTCTCAGAAATGCTAGTGCGCGAGCTATTCCTGCCAGAGGCGAGGATGATTACCCTTGCAGACTAGTGTCCTCTAAACATTGCTTAAAGAAAGTGCTGCTCCCCAGTGAAAAAGAAGCAGAGGCTTTGAAGCTGGAATTTCATTAAAGAGCCAGCTAACCTCCCAGCTTCACCTGACGCTTCGCACAAAAGCTCCCTCTTTGTCATTGCGTTTTGGTTTGGGGCCTCTTCGAACACTGTGCCAGTGACTGCGGATGGCAGGCAGTTTCCATATGGCACTGAGGGCTTCCTCGGTGCCCCCTTCCCATCCCAGACCTTTGTGCCTCTTGCCTGTATGCAGCGCTGTCCCCTCTATATGGAGGGGAGAAGAGGAGAAGGGGTTTCTTGCTACTTCCTTCTTCCTCTCCTCCTCCTCCACACTGTCTGCATGCTGCGTCTGACATAACGCAGCCCTAGTTCCAGCCGGGGTGTTTAAGCAGCATGGCAAACACAAACACACCTCCTCAACAGGGATTTTTCCAGCTGAAAGTTTGAAGTCTTGGTGAGGCTGTTCATCCCTTCTGCCTGACAGCTCAGGGAGGGGAAAGCAAACAACCACAGCCCTGGCTTCATGCCTGCTCCACCGTGGTCCATGCTGGCTCTAGGGGTGCTCCCTCTGCCTCTCCCAGTGCTGGCTCCACCAGGATTGCAGGCACGTCTCTCTATGAACATGTCATTTGCCACGGCGTCCTGTAGACATTTCAGGGCCAGACCCAACCAGGCAACGACTCTTTAATTATGCCTTTTGCTCATCCTGCTGGTAACTGTTGCTTTCTTCTCTGCATCAGCTGGGAACTTGCTTTTGAATGGCCTCACTCAGGGCTGTGAGTCAAAATAAATGGATAGGCAAAGAATACAGCCCTTAAATCCTTACTGCTTATTATCCACGGGAAAAAATCTCCTTGTGACCGGTGTTTACAGAGCTTTTCAGATAAGGCAATAAGGTGTCTTTTGGGGGAAATCACAGGGAATTCTTTTCTTGGGCTGAACTCCTCCGGTTGTGCTCCTCTGGCTCTCCATTTCTGTGACCAATATCTGGATATAAGAACGGGACTGCAAAAATGGGTGCTAACGTTTCTAACTAGTAGGCCTAGTTCATATTTTGGAGAAAAAAGAGGGTAAAGTTTGGGAATAAACTGAAGACAACAGGCTCCCTCACCTTCTCTGTCATTCCAGCCACAGATCCCTGTGGTCCTCTACCATTTAATGCCCTTTTACTGATCAGTGACGGTCAACCACTCTAAACTGCCGAAAATTGCATTGTGCAAAGCACAACTTACTGGAAAAAGAGTATATAAAAAAATAACAACAGAGCCAACCAACCAAAACAAAACAAAGCACATTGACTCAACAGCTATACACCAATGAAAAACCACTGCGTGGTAGCCAGCCAGACATGTCCAAAAAATTAAAGACTGTATGGAGTCTTTATTTCCAAAATGACATGCAAGGCATATTTGAGACCAGCCCTGCTTTCTTCAGCTGCTTTCTCTTCCAGCTACAGGACAAAACATATTTTCCCCCCATTTTGCACAGCATCTGCTAAGGCTTTTCACTTGTATATCTCATTCTCACAGTTCTGTAGGAAAATGAATCTAATCAGGTGAATGGCTGTGTAACAAAATGTAACAGCACCCATAGCTTTAGAAAGGCATTTGTTAGGCAAGGGTAACCTACTACCAGTGCTGGAAAATATCTGCTCATGTCAGAACACAAGACTGAGCTTTCCGTGATGCCTCCCAGAAGGGCTGTCATCTCCTGGTCACTCTGGCAGGACCTTCAGAGATGGTGTATGGAGCAGCAGTATGTCTCTTGCCAGCAAGAGACAATATGACCCTGCTTGAGGAGGGACTTCTGTAAACTTTACCTTTGGGTCTGCATGAAGGAGGGAGTTATTTAGACAAGGCACAGACCCACTCACACAGAAACAAGAGCTGTGAACCTGGAGGGGTTATGTACCTCATTATACTGTGCAGACTGCTTCTGCTGGATTTTGTTCCCAGATTAATTTAAATTCCTCCATGCTATTGTATGCAAATACCATCTCGCAGACACACAGCCGCCTCACCAGAGCTAAACACAGCCTGGTTAGAATTCACCACTGAAGAAATACATCAAACAGAAAAGATTAAAGGTGCGAAAGTTAAGTTCAGATGCAGTAGAGGTGACAATCTGAGGGAAGGAGCTGCCTTTCCACTACACACAAAAAAATAAATAAAAATACTAATTTACAGCAATAAAAGTCCAGATTACAGTGACATTGAGAACCATAACCTGGATTTTTTGATAGAATACTATGAAAGCCTGAGACATTAATGCGTTTGTTTGCACACAAGTATCTTTGTAGCCCTGTAAATACCTCTCAGGCTATCATGTTGTCAGAAGCAAACACAGAGAAGTGACATCTCTCCTGTCACATCCGTCATCAATTAAATTGTCCACCAGAGCCCAACTCTATATCTCTTTAGAAATGGCAAAGTGAAAGAAGCAGAGACTGTTTTTCATGTCGGGGCTGCAGAGAAGGGGCTGCACTGCTGTGGAGCCAGAGCTTGGACCCCTGGGGTGCTTTAGCTTGGAGCGCCGTGGGGCAGGAGGCCTCACCTTGGCCCTGGAAAGAGGGAAAGAAGGCAATGTGAAGGTGAGTGCACCTTATACAAGGGCAGTATGGGGCAGGTGTATTCCTCAATTTAAGCATCTCAATGGGGTTAGCAGCCTTCAGGTAAATGGGATGAATCCAGCACAGGAATAGCTAGAAGCTGAAAAGGAGAATGGGAAACTTCTGGGGTATTTTTGCATAATGATATTTTCCAGGCCATCATCAGAGCAACATTTAGCTACTTCAGATGTGGAGCCTCTTGGTTCGCTCTGTGCTCAGAGGCATAATGTGAGCCTGCCCTAAGGAGCCCGCAAGGACTTGGTAGTGCAGCAACGTGAGCTGCACACCAATCTCCTCCCAGGGCACTCCTTGGCCAAGTAGCTGAAGCAAAGGAAGAGGAAATAAGATAGTTTTCAACAGATAACACTCATCTCAGTATAAGCTCCTAAAGTTTCTACTACCACTAAAATGATCAGAGATTTCTAGCTTCTGTTTGCTTGTTTGGTTACTTTGTATGGTATTTATGGGTATTTGTATTTCTCTACCCATGTGGTATAAATGCTCAGTTTCTGGCTGAGTCTGTCACCTCCTGAACCAATACCAGAAAGAATCTGTAGTGCTTCCCCTGTTTCCATTAAAACACCGCATCCAAATTTGTGGTGGTTTGAAGAAGTCACAGATCACGTTTGCTGCCAAAAGCAGAAGGAGGAAGGGAAAAATCACACCACAAAAATCATTCCCGAGTGCCACCAGGCCTGGAAGTGTGATGGTGAACCAGAAGCAGGTTGGCAGTCACCTCCTGCACCCCTCTCCCTCTCTCAGGAGCGTGCTCCTGGCCTCCTGCTGTGCCTGCACCACACGGCTGGATGCCGCTCTTCCTCCTCTGACACGAGGCTGTGCACTGACTGCTGCACGACCGGCTGGGCTTAACAGCATTGCTGATGGCAATGAAATCATCCGAGACCTCTACCAGAGCAGTTAAGTTCTATTTTGCATGATTGCCTCCATTTTTGAGCTGAACACGCAGCGGCTCAGAGGGTTTAAGGGCACTGCTCGAGATGATGGGTGGCACCTGGACACTTCCAGAGCATGTCTCCCAAAAAAAGCACCACTGTGCAGCAGGGCAAGCTGCTTATGTTCTGCAAGCCTTGTCTCCCAAAAGGCTGAAGACACCTTCTGCCTCTCGGAAAATCAATGGTTCAGTAAATTAATTTCAGCCTGCTACTGTAATTGGATTATAAAAAGCAGCGTCTTGCAAGACTTAAGGAAAGTCAGTAAGCTGGAGAGTTGCACTGTGACTGAGCACAAATCAAATACCTCTAACGGTATTTGACATTTTAATTGCAAATCAGGAAAAACTCCCTCATTACAGAAGCAGAGCAAGTTGGCTCGTTGTGAATCAGACTCTCCAGAGGACACTTCCCCACCCTGCGCCCCGCTCGGTGGCACGGCAGCCGGAGCAGCAAGCATCATGCAAACGAAGGCAGCCGCAGCCATCACCAGCCACCCTTTCTCCCTTCCAAATTGCACCGTCTCACATGGTGTGTTTCTCTAACAGATGTGGCTGTACAGCAAAGAGCTCGTCAAGGAGGAAAAAAAAAGGCCGCCATAGAGTTGCACAAAACTGAACAAAAACAAGACAACAAAAAAGACCCTACCAAGTTCAGAAGTGATTTGTGTGTATGAGTGCTGGCTCAGAATCATTTCAGGCTCATTTCAGTGATTTAAGTGAATACTCCAGAGACGTGTTTGGCTTGCAATGTTTCTGCAGAGTCTTGGCTCCGGTCTTTCAGGATGCAAGAGAAAGTACGGGGGCTGAAGAGCTGAGCAGCTGGCCAGCTGCTCAGAGCACAGGTACAATTTTAGAAGTCTGATTTAATATCTTGTTCTACTAGTGACGCTCCTGGCTAAATGGGAAATAAAACTAATCTGCCCTTATTAGATTTGGGTTGTAATCTCATATCACCCTCAGATATTGGACTTCCCTCGCAGCCTTCCTGCTTTGCACTGGATCTAATTCCCAAGAAGCAGAAGAGGTTAAGGTGGATGATAAAAGAAAGCTAAGTTCAAAGAAAATTCATATATAGTTCAGTGGTTTGAACAGCAAAGAGACTTATCAACCTGTATATGAAACAAAAAGGGAAAGAAACAGTTTATGGATGTGGTCCGTTTGCCTGGAATAAATGTTTAGTTACATCAGTGTGGATGTTGCTGGTGTTTGAGAACACTCCGTGCAATAAATGTATTAAATTACATCCCAGGGAGAGCTGCCCACTGTTCTTGATCACAAAAAGTACATGCCCAGCTTGTACCTATTGCACCTACACCGTATACTCATAGACCCCAGGAAATAAGTAGTGTTTTTTTCTTTTTTCTTTTTTCATTTTAGGGAAGTAATCTGCCATTTCAAAATGAGCTGTGGGCAATACTGAACGAAGCAAGTACATTAGCCATCTTATACCTAAAATTGTAAAATTGTTATGTAGAAGATAACAATTAGAAAAGCAGTAGCTCACATAGCCAGGTAGTCCTCCTGGCAAGGAGCTCTCCAGGCATAGAGTTACCTCTGCAGGACCATGTCTCCCACCAACTCTCTGAAGATAGAGATGACCTCCTGTTTGGTTTGGTGGTTTAACACCCCTGCACCAGTTCTCAGCAAAACTTTCACCAGCCATCATCTGCACGGACAGACGAGTTCCTTGCTGACAGCAGCCGTACCACAGACAACTCTTTCCTATGTTCTGGAGCATGCCTAAGAGATCAACATCTTTTCATTTTGCATTTTCCAGGAAGCAGGGTCTAGCAACACATATTCGAGCACCACGAAGAAGACTAAAAATTTTATTTTTTCCTTGTTTCTCATGCCACGTACTTTGTGTTTGGGAAACTGCCAAGTCTGCCTCAGGAGGCTGTTATTTTGCTCCAAGAGACCAAAATCAATCAATCAATCCGTGGTTTGGCAGCACTGGAACAGAAGATTAGGGCTCTCAGAGCAGATTATAAACACAATCCCTCGTTAAGTCAATTAATAACAAAGATGGTCAATATGTGTTTTTTGTTGTTGTTGTTGTTTTTGTTGTTTGTTTGTTTGTTTTTAACGTCTCAGATCTCATTAATTTAATGTGTAAAGCTGTAAACCCAGAGGCAAGTGAAGGAAGGGGGCTGCAGTCCTGCCCACTGGGGTGCCAGGGACATGCTGCAAGGTTTGTCACAGGTCCTACTTTGCATATCACCACTAATGATTTCAGTCCAGAGCAGGGAGAAGTGTGGCCCCTCTAGTACCACATTTCACAGACAAATGGTCTCTCAAGCAAGGATATTCAACAAACACTCACAGCCCTGCCTATTGCACAAAGAGCCAGTCTAAGGAAACATTTTGTGCCTACTTGCTTTAAGCCTCAGCCCCATAACTCTCAATTAATTTTAAGTAAATTGTTTTCTGGGCCTGAAAAAGCTTATAGTTACACAATTATTATTATTATTATTTTTTTTTTTCTGCTGGAAAGCAGGCACCAAAAACTTGGGCTGAAATTGCTCTGACAACTTAGCCCTGATATAGTTTTTTTCTGTCAACATGCTCATCATCCTCAGAAAGCCCTTCCATAAAACCTCATTGCATTTTTAACAATTCAACTCCCCATCACCTTCCAGACCTTTTCAGGACTTAGGCTTAAAACGGTGGTGGCTATAATTGGAGAAATGCCTGGCATCTTACTGCAGAAACCAGTTACTTGTCAAGAGGATGGAAACTAAGTATACAAATCAGTCTTTGTGGGTCTCAGACCCAGCACATAAAGGCTGGTTTCTCCTGCTGTTATGTGCCATGCCCGTGAGGCAGCTTCCTCACCTGAGCTATGGGATCAGCCTCTCTACTTGAAAAATAGAGGCATTCATGGCTCAGTGAAAGGCAGGAGGAAAAAAAAGAAAAAAAAGCCCATAACGTTGCTTGTAGGTAGAATTCCCCTACAGTAGTTCAAAGGAAGGAAGCTGAGCTGTGACCCAGAAAGGCTGAAATGAGCTGTAACCCTCTCCACTCTGTGACACAGCATTATAGCCACGTTCTCTGCTCAGCAGTAATTCATTACAACCGCTTCCTGTCTGAAGAACATCGATGTGGGGCCAAACAAGCAATAGCCTTGGCAGGCACCGCCCTGCACTGTTCTGGTGAGTAATTAAAATGATGCCAGGCAAGGGTCTGACTTAACCTTTTGTCAGGCTCCCCTAGGGCCTATAGCATCACGTCACACCAGATATAACACTACTCCGTGGAAAGAGCTTCAAATTGCTTCCCTGTGAATGGCTAGCAGGTGGGACTGGCTCCCTCCCCAAGCTCTGGTGGCCAGTGCACTTGGTGCAGCCTGACAAACAGCTGGGAAGTGGCTGGGGGCACCCTGATGCTCCCTAGCCAAGGAAGACATCTTGTCAGCAAGCAGTGCAGTACGTGACTGGCCAGGAGTGATGACTGCTGAGGACTGAAAGTGATACTTGCATTCCTTCTAGATAAATATTTGTTGCTGCTGTGTGTGACCACCAGTGCAAATACACGATTAAAGCAAACTAGAGATGCAGCGCCTCCAAATGCATTCAAGTCAGACTCTCTTATCCAGGGCATAAATACCATTTATAAATGCTGAATCTTATTCTAACTTTAGGTATTACTGCAGGTGAAAATCAAATTATTTGTACTTTGGCAACCTGTTCTGCACACGTTGTCATATGATGAAAATTTATATGTGCATCTCTAATGCCAAATCAAGCTCCTCTTCCCAGTGAAAAAGTAATTGGTACAACTTGACAATGGAAAAATACAGTAAGCATTTTTTGGGGAAAAGGTAACCTATCTCACTTCATTCATCTTTTGAGTCTCTGGCCCTGATTTAGCACTTTTTTTTTTTTTTTTTTTTTTTTTTGTCTGTTCAGCACCTCCAGTTTCACAGGATTTGGCATCTGATGCACATGACTAGAATACCCACTTTACACTGATGTCTGCCATCAGTAATAACATTTTCTTTCACATAACTCTTTCTTCCATTCTCTTTATATAGGTTAAGGTAGCACTACCCAGACCACCAGAAAAGCAGGAAGCCTAATTATTGGAGCTGTGCAACTGAAATGATGGAGTTTCTTAAGACTACAACTGAGATAAGAAGCTGCCTAATAAATTAAAAGGCAGGATGCCTGTAGTCCGTCAGAGGAGTAATCGAAGACTGGATAAGACACTTGGGGTTCTTTAACACAAGGCTGTGCAGACTTGGAGAAGCCCAATTACAGCATCTCAATTTATACAGAATAAATTGAAGACAGCTGATGGTGAAGGGAATGAAAGCTGAGCACTTGGCAGAAGGCAGTGATTGACAAGGAAATGCATAGCTCCCTCTGTAAAGAACATTTTTAATTTATATTAAAGGAGAAGTTGAGTCCAGTCTTCAAAGAGGAATCTCTGAAGAAAAATCTACACCAAGTGCAATACTACATTTGCTATTTTTCAGCCATTCTACTTAAATGAAGTGAGTTGGGGGTGATAAATACAGTACTGAAACATGTTTGTACTTAAAGACAGCTTAGTAAATTAGTATTCCTGGCTGGGGAACAGGAGGAGGCTGAAGGGGCAAGGACAGCCTGCTGAACACTCATTATCAGTAGCTGGTGATTTATACTGGACAGCCTTGGCAGGGCTCATCAAAGCACTGCCGTGCTGGTGGTGACCAGTGGGAGAGGAGGCTGCTGGCAAGAAAGCAGCAGGCATGGCTGCATATTGGTGCTGGGGAAGTCCAGCTTTCTGACAAACAAAGTTTGAAGAATTCAGAAGTAGACAGGCAGCACAGATCTAACACTTTATCTATGATAACTTCCACCATAGCTCTTTTCAGAAAATGTAGTCAGGGCCACCCATTTTTTTTTTCCTAAGATAAGAAGTAACCTAGAAAAATGTGTTTTTTGTTTGTTTTTGAAATTTCTCTACATGTATGTCTTTTATCACAAGACCTCTAGTGGTACAGAAAAGATCTTGAACTAAAGCCAAAACACCTCCCCCTGGCTTCCCACAATCTCTATTACACTTACAGAGCTGCATCATACTCCTGGGATGTCTAATATCACGACGGGGGAAACAACATGACCCCAAGCATCATGTCCAGCTTCCATCATAGCCCTCAATGTTCCCACAAATTGCTCCCCAGCTCAATCTTCAAAGCCAGGTTTGAACTTCTACCCTTTCAGCTAAGGTCAAAACATATACTACCTGTAACATCATGTTACCACACTGTAAACTTTTACTCAAAGAAATAAACTCTTTGAAGGCCCCACAGATATCTTAAGGCCAGCATAAACTGAACCTGTGTGGCTCAGCATGCCCCTTGACCCCCCTCCAGCCCTCCTGTTTCTAATCAGCACATAAACAAGGTGCTAATGGGCAAGGTGAGTGTTTCTGGGGGTTAAACTTTTTTGCAGCTAGTGATGCCATTTCTTCACAATTCAAGGCAAATGTCTCAAAGGTGCTTAAATCCTTGTTTGCTTCTAAGACAACGACACTTCTTGGAATGATAGAGTGAAATCTTTAAGCAAAGCTATCATTGCTGTTTCTCTTTCATTTACAGGTTTTCCAGAGATTTAGCAATTGCTATTCTTCAGGTGAAATAATGTTAAATAAACAAACAAACAAAACACCCATAAATCAGAAATATTTACTTCAGAACAAGTAGAGTCATTAATAATAGCAACACTGTAATATATGTTAATTAGATTTTTAGCAAACATTTTCAGCAAAAGGGAAACAATGCTCCGCCGCAGCCCAAGTTGTTAACACTGAAGTTTTTATATTTAAAATAGAGGCTTGGCTAAGAGGTATTTTGCATGGCTGTAGCCTGTCCCAGCACCCCAGCATGGCCATCCAGTAGTTCTGTTCATGCTGGTGACACTCTCTGAGCTGGGGATGGGCTGCCTGGCTTTATGTTTGTTTCTCCGCTTAATTCTTTCATGCTCACCTTATCCTACATTGTTTTAAGAGCTAGTGAGTGCCTCACTGCTCATTAACATATAGCAACCTCCTACCATTTTCAAAACGCTCCATCTTCCATCCTTGGCATTCAATGTTGAGTCCTGAGGAGTGTTTAATAGAAACTGGATTTTTAATTATTATTATTGGTTCCTTACAAAGATGGTTTTGCTTTCCAGTTCCTCCAAGCTAGGATATTTTAGCAGGGGAAGCTTGTTTAAAGTTCCTTCTTTGCATATAGCTTACAGCAAAATCAGCCTAGTTGGACTTCAGCTCAGCTTTCTCTAAGCCCACCAGAGGAAGTCCAGATGCTCCTGAATGACACAAACCAAGCTGAGTTATTTTATTACCATTCATCCTATTATCAAGCACTGTTCTCAAACCAAAATCGACAGAACATAAATCTGGCAAAACCTCCATGCCCTCAGTGCTTTGCAGAGAAATGATGGCCTGTCAAGGGAAATGATGACTTACTGTACTCTGCACTGGTGTAGTCTCACTTCAAGCACCATGTGCACTTTGGGCTGCCACAATATAAAAAAGACAGTAAACTATTAGTGTCCAAAGGAGGGCTACAAAATGGTCAAATGTCTAGAAGGGAAGATGTCTGAGGAGTGGCTGAGGTCCCTTGGTTTGTCCAGCCCCGAGCAGAGCAGGCTGAGGGGAGGCCTCATGGTGGCCCGCAGCTCCCTCACGAGGGGAGCGGAGGGGCAGGCGCTGAGCTCTGCTCTCTGGGGACAGCGACAGGACCCGAGGGAACGGCATGGAGCTGGGACAGGGGAGGGTCAGGCTGGGGGTTAGGGAAAGGTTCTGCACCCAGAGGGTGGTCGCGCACTGGGACAGGCTCTGTGGGGAGCCTGTATGGCAGCAAGCCTGACAGAGTTCAAGAGGCATCTGGACAACACTCTCAAACTTATGGTCTGATATTTGGGTGGTCTTGTGTGGAGCCAGGAGTTGGACTCAATGACCCTTGTGGGTCCCTTCCAGCTCAGGATATTCATTGATTCCTTGATTCTAATTATCACCAGACTCTCATCCCAGCAAGCAGCAGCCAGACAGACAGGTAACCCCATGAGTGCCCACTGCCCTACCCACAGAGACCCCAAAATTTCAAGCCCTCTGCGATGGTGTCAGGTCATCAGAAGAGGAGCACCGATCTGAAAGCAAAGCACAAGAACTCATGGTGACACAGGCTGGCAGCAATGTGCCACTGCAAGCCTCGTGTCTGTCTTGAAACAACTGACACTGGTGGATATATGCTCAGTAAAGTCTGTCAAAGTAAGGGAAAAAAAAAGGCTTGAACCAAACGCCCTTTCCAATCCCAGCAGCATACTCTCACATGCTCAGCTTGGCAGTAGCAGGGACTATACGTTAGAAAAGAAAACAACAAGAAAAAATAATCCTACACTGCTTTTGCAGGTGGGCTGGATCCCTGCCTCAGGCAGCAGCACTGTGATGGGATCAGTGTCAGGGGGCAGCAGCAGCAATGGGGCAAGAGCAGGGACACCCCAGATCCTGCAGTCTTCAGGGGAGGTATAGCTGCTGCAGCAGGCTGCTGACACTGTGAGCTGGGGAGATGGGGTAAAAACTAAAGCAAAAGCACCCATAAATAACCTCTTGGATATCAGGCCAGCAGCTTCTTCACAGACACAAAAAATCAAAAGCATTTTACAAAAAAACCTTGCCCATTCCTCCCTCAAGACTGACCTGCTGGCTGAGCACAGACTGTCTCTAAGCTTAAGGTTCCCTGATCCTCATGGTTTTTCAGCCACAGGTTTTTTGCAGCATCATTCCTTGTGTGAGCCTTTGTCTAGAGCAGATGCATGCACCTGTCCTGCAGCAGAAGTTGCCCTTTCTGTTTTATCTGGTTTCTGGCAGGTCCCATCTCTGAGCCCATCAGTTATTTTCTACCCACCTGTCATTTAGCAGTCATCTCTGCTAGCTCTGCAGACCTAGCATCAATGCATTTTAAACAGGCTTAAAATTCAAATCAACTCAAATTATGCCTAGGTACTTTACCCATAAACCGCCAAGGCAAGAGCATCAAGCTGTCCAGGTGTCACCAAAGGCAAGAAACAAAGCTGCCCTGAGCACACAGGACCAAGTTCCTTGGCATTCACCTCTGCAATCGTTTTTAGTTCAACAATTCACCTTAAAGCAGGCGGAGAGCAGAATGTCATCCACATCAATGACTGCTAATGCATTTTGCAATGTATTTGATTTTAATATCAGAATATTACATTTTCCAGTACCAAGAGATAATAGGCAAAACATAAGGGTTTCCATGGGACATGGGTGTATTTTGTCTTTTATATTTGTGCTGTGCTTTGCTTTGGTGGTACAATATGCTTATATGCCATTACCATAAATTCAATTGTTTGCAAATTCTCTCTCAATTTTCCATCCTCTGGCAATAAAACTACATTTAGAAAGGGCTGTCTTTAGCAATTGCTTGCCATCCTTTTATTGATGGATTCTCTGAACATCTCATTGCACTTTTATTCTATTATCCTTTTAATGGTTTTTCATTTCCTTCAACATAGACAGCCACAGTTTTTCCCAAGGAATGTTTTTACCACAATGGGTGCCATTTCTCCTCTCCATCTGGGGGGTTTGGAGTGAGGGGGGGCATTTTTCTTTTCATGAATTCATTTGTGAGATGAACTCTGCTAGTATACACAAAAAATTTGGTGCCTTGAAGAGTCTAACTCTTTAAGAATATTCCTTATTTTTCCTCCCAAATATATTGGTATGATGTATTGAAACAGACCTTTATATTCTTACTGCATTAAACTGTAGGTATTGCCTGTTTAAACATATGTTTTGTTTAACAAACTGAATAATTTATATTGACAATTATTTCAGCCTGCTTTAGTTTACTAAATTTAGCCAAAGATCTTGTAATTAGTGGTAAAATTATGTGAAACTTGGAAAATTATTACTATTTATGCTTAATTGCAACATCTCTCATGTCATCTGGTTGCCCAAGTAAGATGTACACCTGTTCCTTAGAAACAAGGTGGTCTACCGATCTGCAGAGAAAAGGGAATATCTTTCACAAGGACAGCTGATACATTTGGAAAAAGCTAGCAAGAACCAGGCACGCCGTTGAGAGCACAAGACCTCTGGTACACAGAGTAAAGCTATGAACACTTTTCATCACAGTACAAAAAACTTCTAGAAACATCATTACAGCAGGCAAACCTCAGTTTCCTTATTCTCAGCTTATGTATTTTATTAAGCCAAATTCTCCTGTTGTTTAATAAATATCCTAATAATTTCTGGAGAAGTGGTTATCTGCTCCTTCTATGCTTTCAATGAAACCCCACACTCTGAAGGCATAGTTTTACTTAATTAATTCATTTAACATTCATCTCCATGAATATCAACATTAATCTTTTCATGACAGCACAGACATCTTAATACTGTTTTGCTGGTCTTGCACAGAGATCGCCTTGGAACATTCCGAGAAAATGCATCTGTGCTCCATTCACAGATATACATGATATACTTCATCAGGAGGTTCTGTCCACACACAGTACTCCAAAACTTTCAGTGTAAGGAACTTCTGTAAAGTAACACAGGAGCTATTCAAGGCATTTTTCAGGATAAACCTGTCTTAATTAATGCAGCTTGAAGCAGTTCTTTTCCACCCCAGTGAGGTACCATGAACCTCCATCCCAGTTAGCTCCCAGACATGCCAGACAGACGAGATTTCCCTTCAGGTCCACGGGAACCTCAGGCACAGTTGGACAGTGCCATCAGCCTCTAAGGGACTTGTGCAACACAGACTGATGTTGGTAGGTTTCCACCACACGGGGTTTATAGAGAGCAAGTCCTGCCCATTAGAAGGGCACATTGCCCAAAATGTACAGCACAACTCACAAAGAATTGTCTCCTTAAACCCCAAGTAGAAACAAGTATGAATTAAATCTGGTATATTGAAGAGGTACAGTGACATACTGGACATAAAAAAAAATAAATAATTAAAGCAAAAGTAGGCAATTAAATCATCTTAAGTGATCACCAGTTTGATCCAATAATGTTTGAATTTTGGATTTAAAAAACATCCACGTGGCTGAAACTAGAAGTAGCCATCAAAATAAATCTCTTTTTGCTGCATATATTTGCATGTCTTGTTTGAGGATTTTTTTTTTATTTTTTTTTTGTCATTGAAATACACAGTTAAGGCACACGCTAGATATCTTCTTCAAAAGTTTTCATAAAAAAACAGCTGGAGGTTGAACAATTGTCCCCAGCATTGTGGTTAAAAAAAAAAAAAAGAAAAAGCTAACCAACTCCAAGAAACATGTATCAGAAGGAGAACTAAAATAACAGAATAAAAGGGAAACAAAAACAACAAAATACAACAAATTAAAAATATCTCCTTTTACTGCTTTTTCTAGCTCACAACAAAATGGCCTCACATTTCATGCGTTCCAGGGGGCTGCTGTGTATGCCTAGCAGAGGGGCATGCTCGGCCCTGCCAACACTTGCTCAGAGCAGTCATGGGGTGAACTGAAGCTTCTGCTGAAAAAGAAAATATATTCTTACCAGGAAATGGTAGAATAATGGTAAAACTTAACCTGTCTGGTTTGAAGTCAACTGTTTGTCTTCTGCGGAGGAATGCTGGGTTTATTAGCAGACATGGGCATTTTGGAAACATTTAGAAGATGAGTTCTTTTACTGGACAATCCTGCAAGACCTGTACCACCTCTTCCCACCTTAGCCTCAAACTACACAGAAAATAACTGAACCCCAATAAATCAAATCTGCAAAGAGCTAATAATTTTTCAAAGGCTGGACTCCCACAGGATCAGAATTTTCTATCTGACCACAGAGAAACCTCTTTATTTTCTTTTCACTGTTCTGCAGCTGAGAAAATCATCATCTTGTCATGAATTTACAGATCATTTCGTTCATGCAACAAAAGCAAAAACCCGAGAAGCACGATCTCTTTGTTTGAGCTCAATCATTTATTCTGCTCAATACCAGCCTAGTCTGAAATTAAATATTTTCTTCATCTCCACCTAAATAAAATGTGATCCAACATATTATGCAGTTCTAATCTATTTTGGCCAGCTACATTTTTATGCTGATAAGGAAAAATTAATTTAACCATATATGCACAGGAAAATCATCACATTGTGCATGGAAGATAAAATCACAGAAGGCATTTGGCTTGTGAATGCAGCTTCCAGCAGAATGTTCATTTCCAATTGCATTTTCCCCCCAATAGATTCTTAATTTGCCTTGTTCTATATGGTTTTGAGTTATCATTTTGTATGGCAATAAAAATCAGTGAAGCAGCAAAAGCTTACAGCCCTGTGCCTAGGTTTGATTTATATAATGGATGGCACAATATTGCTGGTCTTCATAATTGAAATTCATTCAGCTCCCGCAGTTTATAATGCACTTTTAAAGTACTTTGTGTATTTATTGATAAACAATCATTTTATTTGCAATAGTACTGGAAAAATAAAGGTGTCACCTTCATTTTCTTATTCTGTATATGCTTTATATTTATGAAACTTAAATTGTAGAGCTGTGTAAAACCTGCTTATTACTATCAGCTTCTGCTTCATAGCCTTAAAGTAGACTCATAGTTCCTTACAAAGCACAAGTGGTTAATAAACGCAGGCTGTGGCAAAAAGTCAGAATTTTAAGTCTTGAAATAGCACTCATCAATAAGTAAAAAAATCTGAGCAATGGTTAAAATTCAACAGCTGACCTGAACATGTCCCAGATAGCTTGGGTTCTCCTGCAGTAAGAAAGCTGCAGCTCCAACCACTTTCCTGAAGTTCAATGTTCCCCTAATCAGGGAAAAAAACAATCCAAATGTCACTTTCTGAGACATCGCCAGTAAGGCCTTTTTAATAAAAACTGTTTAAACAAAACAGTAAAGTTTTCATTAAAATAAATAAATAAATAAAAATAACTGTCTCTTACACAAATTTAATCAGATATCTTAATCCTACTGTCAGAAAAAAAAATTACAGTTTTTTTTTTTATTATTTTTTCCCTTCTTTAGAAATGCTGCATGCTATGTTTATGCCTGTGACGGCATCATTTAAAAAACATATTTTCACCTTTATTTTTCCCTTTTCCTTGTGGCACAATTTAACAAAATCTTATTTTCCATAAAAGCTGCATCAGTTCTGTTGAGGGTCATAAGACTGACAGCTTTGAGGTAAATAATTTTTCATTTACCTCACAAGAAAGCACAGTGTAAAAAGCAGAAAAGCAATAACGTGCCTGTATGCTATCCCTGAATGAACGGCTCCTGCAAATTGGTCAGAGAGTAAATATCATCTTGGGGGCCTTCTCAGTTCATGACATCTCTGTCGGAGTGCTCACAAGGATCAATAGCATTTCCTGTACAATGAGAATTCAATGTGTCCCTTTTTATAAAGGATGCATTTGTCTCCAAAAAACTTATTTCACACCGGCCAAATATAAGTCACTGAAAGGTTATCGCTTTAATTTACTTCCCAATTGGCCTTGTACGTTACAACTCCCATTTTCCAAAATGTAGCATTCTACTGCACCAAAACCTGGATTTACCACGTGAAGGTTTTACTACATGGTTGAAAAGCCAACTGATTTATTGGGTTTTATTCCATGGCTTCAACTGTCACTCTTTTAAGAGCTTCAGATTCCTCAGTCCAGCATCTAGACCTGGCAGTCTCCTGCATGGTTGCCCTCACCTTGGGTTCTGCAATCATAGCTTCCAATGCATTCTGCTTCTCAGAAAAAGTCAAAGACGAATTAGATGGAAATAGTACCGACACGCAATGCAAGGTGAAGGTGGAGAAAATTGTGTCCTTCATTCCTTATTCATGTTTCTTGTTTGGAGCAGAGCTGGTGGTGAGAGGAGGGGAGTATTCCCTCTCCATAGAGATTAACCTTACCTCTCAAAAGCATCAAATGAAGGATTGAAAATGAACACATGCCTTTAAAGCAGACCGTTTGCAGTGCTAGATGCAGGTTCTCTCTTATACTGTTTCCTGGGGACAAATAATAATAACAATAATAACAATAATAATAATAATAAAAATATTTACGATCCCTTCTTCACCAAGAAACCTAGATAATGGCTCTACTATCCTAATATTTCTTGCTGGAAATATTCCACCCATGCAAGGCAGGTGCCTGTATGAGTTATTGCAGCTTGGGCTCTCTTCACATCCTCTGTCCAAACCTCCTCTCCTAGCAAGAAGGATTGGATTGATTTATGGTGTTCAAAAGCCATTCCTGACAGATATAGAGTCATTGGTATTGGCACACAGTGCTATTTCAAATGGACCTTACTATTTTTGTTCTTTTAAACATAGCAGGCAATTGGATTTATGGTCTCCTATGAGGTGACTTCAGCTGTTACGCTCACAAGTGTACACAGACTACACTTCTTGCTTATTTACCTTTGATTTCTTGCCATTGAGCAAAAGATTTAGGAGGTATGTGGGGGACTGATTGATGCAGCAGGGCACCACATTACTGTTTTCAGGTGCCAGGTCTCTCTCTCAGCTCCTGATGTTTGTGTGCGTTGCATCCTGCTGATTTTTCGTGTTGTTAGTGGTGCCAGGGCCTCCCCTCCACACTGGCCTTTGGCTGCAGTGATGCTCCAAGGACAGTGAAATCCCCCAAGCATCTGAGAGCTGGATGCCAAGAGGAGAAATTCCCAGGACAAGAAAACCTCAGGAATAAGCTACTCTGAGAGCAGTGCTGCTCCAGCACTGGCAAGCAAATCCCTCAGCCATGGTGTACATACTCAGGGAGCTGCAGGGATAGTGAGGAAACTAAAAATATGTTGGGGAGAAGAATTTGGGGGGCATAGCTGTGGCCTGGTGGTTCTCCTCGCAGTGGCAGAGTGTAACCACCACAAGCAAGAGATACAGGTTTGCCCTACCATTTTAATTTGGCCTATGAGATGTCTGAAACAAGGCTGGGTAAGCCCATCTATTTCCTAGCTAACAAAGTCTGGAAAACAAAAATTCCTCAGTTCACCCAGCTCACTAACAAGGGGTGGAGGGGGGGGCTGGGGAAGAAAAAATAAGTTTTGATTCTCATAAAGAAAACTATCCATTTAGAACATATTTAAAAATAAAAGAAGCTAGAGCTTAAAGTAGTGAATGGTAGTGTCCTTTTTCACATACTGAACTTTAATGTTTCAGTACTACCAATATTTTCCTTTTCCAGATTAAACTAAAAGCTGAATTCCTCAATTACTTTGGTCATCTTTAAGTTACTTGGACTGTTCAAACATTCATTTGGATCTTCTTTTGAATCTTTTTCTAACTTTTGATGACAAAAAAAATAGCTTTTCTTTTGCTTCCCAATTGTTGAAATCTACTTGCCTTCTTATCCTTGATTTGATTTTCTCTTTTGAATCCTTACATCTTGTACTTGTCAGCTTCATTGATAAATGTGTTCATGAGCAGCTCTCTGTGATTTTTGGCTCAAGGAAAATAACATGACACAGCATACTTACTGCACGATAATACTGAGCACAGAAAATTATATGTGAAGCAGTGGGGAATATACAACCTGGAAGGGACATATTTTAACATTTAGATCTTAAAAACAGATACCTGAGATCAGGGACTTCTTTCTGGTGCATGTTCTTCTCTATCCCTAGAGAAAATAAATCCTTTTTTATAGTTGTAATTCATATTTATATCAAGTAGATTTATTAGTGCTTACCTTTGTTTCTGCTTCTTAACTACCAAATTTTGTTGCTTATGATACAAAAAAATTCTCAGAAGACTTACTAAATTCTAAAAAAGTACTGCGAGAAATGCAAAATTCTCCTTCCTCACCTCCATAGAACTTCAAGAAACTTTCCTTCCTTGAATCTGTATGAGAATAACATAAAAAGCCTTCTGGAAATTCAAGTATATTGCAGATTGTTGTAATTTATCATGTAGTTCTCAAGATACCCTATGATGTATTTAAAAATTCTGCTTTCAGTAATGTGCCAAATAAAATATTCATTTTTAATTGAAATGAAACATGCCACAAAAAAGACTGGTAAAGCTTCATGGTGAATGTTCTCACACCTTTTCAAAAAGGTTTTAATAAGGAAACAAACTAGTTAAACACAAGAACTATTAAGAATTAAAAACCAGTGCTTTTCTCTCTAGTCATGACCAAGTGCTTGGCTTACAATTTACAGCACTATGTAAAGCAAGAATCTGGCCTTTGTAGCCCATTTCTTTACAAAATAAGAAGAAAGAATTGAATAAATTTGAGCCCTTTACTGGCACCACAACCAAAAGTAAGAAACATCCCCCCTGACATCCATCTAATAAGGCTCACTGACTGCATGTACTATCCACAGATGAAATGGTCACACTCTAGTTGTATCCGATTAAAGATGATGGAAGTCATGAGAAACTAGATTTTTGGATGATTCATCACTTTAGAGACTAACTGTGCAGCAGGTGACTGGGATCACCATTAAACTTGATCGATGCTCAGTGAAACACTGTCTGTACTTTTACAGTTATGTTCCTATGACTTTTCCTTTGCCACAAGAAACTTGTGCTCCAAGGCTGGTGACCTGAATAAAATGGTTTGTGGTCTTCTTAAACAAAACTAAATGACTAGACTGAGAAGCCATAGCAGTAAATGGTTATATGAAATGAAATTTCAGGTACACATGCTAGAAATACTTGTCTGTCTTTCAGATTATCAAAGAAAGTCTTGAACTGGTTAACAGGTGAGCTGGGAAAACACTGTGACTGTGAAGCTTCACAGGTTGCATTCAGTCCCTTTCTGGGTTTGCATCACTAAACATGTGAAAAGATGCATGAGCCATGATGCATGTCCAGATATGATGTGAGACTAGGGAACAATGAAAATAGCAAGCTGAGTACCACATAAAATTAAAAAAAAATAAAAAATAAAAAATCATATGACAACCACATGCTTGATTAACTACTGACTAAATACAAGGAAAATATGAGGAAAAACAGAATTTTTAAATGCTTCATTTGTGATTCTACAAAGGGACATTCTAATTCTCTCATCTCAGCGCTATGTATCTGGGCGCTGAAGATGACCCAGTGAGTATCCTATCACAGCCTCTTTTGACTGAGCCACAACATCTCTTGAATTCTGAATGCAAAAATGAGACACATCCACAATAAGAACTGTTTGCAATGAATAATTCAGCAAGCTACAGTCATGAAACCCACAACAAGCACTGCAAGGAAGATGAAGTATTTTTGCTGCCCATCATTATGTATGTTCATGCCACAGGGATTTTTCAATTATTGAACAGTGTAGAGTTGCCTTTGTTTGCAGAAAATGTCAATTTGAATTGTGTGGCTTCTACACATTCATTTATGTTTGCCAAAGGCTGCTTTAACCTTAGTTTGGCTTTTTATTCCTCTGCCACATGAAGCTGCAGATCAAAAATACTGAATGATTACTAACATTTGAAGAAGCATCTTAAGTTTGGATACTTTAGCTGTCAAGACAGTTCCAATAATTTCTTCCGCTGTCTTTGTACCAGAAAAAGCTCTATTAAATTTCTTTTTGTCACTAACTCAAACATTGTAAACAAGTACTAATGATACAGAAGTATGTTATAAGTGTCATAAGTAAAAAGAAAATGAAAGGCGAAGTAGCTCATGTTAAGTTTACAAGCCAATATCCTGGAAAATATTGCTGCTTTTACTTAGTACCTATTGAAATTCAACCCACAGTTTAAGAAGGAACTGTCTGCACAATTTACAGAGGCAGTACTTTGAGCAGGCAAGAACACTTTGTGTGTGGATATACTGAGCTTCAGTTTGGTGATGTAAATGGCTAATTTTAGCTAGTGATGACAGAAATTATGGAATTTCTTTCATGTAAGCTCAGAGGCAAGAATCTACCACTTCCTGGGGCAGCAGCAAGTATAGAAATACACCTTGTAAGTTACTGCTACATGTGGTAAGAGTTATTGCATTTTATTAATTTGTGAGATATGATGAAGAAGATCAAGTTTGTTCTATAATTATAATTGTGGAGTAGCTGGTTATCAGGGCTGTACCTGCATGTGTATCCAGTGCACTCATGCCCTTAATTCCTTGGCTGCCAACATTTTAGCATATCCCTGTTTAGTTTCTATAGAAGAAGCAATGGACTGATATCAAAAAGATTGGATTGAAGGCATGGTGTTGACTGAATACCTATCTACCATCACAAACACTTGAATAATCTTGCAGGAGCTACACAGGAGGGAATTTTGGACGATGTTAGAAATTCCTCCAGATATGTCGAGGCTGTGGATGGGGCAATCTGTATGCTTTTATATGTGGAAGAGCATTCTAGGTGTGGGATCCGTTTGTCTCAGTGTCAGTGACTTCCCAGGTGGTTTCTATGCAGAATTGCCCAAATTCTGCACAGCTGGCACACCTAGAAATAGTAGAAATCATTTCTGCAGATGCAGAAATGGCTGCTGTCTTTGTATGCAGTTTAAAATAATTGATGGCAACGGATCAGGCATATGCCTGAATTGTAGGAAGAATTCACGAAGAAGTGAAGGAATGATTCAGCAGAAGAGCAGTCTGGGGATTCTCACCTGAAACAATGCTGATACAAAGGCCCTTACAATGGAGAGATCCGTTACCACCCAGGCGGTACACAACCATCTTGTTCACAAGATCTGAGTCCCCACACACCCACTACATGTACACAAGGGTTCCAATCAGATGAGGTGGTGGTGGTGTCTGTTCTTTTCATTATTTTTTTTAAACAAACAATCTTTCCATATCTACAACTGAATACAACAGGATCATATATACTGTGCTCATCTGGATGGATTCTTTGCTGGCTCAGATAAAGACTACATATGGTTATGAGACTGATGTTGAAGAGAGTCAGACATTTTTTATGTTTTATGAGTCAGACAAGTTGAACTAATTGTGAAAGCAGCACCACAGCTTTACAATAAAACAATTGAGAAATGTGAAGTAACAGGTTTGTTGAACCAGAATTTCACAGAAGGGTACTCTATTTCATATCCTCTCTATCTTCGATATCTACATGTGATAAATCACATTCAACATCAATCCACCATCAACAAGGTAATGACAAAATCACAAATGGAAACTTTCCTGGAATGTCAGCCTTTCCTATTATTATAAACTTATAAATACTATCTTCATCACTTAACATCCATATCTCTGACATTGAACCAGCTGCTAAATGTTAGGCACCAGATCTTCATAATCAACTTCTTGTCTATACACCCACACAATAACTCCTTTCAAAGACAGTCCATACTCTCCTAATTCTTTAAAAACTGAGACAGAACAAAATGATACCAGATAGCAGAATACTGTTACCTTTTTTAACCCTAAAATGAACTTCAAGATTCCTAAAATGACTTTGTTCCCATGGAGACGAAGCTAATAATTACCAGTGTTACATCTCTTGGTGAGAGCTGGCTTATTGATTATGATGAAGTTTAACTGAGCAAGATAAAATTGAAAACAAAAATGAACAAAGTTATTTGGTGATTATTGTTAATGAAATTGAAAAATTTCATCTGAAAAAGGATTTCTCAAATACAGAATTATTTGTATACGTGCCCGTCCATTTACTCTTTTAATTTTTTTAAATTTATTTGATGCTTTCTGAGTATTTCCCACTATTAAATACTTGGCAGAAAGCCAGTGAAGTGAAATTCAGAAGAAATGAATAGGTATTCTTACATCTAAGGATTTCCAAAGGCTTTCAAAGATTCAACAAACTATCTCACTACAGCAAAAGATGCAATGCACTTGCCCATTAACTACCACCTACCTTTTCTATTTCTGTGTGCAATCATTGTATTTTTAACTCAGTCCCTAAGATACTTGTCTGATGACCCTACAGCACTGAGTATCTGTGGTGGGCATTAAGGGGAACCAAATCTAATGCACTTCAGTGCTGAATGCATTTCCCAGATACAAATGTGTGTAAGCTTATGAAACGTGTTCTTTTGATTCCATTTCTTTTTTTTTTTTTTTTTCTTTAATTGTTGCCAGGATCTCTGTCCTTTCTCTCAGAACTATGCCTTCTTTCCTTCAAGATTTTCTTAGAAGAGAGGTACTCCTTTAACAGAGGGGCTCTATGGCTATCACCTTTACCAGGTTCCTTCCAAAACACCTGAACACCCAGCCTGTCAGCTGAGTAAACAGCCATCAGCACAGGCTTTCCTGAAGGGCGGAGCATGATCTCAAAGTGTCAGCCCAGGGAAAACTAACCCAAAAATCAGGCAAAGAACCCGAATAATATAACAGCTTGGAGTTACTGCTGGGCATCTCACACAGCTCCCCCCTTCCCTTTTGCTGCATTATACCCTGTTTTGGGGTCAGACAACAGCCTTGCTGTAGCTGTCCTTGTGCACTGCTCCGATCCTTTCAGTGTACAAGTGCCTCCCAGCAATTCTTGCCATCAATAGTAATCTACAGCAGGCTTAAAAACAATTATTTTATTATTTGACACAACAATCACTCATTGGCCTCATTTCTCCTCTGAGAAATGCATCTGAATGCACGCCGCATCTGAAACTGTAGCACCGATGCACAGGGAAGAATTAACACTGGTGTTACCCACCACCAGTAGTGTTAATTTAACTTGTGGAGTCCTTTTCAGACTCCATTTCCAGCTATCTGCTCATCAGTCCATTTTTCAAAGGTAGAACAGAACCAGTGCAAAGGGATTAGGGAAGAAAGTCATGATGAATGTGAGGTCGCGAGCAATCGGTGTGTCCTGCTGCTGACCTTTCTGATAATGTGCCACTTGAGAACGCAGAAATATTTTATGACATCCCCTTTACCTAAGCCCATGTTTCCACTTGTGATTTGCATAAAACAGATTGACGGTTACACATCTGACCTCTCTGCAGACATTACAACAGTACACCTGAAAATGTTAAATAAGGTAACCAACAAATAGCAAGCTCCAGTTCAGCTGCAAATCACCACCTTATACTCCATGCTTCAGAAAAGAGTTTATCTTGCCACAATCAAGCCAGGGCAGCTAGTCTTCTTGAAAAATTTTGGTTTTCTATGTAGATTAAAAACACAGATACTTTTTACATTTGAAAAGAACACACAACAAAATACTAGTCTGGAAACTATTGACTGTCTTTAGTTGAACTGGGTATTAATAATAATGTGAGCATCATTTAAAAAAAAATAAAGAAAAATAAAGAAAATAAAGAACATGTGAACTCAACAATTCAGGCAATAAGCAGAAGTTTTAGGAGAGATATTTTGTCTATCCCTACAATTCACCCAACCTCCTTTTCAGCTGTGAAATGGGCATTCATCTGCAAATAGGTGCAGATGGGAGTGATGGGTTGTACTACTAACAGGAACCACTGGAGGACTTCGGGCTGGTAACTTGGAGGGACTTTGAGAAGGTGAACTGGCATGACTTGGGCTTACTTTTCACCACAGTTATTCATTTAGGAATGCACGCAACAGCAGTAGCACTGCTTTTCTGTTAGTGGTTGTCTTCTGTGAATGTCTTTTCATAAAAATACTTTATGGCTCTACCATTCAACGTCACTTACACTTCTCTGGTTGCTACCCGAACCTTAACAGGTGCAGAGCCTTAAGGACATTATGGCTCACCTAAGATAGCATCTTTCCTATGGAGGACCATTAGAAAGCTCATGAATTATGCTGGGTGCTTCTCATGTCCTTGTGATACATTCCTCATTATTGCAATCTGAAATGTCATTTCCATGCCAATGACTCTCAGATCTGTCTCAGTGATGGAAAGCCCATAAGCTCCTCTAAGTTTCACAGTTGCCTGTAGAACAAATAAATCCTGAAACAGCCCAGGCTTTTGTTACCATATGTGTCTGGAAAGGCTTAAATTGGGTGTCGTCTACTCTCAGCCTCAGTCCATGACCACACTGTCTACATATTTTGATACTTCAAAAGAGCTACTTGAAGCTTGGGCAAAGATCATGTCTTCAAGGAAAATGCTCATTCTGAACTGATTTTCAATTAGCTTTTTAATTAGGTAGACCATGGTAAAGATGAAGCCATCCTTAGGATACTGTATTATTTATTCATTTATTTATTTATTTATTTATTTCTACTGGGTTGGTTAGCAGCTTCCATAAAATCAAGTCACACCCTCTTCCTTTGGACATCATCAAAGCAACACTCATTGTATAAAACAGCTCCATATAAAATTATCCCTCTTCTTTCACCAGCCTCTTCACAGTATGGCTGCCAAAGAGCATTAGCATGAAAGATAGTTCAACTGGTATCATAGAAACATTACATGCTATAGATATGAGACTGCTAAAGGAAAAAAGATTAATTTCAAGGTTATGTTGCTGATGTGCAAAAACTTTTTAAGGACAGAGCTCTGCTTTATGTAACAGAAAGGACAGGATAAGTACAGGCTTCTCTACAGGACTGAAGGCACATGCTGAACTTCAAGGAAGTACCACTCTCTACTAGGAAATTTATGTCTAGCAAGGATGTGCCTGCATACGGTGCAATGACTGCTGGAAAAGTATATTTAGTCTTATAAAACAAACAAACAAACAAAAAACCACAACAACAAAAAAACAAGGAATTAGATTAAATGTTGTGGTCAGATTTCTACTGATTTCTCAGGCCAGAACTCTAGTGTTGTGAAATGGGATTTACATTACAGAGAAATAAACTATTACAAGTCCTGGCCAACAAGACCAAAAAAGCTTGGAACCATACAATAAATAAATAAAATAAAGACATTTATTTAGCATAACTCATTATTAAGTATTATAATGGAGAGGCTTGCCTTTTTCATCTAAGACACTAAGTGAGAATAGGAGAATCCTTCCTATTGTGTTTGCTTTGAATTACACATCCATTTTGAGTCATAGGTCAGGAATGTAAAGAGCTCAGATTGCTTCTAATGATGCCACAAGCATTTTACAATGAGGCAGCAAAAATCTTGTTTATTAGCAATTGTGGCTTTAATCTACGGAAAACATAATGGAATAACATGTTTTACAAAGATGAGGATAATTACGGCAGAAAAATAAGCAAGCAGATCAGCAGCTTCTCAGCTGTACCTGTGGAAGGTACTGACTGTATCAGGCCTACAGAAGTTAGGTTTTAGAGCCTATTTCATTTTAATATTGTTTTCCAACACCATTACTTTTTAACAAATTGCCATGCTTAAGCAAGTTGTTTTGACATGCTTTTAGGAGGTTTTGCATCAGCTGCAAGGACAGCTTTATAAGAAGTGTGATATTAATTTTCCTCAGTCTCAGCATACTTGAAGAACCAAAAAAAGGAAAAGGAGTGAGTTATTAGCATCACTACTCTTCCTATAACTTCCTGTAAGGTGAAACCCTTTTAGGGTCACGGTGCCCATACAATGCATCTTAACATCAGGGTTGAGAGCAACATGACCCAAAGAAACAGACAGAGATAGTCAGACATTCCAAAAATTAGAATGCAAGTTTCAGCTTTCAGACAAAACAAAACAAAACAAGTGCATTCAGGACGAGTTACTATGAAAGCTTAGACCTTCTTTGACGGTTCAGGGACCTATGACAACCTCAGCGAAAGTACTGAGCAGAGGCGTCCACTGACCAGAAAACAAACTTGCTCTGTTAGTAGAGACTTTGTGCCCTGTATCCTGCAGAGAAACAATAAAAAGCAGTTTTTACCTGTAATAAGCCTCTTTCAGGAGTAGGCAAAATCATCAGGCCCTGGATATACTTCAAGAGACCAGCTCATAAGTAAATGTTTGTCTTCTACTCAGCACAGAAACCGAAGGAAACATCACAAAAGACAGAGGGGGAAAAAAAAAGAGGGAAGAGAGGGAGAGAAAAAAAACTTAAAACATTCTCAAAAACTTGAGCCAGGTTCATTGAGTCAGGCCAGAATTTGCAACTCATGTGTAGATTCCCTACATACGTAACAATGTTGTGAACCTACTAGTGTAACCTTGCACCCTGATTTTCTGGCTAAGATTGATCTCCTCCATCACCTACTACTGTCCATAACTGTGATAGAACAGTGCTCTGGGTCCAGCTGGGGCACTGTGCCTGTGCACTTCCATGACCTCACTTGTAAAAAAAAAAAAAAATACACTTCAAAGGAAAGACAGTGTTTTCCTCTTTAGCATGTACTGCTATTTATGCCTCTAAGCAGCAGCTGCTGCAGGCAGGTAAAAAGTAGTTTTTAGCCTCACAATGTCACATATCTGAATTAAATTATTTCATTGCTATGATCTTCAGAGAGCAAAGAGCATTCTATAGCAGAAGGATGTAGTTGTTTGTGTGACTCTAATAGTGATTAGTTCAGGCTAAGCCAAAAGCCAGAGAGCATTCTTTATTACCATTTTTTGACACCATCTCCAAAGATGTTTGCTATCTTTAAAAATACACATAATCTGTGAATACATTTTGGTTGACAAAAGGAAAAGTAAAAGCCCTGCATCTTTCTGTGCTAGGGTTAAGCAATACTACATTCAAGGGTTTTGTTTATTTTCTAAAATGTTATTATATCTCTTCTTCAATTCAGCTCTCCCTGTGGAACCTACAGCACGAACAGACCTTTACAACTTAACTCTAGTCCCAGCAGTTTAAACAGATTTTTAAAAGAGAGAACACCATCTGATATGTTTAGAAGCCTTTTTTTTTTTTTTTTTTCAGCCTCTGTTACAACTTGAGGTCAGTTTGAGGATGGCCAGAAAAAGCCAGAAAGGCAGTGCATCCCAAAGGGAATGAATTCAAGCAGCACACACTAATCCTCCACTTCCTTAAAGGGTTCAAATCCACCACCTGGGAGCACCAATTCCAGGCACTGCCAAGCACCCAAGGCTCTGCTGTGACATCGGGGCTTTAATGGTGATTTCTTCTGCTCCCAGGGAGATGGGCATGGAGGTTAACCAGCATCCTCACCATCATCCTTGCACAACAACATGGGATGTGGAGTGCCTGAGGTACTGGGACAGGTGCATCTTTTGTTTCAGAAAGTCTTGTTATATCCACCTGGCCACAATCAAAGCCAAGAAAAGTCTCCTTGCATTTCATGTCATCAGAATGGAGGGTTGGGCGTATATTTTTGGTTGTTGTTGGTTGGTTGTTTTTTCTTGTTTTTGATTTTTGTTGTGTTTTGCTTTAAATCCAGCACATCTTGCATGAAAAAGGTAAAAGATATTATTTGACACTATCCACGGTGTCTAAGGGAGAATGAATTTCATAAAGAGAAAACTGTGGCATTTTAACAAAATCTTGCCAGCAACAGTTGCACAATATGAAATGATGATGATGCTTTAAGCCTCTTAAGGTCTTCATTTTACAATGTATAGCACATCAGAAGTCCACTGTTGGCAGTTAACGAGCGGGGTTGCTTGTGCTGAGGTCCGGTGGAAGAAAACAAAAAACAGTAGCTTTAGAACTGTTACTTTTATCTGGGGAGAAATGTACTGTCAAAGGCTGCTTCTGACAAAAGCTGTTATTTCTGTCAAAGCAGAGACTATATGGTTACATAGGCATTTAGACGAGGATCAGTTTGTTTATTTATTTATTTATTTATTGGAGCTTTGTTCCATGTTCATGTTCTTGGAACTGAAATCTTTCTACTTTTCTCAGAAAAACAAAATTAATTGTACTTAAGCTAATTATAGATTCAAATATGAAAAAGCAAGCTGTAGTACTGGGGAGTCTCCAGTGAGCTCCTTCAGCTCCTGTTTTTCTGAAGCTGGCAGTGCCCCACCAGATATGTGGCATGAATACACAAAGTGTGCCTTATCCACTGCACGAAGTGAATGACACTGTGCACAGTCTGCACAGCATGCTGTGTTGTTCTGTCACTGTATTCATAGCATGAAAAGAGAAAGCAAGACACTGAATAAAGGTATCGGCTGTGCCACTTCCACAGAACAGACCTCCCAGTATGTGTCACCATTTATCTCTAGAACAAAAACAAAATCAGACTACAAGAAGCTCAACCTCATTCATATTCCTGAAGCTTTTGTCAGTTACATGATGAAAGACCCTATATGCAAAAAAATTCTGCTTACTTACATATGCTGCCGGCAGAAGAGAGGTTGTCCTGGGGGCCACTGTCACCATCTTTGGTCCATTCATGAAAAACAAACTTACAACCACCCCTCCCTGGCCTCTGCTGCGGGGGCAAGGCAGGGATCCAAAACCACATCACCAGGTTCTCTCCCTCTCCCCACACACTTGTACCTGCTGTTTGCCACCAGCTTGATCGAGGATAACCAACAGGGCTGCGTCTGTAAAGGATGTGCTGCTGGCAGAGAAAGGAAAGCAGGGAACAGAGTTGCATCTCAAAAGAATTGCCTCAGGAGGGACCAAAAGACTTTACTCCGCAACAAGAAAGAAGCTCACAGGTCAAGAACCAGGATCAATAAAGAAAATCTCTCCCACCTGAATGCTGCCACCTAACCAGTGGCTACCTGTACTACTCACTAGGAAGGGCTGGGAATTCCCCTCACACCAAGACACTTCCATTCACACTAAAGCAACCTGGGCTGCAGGGGCAACAAGAACAGGCAGGACAGGAACAAAGAACAGAACAGCCCTCACACATACAGGTTTTCTTGATTCTCATGCCCATTTAGCTGCTGAATACAGGCTGACAGCTTAGTAAGGCGCAAGAGCTTCACGTGACGCAAACAAGGAGATCACTCTACTTTAAGAATCACCACAGTTGCAGAGAGCGGGCATTTGTGCAAAACATGATGCACAAATTCAATTTATTTCCTAATCAGAATGAGTACTTCCCACCCTTTGTCCCAGTACTGGAGGGGGCCCTCTCTACTGGTAATAGTAGCCTTCATATGCATTGTTCTGCATACAGTTCCTCCATTTCATTACATGAAAGCAAACCTGTCTTTTCAGTCCTAGTGCCCTGACCCCCTTCCAAACTCCAAGAACTTCCCTGGTTACGCTGTCTGTCATTCAGAGTTTCTACACTGCTTTGTGCCACAGCTGATATTTAGAAAAGAAAGCCATCCTCTTCTTTTGTCAGCTTACGGTGTATTTCATCTCCCACTATCTCATGAAGTGACAGTTTGATTATAATGTAATTACCTTTTTTTAGTGAACCTAGTGAATAATTTTATTTCCAGATGGGTTTATGCTCCTTATATTTAAGCTCATTATGAACAAGAAAGCTGCACTGGGAAAATACAAAGCAAGGTTGTCTTTTTTCTCCCCCCCCCCCCCCCCTCCTCTCCCCTTTTTAAGGTGAACATTATGTAGGGTTTATAAAGTGAGGGAAAAGATGCCAACACCACACAGTAGAAAAGGTGACTCAAACACGAGAGCACAAAAGAGCTTGAGAGCCCTTTAAGACATTTATATGGAAATTGAGAAAATAAATGTTTAATTTTCATTGCGTGGAATTTGGTAAAAGCTAACAGGCTGAATAGCTTCAATACCCCAGAATCAAGAGCCTGAGAAGCAAGGATGAGAGTGGCTGCAGACGACTACAGCAGGGACAGTGCCAGCTCACAAATTGATGAAATGAAAGTCTTTTTTATTCAGTAAAATCTCCAAGCCTCCTGTGGCTGGGTACTCGCCAAGGAGCTCGTTTGCAAGTCAAGTATTATTTGTTGATGCTAAGAAGCACAAGCTGATACATTTTGCCAAAACATGTGTCAAGAAAATCCATGTAAATCAACAGTGCTTTGCAGCAGAAACAGTGGTTCCTCTCTGAAAACTGTCTTAGTAAAATGGCACCCTGGGGTTTCCTGTTTATTGCATCCCAGTGACTTCCAAATCAAACACGATCAGCTCAGACGCAAGTGATAATGATTTTTTTTTTAACTGCTGCTTCTATGAAAATAGAAATAAAATTGCACAGCCAAGATGTTCTTTCTGGCTCACACATCAGCGGTATAGATCCTGCAACTGGTATTTAGTCAATAATCCTATTTATGACTGGAAATCCAGTTTTCTTTCTATCATCCAGTTTGTAGTTGATTGGCTTGAAAGGGAAAAAAGGGAAGAAAGAACATCCTGAAGCAGAAAAAAAAATCCTGAAGCAAACAAATTAACTTACCACAAAAGCGAAAATTGGATCCTCATTGGAGTCCATTTCTTTAGCAATGCTTTTACCTCTGGTTGAGCATGTGCTAACAAAATTCTGCTGTCTAAAGTAGAGGTGCAGGACCATGTACCATATCAACTACATCTGTCTGTGTTTTCTGAAGTGGGAAATTACTTAAATAACCAATTGAAGCAAATATATCCACTTCTCATTGCATTTCACCATTTGTAACCCTACAGACGTGGCTGGATAATGATGACATTTCGAATCTGTGACTCATAAGAGGTACATGTATATGACTTACTGGCACTGCCAGCCAGGCTGTGACCTGGCATCAAGCTTCCTCCTCCCGAAAACTCCCACACACTGCTCCTCGCAACACATCAATTCTCGTCATCTTTGACCAGCGGTTGCTTGAAAATACACATCCTGAAAATAAACAGGACTTTGGTTTATAAATATATGCATATTTTTCTATTTTCAAACAGTTCTGGGCTCATTTTCCCATATTCCCAAGATTTAGGCCACTGATAAGTAACCTAATCTGCTGTAATGAGAATATCGCTCATTTTCTGTGTGCTATCTAGCCAGCAGCTCTCCTGGGACACTTTAAACTAGCATTTAAAATGTTGATATTCCACGCACGTATTCTACCTTATTCTACTGCCTTGCCACAGACCTCAGTACACCAACCTAATTGTTCATTTGTCTGGGCCTGTCAGTTTTTCTATTTCCACACTCCCACCTTGGTACCAGCATTCTGTTAGGTGGTGGGAAAACCCAAAGATTGCCACATACCACAACATCATTTATTTACTCTATCAAACAGGAACTATTGATTGATTGAGCTTGTTCAGTAGCAAACCTGCAACATAATTTTATCAAGAAGTAGCTTAGTTCTACTTAAGAACTGGAACCTGGAAATTCATATAAAAGATGTGAAATATCATTGCTGTTACCTTTTCAAGTGAAAAAAAAAAAAAATCAACATTACAGCAACAAAAACTAGACACCTACAGCAAAGAAAAGGGGAAATCATGTGAGAGAAAACTCAAAGATAAAAGAGCTAATATTAAAGCTTAGCAGTCCCTGGGGGTATTGTGAAGGCTTCTGAATGGATGAAGCATTTCTAGTAATTATGATGAATCGAACAAATACTGTCAACCTCAGGCTCACCGCAAGACTATCTTGAAAAAAGGACAACTAATTATATATATGTATATATAACTGAAACCAAGTTATTGTTTCACTTAAATGACTAGGATCTGCCTACCAGAAAAGCTTTTTTATGAGAATTGCAACCTTTAAAAAAATAATCCCAAGCTGATTTATTTATTTTTTTTAAATACACTCAAACTATTTGCAATGTATTTGAACTTGTCAATCAACTCAGATGAACAGTTTTTGTAAATGTGCTACAGAGCATTCAAAAACCAATATTACTATTGGAACAACCTTCTTTAAAAGACAAGAGTTCAAAGACTCATCATTCTTGGACAGGTTCAAATTTCCCTTTAAGGTCAAGAGCAAGATTTAAAACATTGTCCCTGCAGAGGCCTCCAGACCATCTTTGTTTCTCTTTTTCCATGTGTTTTAGCAGTTAATTGATGAAGCATCAGACTTTTTCCTGATGCTTCCAGTAGAGGTGACTGAAGAGCAAAGGGATGAAAGAGGCTATGTCTGTAGAGGTCCCAAATCCATGAAACAAAGATTTATCAGAGTAAAGCCATAGATGGGACCAGAGAAAGAAATGATAAACTTGGGACCCTCCTCCTTATCCAACACCACAGAGCAGTTCTGGATTTTAACTTGTCCACCTCTCTGCCCACCTTCCAGAAACCATGGGTCATAGCTGAAGGTGTCTTCTTAATGTTCTTATCTACTTTGTTTGGCTTTGTTTCTGTCTGAAAAAAAAAGACCAAATTAAGGATTATAAATTATGACAAAAAAGGAAATTTGAAAGCAACATTTACCAAAAATCCCACTTCAGAAACACAGAGGATACATCTTGAAAGGCCCCAGCTCCAGTCCTTCAGCATATAATTCCAAGTAGTCTTTAACTTCTTCCTGTCAGTGTCATGTATTCAGAAATGGCATAGGAGTGGTTAACTTTGTAGTTGTTTTTCCTTCAATCAAGGAAGTAGCACAGAGGTCAAAGCTTTATATGACTGAGAAGCTATCAAGCTGGTGACAGCATTAAAAAATAAAAGTGTCTGTTAAAAACTGAGTCCATCAAAAGAGAAAAAATCGTGTCAAGAGTCATATTAAATGACTCTATTAAGATGATTTTTTAAATCAATACATGGTATGCAGTCCACGTAATTCAATTTTACAAAAATTTAACTAGATTATATCTTGTCAAGAAGACCTTATGGGTCACTTTAAACTCAATTTTCATCTGTCCAAATAATGAACTCTAGAAGGATAAGAGATTAGCACTTTGGAGTATGTTTTAGTGCAATCGAAGCTTTCTTGAGAGGAGGCTATTGTACTGAAATTGTCAGAATTGTTCCTGGATTATCATGTAGACAAGAAAAAAACCCTAGAATTAGTTTCTGCGAGTTACCTTGGGCAAGATAAAATAAGGCACTGACAAGACACTCGAAGAAACTCAGTCACTCCCAGCAATGTAAAAGCTTACCCCCAAAAGGCTGAAGGAATTCTGAAATAATTGCAAGCACTTCCCCAACACAAAATTATAAAGTAAAGATGATACAAGTCTGTAAGATTTTATTTAAAATTAAGTATATTCTTTTCCACATGTTGTCACTGACTCCTCATTCTTTCCAGTCATAATTCTTTGCTACCCTCATTATGATTTCATTCTTTCTGTGTACCTCAAAACCACAAGCCAACTTTTACTCTGCATTTTTGTTTTCAGCTTCGGGGGAGACCAGTGCGTGCAAATCACAGCATTTCTTCTCTCTGGCTTGCACTTCCCCATACAGAAATCCAGCCAGGAAAGAGAATTAAGAGGCAGCCTGAGCCACTGCCTTGCCAGGAGGGAGGCTCCATTATATCTATGTCATTTCTGACAGACTTGTCTCTCTCGTTCTGCTGTGCCTGCCAGCTGCTGAAATGCCACCAGTTCCCCAGCTGGTCTGTTCCCAGTTTTCCCTGTCTTGTAGCACTGATAAATTTCTTCTTACTTGAAGTCTAGGGAATCCCATTACATTTTGTTTTCTCCCCCAAGGACAGGGAAAATTGATCGCTTGCTCACCACCAAAACTCTTTACCTACTGACCAGCTGCCACGTCCACAGTCTCAGTAATATGTGCTGAACTATAAACCTTGCTAATGCTCTCCAGACTCCAGTCATCCTGAGGACACCAGAAAAGCTAATTTCACCTCTGGGATGTGCAGAAGCCAACCTGCTGGCTCCAGCAGGAACTTTGGGTGATGAGCAGAGCCTTGTCCTGGTTTCAGGACAAGGGCTTCTTGGCTCAGTGCTCCTCTCAGGCTGGGCATTGCTGTAGCTCACAGCTCTGACCCCAGACAAGACTGATGTCCATCAGTGCAGCAAAACATCATCAGACAGCAGTCCTACCTATCTGTGGTGGCCAGAGGCACACATGACACATGAGCTGCTGTGGCATAGCCTCACGACTCCTCAGCAAGTGACAGCTCAAGTCAGCAAGAACTAAGATTCAAAAGCCTTTTACAGAGCTAAAACACCACCTATGGGACGGATGGCTTTATCTGGCATTTGGGAAAGGCAAGCTGCTCTGGAGCTGGCATGCTGCATTGGAAATGGAGAAAGGGAGAAGGATGGTTGTATTTCTGCAGGGACCCTAATGGGTGGTATAATTCCTTAGTGTCATGGAAACCCCTACAGCTTGCATTTACTGTGCATGCTGGGTCAGGCTCTTTTGCTTGTGCCAACTAACGAAGGGTTGCCTGATGTGTCCTTTCTGGCCATCATCCTCATTACTATGTCTGGAGGGTCTAATTTCCTACTGCTTCACATAGTTATGTGTGACCTGTTCGCATTTTCTATATGACGAATGAGTAACTGTGGTTATCTAGAAGAAGGGTAATTAAATATATAATATGGAGCTAACCAGACAGAGATGAATATTAAAGTGAATATTAAAGCACCTGACCTGGCCAGGTGCTCAAAGATATTGCTGAAAATGTCTTCAAGTTTAAAAAAAAAAAATACCACCTTGACAGATTACTAAGTGTTTAAGCCTTTTGGCAACAAGAGCTGCTAATAAAGAAACAGTGTAAACCAGAAGAAAACAGTAGCAACAGTAATTATGCAGCAAAATGATTAAACAGCTCACAGCCTTAATGACTCTAATCTATTTTATGAGAGGAAGTCACATCTTCAACATTCAAAAAAAAAATCAATTAGGGAGCAAGGGAGATGGAAAAAAATCTATTTAAACTGTGTTCCTACAATCAAGTGATAAATCAGTCATGAGTAATTGTAGAAATCAGTGCAGCTCACCATGTTTTGATAACATTGGCTACTCCACCAGGGACTGAAGCCCTGTTCAGTTTCTCAGCATCCAAAGAGACTCCACAGAGTAATCTGAGAAACTGTTGTACCGGACTAATCGTGCTGTCTGGCTGGAAGAATATCCAGCACTACCAAAACTAAGAAGCTTGCTTTGGAGACCTTTTCTTATTTTTATAGCAACAGAGCTAATTTCAGTTCAGTTCAGAGATACTTAACAGTCTCGTTAACTCTTAACCACTTAGATATTTTGTTTCCTCTTCACATTCTTTGTGTTTGTTTTCCCCTCCCAGATAAAAGAATTGCAGATACCAATTTCCCACAGTGACACTAGCCCAGACAAGGTCATTCTTGGAGGCCTGCCGCATTCCCCTTTGCCTGCAGAAGCCAGAAAGCTCAAGGGAAGAACACTAGCATGGTGCATGGGAAAACCTGAGGTGTTTCCCAGACTCTTCCTGCACCGGGTCTTGTTTGTTACAACATAACATTGACCTTCATGGTCACCAGTGCTCTGAAAAATAGGCCTCAAAAAGGAGGTTGTTTTCACTGCACTCTTACCCAATTCTTGACGTACAGACAAGGATTGTTACACCGAATTAGACAGGTTTGTGTAATTCCAAAGGTAATAATAAATTAGTCAGATCCCCTCTTTGTCTTTTCCTAGACCTTTTAGTGAGATTATTTTAGGTATCAGAACCCAAACACATTCTAAGGTTTTAATATTTATTCTTGTATCTCTCTTCTCTACCCTCACATTTGCAAAAAATATTTTGAAACACAGAAAGCTTGATGCTATAAGATATCTACCTTACAAATGTCAGGGAAAAACAAAACAAAACAACAACAACAACAAAAAGCACCACCAGCTCCTACAAATATTGATATATTTATAATGAAAAATGATACAGGCTCTTTTTGTTATGATGGTATTAGAAACTTTGTCTGATGTATTTTGTTTGCTATAACACACTTCAAGATCTGTGTGCCATGATGCAGAGCTTGCCTTTCCACCTCATGCTGAAGGTGCAGAAATGCTTCTGAGGACAAAGGATTGGGCTGGAGAAAGCACTCCAGATGCAAGGACTAGTATGAATGAGGAAGAATTTGGAACTGGTCATGGATAAACCTGTGTGTTGAGACAAAATATAATTTCTTATTTGCCGCTTTTCTATGCGGTTCCACTTTTTATATTTAAAATAAATACTTCAAAATATTTTATATATATGTATATATATCATGATTACCACCCCTTTTCTGTAGACTAAACGTCATAAGCTTAACTATCTCACACACATACACACAAAAGGTTAATTTTCAGAAGATGGTGGGAGATGAAGAAACTGTAATAAGGATCTACCTGTGCCAAGGCTGTTGTGCTTCTCAACATTTCCCTGAAAAAAAAATAATAAATTACCACCATAACATCCATCCCCATTTGCTCAGTTTTCAAATTTCAGAGCGAGATGCGATTAATTAACAAGGGTTTATATTTGTTATGGTTTTAGACCTAGAAGTTATTGACAGCCACTTGACATTAATTATTTGTAGTATTGACATCTTTGCACCATGGAAAGCTCTCTGGAGAAGAGCTTGGGAATATGCCAAAGGTGGAGAGGAACAGTTGCTGAAGGCAGGTAGGGAGATATTGATGTTACACGTGTGCAGATGGGGAAAGCAGGGGGATTTAGTTGTTGTTATTAGTTTCATTGGTAGGTCTCAAAACCGGGAAAAAGAGAGCCTTCGTTGTTTCGAATCCTTGCTTCCAAAGAGTTAGGCACAGTGTGACCCTACCCAACTTTTGGATGCAACTAAGGCACATGAGATAGTCATGGAGAGAATGTCCCCACCTTGTATACACATGTCAAAAAGCCATTTAGCCCACCCCCAACAGGGGCTCATGGGCAGGTGAACTGAGAGTTAAGCAAGTTCCTGGGGTTTCCAATGGAAACCCCATTCATGCAAGGGTAGAAAATAGAGGAGTCAAGTGATAAGCAGAACATTACATTTCAGATGGCATCAAAGAGATGTAGGTCAAGTTGTAGCTGTACTGAATGACAACCCAGAAGTCCAAGAAATCAGCGCACCATGGCTGCAGGCAGCAGCCCAAGTAACATGGCCTTGATGGCAAAAGCTGGGGCAGACACTGAGTGCAGGGGTGGGGGATCCACACAGGCCCCCAGTGATGCTGCCTGGTAAACAGCAGCTGGGAAGAGGGTGGGATCAGGGGAAGACCTGCAGCTCTTCAAGAGGACATCTGCCCAAAAACAACAGCTCTGGGAGGAAGTTACCAATGATGAACCTTCCTTAAGTTGACCATCAGCTGGATTACACGGGGAGCAAGAGACTACCAAGAGAAATTTGAGAGTAGAAGTCAGTTGGAAAAAAATAATAAGGTGTAAAATTTATGACTGTGGAGGGAGATTTTGAGGGGGCGAAGTGGTAACATAGTGCCAATCAAAATCCAATTTGAAACTCAGAAATTCATACACATGCCTTACGGTTTTGTTAATGTCTAATATTGTGGTTTATATTGTTGGTGATATTGATCTTGAATATATATATTTCACTGATTGTTCTTTAATTATTTTCATTTAAAGAAAAAAAAAAAAAAGTGACTTTGATCTTGATTTGATATAAGTGCATAAATCACGTAGCTTTTTTCCTCACACCGTAGGCAAACCAGATGGCACACACTACATAGCAAGGAATGAAGGTGTCACAAAAACAAACCACCCAGCAGACTGCTTTCCTGCTCACCTGGAGGGGTTAAAGTTGGGGTGAGCACCCACATGATGTTCGTGTGTTGCTGAGAGCTACTGAGCAGAGAGGATGACCATGTGTTTTTCCTTTTGCTTGCCCAAGCAATAGACCAGAGAGGATTCAAATAAAAGAATAAAATGTTTCTGTGCAGGTAAAAGTGATCCCCTTAATTACACAAGCAATAGTCATGAATTTAGCTTTTACTTCTCCGCATGTGCTATTTAGTGCAGTGGTTTTCAAGTTATCTGTTTGTGGGAGACACAAACAGATAACAGATAATACTATTGGTAAAACAGGGATGCTGCTTCCCAGCCAAAAGCACAATCCCAGAGATCACAAGCCATCACTGCAGGCATTTCTGCTCTTCAGTTCAGAGGAAGACTCTCATGTTGGCACTGACAACTTCTTCTGGGAGTTTCCAGCAGAAAAAAAGGAAGCAAATGAAGGTCACAATGGCATTTAATACTAAAGTAGCTTATTAGTAATCACTAGAACAGATTTGAAAGTTGTACCAATTATCCTTAATCATTTATCAGCTACAGCCCAAGAAGCACAAGCAGAACCTTTGTCTCATTTGCACAAGACAACTCTCGCTTTGTCAGAGCTTTTCCTTGTCCTGGTTGGATTGCAGCTCCCTTTTCTTCCTCCTCCAGTTTTGCTTCAAACACAGTGCAACTCCCACAGATCTATACCTCACGCCCGACCTCAATAGCTCCCTCTCAGACTGAAATGCAATTTGGTCTCTGGTGGCCTCACTCCATTCTGTGTTGTGCTTCGATTGCTGGAGCAGCCAATTGGGGCAGTAAGTCAGAGAAAGATGTTGTTCCCATAGTAACCCATATTCCTCTACCCACTCATTAGATTAACACATTTCAGATCAAAGGTAGACATCAAAATATCTAATAAACGATAGTCCAAGACATTACTTTTCAATATAATCTAAACCCACCAGATTGTCTCAAATGGCCCTCCTTGATATCAGAACATACATCTATAGCTGCTATGTTCATTACCCTGCCCTGCCTGAAAGCTATCAAAAGCCTCTTATCTAGTTCACTTTATTGTTTGCAGACAGTTGTTTAAGTACTGAAACAAAGAGAAATTCCCCAATATCAGAGCTGCAACAAAGTCAAGGAGTTCATTATCTCTGCAATTAATGCCTTTGGTACACTTAGCATTTGGATAACATTAGCAACTTTGCTTAAGAAAAGGCCTGATGCACACTCCAAGTAGCAGAAGATGTCTTACCAGTTTAATCTCTTCCCAGTTCACTTTTACTACGTTCTTAGTATTTCAGCATGAGTTGACTTAATGGAAGTCTGAGCCTGAGGAACAAATTCATGCATTGAGTCCGTGTGCCCAGATAATACGAAAACCCTTCAGGCTGCCTCCCTTCCATCATATAGAAATTCTGCTGCACACAGGAAAGCCTGAAAGAAACACTGAAAATGGCACAAACCTACTGCCACTGAAGGTTTCAACATCTTCCATTAAAACAGTTGACAAGGAGGCAATGGATGAGACACATTTCCTAATTTTTATCATGTTTTCTCTTGAGTTTTTAATAAGTGTTTCTCCATCTCAGCTCCCCACATAGAAAATGAGCCATTTCTTTTGATTTTCTTTCCAACCATTCATGTCTCTAAACTGACTTTATGGTTCTCAGAGAGGGTCTTGCCACAAACATATATACACACAAAATACGTGATGTACACTACTTGAGTAACCTGCAGTTGGTAAAATTGGGTCCTGGACCTGACTTGGCTTTCAATGCTGATGTAATACAAGCGGTGACTGCAAGCTTGCTAAAAAAAACCCTTTTCCGTGCTTTGCCATGACTCAAGCAAAGCCTATTTACACCGAACAACATCATTTGGATACTGACTCTAGCTGGCATTTTCATGTCAGTGTTCTTTGTTCCTTGTAGATTTGTATCTGAAAACCAGCATTTTCCTGACAACAGGTGCAGTTTCACTAGTCTGTTCAAATCACCAGGAATTGAACTTTGTTCTTTTTATTTTTCTTCTACACCTGTTATAAATGAAGTCTCAACTCAATCTGAATTTATTAATATTTATAAAAGAAATATTTATAAAAGGTATAAAAGGCAAGTAAACAGCGCTGGGTGTGCGGGGAGTCTACGCTCCACCAACACACACACACGAACATCAAACATTCTAAATACACAGAACATGGCTTTTACATACTAAACCCAAGCATGCCTATACAATCAGGAAAGGTAACACAATCCTTTAAGTTCCATGACTTAACAGTCTCCATTTTCCATTCCTTTTGAAAAATGCCTTGCTTTAAGTTGTCAAGCAACTTGGCCTTCGGGCCTTATGTATCCTGTTCTTCCCAGGTCGAAGAAAACAAACCCATCTCTTTTTCAACAGGGGGCATAACAGCAAAAGCCTTCGACGGCTGTAGCAGCAGAGGGACCGATGGCATAGCAGTCGGATCAGTAAATGAGCCCACAGCTCCCTCACTGTCTGGCAAATCACACATTTGTGATTGTGACCCCACAGGGCTCTTTAAGGCTTCAGAGATTGCTCGCCAGGTGCTGAGCAATCCTGCTGCAACTTTGTCGTTTTTAGTTGCAGAGTCCCACACCTTGACCTCAATTTGGTCCCATATTTCAGGATCATAAACTATTTGTTAATAAGGAGAATAAGCTGTAAGGTTGCGAGGACAGTCTTTGTTTCTAAGGACGTATGACTCCCCATAATGCGCAGCTGCTTACCAGCGAGGGGCAGTTGTGTGTGCAGGTCCGCTTCTCTCAGCTTGAGCTTCTTCCCAGCTCCAGTGCGCCCATTTCCAGCGACTTTCAGTACGAGCTTCTCTGTGCAGTTTGCTGAGTTTGGCCGAACCTACATGTATCTTCATAAAACGATCAATGTGCCTGTTCTCGTCCTAGTCTTCATTCTGCTAGCCTGTTCCTTTTCATTCCTTCTTTTTACTTCTTTATTGATGATGTAACTTCATCACATCGTGTTACCTTTTTTTTTTTTTTTTTTTTTTTTTTTTTATCTTGAGGACAGGCTCCCCTCTTATACCCTTCTCCCCCACAGCAGTTTTTTTCAAAACAACTTTTCATTGGTCAAACAACTTTGCAAATAACAGCAATGGCAAACACCCAGAAACTTCCATGCCTTACTGGGTGGAGAACAAGCAACCTGAGACTGCATGGAGTCTCCTGAATCACCCTTCTTTGTTCCCTTTACATTCCTGATGGCCTCATTGTTAAGAATCTGATGATACCATCATACAAGGGGCTTGCCGACCCCCACGGCCACACTCCCACATCTCCCCCTTCTTTATTAATATCAACCATCTTCTCGACACGAATTACCACTCCATATATAACAACCTCTCCTTGTCAAAAATCACTTTTGTCAGATATAGCCTTGGTGAGCCAGCTTGGGGTGAGAAACCTTGAGGTTCCATTAACATCTTGACTATCTTCTCCTAAGCACGATACCTCACAAAAGTACAATTCACAGGTGGGAAAAAATAATTCTCATATCAGAAAATCACCCTAGAGTTGTGACAAAAAATCTTAATATACATCCCACCTTTTCTTTTTCTTTCCTTTTTTTTGTTTTTTATGAACTTATAAGAACTGATGCTGTTCATGATTTCTGATCATAACACCAGTGCAATCATTTGTCTAGCGAGGTGGGGAAAAATGCTACATATGTCCTGATTTGATTCCCTCATATTGACTATTCTAACACATATATCTGATAGCTTTGCAGTATTGCCTCATTTCAATTTTATTTCTTCATTTTCTTTTGTCTCATTGGCTCTCTGATGGTCATGCCCTTACGTGTTTTACTCCTTCCAAGGTATTGCTGGATTCTTGAAAAATAACTCACATGGACTCTGCAGTGCAGGACAGTGTGTGGCTGGGTCTATGCTTTTGTACTGGAAAGGATCTGTTGTTTTCTGTCAGCCAGAGAGAAGAGGTAATTTGGTCCTAGTTTCCAAGTAAACTGCAGATGAAAGAGACTTTGCCTGCTTTGTTGTGCTATAACCTTAGGCAACAGCTTTAAAATATATATGATTTTGGTCATTAAAAAAAAAAAAAAAAAAAAGTAGCCTTTTTCTGTCATTTATGTTCTCTATACTTTGTGCCTCATTAGAAACATGAGAGGAATACAGGCACTCCAACATGATGCAGAAGCCCTTCAGCAGCCAGTACATTTTGAGTGTTAAAATGGAAACAGTAAAATGGTAAATGAACATAAAGAACAAAGAGCTGTTCTCTTAGCTTCTATTATTTTCTGCATTTAAAGTATAGTAGTCAGAACAAAATCATACACTTTAAAATTAAGGAAAGAAACTGAATGGTGAAGTTGGCCATGAGTTTTGTAAATGACTGCTGCTTAATAGCTGCAGCCCACTGTGGTTCTCGACAAGAAAATGCACGTCAGTCACGTCACTACCCAGGGAATAATCAGAGACACATCTTCTTACTTCCTTTTGTGGGCAGAGGGTAACTGCCTAAGCTGCCTTCTTGCTACAGAGCAAAGCTAACTCCCCAGCTCTTGAAAAGCAGGCAGTCACAAAATCACAGCATGGCTGAGGCTGAAAGGGATCTTTGGGGTCATCTGGTCCAACCCTTCATTCAAGCAGAGCTACCTAGGGCAGGCTGCCCAGGACCAGGTCCTGGTCTGTGTGGCAACACAGGGAGCAAAGGGGTCTTTCCAGACCAGTGCTGCTTGCTCGAGAAACACTTGCTGCCTTCTCAGGGCACAGGGAAAAGGGAAGCATGCCTTTGATCAGCAAATACCAAGGTGACATTGACTGATTTTCCTCTCAACTCTGATGTGTTGCTTTTCTCATTTTAAGCATCTGAAAGCAATAGAAGAAAGACCATTTTCCCCAGAAGAGAACTCTTCAAGCACTCACATTTGTGCAAACTGATTCTCTCTCTTCTTTTCACAAAAGGAGTTGGCCAGCAATTAGAAAGCAGACAGCACTTTGGGAATAGCTTTTGCAATTTTCTGTTTTAACGTAGCTGCTTCTCAGTTAAATTCCCACAAACAGGAGATGAATATCCTTTCAACTCTGCGTCTGGATCAGCCTCAGCATCATTCATGCCTGTAAGTGGTGCTTTCTACTTTGCAGGTAGAAAGTAACCTACCACAACAACTTTCAAGGTTAATGGAGCTGCACTGGGACACCATGATTTTACCACAGGAAAGCTAATTTCTGTGGCTTTTTACAGGACAGGAAGGAGGATAACCTTGTCTGGTGTTTCTCAGGTAGCTGTTTATTCAACCCTTGCTCTTTCTTCACCCCATAAATGCTCTCTCTCTCACAACTCCTCATCACTGGAAACTCAGAGGAAACTCCAGCCACTTTCTCCTTCTAAATGTCTCTTGCTCCTTGTCAGTCCCATCTCCTGCAGCACATAATCTTTTCTATCCTGTGAGCAGAGTGACTTTACTGCTGGCAGGAGAGATGTTCCACATGGGAATGCTGCTGTACCAGGCGGGCTCCTCTGTTTAGCAATGGTGAATGAGAAAATACTCAGTGCCTACCTTGTATCTATCCATGGTTCACGCTTACTACAGATTTACTTCAAAGCACTCTCAGTCCTGCCCTAGGCTCCTTATTTGTATCCTGTGTCAAATTACACACAGCTCCTAAGCAATAACCACCCAATATATTTTTGTTGTTTTGTCTGGTGCTATTGTTTTTTTCCTAAGTAGACATTACCCCAGCTGCTCCCAGCCTTTAAACCTGTCACTGATTAAAATGTCATGTTCTGGTACGTGGTGTTCTCGCTCATCCCCTGGGATCCAGCTACAGAGCCAATCAATACTCGGTGCACAGTGCACATCACGAGAGGTGCCGCCCAGCCACCTTCACGCAAGCACTTCTCTCTCCCTGGCAGCTTTCCCAGTGGCCCTGCAGACAGCAGACACAGCACAACCGAGAGCAAAAGTAGTTTATTGGCAAAGATGTGCACTGTCACACAAATAGGAGACAGCTGCCCTAACACGTCCTGACAAGGAATCTCCGATTGTACTTGACATCTACATGATATACAGCTCTCCAACTTGCAGACATGTCCTGGGGGAATCCATTGGAGACCCAGTCCCCATGAGAGGCGGGTTAACATGCCAGGAGTTAGCCAGCACTGTTGCTCCCTTGTTAATAGAAACAGCAGCAAATTGCTTTAAAGAGAAAGGCACAAAGTGACCTTCACTGCTGCCTGGCAGTCAGCAGTCTTAAATTGAAGAAGCACAACGCAATACCTTGTAGGTGGCAGAATGGTTTTTAAAATGCTTTTAAAGAACTGAACCATAATAGGCATCTACCCCCACAATATCTCAATTCATCCTAGGACTTCAGCTAGTACGTTTCCCTGTTAAACCCTCTGCAGCAATTGCTCCCGCTACTAAATGCCTGAGGGCTGTGTCAGCTGCACAGTGCAGGCCCCAGAGGCACCAGCAAGGTACAGAATAATGCTGTACTATAGGTGCCACTTCAACGTATGTCTGTCCACTCTACAACCATGGGTATTAGCTTCCCGAACTGCAAAGTGCTATTTAGCCAAGTGGCTCAGCAAACTGTTATTCTTTTAAGAGAAGAGCCAAGTTTAACACAAGGAAAGTACACTACAAATCAAGATGCTGGTAGATTCAGTGAGACAAGGACCATAGCAGAGCAGGGGACACTTATAGCTGATCCAGCCTACTCACGTGTTAAACTGCTCACCCAGTATCTTTGAGAAGGAAGTGAAGCAATCAGGGAAGAGTAAATTCCCAACAACCCTGCAGAGACCGATTCACTTCTTTGAAATCAAAAGGAATTATAAAGTGCTTTAATTTTAGCTACTTATCGAAAAGAACACAAGCAAGGGGAAATAGTCTCAGGTATGGCTGGGACTTCACTCAAAAGCATTCAAGACCTTTTTTTGCTTTGCTTCCCTCTCCTGTTCTGATGACCACCATTTCCTCTGTAAAGGTTGCCTCTAACCTACCACCTTCATCTCTTAGCACTCCTGATATAAGTAAACATACTCACAGGTTGGGATGGTTCTTTTCCACCCATCCCTACTACTCTGCAGCCTTTTTAGAAAAGAATGGGCTTCTGACAACAACACAGATCAGCTCTGTCAGCTGATACCAGCCTTTCCTTGTGCAATAGATTAAGATTTTTATATTAAGCTGTAAATCAACAATGCATGACACATGATCGTTCCAGATATTCTAATATTGTAACACTTCTCCCTGGTGCTTCTCCAAACAGCTTTCCCACCTTGGAGGCTGTTTTTGAGTAGGCTGGTGACAAGTGTCATGTTAGGGACCTTGACCACTGCAGCAGACTGCCAGGCTCTCAGTGAGTGCTCTGCTCTGGCTTTGTCACCTGGGAGGACTCCAGTCTCTGTCCCCCACAAGAAAATATAGCATTCTCACCCTGTGGCCCACCTGACAGGACAGCTTCCTATGGTGAACTACCTAAATCACCCCCTTCCAGTTCAGCTTGACAGCTGGTAACACAAGCTGGCATATTTTGCCTTGGTCTTCCACTTAGCACCATTAAAAAGGAAGCAACACTGAAGTTTGATGTAGACTACACCAGCACAAGCAATAGCTTGACAGCTTTTTTATTCCAACACACAGCACCCTATAACAAGTCTTTGATTTATATCTTTATAGAGAAAAACATTTCAGCCAAATATCTGATTTAATTCTTGTGTACATTAGCTTTGGTTGTTTTTTGATGAATGGAGTGATGTAAAGACAGCATTAGGAAACTTATGTGAGAGGAACAGCTATCAGCTTCCTTTCACTACCATTCATACAGTTCCAAGATCAGGGTAAGCTAAAATCTTACACTGAAAAGTAATACAGCAAACCAAGATCTGATGTACAATGTCAACTATTTTTATTCGCCTGCTGCTGCTTAAGTGACACTCGCTCAATTAAGAAAATCTCTAGGATCTGTCAGCAAGTGCACTAGATGTACAATTATGCTTCATTTTATTTCCAGTCCCATCACACCTGTGGCATTGTTCGCAGGGTTTCTTATAATGGAACCAAGCATCTTCAGACATGCGTTAATATGTTAGCATTGGCTCTCCCTTAAATAAATCTTGAATAGAAAACAGCTTCTGAGTCACATTCCATGTTACAAATCCATCAAGTTCAAAACAGGAAATTCCATTAGCTATAACATACTTCAAGGTAAAGCTCAGGTTGAAAAAATATAAATTATTTTGGCCTTGGTCTGCAGTACATGTTTAAATAAAATACAAGGGACCTCTCAGTCTTCCCAATCTTTTATTTTATAAATATCTATATAATATATAGATATGTATGTAATTATGAATAAATCACTAAAAGAATAATTATGCAATCTAAAAGGCATTTATTCAGCCTTAACCCTGTAGTTTGCCATAATTAAGACTTTGCACAACATCCTGAAGAATCTACGCAGGAAATGTGTAATACATGCTTTGAAAAAATAAACTTCCTTTAACCTTATTAAATGTTTTAAAAACACATTTTCAATTGACTAAATTTCAGTGTGATTTTACTCAGTTGAATGAGTAAATTTAAATTCACTACTGAAGACTTACTTGCTTTGACTGTTTCCTGATTCCTCTAAACCATGTAATGAGGAACAAAAAATCCAACTGCTTTTGCCCCATTGGACACGGAGGCCTGTCCAGTGAGCTTCCACACCAAGACGGAGGCCATCCACCTCCACTCCACTGCCAGCTCTGCCACTGGCTTTCTGACTGACCTCAGGCCTACCCAACACATTCTGTTTTTTCAAAGTAGCATAGAAGTTCATGTCCCTTACCACAGAACTGACATTTGTTCAGTCCTCAAAAGAGCTTGTGCGGGATAGAGCTCATACGCCTGCCTGGCTGATGAGTCCTGTCAGACTGAACTCCTTATAGGCCCTGAGGTACTTACTGCACTAACTGCTGCTACAGCATAACATTAAAACAGAAGAAGCTCCCTTCCATCATCAAGTACCTTTTCAGGGCCAACATAGTACTTTGAAGAACCCTAGCTCCCAGTTACCACTGCCCAAACACAGCAATAAACGTACTTTTGTGGGTGCCTGGACTTGCCTTCCACTACAGAATACTCATGAAAGTTGCAATCTCAGGCTCATGCTGAAAGGTTATGGAGTTGACACTGCTCCAAATCAACTCTTACCCCATCTGCTTCCCTAGCATCTGTTCCCGGAGCATTTCCTGACTCCCCCCAGTGAAGGAAATTGGTCTGCTACATGCTATTGTTGCTCAAGGGATGAGAAAGGAAGAGCCAAAGTTGGCACTACACCAAGCACATAAGCATTGCTCAGGCCCCGTTGAACAAATCCGTTTTGCACAGGGCACAAATCACTGGCAATGATAAAATTTTTGCCTGCCTCTGAGATCTCCATGGAAGTGCCAAGCATGATTCTCACTCCTCTGGTTCCTGGGCAGAGTTGCAATGATACATGACTAAGTTGGGAGGAAGTCATTTACTGTCACTTGAAAATAGAGTTATATGTGTCTTACTAAAGAGCTTGAGACAGTTTGATAAGGTCTAATGCCCTGACTACCTTAGCAGATGCCTTAAGTAGGTCTGTAGGGAAAAAGAACGGAAATTCATGGATGTACATGAACAGTGATAAAGACAGACAGGCTGGAATATGTAGGAAGAAGCAACTGATTTATTAGGAGTGGAAATGAAGGAAATGGAAGAGAATTTGAAACAAAATTAAACAATGTGATTGCAGTCAGGATCATGTTTTTCAAAGCTAAGTGAACTTACAAATGCGTATGCAGTTTAATAGGGTCAAGACAGCATGGTGAGAATGATAAGAAAATGCAGACCAAAAACCAAGGTGCCATTTCCTTTTTGCTCATGGGTGTACACATAATGTACTGACACTGACTAAAACTGGTGACTGAGACCCTAGTTATGTCCTGGTAAAGCCAGAGGATGGATCAGGACAACCAGAGCAATTAGCAGCAGCAGCTAGAGTTCAAAATTCTGAACCAAACCCTCTTTTCCTACAAGTCTGATAAAGATCTGGAGTTGTAATTCTCTAAATTGTCATTAACTAATTTAGTCTTCCCTTGCAATTCTGAACCAGAAGCCCAGGCACAGCATTTAATTAGTGTCTCAATTATCATTTAAATGTTTGCTCATCAAGTTCAATAAATATCAAGTGGCTGAGTTTTGACACAAGTGGCTGTGTCAATGATTTCCCAAGAAGTGGCTTATTTGAAGGTTAGTAATTCAAGCAAAGGGTTCTAAAAAAGCAATTAATCAGTATAAATAATTTTGACTGCAGACATATCCCCTGCAAGCAAGTACCCAATTCATTTGATCTTAACAGACTAGGATGCATTTCATGCCTCACAGCAGCAGACTGGTCCTAAGCTACCATCATCAAGTTCAGAGAGGTCATATCCCTCCTAAACAACATGTTCTACCAAACAAATCACAATTTTACTGTATAAAATGAGCAAGTGATTCACTAAAATAACTACACCAGCTGCTGAAGGAAAGAGGGAGAAAGGTGTGCAGGTCAAACTTAAATATTCTAATGACTTGAAATCTGCTGCTCGGAGGAAATCGCCTTAGATTTGCCTGGTTTCCTTTCAACCATCAGTCATCAGCCTATTTCTTCAAACATCTGTTTCTGATTGCTCTAAGGGAAGGAGACAAGAGTAATGAGAAACTCTCAAACTCATCACACTTTTTTAAAAACAAAGCTGCATCATCTTTAGTTTTGCCTCTAGACTACTGACAAAGTCTGCTACTTGCAGAAAATGTAAAAAAATATATATATAAATAAATCCTTCAGCATAGGCATGTGCAGCAGCTTTGGAGATGAAGACAGAACTGATTTTGTATGTCAAAAGCAAGATACAATTTATCCCACAAAGCAGATACATTCATCATAAACCAAGAAAGAGCAGAATAAAAATGCCAAAATATTCTTTTCCAGTAGTAAAGTTGCCTTGAACTGAAATTTCTAACTTATCTATCCTCTACATCCCCTAACAGACACCTGCACAAAAGTGATATTTAGATGAACAAACATCAGTAAGCCTTCCACAGCATTTTTCCCTGTAAGGAGGGGAAGAGAGGAACAAAATCTTCAGTCTCTAAGACTGACTTGTGGAGGTCAGAGACAAAGGCAGGACATGGGGCCATCAAAGTTCGTGAGCTGAATAGGTCTAGTACATCTGCCTGATCCTAATGCAGGATCCACACGACACTGCAGAAAGTCCAAAAGCTCACTGCCTGGGTTTGCTGGAAGAAAACTACTTCCCAGCCCTTGTCTCTCAGCCTGATGCATGGTCTCTGAGCAGACATACCACTGCAGAACTAGAGGGAAGGGATAATACACTACTTGCAGCTAATGTTTCTCTTTACAGCATCCCATTTCCAGCCACAGCCAATGCCTAGTCTTTGAGAGGAAGATATTACCTTAATGAAGTTCTTCAATACGTAAATCATACTGAAGCACAATACATATAAGCTTGCTCCACTTTGAAACGTGAAACAATCGAATGATCTTTAACCATTGGGTTTTGCTGCACTCTGACATCAAACCCCTCTTTTCTTTTCCAACCATGACAATGAATGACTTACCAAGTCTCATTGGCAAGCTTGTCATGCCACCCTAAATTATACTGAGCACTGTTGCGCTTGCCACTACAACTGAAACACTGACCTGCATGACCAGCAGGTTGAGGGAGGTACACAGAGGTATACCAGTTCTGAATTTGTTTTCTGGTAACACCTTGTCTGATCTAGATATGCTATTTTTGCTTTGGAATTGTTGTTGAGAGAAAAGTCAGGTGTCATATGCGTATGTCTGTATATCTCCAGGTATCTTGGAGAAACCCAAGCAAACTTTACCAATTCAATTTCCTTTGTTCATCAGATATGCATTCCTACAAAGAGACAAAATGAATTTCACTGAGGACATCAAGGTATGATTTTCTATGACAGTTTTAGTCCAAGTCTTTGTACCAAATTCACTGTTTCATTAAACCGCTCAGCTGCCAAACTAGCCAATTACCGTTTCCACTAACCATTTTATTTACTTCATTCATTTATTATCACAAGCTTTACCTGTTACAGGCAGAGATTTATGTAGTTGTTTGCAAACAGATAATTAAATTCATTGCAAGTTTCTCTCACAGTCTTTCCTCAGGCTTTTGCCAAGTACAGAAGAGGCTTAAAATCAGCAATCAAATTCAAGACTCAAATGACTAAAGATTACACTTTGTGCTAATGAAATTGAACTAAAACAGCCTGGCACCAACTGTAGTGATGATATGAAATAAGGATATACAAACCAATGATTCTCTGGTTGTTAACCTAAGAAAAACAATTTTTTGCCCTAATTAGAATGATTTTTTGTCTTTCTTTAAGAAAAAAAAGACAAGTGGGTTTTGTTTGCACTGAAATAAAATATTATGTTTCCATAATGGTGATTTTAACCTAAAGCAATGCAATAAAAAGGACATGGAGCATTATTCACCAAAGAAAGGAAAACAAATCGACTGATGCCTGATGCCCTCTCCCCTCTCTAGTCAGATATTAGAGAGCTTACTGAGAAATGTGGGAGCTATTCTGCTGTGCGCTCAAGAGGATACAAACTCATGTCTCTCCTTGACAAGAGAGCAGTGGCTAGAGCTGTCACTCAATGCCCACAGGTGATCATAGCACCTTTCTTCATCAGCACTGCCTCCTTTTTCCCCATGTTTCTGAGCTGGGAAGGGACTGTTTCACCCACCCAGTGCTTCATTGCCTTGTCTGCTCTAATTTCTAAGACAGCCTGTTAGGAATTATTAACCTCTGAACTGGGTAAAAGACTGAAAGGTGACAGGCTGTAGCACATCTCCAGCTCAAGCAGTTACTACCAGCTGGCATAGATATGCAGAGGGGCAGAGGTGAAAGGCAGCACATGCAAGTGACAGCACAGCCTGGACCTCTAACTTAGTTTGTTCAGTGACTTAAGTGTCTTAGATCCATGATGAAGTTCCCCAAATGCTCAGACATTACAGGTTATCTCTGAATCATAACCACTGCAAAATGCCTTAACTTGTTAGGCAACAATATATGCAGCAGTAGCAAAGAAAAATGCTGCACAGCGTTGCATGCCAGCCTTACAATACAGGAACAGGTTAACTTTCCCACCCCTCAGTGCACTGAAATAATTCTCTCCCCTCACCCACATTTTGTGCATTAACATAAGCCTTGTTCAGGATTGACAGCTTCCCATTTCTAGGCAGGGAGTAATGCAGAAGTGAGAAATGTACAGTGCTGTAGTTATGTGGAAAGGAATAGAGGCTGTATGAGCTAAACCCTGCCAGAAAAATTCTGGCATTATAATCCTTAATGTTGTCTTGGATGGCATTTGAAAAACACAGAAAATAACTGGTGTTGAAAACAGTGAAGTGTACTTTCCACCTGCCCCATGCTGCTTCTCGTCTCTCAGTCTACTTGTTGAAAAATGCCCTCAACTAACCAGAAATACTACAAAGAAACTTCAAAAGAAAAAAAAATCAATCTGCAACCTGTTGCAGGGCAGAAACAGAGGGATGTGTTTGGGCGCAGCCTGTTTTTCGGTCCCAGGGCCAGAGACCAGTCTGCCCACCCACACCAGGGCATCTGTAAGGCAGAGGCCATCCTGGGGTATAAAGACATTGCTTTCTTGGTTATCAACAGAGCCTTTTCCCAGGCTCCCACCAATCACATCTAACAGTAGCAGCCCATAGCCAAAGAAGCCAAATATTAGTCTTTGAAAGTAATATCTTCTAAAGGGTAGAGGCAACAGATGTCCTTGTGTTACAGTTCTAATATAAATATCAAGCCCATTGCTTCTGTTGCCAGGCATTTGGATTGTGACTTCAGTTTTCCCACAAAGGGAATGCATAAGCAAAGCACAGATGGGAAAATATCAGTTGAGCTACCAAAAAAAGTCACTGCATTCTCTTCCCCACTCCCCTACTCCCCCCGCCCCCCCCAAAAAAAAAAAAAAAAAAAAAAAAAAAAGGAACATTTTGGAAAAACACAAATGTGGCTCAAAATTAACTGATAAGTATTTTTAATAATTCAAATAGAGGAAATTTGTAATTAAGATTTTCAAGGATGTAAAGTCAAGAAGGCCATGCGGCTTTTTTTTTTTTTTTTTCCTAATCAAAATATACTTTTACATTACTAAATATGAGTTGATTCCTAGAATGAAAACTGAACCCATTCTCACTTTTCTGGGCATATCTAGCACTTTGAAGAATCACTCTGATGACATCTAAGCAGCAACTATTATTTTTACTCCATTCCAAGAGAGCAATGAACCATGTTCCAAATGTTTTCAAGACTTAGATGAGGATTTTCAACATACTTAAAAATTTTCTTTTTTTTTTTTTTTAAATAAGAGATTTAAATTCCCTGGTATGCTCTGTCTTCGAATTTATATATGCACTGCTAAAAATCTTCTCAAAGTAAGTATTACAAACTAAAATAATTTAGTTGGAAGGAACCTCTGAAGATCATCGAGTCCAACTGACTCACTTTTTCAGGGCTAACCAGAAGTTAACACATTTTTGGGGGCACTGTCCAAATGTCTCTTGAACACTGGCAGGCATGGGGCATCAACCACCCTAGGAAGCCCGTTCCAGTGTTTGACCACCCTCTCACAGTAAAGAAATATTTCCTACTGCCCAGTGTGAACCTGCCCTGGCACAGCTTTGTGCCCTTCCCAGGAATCCTGCCAGTGGTGATGAGGGAGCAGAGACCAGCACTTCCCTCTGCACTTCCCCACCTCAGGACATAGCAGAGAGCAGCGGGGTCACCTCTCAGCCTCCTTCTCTCCCAGCTGGACAACCCAAGTGCCCTCAGCCTCTCCTCACACAACATGGCCTCGAGCGCTCTTACCAGCTTTGTTGCTCTCTGCTGGATGCCTTCAAATACCTTCACATCCTTTTCATACTGTGGACTGGACTAAGGCAGGCAGCCTGAAACAGCACTGCCCTGTGCATATGATTTTCTTACATTCTACCATATCATTTGCAGCCTCAAGGACTTCAATGTCTGCTGTTCATACATGGAAAAAAAGTGTTTTACAAGTTCTGTTGCCCTAATGGCCTTTACCACACAAGGAAAGAAAGTTATGGTAAAGCAAAGGAAATTTATAGCTGAAAATTTATAGCCTCCAAGAACAAGTGGAATCAGGAATCCCAGAAAACATGGAGAAGTTTACAAGTAGCAATAAACATCTTTTTTTTCCAAAAATTAGGATCCTTCAAGCTAGTCTCTGACATATCAGAACTTTTAAGAGCTTTCTCAAGATCTGTCAACAAGATTAAATGAAGGCAAACTGAAATACAGAAAGTTACACTTAAACAGAAGAAAAACTTGTTTTACTGTAAGGGTGGCTCAATCTCTAGAGCATGTTGCCTGAAAAAGCTGTGGAGTGTCCACCTGGGGAGATATTAAAAACCTGATTAAACACCATCCTGGAAAACCTGCTCTAGTTAACTAAATGATCTATGATTCTCTGATCTCCAGATGCTCTTTCCAACCTCAATTTTTCTCTGTATGATTCTGCATAATAGGCAAAATCATATGCACAGGGCAGTATGTTTGTAGTCTGCTTGCCTTAGTCTACTGACTCTGGTACAAACAATGGAAATCCACATCTTTCAAAGCTTATTTGAACTGTGGCTCCCACCTTGTTCCTTGAAAAACACAGAAAAAAAAAGTTTTTCCTTTCAGTTTAGTAAAATTACACACTCACAGCCAAAAACGTCCATTTATTCTCAGAGTGAATAAAATATACCTATAATTTATTGTGCCAGACTTGAGAAGGGGTAAAGTTGTCAAGTCATCCATGTGACATATTATTTCACCAGTCATTCAAAAAAAAAATAATCTTTGGCTACTCTGTGAGATTGCTCAGATTGAGCAGATTTATTAACACAAAACATAGTACTGAACACTTCTTACATCACCCTTTAAAAACAGCTGGGCCTAATGCACATCCCAGAAGTCAAGCAGTAAATACTGTCTCTTTCTGCTGACTTGAGTCAGTTTTGGATCAGTGATCAACTTGACATTTTCATTTCACAAGAATTTAAGAAAAACAGAGTAAAAGGAATCACACTAGGGGGTGTAGATAGTTCCTGTAAACTATATTTATCAGAATGACAAAGCTCAGCCACTAGCAGCATGCTTTACATCTAGATTTCATTCCAAAATGGCCTTCTGTCTGAACATGTCCCTGATAACCTACAGAAGTCAACTGATAAGACTGTCTGAATGGGTGAAAATTAGGAGGTACATTTTGATATATATATATATATAATATATATTTATTAAAGATGAAATATCAAAGCCTGGAAAGACGCACTAAGTATCTCTTGTCAAATGTTCAGGACAGAAATCTTACTCCCCTGAAGCCTTGAATCTAAGCAATGATTTTATGAGCATGATTTCAAAATATGTACCACTGCTCTTATTGCAAGTTTATATCTCAGGGCTTGAATCACCAGGAAAAAGGCACCCCAACAGATTTTAGGGATGGAAGCTGAGACTTCTGAGGCAATGCCAACTCACTGGCTTTCTGTTTTATGGCTTGACTGACTTTGCAGCGGATAAAAGCTACAGCCTATGCAATTGGCAACTTTCTCCCATAGAATGAAGTCTTACTCTTTGAGGAGTTATGTTCCCGATCAGGTTCTTGTTTCGCTAAATACTTCTTTTAACTGCAAGATACTTGACCTGCAGTAGAGTCAGGTAGAAGGGAAGTAATAGAAATCAAATAGAACAAACCTCAGATGTCCAAGAGCAATTGGCACTATTTGTTCAAGTGGAAGAAAACCATGCTAAATACAATAAGTGCTTCACACATAAGTTGTGTTCCCATACATTAAGGAAGTACTCCTTACAATGTTTTTTACTCCCTTTAAGCTACACCTTCACTATAGATTTTGGAAGACACATACTCAGATTTTGTTACAAATGAGGACATACATACCTAGGCTTTAGCAGCCCAACTATTGAGGAGTATAGAAGTACATGGTTATTCCACTTTTATCAATACGAAAAGATTTGAGATTCTCCAGTAACAATTTGCTACTCAAATACTCCACCATTCTGCAGCTGTCACAGAATCACAGAATCACAGAATTTCTAGGTTGGAAGAGACCTCAAGATCATTGAGTCCAACCTCTAACCTAACACTAACAGTACCCCCTAAACCATATCCCTAAGTTCTACATCTAAACGTCTTTTGAAGACTTCCAGGGATGGTGACTCCACCACCTCCCTGGGCAGCCCGTTCCAGTGCCTAACAACCCTTTCAGTAAAGAAATTCTTCCTAACATCTAACCTAAAACTCCCCTGGCGTAACTTTAGCCCATTCCCCCTCGTCCTGTCACCAGGCACGTGGGAGAACAGGCCAACCCCCACCTCGCTACAGCCTCCTTTAAGGTATCTGTAAAGAGCAATAAGGTCACCCCTGAGCCTCCTCTTCTCTAGGCTGAACAAGCCCAGCTCCTTCAGCCGCTCCTCGTAGGACTTGTTCTCCAGGCCCCTCACCAGCTTCGTCGCCCTTCTGTGGACCCGCTCAAGCACCTCGATGTCCTTCTTGTAGCGAGGGGCCCAAAACTGAACACAGTACTCGAGGTGCGGCCTCACCAGAGCCGAGTACAGGGGGACGATCACCTCCCCTAGCCCTGCTGGTCACACTGTTTCTGATATAAGCCAGGATGCCGTTGGCCTTCTTGGCCACCTGAGCACACTGCTGGCTCATATTCAGCCGACTGTCCACCATCACTCCCAGGTCCTTCTCTGCCTGGCAGCTCTCCAACCATTCCTCTCCCAGCCTGTAGCTCTGCTTGGGGTTATTGCGCCCCAGGTGCAGGACCCGGCACTTGGCCTTGTTGAACTTCATACAGTTGACCTCAGCCCATCGGTGCAGCCTATCCAGATCCTCCTGCAGAGCCTTCCTACCCTCGAGCAGATCGACACACGCACCTAGCTTGGTGTCATCTGCAAACTTACTGAGGGTGCACTCAGTGCCGTCATCCAGATCATTGATGAAGATGTTAAAGAGGACCGGCCCCAGCACCGAGCCCTGGGGGACGCCACTAGTGACTGGCCTCCAACTGGACTCGGCTCCATTTACCACAACTGTCTGCAAAGGAAAACCCATTTATTGATCTCTCCTGCACCCTCACAGCCAGCATGAGGGTCAAAGGATGAGTTTCTTATCAACAGATGAAACTGTGGCAGCACAAGGAATAAGTCACTTCCATCTTCCCTTGTGGCCAACGTGAAAGCATTTAGACACCAGGGAAATCTCTGTATAATGCTCTCACATGCTTTGACAGCTTAAGATATGCAGAGATCATTTCCACCACCGCCAAGTAAATATGGAAGGTTTTAATTGCTATGAAGGAGGTGCAAACTCATTTTAAGGAAGAGATATAAAATTGTCTCTAGAAGAACAGTTGGATGATTCCTGGAAATATGTCTGATTCCACCAAAGAGTAAGAAGCAATGCTTTTCAGTTCTAATTAAGAGATAAAAACTACTTTCAGTGGTCCAGCAGCTAGGACAGGGATCGCTCTGTCGAGATCCATCATTGCCTGTATGGGCTTGGAAATAACTTTTAGAGGCCGGAGGAAGGGCATGGGGGAAGGCGGGCGCTGTCCAAGGTGCTTCCCAGTGCTCCCCAGCCGCAGGAGTCATACGGCACCAGCAGGCACAGGCAACAAAGGGCTCAACTGCAGACAGAGAAGGTAGCCTGAGTCTGACAGTCCTAAAATTAACAGCATCAACTGCCCTCCTTCCCCATGCCCAATAGTCTTGCAGAGAGTGCATTCCTCTGCCCTGTGATACTAACCTGCCAAGAATACCCTCTGTTCAGTCCACCATACACAACATACAAATGCTTATTTTGCTGGTTCTTACAACAAAATTAGTCATGCAATGCATTCTTCTACCCCATTTTTCCATATTCAGTCTGCTTGTGGTCACTGCACTGAGCCTGCTGGAGTTCAAGAAGTGTTTGGACAATGCTCTCAGACATTGGTCTGACTTTTTTGGGTGGTCCTTTATGGACACAAGAGTTGGACTTGATCCTTGCAGGTCCCTCCCAACTCAGGAAGTTCTATGATTCTCTACTTTCTTAACCATCATACAAGATGAGCAGAAAGGGCAGGTGGAGAAGACAATCTTGATCCTTGTTTAAAAAAAAAAAAAAAAAAAAAGAGAGAGAGAAATCCCCCCCCCCCCCCCCCCCCGCAAAACAAAACAAACAAACCAACATACAAATAGCCCAAGCCAGAAACAGTCTGCTGACTTGAAGTGACAGTCAATACACTGCTTTGCCTTGGTCAGGATCCCTGTTCTGCTCCCCATGATGCAGTGTCTGTGCTTGTGGCTGGCCCCAAGGCTCATTGGGCATCACCTTAGGGCCACTGAAGAACTCTGCCATTTCCCCCCAGCTTGGGGTCACCCTCACATCAAGAGCAGCCTTACCCCTGTTTCAGCTTCAGAGATTGGGTCACTGCTGCTCTCTGGGCCTTTCATCAGGTCACTAAATCAGGATCAGATCATCAGTGGAGAAGCAGATAGCTATAGTTACACTTAAACTTTCAGGAATCCCATTTCACTGTCTAAAGCATCACACTTTCATGAAGAAAACATTCATCCAGCTGAAATAGGCAGCCTACCCATGCAAAGAATTTTCTTGCTCTTCTGTCACATAAAAGCTATCGATGTCATTCTTCACCATGTGGTTTTGTCCTGCTTCCAAGTATTCCCAAAGACATCATTTCACACTCCTCTGCTTTCATCCATCCTCCCTATAACTTCTTTTGCATGACACCTCTTGTTCCTTTCTTTCTATAAAGAAATATAGCCAAATGGCATAAGCCCATTACATAAGACAACAGCCAACACCCCAAAGCATCTGTTATGACCTTGTTTCTGATATTCCTCTTTCTCACCAACACCCCTGTGATATTCTCTGGATGACTACATTTTCAGACAAGAGCTATATTACTATCACTTTTCCCTAATGTAATGTCATGAGAACTACCATGCCACGTTGTCAATGGCAATCATTATAACAACAACTTCCAGAAGAATTATTTTGCAACTAAGTTAAATATCTAAAGTAAGAGCAAGTACAAGTGATGAATGCATAAGAGCTGTCAAATCCCTGTAATTAGTACCATATTCAGTACTAAAAGAAAAGCCTGAAAAGCAGCACTGAATTCTAGAGTTTTATTATTGCGGAATAGGAGAGAAGAAACATCAAAGAATGACTGACAAAGCTTCTGGGTGCAGTCATTACCTGAAATCTGAAAATTAAAAAAAAATTCTTGCAGATTTACTGACTACATTAGAATAGAGACAGTTTTTATTTCCATTTTAGTCACCTTGCAGAAAAACTCAAAACGGCAACATACAGTTCTGCCAAAATCAAGCTCAATTTATTTTTCTCCAATCTTCTGTTCCCTTCCCCACATTTAAAGCAAGAGCAAAAGGCCTTTAAGCCAAGGCTTCAACATATATGCCCAGATGTGAATGACATACTTTTCATCAGAGGTGTATTGATGAGTAGACAAAACTTTTTTTTTTTTTTTTTTTTTTTATTTCCCCTACTAAGGTGAACTTAAAGCAACATTTTCATTGTAGCTGTAAATAACCTATAAACTGTCCAGGAAGTGGGATCCAAAAAAGTAGCAGACAGAACTCTACATGTTACAATGAACACACAACCCCCAGTGACAAAACCTTTATTCAAAGCCACATTTTTTCTCCTCCATAGAGGACTTGGTACAAGTGTGGCTCAGGGGTTAGTCTTTGCTTAAGGCGCAGTCAGACAAATAAATGAAATCACAAGAAAGCTTCACTGGCAATCTTTACTCCCATTTCACAATTAAGGTTGTGAAGCGGATGGAAAATCCTCTCTGGGATTGGAAACATTTGTCCATCAGATGCTTGTGCCAGCACAGAGGCAGCTGTGCCAAATGAAGATACTGCGAGTGCTGTATTCTACCTGCAGTTTGTCTCAAGTACCAAGGGCTGCGTTTCTTTACCCTGTTACAAAGTGCTGTTTTGGTAGCACCCTAAGGGCCTGCAAATTAGTCAAATAATTCCTGAGAAAGATAGCCTTAATTTTAAGCACCATCTTTCTGAGCTGGAATCACAAGCAGTGAAATCACATGTAAAAAGAGGGGCTGCCAGCCTAGTCTTCGAGTATCATCATTGTTATTGACTTTTCTATATGGAATATAGAAAAAATCCTATGTGCTTATCACTTCGTACACCAATGCATTTATCAGATGATCTGTTTGAAACAATTTAAATGATTTTCAGGAGCATCTTCAGTCTGCTTGGGCTCCGCTGGCTATCCATTATTGGCTGGAGTTGGGAAATCCATATGCCAGGAAACAACTAAGTAAGTATATTTAATTAAAAGCAATCTTAAAAAGCATAGCTTTTAATAATTAGGATGTTATAAAGGAAACCCAGATCCTTCAGGGAGATCAGAAATACCTAAAGCTCCAGTGGTGTTTGTCTGCAAGTCAACCCACAATTAGCCAGATTTAAAGGCTCTGGCTCCATACAAATTGATTGTCCATAAAAAGAATAACAGTTCCATCAGCACTTTTTGCTGTATCCTGAGCTTTGACAGGTTGAAGAATTATGTCCCCCACAGAGCCACACCACATATGAGCACAGAGCCCACATGGCCAAGTTGCATTGCTCTTTCTCACTCAATACAAGCAAAACCGCCTTCCTCTTACCTCTCAGCAATTTCCGAGTTCCATTTTTGTAAGCTCTTCAGCTATAATCTATCACTAACCAGAAAGAAACCATGTAAAACCTATCATCTTCAGCCTTACTAGAAGCTCCTTCCACTCAAACAGCAAATTGATATCAGGACTCATAAGATATCATTCAGATCAGATCTTTTTAATGAAAATGTGGCCCAGTACAAAAATTATTAGATTCTGTCTCTCACTTTTCACCTGCACATTCAGTCCATAGACTCGTTAGCATAAGGACTTCCTACAGGCTTTCATAACCTGCTAAAACTCCCACTATGCATTATGGCCTTCACATATTAGAGCTGCATAATATTACTAACAGAACATGAAGGGTAATTTACTGACAAATGACTGTAATTGAACACACAATCTACCAACCATGTTCTAACAGAAAAATACATTCTATATAATGCAGAAATACCATATCAAATTTTAAAGGAGGGAATGAAGTCAGCAAGGCAGAGTTAATGACATCTATTAATTATAGATAGTCCAGACATACTCTTGCCTGACTTGTTTTTAACTTTCATCAACACAGAATCCAAAAGCTGTGCCTCTGCATGCCACTTCCACTGTGGATTTTCTATCTTCATCATCAGCTAACTTTATTGAAACCCATTCTGAATCACAGAATCATAGATTCTCCTCTGTTGCAGTACATGTTCTCACCTATCCACTAATGACATGGAATAAAAATGTATGTATATTCTTTTACAAGGCAGTATCCTTTTACATATTTGAAGGTTGCTATTGCATTCCCTCTCAGTCAATTATTCAAGGTGCTTGTGAGTGGCCACAAGTTATCCAGACCTCGTCTTCTTATTTTCCCCCTCAAGGCTTCTTCCAATTGATCCTTCTCTTTCTCATGTGTGATGCTGAAATCCAAATACGTTATGCTGCTTGAAGAGTAAACAGTACTGAGTATAGAGGCAGACTAACATCAAGCATCTTTATAGGCAATACTTCTAGTTACACTGTGGAGTACACCACCTTTGCTGCAATTTGCACAAGTGAAGATGCAGAGCTACCTAATCTGAGATTGGATCTCACGCTATCAAAAACTAGATTAAAAAAAACGTATCCTCACACTTTAAAAGGACTCTCAATATTTCAAAGAGCTGATTTATTAATGCTGTCTACTTGATAGGAGACATGACATCCAGCAATGAAAACTTCCCAAATTTTATTCCCATTAGTTGTCACACCATTGGGATGGAGTTATAATATGTATGTCTAATTTTTGAATGCTTTTTCGTGCACCTATTTTCAAAGGAAATCCACATCATCAAGCACATCTCTGATTTAACATATCCCTGTAGGCCTCAAAGAAGCATGACTATTGCTTATTTGGCATCTTTGTCTTCAGAAGATGAAGTGGCAAAGACAAGCAGCCACAGCACTTCTAAGCAAAGCAGATTCTATTACAAAATGGTAGTAATATCAAGAGGGGCAGTGATTAAACTGTGGATAACTGAACTACCTGTATATCCAGAAGGAATGAATCTCAAAAACAAAAAGAGCAGAACAAAGAGAAAGAGCAGAACAGACCCCACATGTCCCAGCCTCTAAGAAAATTAGAAGACGACCAAGAAATTTAAAAATATCCAAGTTATTACTATAAAGAATGAAGGCATTTGCATTGACCTATGCCTAGCCCTCAGGCACAGCATCCTCTGGCTTCTTACAGAATTTGCTACTGTACTCAAACATGACACCATTTTGCGGTGGCTGTAGGTCATGCCAGATTCCCACTGTCCCCTCACAAATGCACCCAGTAACTATCATCTGCTGGAATTTAAAGCAAAGGGTCATCCATGTATTGGACGGCATTTTGTCTCTTGACTTCCAAAATCATCAGAACATAATCCTAACTTCCAAATACATCAGTGCTACCCCTCAAGCTGAAGACAAAGTTATACTTTATGGACTCACGATCTCCCTGTAAAGTAGACTTTCTTCCTCCAAGAAATAGTCTGCAGGGGGAATAGATACCTATGTCACTCCATCCTCCAAGTGCTGGTGAACACCAAGTTCATTTATTCCTGTCATGTTTCAGGTATATTTTTCATCAGGGTTCCTCCAGCACGTTAGAACCCTTCCTCTTGCTCAGATTCACTAGACAGATTACTGTGAGCCAAAGCTTTAAGAAAAATACCAAAATCATTGTGAGAATACGTACTGACTTTTCACTTTGGAACAGAGGCTTTTTTTTTTGTTTCTTGTTTTTCATGTTTGATTCAGTCATTCATCTCATCTGGCTACAGAACAATTATTCAATGTCTACTTATAAATTCTAACAAATCTGTGAATAATTCATGCCATGGAGGAGACCAAATTACCACCTACCTGCACCTGTGGATGCCAAGGGATTAATAATCAGTTATAAAGTCCCTTTTCTCTTATACTGCATTCCTTTAGCACCAAATAACATGCTCGATCACAGTGGCTGTCAACTTTGTCAAGTGAAACAGATGTATCACTGGAAGGTAGAATTCTTTTATAGATTAAAGAAAATGAAAAAGAAGGCCACTCTAGATCACCTCACCCCAGACTGAGGTCAGCATCTCATTTCATAGTAGAGGAGCACATGCTCACCTCACAGCTTTGGCACACAAGTCCATCTCTGCACTGGGAAGTTGGTGGGAGGACAATTCCTTTGTGCCTTAGGTAAATACCTGCTTTGTAAACCAAGACGACAGTTTTACATCCTAGTGGCCCTTCCAAGCCTCAAGCTCCATACTCAAGCCATGGAGATTTAATCCATGGAGCATGACCTACAGAACATGGGTCTTGGCTAGATTTGTGTGTGAAGCACCATTTGCCCCAGCAGTGTAATTATCATATTTTGGCAACAGCTGTTCCCTTTTGCAGAATCAGTGTTCTGAAGCCAAATAAGATGCTCACACCCCTCCTGGGGGGATGTTGGTGTCCCCCATCACTAAAGAGTGATGCTCCTGGGGCCTACCTTAAGCTTAGAGACTGCCACCATTGAGCGGAAGGATACTTGGTCCTTCTCCTATTGGCTCCTCAAAAAGCCAGCGACACTAGATAGCATGGTATAGGATGTATCCCACTTCAGCCTGCCACACATCACTGAAAGCAAGCTGTTTCTCACCACAGGAGAGACAAGTGCTCCCCTCCAGATCCTTGCCAGCTTCATATGTTACTCGTGCAGAAGCAGCAGTCAGGCAAGGTAAACAAGCAACCTTTCACTCCCCTATGACCTTAAGTAGCACTCGTCAGTTTCAGTTAAGTGTCTCAGTGAAAACCAGAAAAGCTATAAAGCGTAAAACTATGCTTCTCCAAAAAGCTTAATGCATTATTTTGCATCCAATTAACACAACAGGTAGGCTTTCATTGCTGTTTAGGAATCACCATGATATGTAGCTAAAATTTGTTTGATACAATTGACTGATTACTCAGGTGCCAGCAGCAGGTATGCAGCATCTAAATCATCCTAAAACATTGCAGCTATTTTTATTTGTTCACAGTAGTGCTTTCAGGAGAAAGACATGGTCTGTAGTTACAATACTTCTCAAGAAGGTCAGAAACAGCAGAGACTGCATTGGTTGAGTCTTCTTCACATTTTCTTACAATCTTGTCGCACCTAATCTCAGTTGGTTTTGATTAAATTTGTGGTTGGCACTATTTTATCCCAGCTTTGCAGCACCTTCCCAATTCTATAGCATTGCTGAAACTACCCAGCTGGAAAAAAAACTTACCAAGAAAGTACTGGGAACATTAAAGAATCAGGCCTTTAGTGCTTCCCCTCCTTGCAAATGGTATGAAGCAAATCAACTGTGAACTAAACTAGGAGCAGAAATTGGCATGGATTATACAAGCTATCTCAACTGAATATTTTTTCCCCTCATCATATCCTTGCTTTACCTAATGAAGGAAAATTCTTTCAGACAGCTGTTATTTCTTTTGGCATCTTTCATACATCACCAGAAACACCTCCCACTGGGTTTCTCAGGAGATTGCTAAAATAACCTAAGTAATACAGTGCAAGCATTCTATCATTAGTCATCAGGATTAAGATCATTCTGGCTTTGTCTATTTCTCTCCGTGTTTTCTTTCAGTGCATCAGCACAGTCCTTTGTTTTTCTGTGAACACAATCATTCTTCAATTCTTGTAGTACCTATGTGACAAGTTATTGCACTCAAAACCTTATTATGGGCAAAAGGGGAAATACTTCATTTAGGAAGCCAAGAATTTATTGTTAGACTAATTAAAATCTTAACAGCCTAACTAAAATACAATAAACTGTTATTATAGTTCAGTTACAACGATACTAACCTTCAGAGTCCAAATTGCCTAAATAATTCAGTGCACATCTCAGTAATACAGTTAAGGACTGCTATACAAAAGCATTTTCTGGTGTTATGTTCTCCCTTCCCCTGCTCCTCCAGCTCCCAAGCATGACAGTAAGTCATCCTCGAGAGTCAGCTGTGGGGAACACAGCTTGCCAGCATCCTGAGTCCTTTGCCAGGAAGAGCACAATGCCTCTGACTGTTGTGTTGTTTTAATTTTCCTTCCTTTTGTATTGTTGTTAGCTTCTTCTTTCTATCTCCAGGGCATATACTCACGGATTCTTATATGCTTTCTAACAGTTTTACTCCTTAATCTTTCTTTGTTGAGGTAGAACTCAATATTATATCCTGACTTGCCATATACATGTATATGGAGTTCTTAAATGTTTGGTACCTGTTCTTTTTCTTTGTTACCACTAAAACTGGCTTTGTCAAGCTCTGCAGTTCTTTAACCAAGTACATCTGAGTTGCTGATAGCTCTGAGGCCTCCAGAACCATCCTCTGACCTGTCATCTCCCTGTGCCTCTGCTTCCCTACATCACATCCTGCATCCTCTTTGGTGGCATCTCCTATCACAGAATCACAGAATTGTGTAGATTGGAAGAGACCTCAAGATCATCAAGTCCAATCTCTGACCTAACGCTAACAGTCCCCACTAAACCATATCCCTAAGGTCTACATCTAAACGTCTTTTGAAGACTTCCAGGGATGGTGAATCCACCACCTCCCTGGGCAGCCTGTTCCAGTGTCTAACAACCCTTTCTACTACATTCCTCTATGCTACATTATGCCATAGCCATAAATATTTCATTAATAACTATTTTATATTTGTCAATATAAAATAATGGTATTCCCACATGCTTATACAAATCTAAGCAAGAGCAAGTTATGCAATAGCCTCCCCACTCTTAAAGAAATTCTTCTTTCAAACTAAATTAAAGCTCTACACTGGCGAAGAAATTCAGGTGAAGCCCGATAAAAATCAGTCCTGAGCTCCTGTGAAGTGAGCAGCCTTGCAAAGCAAGGTGGGCTATGGGGCTATAATGACCAATAGACCCCAGTCTTGCAAAAGACTAACAACACATCTCAGTGCCATCAAGTTTTGTGCAGTTTCAGCCTCTGAAAAATAGCATGCACTTCTGTGTTGCTTCCAGTCCCACAAGACCAATTACATCACATCACAGGCAAAGCAAATGTTTGAGAGCTAATTAAAAGATGATTTGGAAAAAAAAAAATATAAATTCAGCTATAAATGGATGTGAATGCATTGAGTGCTTCAATTAGCAACACTTGCTCCAGAGAATCACTGGGTTTGCTTCTACAAACATATATCAAATTCAAAGTGATGGAGATCTTGCATTTAGCAGCTGGAAATGGGGAAGTTGTGCCCCTTAGAAGTAGGTTTTTCTGGAAACACCAAGCACGGGACAGTCAAACATATGTTATTCCTGAATGTACACCTATTAGCCTTGTTAGTCAGCCAATTACTTGTTTTCTCTGCTGTTGGCTGGATTCACAATACTGGAAATGTCTACGTATTTATCACGTGTGTTCATTACAAGGTTTTATCTACTGAAATTTTTCACCTCGTTGAGGCTACACTGCACAACTTTTCAGCCAAACTTCAGTCAAAATTGCCCTCATTTGTGTTGAAATGCACCAGGAAAATTTGAACTGCAACTTTAGTAGACTATAAAACAAAAGTTCGCCCCTCTTTTCAAGCATTCCCTCACTGTCCATCTCCAAATATGAGTGGGAGGGGAAGCAGATGGTCTGGTTTGCTCTCCTGAATACCCAGGTGCTTCCTGGGCAATAGTTGAAGTCTGGAAAGTACTTGCAGCTTTCTCTCTTTTGCCTAAACTAACTGGCTGTCACAGAGACTAAATATAGTGAATCTTAATCTACTAGGCTGTGAAAAAAAAAAATCAAGTCCCGACAGCATAAGCCAAATAGTGGATTTTTTATTTTTTTAATGTAGTTTAGAGAATCAGATGTTACCACCTTCTGGCAGAGAAAAATGTGCATGTTCAGGCAAAACCAACCCTTCAGAGATATTGAATATGCACAGTAGAGTACTTGGTGTAACCCACAGAAGTCTAACTTGAGAAAGCACATACTTGCCTACAGCTATCTTTTGAGATCTTCAAGGAAAGAAGAAAGCCATTGAAGAACAAATCCTACACCCAGCAGGGTCTGCACTGCTATAACCTTATGTCAATCACCACTGAACACAGCTTGTAGAATAATGAAGATTGTAAAAAAAAAAAAAAAAAAAAAAAAAAAAAAAAAAAGCCCCTCTACTGTTGCATACATTCACAAAGCCAGAGCTCTTTTCAGCTAAGCCTATTACCCTTAATCCAACTTCTACTCAAATGAAGTTTTCCTCTTTCAAGCTTTTCTATTAGAGACAACTCAGCTCTTTTCACAGAATTGTTAAAAAGTCTCTAAAATCATCTAGTTAACCCCCCTACTGGTCACAATGCACAGCTAGAGCAGATTGCCCAGGACTGTGTCCAGCCAGGCTTTGAACATCTCCAAGAATGGATACTTGGCCAACTTATTTGGCCAACCTGTTTCAGTGTTCAACCACACTCACATTAAAAAACAACAACAACAACAAAAAAGTGTTTTCTTATGGAACTGGGTGGAATTTTCATGTCTTATGTCTCTTGTCCTGCCACTAGGCATCACTGAAAGAGTCTGACTTTCCTTCACTCCCCCTTTCAGATATCTATATTAATTGATGAGATCCTCCCAGAGCTTTCTCTTCCCATGGCTTAAAAGTCCCAGATCTCTCAGCCTCTTCTCATCTGAAAGATGCTCCAGTCCTTTAGACGTCTTTGTTGCCCTTTCCTGAGTTTGCTCCAATATATTCATGTTCCTCTTCTCCTGGGCACGCCAGCACTAGACATGACTCCAGACTCAGGTTCAGTAGAGCTAAGCAGAGGGGAAGGTTCACCTACCTCAACCTTGCCTACAACCTGCTTTCCAGCATGGTCTGTCATTTAAACCTACACACATATTAGCACAGGGACATGGTCATTTCTGTAAGCACTTCCAGTGATCATGCATGCCCAGAATATGTGCAAGTGTCACACCTAGCCATGAGTGGATCAGCAATTATGCTGTGCTATAACTGACATGTGTTGATTACCCTTCAGACATTATGTATGATTTCTTTTCCTAAAAAGGATGGTATAAGGAGCAGCTGAAATCCTCCTTTCAACACGTCCAAGAACACTCAGCTGTTTGCATGCCTGGACTACATACAGTAACAGAATAGAATAGTTCAGTTGGAAGGGACCTTCAAAGATCCTCTAGTCCAACTGCCTGACCTCTTCAGAGCAAATACAAGTTAAAACATATTACTGAGGATGTTATCCAACTGCCTCTTGAATACAGGCAAGGGGCATCAACCACCTCTCCAGGAAGCCTATTCCAGAGTTCGACCATCCTTGAAGTAATTTTTTATCTTATGTCCACTCTGAACACAACACCCCCCCTACCCCAGGAAGATTTTGTACCCTTCCCACACATCCTGTCATCTGTGACCAGGAGCAAAGAGCAGCACATCCCTCCCTCTCCCCTTCCCCTCCTCATGACACAGCAGAAAACAGTTGGGTCACATCTCAGCCTCCTTCTCTCCAAATAAGACAACCCAAGTGCCCTCAGCCTCTCCTCAAAGGACATGCTCTCCAGCTCTTACCAGCTCTATTGACCTCTGGGCACTTTCAAGGACCTTAACATCCTTTTTATACTGTGGAGACCAGAACTGCACACAGTATTCAGTGCTAAATATAGCAGGAACCTTCTTGCTGGAGAATGTAGAATGTAACTTCTTGCTTCAGAAACTGAGAGTATGTCTTGAAATTTTCAACTACACTACCTTGAACCTCAACCTGGGAACCTGCCTGTGAGGGCCCACATTTCAGCCAGACACCTCGCTGACTGGTATGGCCTTATGTCTACACTACGCTTAGTGCTTAAGGTTCAGACACAACAGCAGGCTGACAACATCCATTGCTGACAAAGAACAACAAAAAAGAACAATTATTAATTTTAACACACACTTCTATCCCTTCCTCACCCGAAAAGCCTCCAAATACTTCCCTAGCATTTTTTTTTTCATTTTTATGGAGTCTTTTGCTGATTCACAAGGGTGGAGGAGGAAAGTAATGGGGGAAACACACATGCTGTAATACGAAAAGAGATCTTAGCGTGAACAACCCAGCTGGAAAAAGCTAACTACAGCAACCTTATGAGACAGCTTGATCTTAAGTTTCCAGTCAAGCTGTGTGGGCCCTCCCACACACAGACACCACTCACCCCCCAGGCCCACTTGCAATCAAGACGCAATCCGTCACATGCTGTGGTCCCAATCCCATGGTGCATGACCAACATGCACAAAGCTCAACAGTAGTCCTTACTTTAGCAGTTCCAGAGGAAAAAAACATGTGCTGTCTACATCCTGGTTATGCTAAGCCGCAGAAAAGCAAGGTGGAACATTTTTGAGTGGCTTCCTGCTAATGAGCCAACGTTTCCAAAGTGGGCTCAGACAGATGCTGCTATAAAAGTACTGTAATTCCACATCATCGGCCCCTGGTGGAAATGAAGCAATGAATAAGACAGCTGCTTAACAGTGATCCAAGAAAGAAAATTATGATTAACGTCTGTCTTATTGCCTTAACATCTTCCTTTCTCCCTCACAAGACAGCGTATGCTGAAAGTAACACTCAGAAAATTTAGTACTAAATCTTCTTCTCTATCTACAATGCTAAACATCACCTACAATGAACAAATATTTCTGGCTTACGGGGGCACGTGGCTATCCAATGAGTACCTTCTGTCTCCCTTCAGTGGAGCTCTGGTGTCAAAATTACTCCCTTTACACCCACAAGTCCTTTGATCCTTTAAGTTCATATTACACCCATAGAATTTTTTCCATGGTCTAGAACAGCTTGGCGAAAGTTATCACCATTCCTCAACTCCCTCATACAGCCCACTGGTTTGAACAACATGCCATGAAATAGCTACAATAAAACATCAACCCACTTGGAATACAACCCGTGGGCTGAGTGAGGAAACCTCCCATTGCCTTAGTGTCCAGGGCCCCGCTTCATCTGCTGTTTATAGTCACACACAGCAGTTTCTCAATCAAGTCATCATCTACACTGGTGCCACAAGTTTTTCAGACAATCTGCTCTACCCTTCAGAAGTGGCAACCTCTGAGCACCAGCCAGCTAATTGTACCCTATGGTATCCTTCACAGCACCCACACTGATGTACTTAGATCATGCTCCTATTTACCAGTTGTTACAGAGGAACACCCTCTTTCTGGAAACAGGTTTCCTTTAGACTGATTCATCTAGGATTCTGCTCATTTCTTTTCAGATGCTATGTCTGGGGGAGGAAAGGCTTGGAAATAGCACTCTCAAGCAGTAGAAATGGAAGCACAAGTTCAGGAAGGCTCCATTCTCTAGCTGAAGCTTAGAGGAACACATCTTTCTTCCAGCGCTCAAAGAACCATTGTTTTATCAAATGCTTACCTTAGAGTATTTTCTTGAAGCAGGGTGATTGCTTTGAGCTATCTCTGAGTGAGGCTGCACAAACTTTGGGCCCATGTGAGGCAACCTGAGCTAACACAAGCTCACAGTCAAATTTTTAACAGCCACATTTCTCTTGCAGAGCCATACAAGGAAACCTGTTAAGGTACTGCCTGGTAATACTTTTATTTGCCAAGAACATTTCATATGTACAATTTTATAGTGCATCAAAGTTTTGATTACTTTCTGACGTGGATCTCTCGTACCTTTTTTTTAATAAGTCCTAAATTCACATGGAAACTCATCTTCCACATTACTTCCTTGTCCTTTACAAAGTTGTAGCATATATGCATCCCTTTAAGAATTTAAAGCCCAAGTACTGACAGAAGCAATTGCTGTATGCTGTGTGTATACTACTGCAACTGCAAGGCACTCAGGACATATTCCATTTTTTTCCCTTCATTATAACACTTACAGAACTATCAGCAGAGTAGCTTGCACAAGGAATAAAAGGACAGAACTTAAGAGCCGAAGGCATGACTCCAGAACAGAATTGGAAACCATCTTACATTTTTTATATAGTGATGTAGAGGGGATTCCTAATATATTAAGCCACCAAGATACAAGAATTTGTACAAGTGCATACTCAGGTGAATGCGGTAGAGAACATGCAGTAGAGAATACCTTAAAAAAAAATCACAACAGCTCAGATTTGTAAGTGGGGTTACAAAAAGCCCAGGAAAACACAGATACACTGGGAGTTGTTAAATCGCCAAACAAATTAGAAGCAGAAATCCTCTTGAAATTATTCCTGAAAACAAGGTTTCTCTGTGCTATTTATATAGCACCTAGCAAGCTGTCTCTATTCCAGTGATGCCAGAGGTTGACAGACAGTAACAATATCCAAAAGGAACTGTGCAATTAACTTTAAAAGCCATTTATTCATGCAGTTTCAGGAAAAGGTTTCCATATCAGGTCCTCCACTGTTCTCCAAGATATTAAAGAACCAAATGCAGCATCTGGATCCAGACAACCCCCTCACTTAAATAAAGTGAAAGCACAGTTAATAGATACAACATTTTTTACATGTATTGATTTCTGTAATGCTGGGTCAGGTTGGCAAATAGTGGTTTTGTCAAAGCTGTGCATTTCTCATGTTATAGCCTCTGGCTCCTTATTGCTTGTTCAGGGACAAACTAGTTACAGTCCTTCCACCACTATATTTACTAGCTGGCATTGCAGCTCAGCTGTTCCTTCTCTCTAAACCAACTTTTATTTGGATTTTTGTTTCTTCCAGGCTTTTGACTTTAATTTTTGTAGCTAGCACTTCTTACTACCCCCAGGCTATTGGGTGTTTTGTGAAAGAACTATCAGCAGCCTCAGTCATCTGTGACCTACAGCAACTAAGACATCTGGCTATACCTGGACCTTGTCACTTGGACACTACAGAGAGTTATCTAGATGTAGCATTACTTCTGAACTTCTAAGCCATGTCAAAGCCAAAGATGCTTCCTATACATTGCCTTTGCTCATGGCTGTACAACAAGATAACAGGATACATGCTCTGAGGTGGCAACATCTCAAATAAGCCTTTGTGATCCTTTCTACTAATGGTAAAAATGAAACAGAAGGAAAAGAGCAAAGAAAAGGTGAAGATTTTCAAGAAGCCAATTTGACCTTCAGCATAAAAAACAAAAAATCACATACAACAAGTGGACTAACCCTGACACTAATGTATATTGCACAGGTAATGTGTTTGGTAAGAAAATACTTGTTAGATTCGTCACTGTAAGGGGCAATGATAGGATTTTACTGACATTTTTGTACTGCAAATGATTTCTATTACCATTCCCCATGTATTCCAATGGCTGTGCTAGCAATGCCCTTGGTAATGGGTTTAAAACTGTCCACTTTCTTTTTACCTCTTATATTTAGATTTGTTTACATCTCTTGATGTGACTACTGATCTGACTCCTCAATCATCATTAACATATTGTAACTAATCAGCATCTCCCAATTAGAGACAATAACCTCTGAATAAGATTAGTTTACTGGAATCCTTTTTAAGCCAGTCAGCAATAGCCATTAGAAAGAAAGGAAAAAAAAAAAAGTTTTACGGTGTCTAATTTTGTGTTATTGATCTGAAAATGCAAGAGATAAAGCACTGCTGGAAAACTTCCTGGAGATTATGTCAATATGCACTGGGTATTAATACAATCATTTTGAAGAAGCCAGACACAAAGACTCATCCCTTTCAAGATGTGCCTGGACTTCGGAATGACTTGTTATGATTTCTCTATCATTATTTACAGTAACTGAAACCTATCTTCCTTCCCCAGAAATTAATTCAAAGGTTTTACAGGAAAACTCATCCCAGCCTGAGCAACAGTTCACTGAATGGTTTCTCTGTGTCCAGTTCTGTTCAACTTCACAACGACATAGGCAACCACATGTATGAGCAATCAGATCTGCAGTTTTTTGGCATGTTTCCCTACACTGAAATTTGTTCCTGATATAGCTTCAGGATAGAGATCTGTCAAAGCAGCTTCTGGGCTTTGCTGCCACATCGCATGTGCCCGACAGACTGTGACAAGATTGAAGTGACACACGACGCCAGTGGAAGCTGTGGCATTTTGGGAGAGGCAGCAGCCTCCAGCTTTGAGCACGCTGAGTGCGGGTTAGGCAGGAGCCCTGGCTTCATTCAGAGGCAATGCACTGCTGGTCACCTGCTGAGTGGCATTTTGCCTCTGAGACAGGATCTGCCAACTTCCAGTTCTGCCTACAGGCATGCTTCACCTGTAATTTGGCAAGGCAAGGATACCTGGCACACCAAAAAGGCCACTAACTACAGGTAGAAGCTGTATTACAATGCTGTTATGCTACTATATATATATATATATATATATATATTATTTTTTCTGATTTCCAGTTCTACAAGGATTTTTTTTTAAGATCAAATGGAAAGTATATCAACCTATCTTCTTAGATTAAGATTATTCAAATAGACTTAGACCATCATCATACGAAAAAAACCTCTATTTTCAAGCCCAGTATACAAACAGTACCTTCAGTGTCAATAAAACTTAACTGATGGCATCACCTTTCCTAATAAGGCAGGAATCCCTTGGAAAAAAATGTAGGAAATATGTAGGAAGTATTCTGTCTTTTGACAGTTGCCATTTGACAAGGTTGACTATTAATGCCCTCATTTCAACTCCTACTCATGTAACAGAACGTGCCACAAGCCTGCTTACACACTGTAACACCATCCACAAGCATGCCAGGCACTTTGACACCACAGCAACCCTGGGCTATCTGCAGCCCACCAGTATGGGCTGTAAGCCTGCAGACCGGCCTCCCTCAAACCTATGTCCTGAGATCACTGGAGTTTCAAACATATGCAATGATCAGCCTCACTCAAATGACAACATGAAAGCAATGAGAACATTGAGCCTTGTGTTCCTTCTCTTGATTTCTCTCCCCTGAGCCCCTCCAAACTACACCATTTAAGCCCTCATCCTCTTGCCTTGGATGGTACCACAGAGCTCAGAATCAGGGTAATGAAAAGAAGACAGCTCCTTCTTGGACCTACCTTACCATAAAATACAGGAACAGGCCACAAAACACTACCCATTAGATCATCCACCAGGACCTCTTCCTGATGGTTTCATGCAGCAGTGTCGCTTCTGTGAGAGGCTGAACACTTGGCTGTTTGGGGAGAATCACTGTCCTTAGGGACTTACCTACGCATTTTAAAAATTTCTTATTCCTTGCCACATGAGGATTTAGGAAATGGAAACAGAACTGACGTGGCTGACTCACAAGGACAACACATCTTCTTAACATTAGCAAATAGCAGGATCTGGAACAGACATTTAAGCTATTTAAATAATGCTTAAATGACAAAAAGACCAATAATGCCAGAAATACAGTAAATGCGTCTATATCAAGACAAACTTGAAGAAAACTGGAAAGCAGGTTCAGAGTTTAGACCAAAAACCTCTGGGGAAACCACTTAGTAATAAAGCACCAGACAGTAGGATTCCCAACATCAAAAATTTTAACCCCAAAGCCTTTCTGTTACCCAGTTATCCCCACAACTAACCATACCAGAGTATTTTCATGTATTAGGCTTGTTCTTTCATGGCCATTCCTTTCCTGGCATTTCTACATAATTATTGTAATCACTCTACAAGAATATTGATGCACATGAATTTATCAGCGCCTTGGCCTTCCACGCTTGCCTAACTGCTACTTCCATTCTGACCCCAAGTCCATCGCTCTTCTGTGCCAAATTTTATGCTTGTTTTATTCAGCTTCCAAATCTAATTAAGAGACCAAAGGAGGGGTCAGGGGAATGAGGGCTTTCTCTTCCAAAACATCCTCTTTCCCAGGCAGAGGATACTGCTAGATATGGAAAGTATGAGCATTTTCTCAGACTGAACAAAGACCGCTTTCCTTGATGAATACGTGACAGCACAGGATTTCAAATGAGCAAGTAGGTGCTGGAAGTGAATAAATAATTCATTGGGAGAGATGACAAGTGTGCCATTCACCTAAGATTTATTTAAATTAAAAAAAATAAAAAGTCTCACTGGAAATTATAGGGAAACTTTTTGAAGGACAGCTAATTCACACTTCTAAAATATTGCACGGTTGCCATGGGTATCACCCATGGGGTCCACCATATCCTACACGCTAGCAATCACATACTGGGTTCCCTTGATTTAGCAGACTTCTGCTAAGCTTTAGGAGAGATAATGACTGTTACAGATTCAAGCCTACACAAATCAAAATAATAGATTTGTTTCTTTGGTAGGGAAGGAGATTTTAAATCAAGCTCCGAGGTAGCAGGCTCACATTCGAACCCAACACCTATACAGACAATGCATTATCTGGTGACACTATTGTCCTCTAAAGCACTTTCCTGTAATTTCCAGCAAGCTTTTAACAGCTTCTTCATGGAGAATAAATCTGATCCACCAACATGTGCTTAGCTTTTCTGCCACCCACCCTCTGAGAGGAAAGAAATGACAACTTCTGAAAAGGTTCAGAACTGCCCACAAAAACTTGATTTTTTTTTTCTATTACATCTTTTTTTCAGCCCCCTTTTAAATGCACTTAGTACAAGGTCTGGCATTTCTTGGCCAGAGTCTGTCTGCTGTGCAGCAACATAGAACCTGACAAACTACCATATCAATGACATTTCTGTACTTTGAGGGGCAGACCTGTTTTTAGTCCTCTAAAGAATTACCAATGTACAGAGTATTTTTCTGATTCTAACAGATTAATTCCTGCCAGCTTAACTAGCTGAATTTAACTCTGTAGACATTTATTGCTCAAGCCTGTGTTCTATTTCCTTCTCTCAGTAATTACTGGTCTCCCTAGAAGACAGATTTTGCAGACCAGACTTTCCACTGACAGTTAGTTTGGGTCTACTCTTTGTGAAGAAAGCAGCAGTGAACTCTGAATTTATCATATTGAGATGATTTTACAAAGTGTATCTTTTAATTCTTGGGTGAATATGAATATCAGGCCCAAGTTTTAATGGGTAGAGATTTCAGACTGAACATGCCTAATACAGCCAAACAGGAGACTAATGCCAGGCAGGTGATCCATCTTGCCTATTCCTACCTAAACACACTCATTGATGCCCAGTGAATAGATTGAGCAGTCAGGTGGTTGCAGTGCAAGTCTTTAACCCCGCTGAAAGGTAACAGCCCCCCAAAGCAAACATAATTAGACTGGAGTTGATTCATCTGTCAGACTCCTGACAGCAAGTAAGATGAACAGTTGGATTTGCTGTGTGGTGGAAGCAGCAGCTGGGGGACTGGTTCAGCCTCTTTCAAAAACCAGCGTCTATACCGAGAAGTTAAAACCATAGCTTCTTACAGTGCAAAGTGACCAAATGGACAGGAAGAGGAAGGAGTTTACAGCTTGTTGTAGCAAAGGCTTGAGGTCTGGGCAGTGAAATAAAACCAATGATGCCTTGCATGAAAAAGCAACAAAACATGACAGTGATAAACGTATAAGTTGGATTGGCAAGACTATAACCTGATGAAGAAGTTTGTTTGCTTTTTTTTTTTTTTCTTCAGGGAAAGGGCTGATGGTGGGAGCAGGAAATATGAAAAAAGCTGAGTAAAGCAGGAGGATGAAAGAACCTATAACAAGCTGGTTAGCTACAGTGGGAAGAGTTGATTTCCATCTAAGCAGTTGACATCAAGTAGAAGTGTTGGAGAAAAGACTTAAATCCTTAGTAGTCCCATGGAGGTGATCACAACTGTGATCAACAAACACATGTGATGAATTCTGTATTACAAAAATGGCATATTTAAAAAATGGATAAAATAGCACCTTTTTTCTCCTCAGTCAAAATGAATGTAGGTATTTTATCAAACATGTAGCATCTGTAAACAGGATACATGTACTAATGGGTGAGCTTCAGAACTCAAACATCCACTTCATTATAGAGACAAAGACCTCAGTGCTTCAGATTCAGGCTTATTAACAGACCACCTGAGTACCTAATAGTAATAAGTAGCTAATAGTAATAAGATATTTTCTTAGTTTTCAAGAAAAAAAGGGGTAAGGAAACATTGATTATAGTCAAATTAAGATGTAAAATGACTATAATTATGCCAAGAACAAGAAGTAATTATCTGTTAACAGGGGGGAAAAATCATCTTTACCTGATTGTATTTATGACTCCACTTGTTTCTGTGAGCAACTTCTTTCTGCTAATACAGACTAGCCCAGTTCTGGTTTTTCTGCCTTCTAGTGCAACTCTACTTGGTTTTGAGAACAACCTTTAAGGAACTTACGATGCAAGACCAAATCTAATGGATTCCTGAGAACTTTCAGTTCACATTTTTGCGAGCCTGCTAGCTGCCTGAACTGCTTTGAGACAAGTTATAGCATCAGGTTAAGAGATAGAGGAACTCCAGGATCTCTCAGGTGTGCAGCAAGATGTTAACACAATTGTTTTATACTCAAGAAGTCACAGTGGTACAAGCATCTCAGACAAGACAACAGCAGTGACAGCATCTTCCCATTGCTATTGTTATCACATGAGGCTGTAGGACTTCTTTTGGATGAGGTTGTGTTCAAGATTTCCATTATCTCACCTAGAACAGCTAATTTCTCATTTTCAACTCAGAGCTCTTCTGACAGCACCAACGTGGTGTCAGCAACTGGCAATATGCTTTCCAGCACTTGCACCTTGGTTAGAACCCTCACATTTATTTGATGGTCAACAGAAACATTCAACCCTTTCAATCCACTGTTCAGCACAAGTGCACTACAGTTTCCCCATTTCCTTATATCCATTTTCATACCATGCTGGTTTGACTTCTGTTACTGTTTTTTCTTTATCCATAAGCAGCTGCCTTCTGCAGATTTCCTATTCTGTTATTTGTCTGCATTCACATGTAGTGGCTATGACTGAACTACCCCAAAGCCTTTCCATGACTCTACTCTCCACTAGTTTTTTCTTCAGTCCCGAGCACCATCCTTCCTTGTGCTGTACCAGAAATCGTTGCTCTAATATTTGAGATCATTGCTATAGGCAATAAATAACAGCAACCTTGTGCAAATGAGCTTCCCTCAGCAGGGCTTCCTTCAGCACTACTTCAACAAGTCGGTCAAAACAAGACAACTAGTCTTTTATAGCAAATAGGCATTTGCTATTCTTTCTTTCAATGTCAAAGCAATTTATTAGAAGCAAGATGACCTACAATTTGAAGGGTCTGCTGCTCCACAAATGCCATCTCTCCTCCTGTGCCCCGTAGCTGCACTTCACTACAAATACACTTATTTTTCAAGCACTAATACCATGAACAGTCTTGAGAGAGCAGCATTTTCTTCCGCTGGTTCAAACTGCTAGTTAATCCAGGCCAGCAACCTCACTACAATAAGGGATAGGCCTTCCCCTTGAAGAAAAGGGCAGGAGCATGGCAGGTTTGCCACCTGAGGCCCATCACTCTGCACACACACACCACCCAGGGCTCCCAGCTGTGGCCTAGCAGTGCCATGCACAACAGGCCTATCCTTCCAGTTAAATACACTTCTCCCCCAGTGACCACAGTCCAGTCAAGGTACCTGCTCAAGACACTCCTCAGAAGGCTGTCCTCCTCCCTAAGGTTCAAGGGCAGCCCACAGCAGCCTTATCTGCAGGTCCACAGCAGCCTCCAGCACCCAACTGCACAGTCTCCCTTCCTCGCCCACCAAAGGAGATGGGGAAACACAGCCAAGCCCCCTCACTAGTGCCCTGCTTTCCTTCTCAGAGGCACCTGAGTGCTGAGACAGGTCAGCTGTACTTGCAGCAGCACACGCAGCTGGAGAGCAGACAGATCTCATTAGGCGTTTACAAATCCACCTTCTGAATTGGAAATTAAGCTCCAAGCACTTAAAGCAGCTGCTGAAATGCACCTTTGGCAAATGTGGGTAAACTCTCAGTTTATCCTGCACCTGGAAGAGCCTTACCAGTGTCTCTCTTGACATGCCATGGCACTGTGAAAGACTTCTCACAGGTCTGATTAGTGGGAACTCTTAATTATTCAGAAATGCTAATTTCCCAATTCTTCCACACTACCAAGGCAGGCCCTGCTGTACTACAGATTAACATTTCTTACTGAGGTGTGGGGGATTTGATCAGGCCAAGCCAAGCACAACACTCGCCTTTTCAGATTTATATCCAGAAAGGACACATCTCTGCATCCTTGTAAGAAAGTTTGTGTCTTCCTTTCAAAGGAGTCTCCAAATATGAGGTAACACAGGCTCTCTGCCCCTTTTTGGCCCTGACTGATGAGGTTACACATTGGGATGCACACAGTACACTGAAAGGGCATCCAATTCCTTTCTGATTGATACAATACTAATGTGCAGTTTATGGTATCTCCCACCTTCCTCTTCTCTCAGCCATCAGAGCCAGGAATGATGCCTCTCATGCTGAATTGCTAACCTTCGCAACTATAACTTTTTCAAATTGAAAACAACTTGATCTCTTACCTTTTTCTCCAGCCTTTTGAGATTTCCACCATTCTCTTGATATCAAACTGATCACTGACTCTGTGGCAACAAGATTTAAAACCTTAAGAAGTCACACTTCATAAGCAGTTTCCCATATTAGTTTTTTTTTAATGCATTTTCAGAACTGTTTTTCTTCCTTTCTTGTGAAGTAATGCCTCTATTTAAACATCTTAAAGGCTGCTGCTTAATATTACTCTTTTTCAAGCAGCTCAGAACAGGAAGACAGGACTATGGATTTCCTAGCCAAAACTGAACATAGTAAACAAGAAAGGAGAGAGAGGCATTATATAAAATACACATTGCAATCAGCGGGTTCCTTTCATTGAAATATTACATCTAGACCAATAATAAAGTATCAGTCAAACAGTTTCTACACACCTTCAGCTAAACAGTTTGTGACCCAAACCCATGCATGCATGTTTCTGGGCAAAACTGGACCTTTCCCCACATCTGTACAAAAGGCAGAAGTCAGATGTGCCTGTTCAGGCATAAGTATCTGGGCATCTGCATCACTGGTTACACACATTTCATGACCTGAACTTCCATTTGTCACAGTTGATCAGCCAGCACTATAGTATATTCAAGGAAACACTGGTTCCCTGAAAATGCCCATTTGAATTTAATGGTAACTGTTCTGTGTCCCAGGGGTATCGTCAGTGCTACAGTTGGATTTCTACAATTAATTAGTTCATCGTCTGCCCTTGATGATTACATGGCACTTCTCCATAGCAACATTGATTTGTGGAGCTTAGCTTCATAAAGAGAAAAAAACCACAAACCCTCAGATTTCAAATTATCTGTCAACAACAGCAGTGAGAGTGCTCAGGCTGCAATTTTTAGAAGACAGTAGCTGTTTGCCTAACTTCTGCTGTGCTTGAGCAATTGGCAGATTTTGTATTGACCAGTGCTTAGCCAGCCTTCTGCTAGTGGGCTCATAGCTGATTAGTCACATGGTGACTCATTTCAAGCTTGCTAGAAAAGCATCTGAAATTAATGGCATGGACTTGATAACAATCCAGGTTCCAGCCTCACTTAGCAGAGCTGGGCTGCTGTGGAGGTGCCAGTTATTCCTCATCATGCTACAACATGCAAAGTTTGTTTTTAAGTTTTTCCCTATGCCTGGTTTAATCATGCTTCTGATACCTCCTACTTTGTAGTAGTAAGAAATGGTAGCACCTAAGCCTTAGGATCGTCCAACATAGAAAACAGTCTAAGACATTCTGTACATTTTGTGAAGCACATTCAAGATATCTAGTAACTCACCCAGCATTGAAACACTGATGCTTCAGAGCTGCAGAGTGGTATGTGCTTATCAGCAGATGCTAAAACAGCCACCAAGTAACAACAAAATAAAGAACTACCCTGACTATACTTGGGCTGGAAAGATTTTTTTGATATTCAAGAAGTTTTAAGTTGCAAGTACCTTCTCAATCTTTAATGAATCAGGGACATATTGCTATAAGCTGACAAGGCCTCAGGACAGTCAACTAGTAAAATGAGAGCACTTAAAGGGGATTCCAAAGCAAATACCTGAAAAATGAAGAAATCAAAAATACCAGAACAACCCCAAATACTTATTTCAAACCTTTACTCCACCCTCATTGTACAGGGATGCTTCAACACTGAATTAATAATGCTTACTCGGTCTCGTTCCAGCCTAGCTCTCAACATCACCTAAAGAAGTTTTTCTGCTCTGTGAAGTTGGCTGGTGTAGGGACAGAAACCTTGCTTTCTCCCCCCAACACAGTTTAATGAGGGCACTGAGTTCTCTCTTATCTAGCATACACCTTAATCTTTACATGAAGGAACATACCTCCATCAGAATAATGATTTCAGAGCAGTCCTTGGCCTTGCTGCTCCTCTCTGACACTGCACCTTCTACCATAGATCTCATGAGCCTTGCACACTAGATAGGAGAAAGAACAGGTGACCATTTAGCAGACACAAGCAGAATTTGGCAGCCTTCAACTCTTCCCACTGTCACATCAGAACAACTTAAACCACAGCAGAGCACTGACAGCACCCACATCCATCTCCCCTGTCCCTGACAGTGTGAGTCACAGAAACCTGCAGACCTGTGCAGTGCTGTTCTTCACTCTATCTTCATCTACTGTGCAAAATGCTAGCAACAGTGGGATGGAAAGCTCACTGATTCCCCTCCATGCAATGTTAACAGCAGAGTTGTGTGAGTGAGTTACAGTACTATAGGGTTTCATTTTTCATTACATGCTATTTAAGTAACATCTCATCCAAAGACACCATTGTTGTTAAAACCATTAGCTTCAGAACCCTGTTGTTAGTGTACACCAAGTATTTATATCAGACAAAAAATATATTTTTTTCCTAAATCACAAGTCACTACTCACCACACAGCAGCACCCTTGTGAAAACCACAAAAGAGTAGCAAGTAGCAGGTGGGAGCAAACAAGTAATTACATTCCCAGCAACACCTGCCTTAAATTTGAGGTGCTCTGTTCAACTAGCAGCTTACCAACCAGTGACACAAGAAATGCCCAAGTAGTTCAGAGCACTAATTGGTAGGATTTCGAGTGCAATAGCAGTCTTTTCTTCAGGACTCCCTGGCCACTCTGATGGAATTAATTTCATCCTAATGCCTCAGTGTTCATATTATGTATCCTCCTTCAACAAAAATAGCATTTCAAGTAGTTGAAGCCAGGTTAATTATCCTGCCAGCCCCTGGGAAGATATACAATGCCACCACATGTGACCAAGGAACTACATGCAGCTAAGGAACCACATGCTGTTTCCCATGTGTCTGAATGTAGGAAAAAAGCAACTCTTCTACAGTTTAACAACACTATTACCTTAGATATAGATACTGGGTGTGAGATTTGATGGGGGCTATTTGATAAGTAATTTAAAAGCCTAAGCATTCAGGACAAAGTAGGAGAGAAGGTGGCTCAGAAGCTATTTGTCTCTTACAGTGGTTACATCCAATAGATAAGCATTACCAGCAAAGAACACTATTTTTAATCCAGTACACTGAAGTACAAGGGAAAACTACAGGCATTGCATATTGATGCACTCAGAGGATAACAGACTCCAGGTAGGAAAACTGCAAACTGACAGCAAATTCATCATAAGAGTAACTAGTATGGATTTACCAAATGCACCTGTAACCTGGAAATCAGGAGGTCCGTAGCCAATAGTTATCAGGTGCTCAGTCTTTCAATTAAAGCTATGGACACAAAACAGCTTTACAAATGAAACAATGTCAGTCTGTGAATCTATGAGCAACTAGATGTGACAGCAGGGAATGTTATTTTCACAGCCTGATATGTCCTGTTACTCTTACATTAAAGTAGTATGTCCCAGAAAATTTCACTGGGGCATTTTTTACATGCCTACCTCCCCCAGTCAAATGTTTCAGAGTTGAAACATTTGTTAAAAAAGGGAAGTGGTTTTTAATCAACGTATTACTTAAAATACAAAGACAAAAGCATTTGAACTCTGGTAAGTGTGGCTACTAATTATATTTTCTGCAGATAAAGCTATGAGTACAAATAATATTGAGGTTGTAATAAACATTTTGTAAGGCTTGAAAGGCACGTAGTATAACAATCTAAAGCAAAAAAGTACCCTCTCTGCATTTATATCTTGGGTAATTCAGCAGACATCCTTAATTTTACTGCTGCCTATTCAGACAGCATTTTCCCCGGGTCCATAAAAATTACCTGATCTTCCAATACGAGTCTCTTTGTACATTAGCATATTTAACCACTAATATAGAACTAACTGTTATTTTCCACCATTTACCATATTATTTACAAGCTTTTTTGCATTGTCAGTTTTAGGCAGCCTAAGTGAATTTTGGCAACTGCAGTCTTCCAAGTGTGAGCATTGCAAATGTGATAGAAGTTTCTACTGCAGATTGTACTAAGATGCTAACCCTAAACAGCAAACAGCATTTAGGAACTTTCCTCATATGTCAAGACAAAACAGTCTTCTGTTTCCAGAAACTGTAGAGTGAATCAACAGTTAAGAAAAAATATGAAAAGCACAATTTAAAGTGATGTAGTTCTGAAATACATCATGTTTTCCCCCTTAAAAGTGTTTCTGAAGCTAATAATTCATAATTTGTTACGAAATCCTGCTATGATGCTACCCAGGGCTGTTTTCTTTGAGGGGAGGATAAGGAGGTGAGGTAGTGTGTGTTTAAACATTGTTTCTTTTTCTTCTTAAATAAATTACACTTGTCACATATGAAGAGGTAGATCAGTCTTTATTCTGACAAATAGCAAATTGTCTTTTCAGTCATGACCCTTGGCCCTTCATATGGCTTTCCTTTTCCACAGACCCTTAATCCGAATGCTCCATTGATTCAGAGGGCAAAATCCACCTGTGGTTTAATCCAGTATAGGTTGCACGAAATTCTTCCAGTGGACAAGGACACTTGCAGGACAGCACATCTCACTGTGCCAGGCTGCCGTGTCTTTCAGGTATCTTCCCCTTCCACCTCTGAACGCAGCAGTTGGGCAGATCCGAGGACTCCGTGAGCAAAATAATTTTATCATACAAGGAGTTGTACATACCTAACAAGGTGGGGACACCTTCCTGAAAACTGGAGACACCAGTCCTGTAAGAAGTGCTAGTTACAAATCAGTTATCCAATACAAACCCATGATACAGGGAAATGAAAAGTTAGATTCATAAGTCAGTATCATTACAAGAGGTTATCCTGTTATAGATGTGACCAAGACCCATACTATGGGATGATGCACTGAAGTGACTTTGTCCTTACAGAGAATCTGTGAACAAACAGGAACAATGAAGTGTGACTCCATCTTTACTCCTTTATCTTCTATTTATTTTTTTGAAAATTAAATGTCTTAGCTAGAAAGGTCTCTGGAGTTAATTAAGTATTTTTAAAGGCACAAAGAAAATAAGCTCATCTTCAGCAGCATGTACCACAGTTGTCTGGCTTGCAGGTAACCTTTCATTCATTACCATGGCAGCAAAGTGTGTCGCCTGCAATGTGACAGCAAGAAAACTACAAATCCAGTGTCAAACAACACACAAAGCAACTTCTCCCCTTTATGAGAGCCAACTGATTTTTTTTAAAGTCAAGGTCAAAGTTATGACATGTCTTAACTATATGCATGGTACAAATGTTAAACCAAGTATATAGCAGGATTCAATTCCTCAGCTACAGAAACTTAACTCAATTGTTATCTTCAGAAAATGCAGGAACAGAGACAAAGCAGAGAACAAGATCTGGCCTGTGCAGAGGAGGATCTGTGAGTCCTGGTGAATAACAACTTGAGTCAGCAGCATGCCCTTGCAGCAATGACAGCTAACTGCCTACGGGTCTTTGTAACTACGAGTATAGCCAGCAGGTCAAGGGAGATGATTGCTTCTCTATTTTTAGTGTTTGTGAGGCCTCATGGTGTACTGTCCAGCCTTAACCCTCCCAGTACAAGACAGATGTTGCCAAACTGGGACAATTCCCAGGGAGAGCCATGGAGAGATCAGGGGCTGTAGCACATCATGCATAGTGAACAGCTGAAGGCTCTGGGGCTGTTCAGATGGGAGTCTGAGGGGTGTGAGAAGCTACCTGCTGTCTTCAGCTACCTAACAGGGCTGGGTGTTACAGCGAAGACTAAGCCAAGCTCTTCTCAGAGGTGTCTTCACTGTGTAGGAGACAACAGAGAAGTTACAGCAAGTGTTGTTCAAATAAGTTTATCCCTGTGATGGTAGTCATATGCCAGGAAAGGTTGTACAGAGCTCCATCCTCAAAGTTGGTCAAAGTTCATCTGGACAAGGCTCTGGGTAATCTGATACAACTCTGAGGCAAGTGGTAAATTGGACTAGATAATCTCCAGACATCCCTCCCAATTTAAATCATTCGTGTAGTTTTCAAACCTGTGAATCTGGCAATCAGGAGGGCTTCTCCCTCCATTTAAATCGTTGCAGATTTTATAAATGCTTTTACAATTACAACAATTACAATATAAAAAATTAAAATGTACAACTTGAAAACAGATTCCACTCATCTCTTCATTTTTTTTTTCTAGGACTTCAGCTTTAAACCATCATTTTTTTTCAGTGACATTTTGAAGTAACAAAATCTCTGAAGCTTCCATTGCACTGAGTTACAGAGGTCCAAGAGACTAAAACTGCAGACTGCCACCATCACCTGTTTTTTTTCTTACACCTGGAAAATACAGATAAAAATTAGTTACTTGACAGAGAGAAGAGGGTCATGAAATCTATTAAGCAGTTGCTCAGAAATGGAGGCCCTCTGGAGAAAATATTTTTCTTCTCTCTGCTTAACATGACAACATGCCTGCCAACTTCAAACAGCTTCTTTGAGTAGAAACTAGGTTGCCCCGGCAAACCCACGCTCAGTCCCTTATCAAAAATCGCAGCTGTATCATCAGATAACTCCATTCAGAAAGGCTGCAGAGGGAAGGCCACTACTGCAGTGGCTGCAAGGTTCCCCCTCTGCTATTCCAACACCATGGCCTAGAACAGAAACCAAGCAAATAAAGCTGGATGTGACTCATATCTAACATGTCCACAACTCCACTTCATATGGATCCAGTGCATGGTGAAATGGCTGGACTCTGTATCATAAACATATTTAGCTGGGTCATCAGTAACACAGGCCACAAAAACATCATGCATGGATCTCTCTCCGTGACATTTCTGACTTGAGAGATGAAGCAAGTACACTGTTCAAGCTGAAGTAGCACACTTCACCTCCCATCCGCCCCTCTGAAAACACTCTAGTAACATACTGACTGAAAATATCTGCTGTCCTATCAATTTTGTGTGGAAACTAGGCTGACTCACAGTTACTATACCTGTGACAAACAGAAATGGCTGAGCATATTTCAAGGCACAAAGTCTGTTGCAATTATCATCCTCAGCTATAGAAGGCACCCCATTCTGATGCAGTAAGACTCATTTTCTTTCCCCAATTCACCCTTGCATCCTAGGGTGCACATCACACAATCAAGTGGGGAGAAGTGGCATCATGAACAGATGTATAATTACGGAGACATCTATTCTCTGTCTAGACTATTACTTTAATTTATCACCAAAAGACCACTGAAACAAAATTCAGAGACATGTCTGACTTGTTACAAAATGTCACAGCTGAATACATTTCTGTGACACAGCTATTAAAGGCAAAAATGAATGAGTGACAATCCTGACAAAGAACAAATCTGAAAGTGAAGAGAAATGAAACAAACTTGTTGCTGGTTCCAGGACATTGTCTTGTAGTCTGATATGCAGAATTTGAGCATGATCCTGACTGAGATGCACCAATACTTCACTTACCAATTAAACTGTACATCTTTAGATTTCACAAAGGCTAAAAGGAAGTTTAGGCTCTCTTGTACAAGTTCAACAACAGATTACCTCAAGGCACATTAGAATTTCACCTGTGTTTTTTTTAAAGGTTAACAGTCTGGGATAGAAAGTGTTTTAGGTTCTTTGGTCCCAAGCAATTTCGTAGTACATGAACTGTTCTCTTAAATAGACCATAAGCAAAAAGCAGGGAAAAGCTCCTCTCAGAGACCAAAGTTGTTGACTTCAAGTTGTGAGCAGCTGTCAAGACTTAATAATCCTAACATTTTCTATTACTCAGTGCATCTTGTAACTGACTGCACAAATATGCATAACTCCATAGTTACGCCAGACAATCAACAGACCTAATGAGGGTAGTAGCACTGACCACATACATATCTGGCAGTAACTGTCAGCTTTTTGTAACTGCACAGGCCTACCAGAAAGACACCACAATTTTGTCCTGATATTTACTTTTTCAACTAAATATGAGAAAAAATAGGTAGAGCAAGTAGCTCCGTATGTTCACTTACTGTTTTACAAACAAAAAGCACTTTAGTAACAGTGAAGCAAGTCGCAGATGGGAACACAAAAAGCTACCTTTAGTAACTTCTTGTCTGTATCACAGATTTCAGTCTGGGGACTAGGTACAAGATAAAATTGTTGGTAGGGAAAATCCAGAAGACAAGGCAAACAACTATTAATTACTAATGCACCAAGACGAGTTAAACATATTACATTTCATATTACATTTAAGCTGAATTTCATCTCTTATCTTTTGACCAGTTTATTTCAAATAGTGACTTTCCCAATTTCCAGCCTTAAAGAAGAGCTGGCCTTGTTCTGTGGGTCTGTATAGACATCCAGAAGTTTTCCCTCATCTGCACTTAGAAAACAAGCACACACTTGTTAGTATTAGAGGTCAACATGCTTGAAAAAAACTTCAAGGCTGTCTTAGTCTGTTAATTTACAGGATTTACAGGAACACTCGGTAATTAAGGCAATTATTTGAAAGTTATTTGAAAGGTTTCAAGAATACCTCTAATGAAGCATGTCCAATTATATTTTAATTATTTACTGTTACTAGCCAGGGTGAGATACTGAGATACAAGCTCTAGTAGAACTGAAGCAATCCTGAGAGAGCAAGTGCTATCCAGATGTACAGTAATTCCCAACAATTACTACCCTCTTTAGCATCACTTCACTACTCCAGTGAAGGGTAGTGGCACTTCAGAGAGCCTCAAACTTTGTTTTTGACAGTTGTGTGGACATATGCATCAGCTTCCTATTTGGTCAGTTTTGGTTTTCTCCCTTACCCCTTTTCTTGTCCTTTGGCACAAAACATGGCAGTATCTTCACAAAAATAAATAAATAAATAAATCAGGTAAACCAGTAAGTGCAAATCAACTGTCATCCCAAAGTCAATGGTTACCATGCACCCAATCAAGAATCAGCAAGTGATTTACACACACACATTATCCCACTTAAATGCATACAACAAATGCAATTGTAAAATGCACAGATACACAGATAATTCAGAGCTCAGTAAATGGACTGCAGGCTCAAACTTCAGTTCTCATCAAGTACCATAAGCCTCCTGTTAAATAAAATAACTGTTGGCAGGACATCTCGCTTCAGCATCCAACACCACAGGTATTCAAAAGTAGTACTGCTAGAAAAAGTCATATGCTCCACATACAGAACCAGAGAATGAAACATGAAGAAATATATTGTGCCAAGAAAATGGGTACATTTAATCTTAAATCTAAACAACATATAAAAACTTATATTTCATATGTTTATTCAAATCAAAATCCAAATACATTTAAAGATATACAAAAATAAAAAGACATTTTCTACACCTTAAAAAAGCTGATCAAACTCACTTCTATGTGAGCAATCTTTTGTGCAATCCTAATTAGCATTCTCCTGTTATCTTCAGAGAATTCTACACAAAAATACCCTCCCCCCAACATCTAGCCACACTGAAGACTGTAGGCAACATTTCAGAAGAGTTAATACTCTAAATGTCCCTGAATATATTACAAAGAAATCCTCTCACAGGTGATAATTACGATAATACATTGCATTAACTACTTTAGGGCAAAGTACATGCTGATGGAGAGCTTACAATTCAAACTTTTACTTTGACAAACATTTTGTTGTTTTGAACAACATAGGAAGACTATATTTTTCTTTAAGCTAATCTTACATTTTTAGAAATAATTTTTAGAAATAACTAGAAAATGTATTTTTTTGCCAACATTCTCCCTCCCTTCCCCCTTTCTCCCCCCGTCTCAACTCCTCAAAACAAAATGCATCTGCAATTAAGAAAAGAAAGTAGAATAATGGTGTCTAAACTCACAAGTTTTTTTTTTTTTATGTCATCATAATAGGAAGTTACTAGCTTTTCAGTATTAAACTTTTTAGTATTAAACTAATGAATTTACTGTAAGCATTACTACAACAGCAGTTTTGAACCTCCCTGTAAAGCACTTTCAACATATTTTTTGCATTAAGTCTCGCTCAATAATATTGGTCTAATTACCAGAAGCCAGCTTACATTGTAAACAGTTTTGGGGTGTACAAGCCCTTCTTCAGGTCTCAAATACAGCAGCAGGCCTCAAAATTGAAAACAGTTGCTCAGAATTTAAGTGAACATGCTCATCAGTCCACAAGAGAACAGACAAAGAAAGCTCCCAAGAAACAAGTTCTTCCCAAAATTTTGCTTTGTCATAACTTCAGCTGTCAGCTTCATCCACACATAAAAGCAAGTTGCTTAGCAAGATACCAGTTAATGCTGGATTTGTGCCCAAAAAATGGGCATCTAAACCATCAGCTTCTAGCTATTGCCTGTGCCAAACTGCAAGTGTTTACCTAACCCTACTGTAGTGATGTCATTAATTTTACTACAATTGAGATGAATACATGTTTTCCTAAAAGCATTCTGCCTGCAGCATATTTAACTGTACAAGGTTTCAATTCTATTGCTTCTGCAATGGGGAGTCTTCTGTCTCAAAAATCAAATCATGTCTGCAGGAAAAAAACACACTGATATTACAGGTGTTATATTCAATCTGTAACAAGTTAGTTCAGTGTGAAATAGCCATACTTCACGTTTTGTCTTAGAGTCATCTGACAAAGTCCTTACTCTGTACATACGTGTAAGTTTCTCCAAAACAATTTCAGTCAGCATCTTATTTCTTGCTGTCTTAAACCTCAAGATTGTCCCATGAGGTCATTTTGGCATTGGTAAACATATTTTTTTTTACTTGAAGAGTATTTTACTCTGAAAGAAAATTTACTTTAAGAAGCTCCTGAGCATGTTTTTCAACCATTACTCACACTCCTAAGACTTGATCTGGAACACCCCGTGCTGGTAACATCAGTATATTCACCAGTTATTTCACAGTACTGTTTAAGATGAAAGAACAGCACTGAAAGCTACTTGAAGACTACTGAAGCTTTCTTTTTCTTGTCAAGACGTAAGAATTTGTCATGGCAATAGTTTTATCACAAATTGAGAGGAAACCAAAGAACATGAAATATATTTATTGACAAACAAGAGCGAACTCTGAAACACTTAACTGAGAAAATGGCTAAATAGTCATGAGCTTTAACAGTCTACTTCCTGTAACTAAATTTCATGTAGACCTACTCTGAAACTATAACCAGAAAGTACACCAACTGACAGCCCGGGTGCAAATAACAAGGAACACAAAATTCCTGTTATAACAAAATTATGTCTGTTTTTGCAAGGTGGGAAGACACCCAACATGTTATGAACCAGTAAATCAGTACTTGAGAGGTAGTCAAGTTGCTCATTTGACTGGGAGAGGTAGAGGTAGTGGAGAAACCAATTGCTAAGGCCAGTCAAAATGGTAATTACCCCAGGCTTTCCAATATGCAAAAAAACCTGACTGATAGCCTATTACTACTTAGGTCACCTGGAATTCAGTTGCTGGCCTTTTACTCATTTTTACATAGGCAATTTTATAACATCTGTTTAGGGAGAGAATATGCACTGATAACTGGGGCAACAGCCTAACCGCACTCGGTCATGGGTCAAACTAACGAACTGTAGTATATACATCTTAAGGCTATGAAGGTTAATAAGGCTACATCGCGCTCCTCATTTGGCAGGCTGAGGTTGTACTGTTAACTGCTAAAAGAAATACATTCCAAATGCTAGAATCAAGTTAAGTCAGAAATTCCATAGGGTTCACTTACACAAAATTGCTATGCAATTTCTTTCCACGAGAAAAAAGAAATCTTTTAGAGATCAAAGCCAACAAACCATATTGGTTGTATGGTCAACAAGTACGAAAAAACTCATATCTTAAAGTTATCATCTGCATGTGGAATCATACGTAATGCTCCCTTGGATTGATGTAAACTTTCCCAGGTCCAAAGCTTTGAGGGTGTCTGCTGCTCCAATTTTTGTAATATGTGTGCTGATAAACAGGATATATATGCTGAAGACTCTGTTCTTCCTGTAGCTCTTCAGCTTCGCAGGTAAGTTGCCTTCCATTCATGGCTTTCTAAGCACATACAAGAAATAAACAGTTTCATATTTCATGTATAGAACCCACTATTTCTGTTCTTGTTAAACCTTTGATGAAAATGAAACATCTATGATCTCCAAAATAATCTTAGGTATAAAGAAACATGAACTTGAAAATTCCTATCACTAAGACTATTATATGGCAAATGTTAATAACTACTCCAAGTTGACCTTCTAACTTCTGTTTCAAAGTTAGAATTTAACTCAAATCTAAAAATCAAAACAGACTATCTAAGTGTCTGTTAGAATTTCTGTTCTTTGTTATTTTATTCAACAAGAACTTTAAAGTTCTAGTGATTATATGATTAAATTCACCAGCAAAACTACTTGGAAAATACAGTATTTTGAAGTCCTATTGACTCATTTAACTTAATGGACAGCAAACCCACACATGCAACAGTTATTGCCTTGGACAGACAAGTATTTTGTTCTTCATGCCATAAAACATCCTCACACTTATTTTAAGAAACTAGAGGAAATCAGTTTTGCTTAGGAATTCGAGCCATTTTATTTACCATGTGCTGCAAGCTCCCAGTATCTCTTTCTCCACACTGGCTTTGCAAAGCAAAATGTTCTTTCTGAAAGAAAAGTTAGTGGAAGCAAGTCAAAACTGCAGAACAGGTTTATTTTACACAAATACATTACTCATCATAAAAACGTATTCGTCATTTTCAAGTGTCTTAACCGACCACCTTTTACAGCACTCCTTACAAGCTAATCTCTAGTGGGAAGAAAAATGCTGTTGTCAACATACCAGTGTTATTTTCATGAATTTGACTTTAAATATAAGCATATTTGAGTGAGATTAACAATCTTTTTAAATTTATGACATTGACTTTAGACAAGACACAGTTAAAATGAAGTCAAATCCAACATACAGTACAAGTCTTCACAATAATCGCTATCATCATATGGATAAATACAGTTTGATATTGCACAGAAGTATTTAACTGAGAAGGAATTTAATTGGATACTACTAACAGTAGAAGGGGATAACATGTTGGCTTCTCCATTTGATGAAATAAAATATTTTTTGATTTGATAAAATTAAATAAAGCTGTTCCTTCTGAAAAAAATATAAATTTCTAAAGGCAATATCCAATGCAAAAGTGCTTTTTTATTGTTAATTAAAGGAGATATATTTATATCTCGTCTACTTAAGTTTGTTTTGCTGACTAGTTTTGCTATTAATTTTCCACGCTGCCTAGATCTATCTTCTGCTGCCAACTTCTTCTGTGGAGCCTAAACTTCTTCCTTAAAGTATGTCTCCGAAGTATTACTTTAGACTCCTTGCAAGGCCCAACAGCTAGATGCATGTTAGGAGCTGTGGGACGTTCTATTCACAGAACAGGACAATAACTAACAGCCATCAGAATTTCACAAAATACATATAGCATGAACATCTTGCAATCTCCGTGTTAACTATGTCTGCTCCTATTGTTAAGTGTGGCTTGCTAATAAAAATACAGCCATATACAGCAGTAAAACTTGGGTAATCCAAACAGGAGTCCACTGCTCTTTTTATTAAGCCTATCAATCCTTTGGAATATTGGCTATGTTGTAACAGAAGAAAAGCCGTAATTAATTCATCTGATTGCATCTTGTTATTTGATGCCTTCTCCTACTTACACTAGTCAATTCACTTATTCCATTATTTGCCTTTCATTGGATTCCGAAAAACAGTTCCATGACCAGAATCAATGTAGTTCTTACAGATCTCTTAATTTTCTAAACTTATGGCTATTATAGTAACAAAGAAGTCTTAAAGCTGACTCCAATCAAGCAGTAGATACTGATCAAGCAGCACTATCCTACCTTAACGGCATATCCATAGTCTACTTCTTCATGTCTTTAAGAAACTCAATAATGAACACAGAGGTTTTCTGATAGCAGATAGAGAACAAGGACTATCTGCATCTACTACATTTCATAACAGAACTGAAACTCTATATACCTGGGCTCTGTGTCAGCTCTATTCATCAATACATTTAGCACTAACATAAATAGCAAACACCAACATTCCCAAGCGTGTGACTGACGCTGCCTTGTTCTGATCTAAGTGCTCGTGCTAGCCCTCAGAGAACAGAAGCATATCAATAAAATTACAAGGACATAAAAAGCTAAAACACAGATGTTATTCCTGTCCATCAGAATATTCAGTACGGATCAAATAACAGTGGATTAAGTTCAAGACTGCACAAAAAAACTTAGTGATACATAAAAAAAAAAGGATTTTAGATAGTTTCTGTATCTTATCAACTTGTCAACTCTATTGCTTTTGGAACATCTATGACTATTAGTACTACTAATACTGTAAGAAAGATATTGTGGCTTATTTAGGGTATGCATTACATATTGATGGCAACCAGAACCCATACTGAAGTACACAAATACACCATAACCAACTATGCTGAAATGATCTAACTTCAATGAAGTAATACCAAATGGAAATCCTCCTCACTGCACACACTTGAAGAAAAATGAGCTAACTACAACTAACTTGTCTATGATTAGTTTATTGTTAAGACAGAAATAGATAAAGTAATATATATTGCTTTATTCTAAGAAAATCAGCATTACTGGTATATACAGCAGCACACATACTGTGCTCTTGAAAATAAGCTAGAAAAGTATGGCAGGAAGGCACTTCCAGAGTTCATAAAGACTTTTGCTTTAAGTATAATCACCCTTCCAGCCCGAACTGTGGTTGTAAATGCTATTCAGAGATATGCTGGACAACAAGCAAGATGATATGCTGCCTGGGAAAAATATTTCTCTTCTTTTGTATTAGCAAGCTTTTCTAATACCTCACAGGAAAGCCTCATTTTGGTAGATTTCTGTCGTAACCAAAGGGGAGAGAACAGATTTTTCTATTCTTCAAAATGGTTCTTCACTTGGTAGGTAAACACTTGTTCTTCAATATTTCTTTCAGAATGGCCAGCTGTTTCCTTCAGTCATGATGTACATGTGTGTTGCTCCAAATATCTATTTTAAACATGACTAAAGCACCCTGCATAACTTCTGATATTCTCAGTGTTTGAAGTAAGTTTGTTCCAATCTCAGAAAACAAACTTTCAGCAGCTGCTAAAAGACAAGAACAGATTTTATCTGAGCAATTTAACACACCAATCCAACAGGAGAAAACAGGCATCTGCATTTTGCTTGGGTCTCACTTAAGCAGGATCTTGGGACTTGTACCACTCAAATCACGATTCAGTATCAGCATTTCAAGTAGTTAGTTCACCAAAACTTCATCCCCAAATTTAAACCTTACTCAGTCAAGCTCAAGATCTCCAATCCATTCTACTCTGTCAGTTTCTATCCAAAGAATCAACTCACTAAAAATAATGTAATAATGTGAACTTTTTTTTTATATATATATTAGTTCCTGATAGCACCGTGGGAAGAATACAGAAGAACAGTAACTATCTGTCTACTGTCTACTCCAGATCTTCAGGCATGTGAGAGAGTCATTCTCCCATTTCATTGTCAGTAGTGAAAAAAAGTTTGATTAAGTAACAGTTTAAAGCCCTGTTCAATAGAAATATATATTTTTCCTCAATACTAAATGCGATGTCTAAAAAGTGTATTGGTTAAATCTGTAATTTCAGCTTTTTTTTTTTTTTTTTTTCATGTTGTTTTCCAATTCAGGAGCTACCGCCTCAAAGTACAATACTAACAATCACTCCATCTCTATGTTAAAAAGGAAGCTAAGGTAAAAGTTGCCAGTTTTACATTTAAGGACTTGCTTTAAACAACACAGAGGACAGTCAAGCATGAGAACATTCCACTTCTGTAAAGAACAAGTCAAAATCTTGTTTTACTCTAACAGTCTACTCTAACACATCATGAACAAGAATATGAAAACATGAGGTTCCAGCACAGAACCATATAGCAAAGTAACAGCTTGTAATCATTTAAGATGACATCTACGCTAATTGGACATTTACATTTTAAACTGGAGGCAAGTAAAGGACCTCAGGAAACCAATGTTTCCTAAAGAACAACCAAGTCTTCAAACTGACAAACAAAAGTGAGGAGTGTTATTCTGCCAGTTAAAACTTCCTAACTTGAATGTCAACTTATTCCAGTGCCATAAATCTTCATAATGTCTTGTTTCATTTTTTTTCGCTGCAAACTTGGTATTTCCAAGTGTTGCTTTTCTTCTTGTATCTCCTTCCTAATGCTTTAATTTACGCATTTCAGTGTTTCCTAAGAGCACTGCATTTTACTTTCAATATGCTTCTTCTCAAACAGTCCTTTAAAAGGCTCAAACAATTATCTCAACATCATCTTATATTTTCTCATCCTTTCCAATTCACAAATACCATTATAAATATGTCCTATCTACTCCCCATGTCTAAGAGATCTTATTCATAGGAATCCATCCCACAGAGTATATCATTGTCTTCATACATTCAAGGTCCATTAATAAAAAGTCATGCCTCATTCTAGTCCCTATCAAGTTAATGTTTCCTTCCCGTTTTAAGATCCTTCATCAATATGGATGAGTTTATCTGCACACATTTTATGCTTCTTTCTATTCAATCCTGTTTGCCTAAACAACTTTGCAGTCTAAAGCAGTTTATAGTAACGCTTCCTTTTCCATCAAGAAAGAGAAATTCCTACCTTTATAAAGATCATTAGAGAAACAAGTAGAAGAGTGCAGGAGTGCCATGAAATACTCAATATCAAATGCCATAAATGAATCAATATTTTCCTCTATTTAAGACTACTTTTTGCATATGGTCCAGAAATATCATTCAATAAAGGGGTGTTGCATAGCCTTATGTTTTTAACTAAGCTACAACAAGTTCACTTTTTTCCTATTTTGGAAAGGAATACTTGTATTACCACTGAAGAGCTTTACCATTTGACAGGATAGTTTGGTTATAGATGTTAGGTGTTTGAAGTTTCAAGACTCAAGTCAGCCTTTTCAGGGCTAGAATTACCTACTTGACTGTATTTCCTTTCTTTGCTTTTCTTTCTGCTGCTACAAAAGAAAATACAAAAGCAGCCCAAATAATTCCTGACTGTTTCAAGAATCCTGAATATTGATGCAATGCATTATATAAAATCACAGTTGAAGTATTATTTTTTTTTCTATTTCCTTTCAAAAGGCTTGTCAAGCACAACATAATTCCATTTTTTCCCATAATGTCACGGAGTTCCTGTCTCAGTCATGTTTCTAAATAAGTCAACTTGGCTTCTTAGAAATATATTCCTTTACAATATATTCTATGAAAGAGTTAACTAACTTGAATAATCAAATCATTTGTCTGGATTAGTGCTCCCTCTCCCTCTCTTTTTATTAATATTACGCTACAGAGAAATTTATCTTCAAGCTACTGGAACTCTTTCATTGCTCAGCTTCTTGACTTGCCTCAAAACTCAGTTGCCAAGCAAAGATTGTGCCCTCACCAAGAATATAACCTTCAGGCTGCTCACTGCTCTTTCACATTGCACGTAAAAAGCCGTTCTGAGTAAACAAATAGTATTTCCGTGACAATGATTAAGAAAAAAAAGCACAAAAGCAAGACCTCAGAGATAAACAGTTTTCACAGTAAAAGCTATTTACATGGTCATTTTTAAATTTGTTCTGTTTACTGTCTCTTTGATTTAGCCTACTCCCTCACTCTTTTAGGGCCTTTTTTCCTCTGAATTTCTACATGAGTCACAGGAAAATACCAATTGTTATCCACAAACATCAGTATAAAAATTAGGTGTGTTCAGTTAAAACGTACTTCCACTTACGTGTTGAATTTTCAACATCAGTACAAACACTAACTACACATAAAGCTTCCAAGTCTGAAAGAGTTAATAGTTTTATTATCAAATGTGTATAACACTCCCCTTTCTTTTAATACCAACACTCATATGCTCAAATATGCATTAAGATCTACTTAAAAATCGACTACTGCACACAAATGGGAGCATTTCAGCTTATTCAGCTTTATCTGAAATAATTCACATGACCCTAAAAACTACTGTACTCTACCTGAGCACTAACTGTATCAACGATTAAAAATATTGCACGCTACGTGTATCAACAGAATCAGCTTAAATTGCATTGCTTCTCAGCTACTCTAGACATGTAGAAGGTACCATTTAAGTTCATTCTCCTTCAGCTTTACTTTGCATTTTTGTGCAGCTTATTTTTGCTCAGATTTATGTGATCATCTGTTGCTGTTGTCAATACAGCAATGCTTCACCTGCTTTTCTTTTCAGCATAGCTATAAGCTTGTATCTGAGCTATATGGAAAGAAACCTACCAACAAGGTTCTCACTTCTGTCTAGACACTGCAGTTCAAACGGCATAATTTACACGGCCACTGCAGACACGGCCAAACAGGACAAGGCAGACACACTAAGCCACTTCTCCCTCTTTATAGCTATTCAAGCGTTGGCTTATTATGACAAAACAATACAACCAATCACTTATTGACTAAAGGTAGTATTTTGACACTTATGTCTATTAGATTAAGCAGAAGCACTTGCCTCAAGCATAACAGACAGTACATGTGTATGGATAGTATCATTAGCAGATAGGAAGACAGCCTCCAGCTCCAGTTCTTTTAAATTTTACAAAATTCCACAGAAGAAAAACAAAACAGGTATACTAACAATGTTATGCCAACATCCATTAGTTCTAAATAAAGAATAGTGAACATGTAGCATGAAAGAGAATTTGATGTCTTCTCCCTTTCCCAAAGCAACCTAGGAAATATTTATCCAGCTTGAGGGAAATGAGTATTCAATTGAATCTGGTTTTGGTATTCAGTTTGTAAAATGCATTTAGATAAAACATTTTCTTCTTTGTTCAACAAAGATTACAGCCAACTTCAGCTTTTCTTAGTTCTTAAGCAGTCACTAACAAAAGCCACAGCAAGCAAAACCAGAGAGAATTCAAAGACAGTTCAGAAAAAGAAACCATGAACTTCAACACTGGATACTTGGAAAGCAGACTTCAGGCTGCTCAGTGAATAGTTAGTAAGGCCTCCTGCAAAACTGCTTTTGAAGATAATGGTGTCCAGCAGTGCTGGTCATTTTTCAAGTACCACCTCCTAAGAGGACAGGCAATGGAAATTCTAAAACATCACAAGTCAAGCAGGCACGGCAGAAGGATGGTTTGGCTTAGCAGGGATCTTCTAGAACTTAGGCAGAAAAAGCATATGGCTGCTGGAAGCGAGGTCAGGTGATGTTGGAGGAACTGCAGGGATGCTGTTTGCCTTAGTAGGGAGAAATTTTGTGTGGCCAAAGCTCAACTAGAGTTGAAGATGGACAGTAGCGTGGTGGATAATAAAAAGGTCTTGTTAAAAATATCTGAAGAGCAAAAGAAAAGCAAAAGAATGGAGAAAACACAGGCCTGTCACTTCATGCAGACAGTCACCTCACAAACAGGAACATAAACAAAGCAGAGACATTTCATGCCTTCTTTTCCTCTGTCTTCAACACTAGCCATAGGCTCTGAGACTCCAGGTGCCCTGAGTTTGAGGACTGACTGCAGAACAATACATTCCCAGCCAACCCCAATGTTGTGTGGGATTTGCTGTTCCACCTGGATGCATACAAGTCTGGGTGGCCCCTTGGGATTCAGCCCAGGGTACTCAGAGCTGCCTGATGTCATCATGAGACCTCTTAATTCCTCTTCTGTGGTCTTGGCAATCTGGAGAGGTCCCAGTTGACTAGAAGCTGACAAATACTGTTCCAATTTTCAAGGACAAGAAAGACGACCCTGGTAATTACAGGCATCTCAGTCTCACTTCAGTGCCTGTTAAAATTACAGAGAAGATTATTTTGGGAGCTACTGAAAAAACACCTGAAGGACAATGCAGTCACTGAACTTAGCCAAAATGAGTTCATGACAGGGAAGGTCCTAACAAACTTAGTTTCCTTTTAAGAAAAGGTTACCCATCTAGCTGACCAAGGGAAGCCAGTTGATGTAACTTTGGGTTTTGGTGAAACTTTCAATATTGTTTATCACAGTATCCTTCTGGAGAAAATGTCCAGCATACAGCTACATAAAAACGCAACACGAAGGATGAACAATTGTCTGAGGGGTCAAACTCAGTAAGTTATAGAAAATGGGGTTACATGAGGCTGATGGCCAGTCACTAGTGTTGTTCTGCAGGGCCCCATTTTAGGATCAGTTCTGTAATGTTTTCACAAATGACCGGGATGTAGGATTGGAAGGTGCTTTGACCAATTTTGCAGATGATGCTAAATTGGGAGGAGCTGCTGAGATTCAAGATGCCTTGCAAAGACATCTTTACAAATTAGAGGGATGGGCAATCAGCAACAGCATTAAGTTCAAGAGCAAGTGCCAGATTCTGCACCTGGAAAAGGGGAACCCTGTGTATATGTACAGACTAGGGCATGAGGCTGAAGAACAGTCCCAATAGAAAGGGATCTGAGGATTTTGGTCAACAGCAAGGTAAACATGAGCCAGCAGTGCTCCCTGGCAGCCAGGAGAACCAACTTTATCCTGGGGTGCATCAAGCACAGCACTGCTGCTAGCTGGTCAAGGGAGTGATTGTTACACTCAACTCTGCACTGGTGTGGCATCACTTTGAGCACTGTGTGTGGTTTTGGACACCATAGTATAAGGAAAACATAGAACTATTAGTGTCCAAAGGAGGGCTACAGAGATGGGAGGGGTCTAGAGGAGTGGCTGAGACCCCTTGGTTTGTTCAGCGCAGAGCAGGCTGAGGGGAGGCCTCATGGTGGCCTGCAGCTCCCTCACGAGGGGAGCGGAGGGGCAGGCACTGAGCTCTGCTCTCTGGGGACAGCGACAGGACCCAAGGGCACGGCATGGAGCTGGGACAGGGGAGGGTCAGGCTGGGGGTTAGGGAAAGGTTCTGCACCCAGAAGGTGGTCGGACACTGGAACAGGCTCCTCAGGGGTCATGGCACGGAGCCTGCTGCATTTCAATAAATATTGGGACAACGCTCTGAGATACGTGGTCTGATTTTTGGGTGGTCCTGTGTGAAGCCAAGAGTTGGACTTGATCTTTGCATGGTCCCTTCCAACTTAAGATATTCTGTGACTCTAAGATGCTTCTGAATATCCCTGTAAAGGATAACAAGTCACATTTCTTTCTGTTGTCATTTTGATATTTGACAGCATTGTAGATGTACAACTAACTTACAATAGTACATACCTTCTGATTCAGTAAGCAAGATAATATTTTTTAACATAGTATTTCAAGCATAGGACTGTATTAGCAGAAGTATGCTCCATCACTATTGCATTCACTAACTATGGTAATGCCAGAAGAGTTACTCCATAGTTAGCACAGGTGTCAAACCCGAGGAACAAAAAACATTATTTACTTTGTATCATCTTAGGTGTTATACTGCCTTCAAAAGCAGAAGACAAAAATCTATTACACTTTTTGTCAAATACATTTTTTGTATATTCATAATATTAGAATCATCTGGCTTCTACTAATAATAGCAGTGAGTCTTCGTTTCCTACTTCACTCAGGAACAAAACTAGCAACTGTTACTCAACACAATACCTGTAACACAATAATATTTTCATGCACTAATTGCTTTAAGAAGAGAAAAGGTTTTATTGTCAGCTTATCTTTGGTGAGCTTTAGTAGCCAACAACCCCCTGAAGAAAATCTACAGAAGTATCTTCAGTGCTTTTAAGAAAATCTGTAACTAAGATCTCCACATCAGGTTACAACTGAACAACCACTAAACACCTAGCAGAAAACACATGCCAATATTGCCTGGACAGCGTTATTTTAGATCACATTAAGCTACCCATGCAAATGCACTAAAAAATCAAGTAATTGTCACAGAGCTAGTATAGAATCTTTTGGTGCTGATGAAGGTATACTATATAAAAAATATATTTAAAAAGTTAGAATCTAGATAATTGCAGACAATTATTTAGCAACCCTCACTAAGAATCAAAAAAGCATACTAAGTAAACCACAGAGCCAGAATTTCCATGTATTCCAATCAGTCCAAACACAAAAACTTAAAAGAATGGCAATTGTTACCAGCAAAGATCACTACGTTAAAGTCTCTTGTTAAGTGTACCAAATATATCTGTTCCATATCTGTTCCCCAGATTAAAAGCCTCTTATGAAGCTATGTATATTCTCTTAATCACCACAATTTCATACACAGCTTCAACATTAAGAACAGCTGACTGTCAAACACTATTAAAGATACAAAAGAGATCTATCCACTAGCTGTCCAACCTTTAAGTTTAAGGATCCCATTAACACCAAGAACATAAGATTCAGGTATCACATAGGCAGAGAAACCTTTTGGTTGTGAGTTAAAAAACAAAAGCCTCGGTACTTTATCAGGAAGGCAAAATGAGACTGAAGTAATTCAATAGTTAGCACTTCTACTTCTGCTTATATATAACCCCTTACTCACCTGAAGCATAGCTTCTTTCTGTGGTACAGAGAATGCTCTCTCCTCACAAGAAGATGGTTTTTGAGTGGGTGGAAGATCAATCCTATATTAAAATAGAACAAAGTATGACATACCATGTTTATGAAGTCCAACTGAAGGGTCATAATATGTTTCTCCAGCTGCGAAGTCACCCAGTGCTCACTTTAATGAACACACATTTCAGTCAGCAATAACCCAATTGTGGAACGTGGTAATAACCTATCCATCACTGGAAGTAACTCAACCATGCACTTTTTGTAGGAGAGAACTGCCCTCCTACCCTCCAACTAAGTAGAATAGGGACTACTGTAAGCAATAGGTAACCATCATTTATATGTTATGAAACAGCCTGAACAATGTTTTACCAGTACAAGCTTTCTTTGAAAAGCCTTACAAAGAATTACATGCAAGACTTCAGTTATGAGCTCAGTGAAAGCAAATGGCTATAGAATACAAATGTCTCAATCTTTTCATATAAATATGCTTCAGCTATTGAATTTGAGAAGCCAACATGAAAACAGTATTACTTCTACTCATGTTAGAAATTACTTAGTTCTACAAAAACACCTGACTTATTTTCCTAACTCAAGAGATTCAAGTCCTGTAAGTTACTTTATGCTGAATACTTTATTTTATCCAACTCTTCATTAAGCATGCAGGGAGATGACAGACATTTTCATTTCTTATTCAGTTTAAGTGTTAATTGTATATAGGGACTTTTGTATATGAAGGGACTTATATTTGCAAATATTCTAAGCCACCGTCACTTTTTATGCATGCTGTATGCACGCTCCAAACAGGGTCTAGACATCAGCTACATTAACTGACAAAATCTGTTTAGACTGTTTGCTTGTTTCTGTTTGACCATATCAGAAGCTTAAAACTCAAGTGCATGTCAGCATCAGAAATGTGAACAGCCAACCAACATGCCAGAAAGCACATTAAGTCACTTGTTTCTAACCATACAAATCAGAGTGCTTCATTTCACACACACAGCAGGATAAATCCTACTGGACCTTTACTTCTGCAAAGCATGGCTAGTTTACTTCCATATTAAACCTACGGTTATGATAAACTAGTAGTAACAAAGTTGAGATGGTCCTCTCCCTATCCTCCTGTTTCAACTACAAGCAAATACAACGAAAAGCATAAAGCTAATATCAACATGTTAAGAATATATACCACCTTTGAGCCCCCTCTTAGCTTCCTCATTTATTTTTCAGAAAGGCAAGTGATAACACATTTGAATACCTTGCAAATATAACTCTGAAATTATGACAGCTGTACAGCTGTTAAGGCAATTCAGTCATGTGAATTCCAATAAAACAAGTATTTTCTGTGAATTGCTTTCAAGTTTAAGAAATGCAGTGCATACTTACACTTTGTCAAGATAAGATGGCCTTTTTTTCCTTGGGGTCAGCAGCACTGTCACAAAGATGGTAATGATAAAAAGAGCAAGGACTGCTCCAATCACAGCCCCTGCTACAGCAACAGAAGATGTCTGCTTAAATGGCACATCTGCAATGTGATAGCACAGATTACACCTTTATGAAGTTTATGCACTCTCTATAGTCAAGTAAGCTATTTCACTGTCGCTCTGAGATGTGTCTCTTCCATCACCGAACAACAGAAAGCCTCTTCTTGCACTAGCACTCGTTATCTTGGCTCCAGCCATCCATTTAAAAAATTGGTTAAATTAAGACAGTTCATAAATCATTAATATCAATTCAAACATTCCATTGGATTCCATTGGCTACATTTAATGAATTTTAACTGCATGCTCTAATTTTCGTTTTTAAGACAAGATGAAGTTACAAAACACATACTTTGCACTTACATGAAAGAACAGAGTGTTAATTCAAAAAAACTAGAAAACTATGGCTTTACCGGCAATCTGTCTTTAAAGTCACTTAAGTCTGCACAAAAGAAAAATATGGATCAAGGAAAGATATGCTATATGGAGCAATGAACACACAAAACGTACTAATACATGGCTTGCATAAAGCAACTCTTAAGACTACCTATCATCTCTAGCCCTTAAAGCTAGTGAGAAACACTAATTTTGAAGTAAACTTTAACAAAGAAGAAAAACTGTTCTGTGAAAGAGGCATTTTTCATTTGAGCTTACTGGTGTCAAATCCTACATTTATCAACTCCCATATTGGATTAACACACTTGTCAGCTTTCTAAGATCACCTATTTCACTATGCTAGGAACCTTGTAAGTTTTAAATCTGTTATAAGGCTAAGCATGAAACCCAGTAGCATACTTTAATTCAGTATTTGTCTGTTTCAAACTTGCATCAGGCTTATCGAGATGTTGCTGTTGCACAACAGGAGTAATTCACATCAGCTTCACTAAGACTGTTAATGCAGGTAACAAACAAAAGTGTTGTGGTGTATACTCGTTATTATGCCAGAAAACTAACAGCATCAGAGCTTGAAGTTAACACAGCTCTATGCTTGTAACATATTTTTAAACACAGCATACTTTAGTTATGTCCCCTCAGAAAAAATCATACCGTTTCTCTGAACACTGTATACCCCTCCTCCGTTTAGTCTCATACCACAAGAAATTTTAGGAGCCTTTCAGCTATACATCCTACTCAAGTGTCCAGAAACAAAGCAACTAACCAAGCTGTTTTATTAATTACTCTTACTTCAAATACCTTTTTCTGCCTGTAAGCTGGACTAATTTTTTTTCCATCCCTCACTTTTTAAAGAGTACTTCATTCCCAATCTGAAAAAGGGATTCCTATCCTCTTCTGATATAAGAAAGACTCTGTAGCAACACTCCCTTGATGTTCAAGTAGCAGGAAAAATCTGTATTGAACAGCTTTTTTTTTTTTTTTTTAAGTAGCTCTATTAATTGATGACTTTATCCCTTAGTTTTAACGGACTTGTTCCAGAAGGTCAGCGTAACATAAAATAGTTGTCACCTAAAATGGTGTTTTTATCATACATCTTTCCTGATATGAGCTCAATTTGTTAACTTGCCCATAAGATACCAGCCTGTACACAGATAAACCATAATTCCACTCTTCTCATGAGGAATAGGCATGTCAAATAATTAGCAGGGCAATTAACTACTGCATTTTAATTGGCTTAGGGTTAATTTATATTGGGTTCCATCTTGCTTAGGTAAGAAAGCTGCTGGTTACTAATACACAGCACTAGGTCCAGAATTCATAAAGGTGCCTTAAAGATCCTGCTTTTGTCTTTCAGTTGTATTTGTCAGCAGAGATACCTGCCTGTTTACAGGAACTAAAGTGCAATTATCAGATTGCTCACTTAAATTACTTTTGGAATTGCTCTAGCAATGAAGCAGGTACACAGATTTTTCACTCTAACCGGAAGAACAAGCAGAAACACAGACCAGTATGCCACATTTAACAAGCTAAAAAGTACCTAAGCTGTATGGAGCACACAACACAGCTATTTAATGACCAATTGGTTGTAAACAGATAAAAATTGATTCACTAAATGTATGTGGTTCAATCAAAACTACAGCAGCTGAGAACAAGGATTTTTTAATATTTGGTATTCTAGATAGCATAACCTTTGTGCTTAAACTGCATTTGTTTGGATAGCAACTATCCCTGATCATGACTTCTAAAGTACACAGACTTGAATCATTTCTGAAGCAACTCATAAGATAAGGATCTTCAGGAAGAGACGTTCAGAAGCCCATTTTAACAGCTTCATTATGGCAGCTCCTTCTAGCCATTTTCTTATGCTTGTTTACCTTCACTTTTAACAAAGTCTGTCAAACTTTAGTTTTTAACACTGCCTACATTTGAGAACGTAACAAAAATTTTATTCACACAAGAGCCATTTGTAGTTACAATCATTTCTTTTTACAGCAGACATGACCATGTACAAAACATTGCAACACTTGTAAGCCCTATATCTATTATCAACTTCAACTCAAACATTTCAACTTGTTAACCCATTGGAATTAAATATATATATATATATGTATGTATTTCTTAAAAAAAACAAAAACTAACTCCACAGAGACAAGCAAGATATCCCATGTGGATAACAGGTTTATGGTTGTTTGTTTCTAAGTAAAACCATCTTTTAAAGATGATACATCAAGTATTTTTATTTGAAGAGAGGTATAATATCTTTATTCCAGAAAGAATTTGGATCAGAACTTTCAGCTAGAAACTTCACTCTTTTCCTCAAATTTTGCTCTCAAGCTACTGATACACTGTCATTTACTTAAAAGTTTGAGACTTTGGTTAGTAATGTATCAGTAACCAATTAATCTAAATGTGAACTTAAGTTCTTTAGGGAAGTTATTTTCCATTTGAATTTCAAATAAGGCTGTTGTTTTCATCTTTTTTAAAGACATGCAGTCATATGCAATCACAGTGTATTGTCTACAACACTTAATACAACTACTTTTGTCAAGCTCTAAATGCTGTAAGCTATTGAAAATGATGAGGATAGAAGGAACTCCAGCAAGAAATTCCACTGATGAAGCAGTCATAAATACACAGCCCATTTCATTGTGAATGTAGTAAAGGTTTTGCCCTTCTCAGGTTCCAAATCTTTATAGGCCGATCCATTTCTTTTCTTCATGCTAAGCATTTGAAGATGGCACTTGAACACCATTCTTTTGAAATTTGAGTTTATCATTTCTGTACAATTCATCTTATCGTATTTCAGCCCAATTTGTCTTTGTAGTCAGACTTAGTTTGGTGCAACTACTCAAGACGAAATAGAACTACTTTGGATGTCAAATGATATGTCCTACATATGATGTATTTTTAAAGAACAACCACATTGATAAAACACAGAATTATTTGCAGGCAAAACAAATCCACTGCTGTACAGAGACTGTGAAGTTTACTGAAACTGCTGTTTCTTACATTCTGTAGTTGCATCATTGCATAGTAGGCTTTCAGCACATGAAGTAGCAATGTACACATCCACTTCCCTATTAATCTCAAATTCTCGTTACCCTCCTCAGAGCAACCATATAACTTATGCAGAAGTAGGGTAGAACATCTGTTTTGACTTCTGGTCGTAGAAACTCAAGCAAGTGTTTTGACACCTCTTAGCACACTTCATGTTTAATGGCATTCTGGTAAACGTTTAAGTTGGCTTTTGCCTTCAGCTTCAAAATTCATTGGCGTTTTCTTCCTAGTTATGTCTAGTTCTCCAGCTTTCAAATTCAATGTTGTGATCCCTATAACACCTCAGAAAGTGGTCTTAAATTGTACTGTACTTGCAAAAAGGAGCCTGAAGTTTACTAATGAGTTGACATCCTGCCAAGTACAGGCCTAACAAAATACCGTACTGTTTATGTACACACAACCTTTTGGAAATCAATAACTAAAAAAATAATTTCTTATTTAAAGACAAGCCTTTTACCGGTTTATACTTACTCCTCAAAATCTTCCTCATAGATAAGTTACTTTCAGTGCAATGACTTTTTAAATACATAGTTAAAAGAAGGCTCATTAAAATGCTAAGAGGTATTCATTTTTGTGCAGGAGAACTGAAAATAAAGCTTTGACTCCCCTCTAACTCATTTGAACTGGTACAGCATTTGCTATGTAGAAGCATTAGGTTTACCATAGATGGTATCTAGATGTGGCTATTTGATTTACTAGATCTGCAAAGCAACTGTCCCAAAATACTATATCACTACCTTATGTAAACTTTTTTTTTTTCCAATCACAGACCCAAGACAGTCACTTTTTATTCTTAAACAATTGTGAGTGGTAAGTTTAATTTATCTTTTCTTTAACCTGTGACATAAACCGATATAAGCACTCTGCATTTAAAAAAATCTTAAACAGTAGTACAGCATTGGGAAAATAAGCAGCTCAAATACATTTTCCCGAGATTGAATATTTGCATGTCAAGTCACAATATAAAAACCTTCAAAAAAATCAGTTTCAAAAAGTTTATTCCTCCTTATGCTTAAGTATAAACAATCTGAAAGTGATCAGCCAATGAAATGAATTGTAGATACAAGTTTAGCTTTCAGTGGTTACTACACATACCACTCCCTCCGGGATATTACCGAACCATCTATGTGAGAAACAAAGTCTTCTTCATTGTCATCATAACATTCACCACCCATGTATTTCATTCCCAATGTTCCACCTTCATAGTAATCCATTGGTCTTTCATAACGTTCCTGGTACCTGTTAATATTGTCTAGATTGTTCCACTCTGGTTTTTCAGGGTCTTCTAAATAATCTTTAGATATTAAGCTGTTCATTGGATGCTTTATTTCCTTTTTTATACTGTCAGGGTAAGAATCCACATCATCTGACTGAAGAACATCTATTTGAGACTCTTTCTGCATATCTGATGGTGGAATGTAGTTCTTAGCAAAGTAGTCACCACGGAACGTCCGTCTTCTCCTATAGCAGATAATTCCAACCAGAACACTGACAAGTATGAGGAAGAGGGCCCCACCCACCGCACTACCGATGACGGTACCCCAAGTGTCTTCCTGCATTGCTGGCAAGGTTGATGTTGGGAAATGTATTATTCTAGGTTCTGTTGCTAAACCTGTGATGCCATCAGTCGAAGGATGCCAGGGAACCGTGGGCAGTCGAGTGGTAGTAGTAGGAGGATCTAATGAAAAGAGCAAAGAGGTAGACAAGACACAGAAAAGGCACAGAATGTCAATGCAAGCTAAATCAGTTAAGGGTTTATAAGAAAGCAAAGTTGATGGGTACGTCCTACAATAGTTTTTCATTCTCAAGTTCACGTTACTAGAAAAAAAGGTCTTATAGTTCAAACGGTCTTTGAACCAGCTTCAGTATGATTTGTTTTTAGTTATGTTGCAACAGCATAGGAAAGTTCCTTGATGAATTTCAAAAAAGGTCATGTATAAGTAGTCATCTGGCCCTCCTCAAAGTAAGCAGATGCCACTTATCTGATTGTGCATGTTCACCATCATATTTAGCTCCCTCTTGGAGAAATGCTATCTATTAAATATAATCAAAGCAGCCTCCTACCTTTCCAGACAACAGTTTGGAATACCAGATCAAATTGATTCATTATGCCATAGAGGAAATTACTCTGCATCAAACTCCTCCTTCAGAAATTGTTTATGGCACTGAGTATTATAAGAATGAAAAACTATGTGTCGTGTGCTCAGTCAGCAGGACATGAATGACTGATTTTAAGCTATTCTCTCCAAAAACATGTTGCATTAATACATCTTACTCAGCTTTGCATTAGTTTTAGTGGATGAAGCATAACTAAAAATACAATGTATTAATTTGAAAATAACATTATTACTAAGCAAGGAGCTTTCAGGGTTTAAAATTAAAACTGGAACATTTTGAGCAAAAAATGGTATCTTGCACTCCCCTAAAGGCAATTTGATCCCTCATGCATGAAGAAAATTCCATATTACTTCCATGAAACAGAATATCAATTGATTTCATGTCAGATTATGCAAGTAAGCAAGAGATTGCCAGATACCGAGCTTGTCCACTACTCAGCATTCTCCTTTGTTCTTTAGATCTACTGGGGAAGATGCATGCATCTATATTGAAGACAAGGTTGCAAGTGATGGGCTGATGACAGACGCTTCCTGAGATTATCCCAGTCAACTTCAATGTGACATGCAACACCAGTTTCTGTGTCAGTGCTGCACTGACTATGAAGATCTTCACTTTGCCCAATGCAAGGTAGTTGTTAAATTAAATCAGTGAATCAACAAACTCTAAGCATGTTATTATAGTTTGAATCTTTTAGAGAGAATATTACAGACAGCCAGGTAGATCACTAAGTCATGTTATTTAAATGCCTATAAGCAAGATTGATTGAAATACTACTATCATACTAGAGAGCAGAGAGTCACCCTGAATTTACCACCACAGAATAAAACAGGTCGAACTGGAGATTTGTTATGCTTCCAGTTACGTGACAAATCTTAAGATGAAAAAATTCATGGATATTTTTTGTAATCTTACTATTCAAAGACAGTCATGCAGTTCTCTCAAACTAGACAGAATTGCCACATTTGTCATGATCACTGCAAATCACACTTCGGACTGCAACTCATTTGAATTTAATATTTTAAGCCTGGCAAGTTCTATACAGGTTTCAAAGCACAAAATTTTATTATCTGATTATGTAAAAGAAGTGGTGATTTGTTAGGAAGGTATACATAAATGAAATTAATTTGACAGAAGACAGGAAACTGAACAAGGAAGATGCACTACCAAAATGAACAAGAGGAATTCAGATTATGATTTTAGTAAAATGGATTTAAAGTGAATTTTGTAATTTAACCAAGAAGTAGAGATTAAGAAATCCAAATTTACCAGGGTTCCCATGTCCTATAAATCCAAAGGTCAAGAAGTTATGCAAACCTCTCTTCCTTGAAAATGTACTTGCTTTAGATACAAGATTTGTTTGCTTAGCATACAATTTCAGGCAGCACCACCAATACATGTATTTATTTCCAGGATATAGATACACACACAGATACATACACTTGCTTCTAACTGGCTTTGTATTTCTTTATCTACCTTCCTTTGGTACCAAGGTTTTAGGTCTTACCCTCCACATTCTCAGCATAAAATACACATGCACAATTCAGTAGCGGTATCACCTTGCGAAGTTCAATTGCCACATGCGAAATAACAGCAGCAATTACACTTATAATAAATACCAGTTTAAGAAAGCCTTTCCTTTAAAATACAGTTCATCCACTAGTTGTCAGGTTGGACAACTGCATGATCTATGAACATTAATTCATCTTCAACTCACTACATATATACAATACATTCAGCGTTTATATGCATTCCTAAAGCATATAATTATTAATACTTGTCATTTGTGTCAGTCTTTTATTGTTGGAGAATAACAACATTAAAACCAGCTCTCCTTGCTTATAAAGCTAATCAGAAGTAAGAACAGGTGAAGTTACCTGCTTATTTCAACCAGAGCTTTCTGAGGGAAAAAATTACATCCCCTCCCCCTCAAATCCCCCCTCACTTCCTGCACCAGGGAAGTTTCCAAAATAGAAAATGCAATGAACCTTGCTATTCCTTTTCCCTAAATCTACTCCATAACATTAGCGAAACATGTCTTCATTTGGAGATAGCATTTCAGACAACTCCCCTCTGCATTAAACAATATTCGAAACAGACTATGTCTTCTGAAACCAGCCAACCAGCTGTTTTCATTATGGTAACATTTCAGGTCATCACCAGTATTTGTTTCTTAGCATTCTGATTTGTTGTAGAAAACATGAAGAAAGCACCAAATTGACTTGAATTTAACTGTTTTAGATAGTGATTTGTTCAAAAGCATCATTTGCTATCCATTTTTTCCCCCTTAACCTCTTAACTTATGACATAATGTTCAATATTCATCTTTTCTCTTTCACTGATGGAAGCTTCTGTTATTGTGCAAAGCATAACAACATACCAAATTAAACATGCAGGCCAGGCAGCTGAAAGCAGAAATTCTGAGAGAAGTTATCTTTAGGTTAAGCCTGTCTTGATTTTTGATTGTCCCTTACTGTGGGGCCCTATTCATATCCCTAAAATAGGCATGCTGTACTAATAAGGATAAATGAAGAAGCACAGAAATATTCTTCCACGATTTTATAGGTACTACCCTCATTAAAGTAAAATAAGAGTCATAAGTGATTTAACTAGAAGAACACAAAAGCTTTCCGCTATGGTAGAATAAATCCACCCATTCCCTTGGCACATAAACCAGAGCTGTTTGTCTTTTCATTTCAAAGCCTTGGTTCATTTTCTACTATGGAAAGTGAGATTGAGATTTGTTCTTCGCAAAAAGTGAAGCTCTGGTAGCTTTGCAAAAACACGTAGCGGTACAGTGTACTTGGTTCTTACTCTATTACTTCTTTCCCCCAGGTATTTTCTATGACAATCAGCACCAGCTTTCAATAGTAGTTTTACTCTACCTCAGTCTTTTACTCCTTATTTAACTTCTCCCTTCAGTGAAGGTTCTTGATACAGTTCTCCCAGCTCTTGAAGTACAAGCAACTTACCCTAGGTGGATTAAATCCACAATTAAGTCCACTAGAAATATCCAACTGCATGATTTACCTCATATCCCCCCATTGACATCTGCTCTTCTCAATCCCCCTGCAATATTTCCTTGTTCAGATGTTCAAGACCTATCCTTTCCTCGCCAGAAGTTCAAAGCCAGTCTAAATTCAGCCTCAAACACATAAGTAAATGGATGGGCCGTCTTTAGAATCAGACAGAGAACAATCTTCAAGTTCAGTTAAGCCTTATCTCAGTACCAACAAGGCTACCACTGTAAAAGTCAGCTATAGAACACAGTATTTTTGGACTGCTAACCATTTCATATTTTGTACTATCCGAACTCCTTCAGGACTACAGTGACCAACTGTATAGTAAGGATAAGGTAAAATTGAATTCAATACTGGCAGAACTATCTTTCAGCTAAAAGTTGTCACTTAAGCACTCTTGAAAACATGTTTTCAAGTGCAACATATTTTGGCCTAATTGTGTGTTAACAGTAACAGTTATAGGCTGCATAGTTTCAAATAACACAATGAAGTCTAGCTCTCCTTGTTAAAAAGAAACCCTATACAATTCAAGGCCCCACACTTGCACTCACACACCCCTTTCTTAGCCTTGGACACCCTGGACAAGAGGATGACTTGGTCTCAATTATAATTGCATGTCAGTTGTCTTGAGATATTCCATGTAAGAGAACAAGAAGCTCATGATTTCCAGTTAACAATGCATTTCATTTCTGTCTGAGGAATTAAGAGCAACGAATTCACTAGTCTTCCTTCCACATTAGTGGAATCAGGCAGGATCAGTGCCACATCTTCATGCAGTGTGCCAGTGACTACCTTAGTCTCTATCTGCTATGGTGGTGTTTGTTATCTGCCTGCTGTTGTGAACACAGAACTCTAGATGTGTTGGTTAACTCTTCCCACTTTTAAATATTTATTTTTACAGAACACAAGAATATTTGTATTCCTAACACTCCCTCAAAGAAGAGGTGCATATAGGAAGAAAGAAGTCATAACAATGAACAAGCTCTGTTATGTTAATCCTTACAATATCTATCTTACAACAAGGCAGCTCTGAATTTACCAGTTGGATCATCTTACAACTGCTAGGATTGCCAGCTAACCCAGTCTGGCTTGACTTTCAACAAAAACAGTCTTGGCTGAAGGCAGAGATGACGACAAAGGAAGCAAATATGATTCTATATCAATGGAAGTCTCACAGGTCACTTCTCTCTCCCAGGTGTAGAAGAACGAGGCCACAGCAGCGAAAGTAAGGCAGCAGAGAGCCAGGACAACACAGAATTTTATTCCTTGTGTAAACCACTGAACAAACCTGTATTACAAGGTTTGTCTGCCTGGCAAATCCATCTGACAACTAGTTTTGGAGACCTTCAACACTTGGAACACCTCTCAGGAGATTCACACGTGATCTTCATGTCGTTTAGTAAGTAACTTGACATCACCGATTAAGGTATCTGTGCTTCCAAACAGTTATTACAACACCTGTAGCTTTAACATTTTACTATTTCCCTATCCATCTAAAGACTTACTACTAACTTGAATTAAACTTGGTCAATCATTTAATCCCTGTGAACTACTGTTATAGCTAACCATTTGACTTGGAGTATTAAGATAATTAAGATGAAGGTCAAAAGGAAAACAGGATTTTAGAATATCTTTTTTGGTCTCAACACGTATTAGCATTATACTTTTGCTCAGGTTTTACTGCAATCCTGACACATTTCTAAGTAGCTACTTATTTTCCGAAGCATTTAAATAGCTTTACAGCTATCAACACCATGACTCGCCAGTAATGCTGGCTTCCTAAGTTTTCTTAGACAGGTTTGTAATTAAGATTTAGAAGATGGTGTGATCACATAGCTTGCCTGATAGTTTCCACATTTCATTTAATGTTTTTGCATAATATTTTAAGTAAGTTTTTGTGGAGTGGGAGACAGCTAAGATACAAAAATAAACTAATGAAATCATTGCTGTAGTCTTACATGGTTTGAGTAAGATGGATAACACTCACACGAGTACCATGTTCACCATTACTAGACAATACCTGATCAGTGAAGTTGAGAATAAAGTTGCTAAGCAGTTTAAGTTTTCTATTTGCCTTACTTTCTTATACTCTTAGCATCAGTCTGTTCCTTTTAGAGGAGCCAAAATTATAATTATGAAAAATGGATATTTCATATTCATTTACCTGTTCTACACCATTTTAAGTAGATGTCATTTATTTAATGAGACAGTCAACACTGAACAGCTATAGCCTTAGAGTCACAGTTAAATGGGTTTTTTAATTGGTTTAATATTAATTTCTGAAAACAATACAGGTGCTATACTTTGTGAATGCCTCAACTCATTTCAATCATGTTTCCCATATACTGGCATTTAACAGTGCTTTTTATCAGTTTGTTACTCTACATAGAGTAAGGAAAACTGCCAAGTGCTAGATACTTGGTATTAAACTGATGTGTATGACTCACACAAGCACTAGTTACACTGGTGTGGTGCCAGATTGTCTCAAAGTCACCCATATTTTCTTAGATGTTCATGATGATATACACACACCAAGATTAACATGATGAAGCTTTCAAACCAAAAGTTGATTTCAAGTGATAAGCTGTTATTATCCATTCCTTTAACTTGCAGAGCCATAGCCCTTTATGGTCTATCTAGCTACAGTTCAGTTTTGGTTCTCCCTAAGAACAACTAAGTATTTGCAATGAAGTTACTCCAACAAAATAAAGTTACTGAACAAAGATGAAAAGCATGCATACCAACAACATCCATAAATCCACAACAGCAATTACTGCATCTTAATCATCTTTGCTGCAAACTAGTCTAAAGTTAGATTTTATTTACCATAACCTAGAACGTAAGCTTTCAACTAGCGTGTATTTCTACTTTTTCAAAAACTCAATCGTTTTATGAAACCGAGAATTCAGACTTGGCCCATTTTACTTACTTTCCTGTTAGCCAAGGCTGCAAACGTAATTTGAATGATAGCCTTACATTTTCATGCATAACTATCATACGACTGACAGCAAATCATATCCATAGAACTGACAACCTCAAGTATCATTTATTTGAAATAACCTTCTTTAAGGTTAGAACAGGGCTGAGGACATACCTAAACTTCAGAAATACACTAAGTATTTGAATGTTACACACAAGAAGGATATTGCACCAGAACTAATGATGCTTTTCTAGTTTTTGTCTGACTCACTACTTCTTACAGTGTAACTGTCTTTATTTGCTTTCAGACCATTACACACCTGTGAGTTAAAGTTTATATAACTTTAATTCTGTTTACAACTAATTCTACTGCTTCATAGTACTTTCCAGTACACTAACTCATTAGATACTTAATTGGAACATACTGGTTTTCTGCAATGGCTCTCAGCATAGTTATGTCACTATGAGAAAATGAAACCATCCCTTCTGTGCATACAGGCATCTACCAAATAGGAATTGTGATTGACACTGCTTCAAGCATCCCTCCAGTTTCAGTCTTAAGTTTCCATTCTCATATCCATCTGACTTTCCTACTTAGTTTTACATGTAGGTGTCTTCAGAGTAAGATCACAGGGTTGCTTTCATGTATCATGTAACTGGTCAACTTGCACTCTGATGCTATTCTATATTGTAGGACTAACATCAAATTATTGAACAACTTCAAAGCCCACACAAGAGAATGAACATTAATTTGTGTCTTAAATCCTTGGGAAGTAGTGCTGTATTAGCACTTGATGATTTAGCTAGGTAGTAGTTAATTTAGGCAGTCTCTCATGGAAATTTGGAGAGTTTTTTTCTTTACACATTTGTACAACAGTACTCACGTACACCCTGCTACATTAGTTTTCTTTCTCAACAGAACTACCACAGTAAAACATTATTATATAGATGCACAGATGTTTTCCAACAGCACAGGTGCTAAACAGATGCACAAGTTTGCCATACTATACGGAGCTCATCAAATAGATGTTCTGTATGAGATACTTAACTTTATGATTATTGGATACCTGTACCCTGAGAAAAGCAAACAACCAGTTAAGGCACTGCAATGAACACATAACTTAAACATCCTTGAAGGAAATCTCTGACTTTGCTAAAGCTGGTCACTCCTCTCCCCCTAATAACTGTTGTTTTGATTATAATATACAAGGTACTGTTGGTTGTAGTACATCTTGCCAAAACAGGTTAAGATTGGCAAAACAAAGTTCACCTACCAAGAAGTAGGTAGCACTTTCAAAAGCTCTACGGAGACAACCTCAACCACAATAACTTGTGCTGTATGCTGCCATTATGAAGAGTCAGTTTATTCCCAAGTTCTGCTGTAGGTGTTCACTCTGTATTTCTACTTCACTTCCATACTATGGAAAGGCTCATTCCATGCAACAGCTGGCTCTTCAGTTGTCTATTTCAACTACTGACAGAAGTCAGAGTTAACATACTGATGTTGCCAAGATATAAGACTTACCTGATATGTAGATAGTCTTCTGATCAGTTCTCTGACCAAGTGCATTAGTCACCTTACAGATATAAGTCCCAGTGTAGTTGTAAGTCAATGGGCTGGTGAACTGCAGCGTGTTGTTGACAGACAGCAGTCCTTCAGGCCATTGTCCATCCAACCTAAAATGAAACAGTTGGCCATACTTGAGCTGCGAATCTTCAAGACTGAATTATTAATTTAACTGGGTTAAATATTATACAAAGGAGGCTGAAGTGAACTTGCACTGAACACTGATTCTCAATGGGCCTTCACTGGATGTTCTCAGTCTCTAACTGAATATTTAGCATTTTAAGTTCCGCATCAAATCCTTTAAGCATCAAATCTGCTGGCAATAGTAAAACATCTATTAACACTGCTTGAATTAAGTTTCTTCAAGTTCTTTTTGAGATTATTTTTTTTATCCAAATCAAGTTGTGAAGACTATTAGTTCAACAAGGTGAATTTAAATTACTGTCAGGATTATCTGACTATCTTCCAGACAGTTCAGCAGTCACAAATAATATTTCTGGCAGTGCAAGATGAAGTTACAGGATAATTTCACTAGCATTTGTCAGCAGGAGTTCAAGCAGTTTCTTACCCCTCAACCTGTCTTTTCTTAACACCACCCCCATAACTTTCCCTTCTAAATTACAGCACTGTAACTGGATTTGATGCTTAGCAATGCAATTAGGGAAACAACTGATTATAAAAAAAAAAATTGTTCTCAACGTTTTCTAAACCTACTACTTACCTGAAACATTTTGTATATGGTAGCAGTAACAACTGTGTAAGGACAATAGAAAAGAAAGGGCAGAGGGACTGGAACTATTTTAACACAGCTGCCAGCTACATACTAAAACACCTGTATAGTTTAATGCCTATACCACCACATTTTACTTAGCTTTCATCTAGTGATCTGTTAGAAGCTAACAAGGACTAACTTAATATTCAAACACGTGATCACCAGGTCTCCATACCATGGAAGCAAATGGTATTTGCTAAATATTAAGCTGTATCAAAACACAAGAGCCACTCCAACACTACACTAGATATTCCATCAGCTTTAGAGCCTTCCTTAACTTCCTTGATGATTACTGCCCAGAATTGCTGGACATCAGCCATATGAAGCTGATACACAAATGATTCACCTTATGATACCAGTGATGTATTTTAAAGAAGATTATAGAACAGTCTTTGAACGTTACATTGTCATGCTTATATTTCCATATCAACAGCAGTTTTAAATCTTGTTTACCAAGAGCATTTTACAATCCTAGCAAGTACAGTCCAGTTCCAACAGATAGAGCTTCTAGAACTACTACAACAGAAAAAGAATGGTTATTGTTTTTAAGTCAGTAAGATAGTACACAGTCTCAATATTATCTTAATATTCTTTCCTTTTTTCACATGGATTTCCTCTCCTCCTCTCATAGTCCCTCATTCATCAGTATTATAACTGCTTGGGTGGATTTTGTTTAAGCAAAGAGGTACACCCACTTGACTCCAGAAGGTTTTTTTCCTGTTTTAGGTGTAACCCTACCCTTACCTTTAGTGTTACCTGCAATACTGACTTAAGATTCCTATGCCTGCATCTAGGATGGAGTTATTATAGCAATATTTTGGTTTCCTGTCAGACTGCCATCCAGTAGTTCTCATCTTATCAATACCACATTTTCAAACCATGTTATGAGTGCTCCTGTAGGCTATTATAACTACCATTGGGCAAGCAGGAAAATGGATTACAACTTTAGACCAGTAAGTGTTCCTGTGATTTTAAATACAAGATCACTGTGATGTTGTGACTTACAAATTCATAACGCTGAAATTCATAACCAAAGTTATTCCCTTGGTGCCAACAGTGGTACCACATCAACTTCAAGTAGCTGGCTTTATTTTATTTTCATAGTACAGATTGATTTGTTTGCTTTTGTCATCTTGTGTCTCTTGCCCCACATACATACGTGACTTCAAAAAGCTACACAGAAAGTTTCAGAGTAGAGCCATCCAACCTTACATTCGTGTAATGAAGCTGTTATTTAAGAATTTCTATGCAACTTTATTTACTCATTTGAGACAGTCAAAGCCTAGTTTACATGAAGCTGAACACTGCTTGAAAAACATAAAAAGTTGCATAATTCACTAAGTAGGAGTTGCCATCTCAACTGTAGTTTACAGATTTTAAAATGCAGATATTGTGAAGTGTCTATAATCTTGAAGTAATAATAGGACACAGCTAATGAGGTAATTGGATGTATCATGCTTTGTATTATACTGCAACATAGTTTATTCTGAAGCACTCATAAGATAAAATCTTTCCAAGTTAATGATAAACTGTTCCAGGCTGGTAAACTTAAAAGATATCCACCCACCAATATTCATACATAAACATCTTGTACCCCCTTTTTAAAAGAGACTTGGTAAGACAATTACATCTCAATAGAAGTTACATAAAAAAATCCATGAAGAAATAAAGTTATTAACTAGGATTTTATACCACCACTATTATGTGGCATGGCCCTTTTTAGAAATATTTACCTGGTCCACATCAATTCCATAGGTAATGGATTTGCATCAGCATTACACCTGAGCTGAACATTCTCTCTTCCAACGAACCAGTTTCCATCATAGCCAGTTACTGAAACTTCTGGGGCATCTGCCAAAAGGTAAAACCCATTAATAACCACAGTATTTTCTTTAAACAAGCTCTGTGTAACAATCGGTTTGGTGCAGAAGGTAGTGGTGTTAGTTTTTAAATAAAAAAGCAGAAACAAACAGTTCCGAGCTATAGCACGATATGCAGCAGTAGATAAAATGGGAAACAGTTGTTAGAACTGGTCCACCTGTCCCACTGCATTTTCCATGAACAGCATTTGAATGCTGTCAAAGACCTTCAGAAGAGAAGAACCAGTTTAATATTCTGTGTTAATTTAGAGCTAGTTCTCACTAACAAGATACAGGTAAGAGATCAGAATACTGTTTTGAGAAGCAAAGTGAAGTAATTAAGAAACCAATAAGGTCACAGATGCCAACTGAAAAGGTTAGCAGTCAGCCACTGGCATTGTGATGTGGCAGGATGTTATTATGGCTCTTAAGAACAAGAAGGCCACTTCAGGTTAGTCAGAGACCTATCTGAAATATTCAGAAAACACTGTGAAGAACCACCACTAGGACTATGTATAGTTGGTATAAGCTCCTACAGCCAAGGCACAGGAATATTCCCAACAGCTGTGAGTAGAAAGGAAGAATCAAGACCAGAAGAAAAAGAATTATATGCTCTGCTCACTTGCTGCTGTGTTGCTTAGCATACAATAGTGTTACAAGTTCTGAAACATGACCTAGCACTGCATCTCATGTATTTTAGTATCAACCTGACTAATTTTCATATATATAACTTGAGTCTCGTTCAGTGTCAGAAACAGAGGAAACCAGACATCTATAACTTCAATTCAATACTGAAAAGAGAAACCAGTACTAATAACTGTTTAGTACCCAAATAACTGATTTCTCAATTGTGCTAAGAGAAGTTTGTACATACTTGGCAATAACAAAAAGTTGATCCTTTAGAAATTCAAATGTATTAATCTTTCAAGTATTAATGTTCACATGCAGCAAAGTTGTCTTAAGTCCTAACCAGCATCATTTCCAAAAGGAGAGAAATGAAGTACAGCTCCAAAGGCCATCTCAGTTCAAAGTAGTACGCTTAGATGAACGAAGCTTCACTAAACAGTGAGAGTAACAAATCCACAACAGGTTTTCACCACACTAAAATAACAAGGTTTGTTTTTTCTATGCATTCTATTTCTTGTAATTGAATTGACAAGCTTATGTGATTTAGGAACTTTAAAGCATCACAAAGCTGAAACAAAAGACTACCAAAGGAAGAAATTGAACATAGCTCATCTTGGTCACACATTCATTGCTTAACAAAATACTGATCACATACCTGAAGCTTACTTGCCCTAACATGTTTTTATCAAAGAAGAGTTATAAGCCATTTTGCTTCATATTCAGGTGTTTTCAAGATACAAGTTCATTAAACAAGCCTGGTACACAAGTTTGAGTTGTATGATCAACAACTGTTAACCCTGCATATTAATTTGCATAATGCAATGTAAATATAGACTGGAAAAAGCTTAACATCTAATTTGAAAGTAACTTAATCCCCATAAGCCATGCTTTCCATTTGTCTTCAAAAACACACATCCTCATTAGAACTCTTTTTACTACTACTGAAATCATAGGACTCCAAATAGTTTATAGATAACTTAGTTTTGTCTGTAATCTTCGTTATATTAAATATAAACAGGGATAGTAAGTTCACCCATGAGTCAGTATCCAAAACAAACAGTGGAAATGTAACAGTATTCTAGTTTTCTGATGAGACTTATTTAAAATTAAAACAGACTCTAGACTCCTACTCTTTGCTGATCTACTTATTGTTACATTGTTTTCTTCAGTTTTCTTTTTTCCTGAAGCTGTAAATGCTCATCTCCCTGTGGAAGGTAAAAATTGATAAAGAATGCAATCATAATAAATAAATACCCTGAAGTATACTTACACTGTATATCCAACACATGAGAGTATCTTATCTCCTTTTCCAAAGCTGGGTGCTTCACAATACAAGTTATACGTCTTCCTCTTGCAAATCGTGTAGGGACAATATTATACTGACTTACAACTGTCACTGTTTCATTTGGAAACAAAGTAGAGCTGGATTCCATTTCACCAAGACCTCCTTCCCAGTCGATCTCTGCAGCAGGTTTTCCAGTGGCTGCTGTACAAATTGCTGCTGTTGTTTGATTTGCACCATCTATTAGAGGGTTTGGTCCTTTTGTTAAGCTCACAACAGGTTCAACTAAGGAAGGGATAAAATTAAGTTTAATCAACAACATTTTCAAAAGTCTCTGTATATAGAAGAATTAAGCAAACATCAAACCATTTGAAAAGCCCATGCTAATCAGTTATCCTGGTAACAAATAATGTGAACTACTAAGGGTGAAAGCTGTACACTGGAGTTTAAGGTTGTTCACTCACTATGTTTAATGTGCTGACAGTGAATTCCTGAGCGGTTAGGTTCAAAACATCACCTACAGTGCTTCATTTCCAGTGTCTGACAGATTAGTATATTAGATTGAGAATATGCTGTTAATTTATAGAACGCTTGGGTTCTGCTGCACTTTGAAGTTTTGTACTTAAGCTATGAATCTATACTGCCAGTTCCTATCATTTTAAAGTTAGTGCTCGGGGGTTAGAAAACTGACTTAAGAGTTTAAGCTTCATTCAATTGGTCATTGCAACAATACAGACGGATTCCAAGCTAAAAAAAGCAGTAAGGAATTACCCTTAAAAATCATTTTAACATATGTATATACACAATCATTATGTTAATTATAAACAAAAGTATACACGTACAACAACTTATGCATTTAAGTTAAATGAAAAGTTTCCATCTATGTAAAATACATGGAGGCATAAATTTGAGATATAGACTGTCAATAGCTATAGAGGTAAAAAACTTGACCCCAATACCTTTGGCAACACGAAGAAAATTCTACTTGAAGAACTTAACTTCCTTTTAAGCCTATTGCTTACCCCCAGGTTTAGAGCATGCTTGTTTCTCAAGGTTAGGTTCGTTATGCACAGACCACTGCATTCTGTAAAGCCTTTAAAAAGGACTCCTTCCTGTTTCAGTAGTCTCTTCCAGCCCCATAAGACTCATCCACCAGTAACTGCCTAAGTCAGCCAGACCATCTGCTGTTTCTGACGCAAACTAAGATTTTGGTGTTTTGGATGGTCTGTTTCAATATCCAATACTGGAACATATGGGTTTCCCTGTAGCATACAAAACCCTTGTCTTGTGATGCAATTAAGCTATCTGAGCCCTCTGAAGTGAAGCCATCAGTATGTACTACAATGCTTTGCAATCTACTACAACGGAGCAGCCTTCAATAATAACAGGCCACTAGCAACTCCTGCCCACTTGCATATTTTAATATCCTTTAAGAACACCAGTGAATTAGACCTCTGCTTCTTACAAAAAAGTTAGCCTGCATGTTTTAAAACATGACAGAGCAGAGTTCACAAGACCTCCCAAGATACTTCTCCAAATAACAATACCTGTAAGACGCAACTAATACGTTATTTCAGCTAGATTGAGTTCATTTTTAGAATCAGTTTGTCTGCCTTCTGCTCACTCTATACCACTCTTCAGTCACTGAATTTGGTTTATATGTTCAATTACATTAAAAAGAAAGGCAACTATTCAATAGAAAACCATATAAAAATCTGTTCTCTCCTATGCTTAAGATACATCTGGTGCTTGAAGAATATACCTCCTAAGTTCAAAGTTAGGTGTTGTGGGGACAAAACATTTAGAACAAATTGCTTTCTGCCGTTTTTCTGAATGCCTACCCCTTTGTGATTTGTTAGTGACCCTACCATAAGTAAGCCAACAGCAGAGTTATTCCATCAAGTCCTACATTTACTGTTTTCAATTTGAACCATCTACAACAGAGCATCATCTTTCAGAGTTTGATACTGTATACTCCAACACTACCAACAACTGAAGCGTTCTGTAATAAGCTTGGATATTCAAACTGACGTGTATACAAAACATCCCATTGTCTGAAATAGCTTTCAAAACCTAGCATACGTAACTGGACATTTTTACAGTTTTACTATTTGGCAAACAATTTAATTTCCCTGATTTTACTTAAGTATTACTCCCTCATTCTCCCCAAATAAGCCTCTTCAATAGCTTTTGTAGAGGCTTTATCAGCAGCATTACTGAAACACAGAAGTAAACACCCGAAGTTACACTTCCGTCTCACAAGCATAAGGATACTTACTTCTATTGTACCACCCACTAACCTCCCCAACCTCCAAGATCTCCATCACTACAAAAAGATCCAAGCAACTTAGCTAGCATTAGCTTTTCAGATCAGAACTTCCAGATGTATTTTGAGCTAGAAGTAAAACCTTCATATATTTTGTTTCTTTGAACTTTCCTCAAAGATACCAATACACAGCTCCCAAGTTGTCCCCTCTACCCATTTATGAGAGAACACAAGGCTCAATTACAAGTTTTAACAAGCATAATTGGGACCTCCAGATGCAAAAGAGACTACTCAGTATGCTGTTTCACTGACCATGCTTGTTAAAAGAAGCATGCTTCCTTTAAGCTTCAAATATTAGGTGCCAGAAGTTAGGATACGTGCTTGTTTTAAAAGCTTAGTTTCTCCTCATTTTTATCGTCAATTGAAAGAAGAGGTTAATTTAACATGCTCAAGTAACATCCAATATTTGTGAGGTGGCCCAGCTTCAGTTGATCATTAGTCTGACATTCATCAGAACAACACCAACTTCTACTATTCACGAACTAGTCAACTACCTATAACACCCATTTCTAGACTAGAGTGTTTTAGTGCTTTAGTGTTTTATACTTAATATTTAGGCTTCCACTGTCACATCTTCCTATAAATCATGGTTCTTGGACTACAACCAACTGAAAGATAACCAAATAACCACCTAACTTACTTTTATATCCTTCACAATTGCTTTGTCCCAGCAACTGAAGCGAAAACCAGCAACAGACAACTGAATACTCATTCTATAACTTTTCAGGTTGTTTTATTCATGGATTAAGGAAAATATATTTTGAATGAATCCTTACTCACAAGTGTTTGCTATCATTGCCCAACCCTGAATTTCACTGAAAGTTTTTTTTCCTCCAGTATAGCTTTTATATGCACAAGCAGCAGTCCACTTTTGCCCCAGGACCGTTAAGTGTGCACTGTGTGAGTACAGAAATGGCATTCCTTTCATTGCTCAGTGCTAACAGCAAAGAGAATATGACATGGAATAGATTGGGATAACATCACAGAAGCTGCTTCAACGATCAGTTAAAACATTACATCCCAATCAAATGAAAACAATGTTAGTGGGTAAAACGGAACCACACCAGTCCTACAAATATCCAAAAGCAGAACAGATCTGCTTCCTCAGTGTAAGAGTGGAAGGACAGTGGCAGCTTCCCCCAACCCCCGTGAGTAATCAGGAGAATAGGTAATAACAGAACAGCAGTTTGACATTCTTATTTTTGGCCCTAGTTTACCAAGTTAAGTTTGAAAACACAGTGTTTTAGACAAGATTAATATACCTGTTTGACCCAAAAAGCCTTTGCATTTCTTCATCATCCTAGCCTCTGCTTCTAAATGTGCACTTCTTAACGTGACATGAAATACTAAGGTAAGCAAACTGTGACTAGGAAAGTCAGCACATGTGGTAACTCTTTAAACTTAGAATGCAAGATATGTCCTAAAATACCATCAATATCCTGTGGTAAAACATGACATTTTATATTTTTTTTTCCCTTCATTTGTTTTCTGTGTCTCTTCTATACAGCATACAAGCACCTTCTACACCATGGAGTTCAATGTACTTAAATATACCAACTATGCATATTAAGGCAACTGTTTGCTAAATAGATACCAAGAGCGTAAGAAGGAGACTGATTGGATAGCAAATAAACAGTTTCAGCCCCGGGACATGAACTTTCCTCACTTAAGGGAGAGATTTTTAGAACAAGGGAAAACCACAGTCCAGATAAAGCTGAATAAGTCACATCAGGTTTTTAGGTTTTGATTGGAGCTATTCCATGCCCTAAGATTAAGCTTGTGGTTGCTGAGCTCAGGCTATGAAAGCTGAAGAATTTGTTACACGCATATTCTGAAGACCAGTCTGAATAGCATTACTCTCCTACTACTTTTAGTACTTTACTCTAGATGTCAGTGCAGGGACAAGTTCCCAGAAGGGAAAAACACTGAGACTGAGCAAGCCCCACAGCATTACCCAGCTCTACATGCAAGCCAAGCACCTGCTAACCAGGATGGAAAGGCAAGTTGTTTTAAGAATGACGATTAGAGAAGGAAAAACACCTATAAAGACTGTTTTGTGTCAGGAAGCACTAGCACTCTCGTCCCTTCCTACTCCTATCCACTTAGAGAGCTGTGCCTAGTCTTTTGTGGTAGAGGTACTACTCTCAAACATGCATATTTGGCACTAACTTTTCCAAGTATGAGATGCATCCTTGCCAAGAACTGGAAAAGCTTTAAAATTCAGAGGTAGGTACCATGTCACTAACAAGCTTACAGCTATCAGCAACTATCTACATCAACTATGAAAAAAAGCTACTAATGAGATGACTGTATACCTGCCAGATTACTCCATCTATTGTAACAAACTTTTCATAGTAGATGGCTCAAATGCATTGCAGTGCTATTCTGAAATACTGAACAAGCAACACACAGGGCACGTATTTGCTTTCCAAGTTCCAGAGTCTCATCGTATTTTTTATTTATTTATTTATTTTTTTACAAACTTAAGATTTAGAAGACATAATGTCCAACTATTAGGAAGGTTTGAAAATATCCCAGAAAGGAGGACTGACAAGAAAAGATGAGGGATAGCAATAATAACCTCCCATTGTATACCAATGGGATTGAACCCTAAAGCACAGAGATTTTTAAAGTAGCCATGGTCATTACTGCTTGTAATACAGATGGAAAAGAGGTGGAAGAGAGAACCACAAGGCCACATACTTTGTATCACACAGCACTTCTTTGAAGTTAGTCGTTTCAAATTGCATCAAGTCACTTGCTTTGATGCATTTATTTTGCCCCACCTTGTGGTGAAAAATACAGTTCACATATCACACTAAAGCCATCTAACTTATGTTGTATGGGATTCTACTATCGTGGAAGAGATCAGAGACCAAGAATATCCTAAAACACACATTTACTTATGAAAACAGAAAGCCAGCTCTACTGAACAAAATAGCACTTACCTACTTGCAGTAGATGCAGAAACAACTGAATTGATTATTTTAAAATAATCAAATATTATCCAGAACAGATAAATAATATGCTTTTAAAGTTTTAAAGTCATCATTTCATACTGTACAACTACCTAAGTCAGCCTACAATTCAGTACTAGTCCTTCTGATAGCATTCCAAGACAAAACCGTCAAGGGGGACAAAAAGTAGTTTAAATGAAATAAAGTGTTTTATTTAAGCTTTGCATTATAGCTACCCGTAACTAGACAAGGGTTTAAATTACCTCTCTTCCAACAGTACAACAGCAGTTTAGACAGCTCTGCTTTTATACTGCATAGGTAACAGTTTACGTCACCAACCCAAAGCAACTACATTAGCTTACCATATTAGCAGCAAAGTCACAAGGGAATGTAGGCCAAGCAGTGGCTAACACTGCCTTCAACACCTTCACAGCACACATGCAAGTCCCTAGCATCAGCACGGCCAGGTTTAAGTTCTCAAGACCTATACAAGATGTCTAAAACGGGTTTTTTCCTAAAAAGCATTAGGACAATCAAAGATTAAGTTCTAAAAAAGCAAGGCTCTAAAGAAGCCTTCTCAATAAAGCTGTTAATATCAAGATACCCGTTCTGAATGAGTATCAAGTATATTTTTGCATTTTCTTTAACCTCCTGGCAACGCAACATCCAAGCCTGCAGAGTCTTGCTACCAAGTTAATGCTATTAATTCCATTTCCTTTCATGAAGATTACTTACCTAGTACTGTTACAGTTATCGATGACTGTGCATTTCCAAGTGGGAATGTAACTGCCTTGCAAATATATTCTCCTGCATCAGAAAAGCTTACATTTTTCAGGACGATTGTTGCATCGGTGAGCGAGTAGTTTTTAAATGACACTCTTCCTTGGTATTTTCCTTGAATAGAAATTCCGTATTCAGGGTGATGAACAGCAATAGTCTCTGAATTTTTACCGTGCATCTTCTCCCACGAAACTTGTGTTATTGTTTCATTTACATCAATTATGCATTTCAGTGCAACCTTCTTCCCCCAAACTGCTGTCACATGTGGATCAACAATTGGTCCAGCTAAGGTACCTAAAAACAAAGCAATCATTAGTTTGTATACAAAAATGTTACACCTCCAAGACTTCATATTAAGCCTCCTTTATTAGTCAGCTTGCCTTTTACAAAGAGAAGTCCTACTTCTACTGCGGAACCATATTCTAGCTGATTCACAGCAAAATACAAACACATATTGCTCTTATGAAAGACATGCTTTAAGCAGCAGCCAAACTAGATGTAGATCTATAATTCTTCAGAGAACACTAGCATCACTGTGTAATGTCCTACCATGACAACCTGATGATCACATAACTGGTGTATCCATCTTTTATCAAGTCAACTAGATATGATATGACATCTAGATCCAGAGCAACAGGTTAAAAAAAAGGTAACTGCAGTTATTTCTGAACTTCAGAAGACTCCTAAGAGACCATTTAGTGCAAAATATATGTTAAGCCTTCTACCACTCAAATTAATTTGATTTTTAAGTGTCTACAGGTAAAAAGCTGCCCCTTACACTACTTCATCTTCAACATTCACCATCAACCTAAGAAGACAAATTTAGCTTGAATACTCTAGTTTCCAGTGAAGACACACCATCACATAAACTTCCCACTAAACTATAGCGCTCTCTTCGTACTACGTCTTTCCTCTGTATTAAGACAGTAAAAACACAACATTCGGGATGCTTACCATTCACTTAAGATTCAATTTACTTCTATTCAAGACCTAAAATATTTCCCACAGTAGAAGTCTTACTCTAAGTCAGCATTTTGCACTACCTCCTTTCAAGACAGGAAATCCACTAGACAAAGCAGTTTGTACCTGTTCATTAAACTACAAGTCCCCAACTTCCTCTGCCAAACGTATGTTCCAGTAACTTCAATCACTCATTCTCCAATTAAACTAACACAATTAAAAAAAAAAAAATCAAGGTCTTAATCCATGCTGTGTTTATTTTTACTGTGCTTAAATTTTCAAGGTACTATTTCAACTGCTCTAATTTTCCCTTCAGTTGTCAAATTGGTACTTGAGCTGTTACTTAAAGAAGTCGCATGGGAACAAGACATGGGTCCAAATTTTTAGTAGCACAGCTTTCACATATATGAAGAGGTCATTCAACTGGAGACATGAACCATATTATTGGTCACAAAGTCTCAAGAGGAAAAAAATGTTTTCAGGAGAAATTCTCTATACAACTTTACAAGAATCCCTTGTTGAAAGCTCTGAATTTCCCATCAATTGATTTTTCAGTGCTCAATCCATAATTAAGTCAAAGAAGTCACATGAACAAGTAATTTAAAGACTCAGAAGATTCCATCTGTACAGAACTCCCGACTAACAGCAGTACTTTGAAAATACAAAGTACCACAAGTAAACCCAACTAACGAGAACTTCACACAAAGACAGCTGACAGGCCAGTAGGGGCTGTTAAGGGGAAAAAGGCCAGGAAACAAAAAAAACACAACAGGTGTAATCAAAGAACACTTGCTAGCCTCTTCACACTTCTGCAACTAGTACACATTGAGACAGCCACTCAAAACAAGGCAGCTGTCTAAACACTTGATTAAAGCAGGCTGAGTTCTGCCCAAACTTGGGTCTCCACTTGCCATTGCAGTTTACATTTAAGGACAAGTTTGGGTGTTCCTTGGAAAAGCTAACTATTGTTTTCTACTTCACATGTAAATAAGGCTCACAAGTTTTATTTCTGTGACACATCTCTGATTATACCATGTTGCGTGTTTCACAATGTTCACAATGTATGTATTCTATGATGTCATGGACTCCACAAAGTGATTTTTGTTCTGGAAGCACCAATTCATAATGTCAGGCCTATACAAAAGTCTCCATCTGCACCAAACATAGAAAGATCAGCTGTATTAAGTGCAACCAGCTACTACTAAGTACAGAAAAGCCCTGCTATCTGACACAACAGCAACTTGGACTTCTGGGAAGGCAACAAACTGAATAGGAAAATCATTCTGCTTTACAGCACACCAAGTAATTTGTTTCCTTTTAAATTACATCTTAGCTTTTTAAGAGTCCAATTGCAATAGTTACAGGCATTAGCTACATGAAGATGACGGAAGCACATTGAAAAAAATCATTACTGAACTAACAATTATTCCTGTTTTCTTCAGTTGTGAGAAATCTGATCTTTTTCACTATGGAATACATTTAACAGCTCATTTGTGCTTTGAGACCTTTGTGTTATTTCTTACATGGACTGCATGGATATTTTCAGCAGTCCAACTTCACCACTGCTACTTTTAAAGATGTACAAGCTGGAGCAAAGAGGCCTCAAATACACCTGCTTGCAGCTATGTAACAATCACCAGCTACATTTTGTTCTTCATTTACCTTTGACAATACAAGAAATAGAGCTAACAGAATATTAAACCAAGTTTTACAAATGTGTCTTGTCTTCTGATGCATTCAAATTCCAAAGAAAAGATCAGCTCACCTATGTTAGTCATTTAACTTGCAATTACACATCCTTTGCATATAAGGAAATGAAAGAGGCAGGGGATGCACAAAGAAAATTAATCTGTTAGCAAAGGATTAGCAGAATGATCCGTAGTAATTTTTGGGTAACTAAGTATTGGCTGTGTTTAATACAGACTCTGAAGAGCCTCCCTCAAGTACACAGCAAGGCTTGTGAGAAGTCAGGTAAAACTAGTTGCTTCTCTAAAAATTAAAAGGAGTGCAGCTAAATATGTAGTGGGAAAAAAAGTTTCTGAAGAAGATGCCAGCATCTAGCACAATTAGAAGCAGCAATGTTTAAGAAAGCACTTGTCAACTGTGACCATTAACTTACATCAAGTCTAGGAGCAAACATCTGCACTACTTTTCTTTACTATCACACAAAACAAGAAACATTGCAGTTCCAAATGTTTGTATACATTACTCCTAAGTATACAGATTATTATACAGGCACATGAAAAACAGAAGGTACAGACTCCCGTAAATATAAGCTATTCTTTCCTGGTGTTCCATCAGTTTAGTATTTTCTCCTCACCACTCCGGAATTACCTGTGCACCTCACCTTTCCATCTCCAACTCAGAGCTGTTTTTCCTATCTACACAGCTATAAATTTGGGGGAATTTGTGTAGCTTTGTTTTGTCAAAGCGGATAGAAGTTTGTTACCTACATGATGAATATAACTTCAGAAGCACTACTATCCTTAAGTATCCTTTCAAACAGCCTTTGAGTAGCAACCAGAGAATTTCATGATTCTGTCAGTGTACACAACCACCTTCTCAGGAGCCCTTCCAAAAGTGCGAACTGCTTGCTGCAGATGTATCTTCCATTATACAGCTGCTAGTAACCTTATTGGAAGGTTACTCACTCGTTCTTTGTATTTATTACAACTTTTTCAGCATTGACATGAAGCTTAAACCATAATTCATCTCAAACCAATCCAAAATAAGCACACATGCAGACAGCATATACTAGACAGAACTTTAAAAGATCAAAATAGTAGTATGAGGCAATCATGGAAGACAAGTTGTCCTGGTTTGGGCTGGGATAATTTTCTTCCGAGTTGCTGATATGATGCCCTATTCTAGATTTAAGATAAAAATAAACTTTATAGATCTTTCAGTTGTTGCTGAGCATTGTTATTCTTTACAGAATAATTTTGGCTTGATGGGACCTCTGAAAGCCATTTTGTCAACTAAAGCAAAGGCAATTTTGATCAGTTTGCTCACAACTGTCTGGTCATTTTCAATGTTTCCATTAAGAGAGATTTTACATGATACACCTGAGATTTTGTTTTTCCAGATTCTCTTTAACATTATGCTCAAGAGTCATCTAATACTGAGTCTTTCCTGCACGTTTCCATGCACATTAACAAACACTACAGTGTTCTATCACTGCAGATACAGTTGAAATGAGAATGAGCAACCACACATCTTACAATCAAATACCAACAGATAAGACCATTTTGGCCACACGTGTTTTCACAACTGGGAATCCTGAGCTGGCCAACAGGCTCTCTTCCTTTATAAGATGTGGTTCATTGCAAACCAGCAATCTAAAACTCCTATTTTGCATGATTTTAGGAACATATCTAGGAACTAGTACTGCATGAACAAAACGTAGTTGCACTGAATGTTTTGAACCTATTACTGGAAACGATAAAAATATTTAATGATCTTGTTAGGCTTCAAGTCCTAGGTCAGAGCAGAGCAAGACAGACAAGCTATGACTGCGTAAAATTTGTTGCTCCAAACTAAATAACTCACGTAGGAAAGCAAGACTTAAGTTACTTCATGGGGAGGATGTTATATACAGGCAATTCCGTATTTCTACCACAGATAGTTTCATCAAACAATGGTACACTTATCATCTACTTGCCAAGATTAAAATTCTTACAGTAGCTTTTAGAAAGCACTCATGTTTGCAAACATTACGTTGTATCATGCAGAACTTCTTCAAAGGCAGTGACTGTGGATGACTTAACTGCAAGTCCATACATCAAACACCTTTCTTCATTTCCTACTTGGTTCCATAAAGCAGTAATGATCCATTCATGATATGGTAGACATATGTTTAATGCTTAGTACTGACAATTAGTAGTGGATAGAAACATGAAATAAAAGATTCTGTCCTTGCTATTCAGTAACTTGAAGTTCTGGTCCTCCTCACCTCTACTTGTTGGTGTCTTTATCAATGATGGTATGTCTACACCCTCCTGCCAACAGTACTCACCTTCCCACTACTTCCTCCCCACCCCCAAACCAGAAAAGCTCACATTATTTTCACAGTGTGGCTTTAGTCTAGAGAAGCCTTTTCTGAACCTCATTGTTCTGCAGCTCCTGCAGTTAGTTGCTATTTCCATTTGGTGTTTGAAGGCAAAACCACCTTCAATACCTTCAATTACACTTCTTGCTTTTCCAAGAAGTTCTGGTTTTAACGCCACCTCTATGCTAGTACCATTCAGGTCATTAGCCCAAACACTACCAGAAATTAAACACTTTCTACAACAAAATCTGTTTTATTGAACTAAGTTGTACCTTGAAAGATCTCTTGAGCTCATGTTCTTATCCAAGGTCTTTTTTTTTTTTAAACATTTAGCTCTACTTAGCTGAACACACATACTAAGTCGAATTACTACAGTTTGATTAACCTAAGGTAGTGAAGTCATGAGATTTTAGTTGAGTAAGTTCTACTGCATACTAACAAGCAACTTGTGTTCACTACAAGAGCTCAGGCTTGTTGCTGCCTCAAGGATTTCTTCACACTTCTGACTCCCATTGAAGTCACCTGTTCCTCAATTTTAAGTCATTCTAAGGAGGACTGTTTTACACACATTATTGCTGAGAAGAGCACTTCAAACTCTCACAGACTCTTATTGTTCCCCTTAAATGTTTCCTGAAGGAATTAAAACAAAGCACAAATAATGAAAACAGTTTATTGAAGACATCTGAAAGATCCTGATGTTTAAAATGTTATGCTTAAACTATAGAGTTCATTAAATATGAGTAGGCTGCTTTTCCAAATAACCCAGGTAAACGTACCATAAGCCATGACTTAAAGCCTATCAAAATTGATTCATCTGCTGTTTCAGTTCCTTCTACACCCAGAGAAGACTTCTTAGCAAAAATCACTTATATAGCTCTTCACTCCATCCTGTAACATTCATATCTCTGTGCTTACTTTGTCCCTACTAAAGCCTAGTGGAAACAACATCTTCCATTTGCACAACTCTCTGGTTTTAGCCTTCAGCTAGTTGCTATTATTTAACTACTTGTGGTTGCTGAACTAACTGTTCAAACTATTAAGTTAATGACTAAACTGATACTCAGAGCTCTCTATTAAAGGAACGGGGAGTCATGAGGACTATTTCCTTTGACACAAGTATTTCCATTCAAGAGCTTATTTTGCTCAACGACTATAATGAATAATAATTAAGTCAAAACTGTTGCAGATCCATCTTTTCTGTTTGCTCGCTTACAAGTTACCTAAAGGTAGTTGACACTACCAGGCATCTTCTACTGGTGAGTTACGATAATTACTGAGTTAATACAATGCGAAGTCATACCCAATCCCGTTATCTTTAAATCTTCGAACTTAACTGTTATCCTCCAGTTTGGACAGATGTTTTAGAACTCCTTGTCTCTTCCAGTCAGCTACCTCTCAGCCTGTTTCATAGACAGCTATGTTAATTGCATGTAGACACCAACAGTTTCTCAAATTGGTACAGTCCCTCTCTATTTCCAGTTTAATGAGCATAGATAACTTAAAAAAACATTCATTTAGTACTCTTGGCTCCACACTTGCTCCAAGATGTCTCAAAATAAAATAGCATCACAGAGCTAGGGACTTCACTCCGTTGTGGATGCAGGAATGGAAAGGATGAGCAGCTTGTTCTAATACCTCAATTGAAATACCTTCTAGGCGAACACATTTTTTGGCCCTTTGAGTTGACACACCTCTTTCTTCAAATAAACTCTCTCTTCATCCTTCCAATTATCTTTTGCATTACCACAGTTGAAATGGAGATCAAATTTCAAGGCCTGGTATTGCAAATACATTTCAGTCCAAGCTAGTTGCATTTGTTTATTTTGAGGTGAAGACTAAAGTTTCACCTTGGTTTAAACAATGAATGCTTTATTTTTAAAGTAACATTTACACTGGGCTCTTTAACTTGACAGTTTCAGACTGCTCCAAGAACCTGATTTGAAACAGCAAGGCGCTTAGCATTATCATTTCACTCGTCAGAAAGCACTTCAAAGATGAAATCAGAGAAAAATCCCTAAGACTTGTTTTCTGTTGTGTGTTTTTTTTTTTTTTTTATAAACAGAACTCAGGACTATCAAATGTTGCCATGATAACAGAAGCGGCTCGCTGGTAATTCTTAATCAAAATTCTCATTAGTTGAAAAGAGATAGGGTCACGAAAACAGTGACCTCCTTATTGCAGCAAAGCACTCATGCTATGAAAACAGAGTTTAGTCTCCACATGACCAACTTGGTTATTCACTGCAATAAACAAAAGATTTAGAAATCTTTCTTTAGGGAATGGTCATACATGTCTAATTACAACAGCAATCCATTTTTGTTATCAAGTATAGAACTGTGGCCTACTTACCAGTCCACCACTAACTAGTAAGGAAAAGGGACCACATGGCCACTTCCTAGCCACTCATTTTGTGCTAGCTGTCAACTGTTTCTACAAGAAGAGAGAGCCAAACAGTACACGAGTAGGAAAAAAATAAACAAGTTTTCCCCACATCAGCAAGTTACTCAGCTTCTGGGTGTATCCTGCTTCAGTGCTAATGAGAAGAGTTCCAATCAAGAGCTGGGCAGAACAAGCACATCCCATTTTGGTAGCAGCAAGTTGCTATGTCAGCACAGCTTCCCACAGCAGAGTTTTAAGGTCAGGCTAAACATCATTACCTCAGACTACTTTCAGCTGGCATCAGAAGGATAAGTATTCTTCTAGCCCTTCCCCCTCCCACATCAGTGCTTATCAGGTGCCTTTGAGAGCTCACCCTACAAAATCATCACTTGATTTCTTCCTGAATTATCCTTCAGAGTTGGGTTCTCCCCTGTTAGTCAGTTACAAGTGGCAATGCAACAGAGACAGAAACAGCACAGCCACCCAGTCTGGTGGTATTTTCAGATTTGTTTAGCTAGAGAATGAAATCACTTAAGGACACAACAGAAAGCAACCCTCAAACCACCACTTGAGGCTTTATAAAAATATATTCTTAAATTACTAGGAAGCACTCAGTGTGCGTCTTCAGCAACTGAGAGAACAATCAAATTACTGTCTCAAGAAAAAAAGATCACAACCACGGAACAGAACAGACTCACGTAGTTCAAAATGCTTCAACATCAGCTTCCAATTGTAATCATTAGCCAAGTCCTTAGGAGAAAACTGCACTTAAATCAGAGAGCAAGTATCATAGCATATTCCTCTTCCGTGGTCACCTGCCTGGTCACAATCCCCAGCTCAAGCAAAATGCTAGTTTGGAAATCAAATTTTTTGGGGGAGGTAGGTAATGAGGAACAGAAACAGGGAGTGTTACCTTCTATAATCCTTAGGTTTATTAACTCAACTTCCCCTTTTACCTAAAACATTTCCTTTTTTAATATAAAGGAAAGAAAGCAAGGCAACTAAGTATTATACTTGTATCTTTGAAGAGCAATTCTTAAAACATTGTTCAGTTTTTATTGCAACAGTATCACCGGCATGGAAAAGCTGATCAGAAGACAGTCTTGAAAATTAGGAATAGCAATTCAACAGACCCCAGCTAAAGCAGAAGAAATCCTGTTGGCCTTTTTCTGCATTACACAGTAGCAGAATCACAGACTGGCTGAGGTAGAATGGCATCACTGGAGATCTAGTCGATTGCCCTGGCCAAGCAGTGTCACCTGTAACACACTGTACAGCATCACATCCAGGCAGGGGTTGAACATCTCCAGAGAAGGAGGCTCCACAGCCTCTCTGAGCAACCTGTTCCAATGCTCCATCACCTTCACAGTAAAGCAGTGTTTCCTCATATTAAGCTGCAACTTCCTGTGTTGCTGTTTGTGTCCATTGCCTCTTATCTTGCCACTGGGCACCATTAAAAAAACAGTCTGGCCCCATCATCTTGGCACCTTCCCTTCAGGTATTTATACACATTCATGTCTTTTCAGTCTTCTGTTCTATAACGTACACAGGCCCAGCCCTATTAGCCCCTCCTTGTATGATACTAGCTAGCTATCAGTCTCCTATCCCCCCTAAAAAACAATTTTACTAACATTCCAAGGACCCAAGCCTTTGTATCAAGGGGTCTTGACCAGATGCCAGAAGAAAACCAGGAACGTTAAAACGATTGTGCCATGCTATGTTCCTTGATTTCTCCCACAGCACTGATATATTAGCCCCACTGTGGTTGCTCACACGTTCTTCTCTTCGAAAGATCGCTATTAACTTCTGAACGTTCACTTGTTCCATGTACAACTGGACCAAAACTAAGCTCCAGTCTTAATTCCAAAATAGATGCAGCTATTATATTTACAAAGGCAAATGTAACCCTCCTGTCCAGTAAATGTAAACTTGACCATGGGAGGCAAGGAGGAGCATTAACAAGTGCTCTCTTATTCCAGTGTAACATACATGTAAAAAAATATTCAATTCAGAGTTCACCATTAACATAGCTTGATCCCAACTCCTACACTAATACTTCAGAGATCCGTATATCTGAGCCATTATTCTTATTTCCCGATGCTGTTTTCTCCACATTAAACTAGAGCTGAAACACAAGCTAACTTGTTGAAAAACAAGCCTCTATGTATGGCAAGCACAGTGCCCCTGCATACTCTGCATCTAACCATTCTCTGAAGACCTTCAGCAACAGGCAGTAGAAAATTAAATACAATCTAAGACACAAAAGGAAAAAAAATTAAAAAAAAAGAAGGTTAGGCTCATGATTCAAATTGAGTTGTCAAGGACAGTCTCAGAAAGCCAGTTTTATAAGGTTAAAGCTTTAAATCTAACTACTCACAGAGCATGTTTACGAAGCCTTAGCAACTTTAAAACTTCCTCTGGAATTTCAACTTAAACCTTGCTAGCATCACTGTGTTTTACATGCTCTTGAATTATAATCTTCTACACATGTTAACACACTGCAAATTAAAGTACTTATGTTTACCCCAATACTAAGCGTTCAGATGTTTACAAGACATGTTGAACTAATGAGTGAAGTGATCTATAAGGCAGCTGGAAGATGTTCTGCAACAAACATTCCAAACATCAGTTTAAACAGACAAACCTCTCAATCCCATCCCCTTTAACGAAGAGCAAGCAAGACAACAAGGTGCTCTTTTTCCAGGAATTGGGTGAGGCTCAAAAGCAGGACTAGAGGAGAAAATACCTTCAGCCCTACTTCTTCCAATCCTACTAGTAGTATACAAGTTCACTATAGATATATATACCTCTTCCACCCAGAAGCACAAAATGCTTCCTATTCCTCTTTGAATGCATTTATCCCCAAATACCAAATGAATAGGTATTAATATACTTAAAGAAAACCTAGGGAGATCAACAGGCAGTTGCTCAAGTTACCACTCAAACTTTCTGATGGGAAGGTTTGTTATGAAGTTCCAAATCATCTTCAAATTCTTTTGAAACACAACATGAGTATATAGTCCTGACACACTGAGCCGGAAGAAAATACTGACGTCCTCCTATGTGGCATCGAGTTTGAATACTTAACAGAAACAGCTAGCTAACAGATACAGCAGGAGGTCAAAAGGAGCGCTGTGCTTCTGTTCTGCATCTTTGTTGGGCTGCTAACTGCATTAGAGACAGAAAAAGAAGTTAGACGTAAGTCTTTCCCAGTCAGCCTGAAAAGCAAGGGAAAACTTCAAGTTGTAATGGGACCAAATTAGAACAGTAGTCAGTATGAACATGTACCAGTAACAGATACAGGATGTTACCAAACTGGTTAGAGAACAAAGAAGGTTCTCAAAGTCAAGTGAAGTTTAAGTAGATGGTGATTATATTTCAATAATTCAAAGTCCCAGCCTAGAATACAAAGAGAAACTCTTTTCTAGCCAACGTAAGAAAGGTCTCAATTGGAGTTTTTCAGCCACAATACTGTACTTCACATAGTAGCCACCTAGGGAATCTATGTTTGAAAGCCAACAAAGCATGTTCCAAGCCCTTAAATATGATCCACAAGGAAGGACTGGAAGCAGTCATCTTTGTTCTCAGAGACAACACCCCAATAAAGGTCCTGATTTACACATACTGCCAACTACTACCAACTAAGAACCCTTCTACTACTGAGTATGCCAGTAGATGTGAAGCATTAAGTCACCAAGACCATCTCTGTAGCCTCAACTTTCAAAAATTGAGTAAGATGCTGTAACAGAAAGACCTTTGATGAAGAAGGTAGTTCCATACTGAGATTTTTTTCCCCTGCACTCCTCATGACCTGGTAACCTAATAGCTTAACTTATCATACCAGGGAAACTGCAGTTGTGCTCCCACAAGGGAAATGATCAACAAGATGAGACTAGTGTCGAAGCATAGCAAACAGCAAGATGTCAGGACAATCTTTACTCGTAGTACTTTCAGGTAGCCCAACCCTAACCTGACCTGTCAATTTAACTCACCACTGTTTTCTCAGTAACAGTCCATCTCTCATTGGTATCACCACCTTTTTGCAACCACAGCATCCTCTGGCAAGGCATACCAATATCCTTGCCATCAGTTCTAAAAAAAAAAAAAATAAAATCTGTGCTTGTAGCTTCACCCCTTTTAGCTTTGAGGTAGCCCTGCTTTTTGTACTGTACTAGTTGACATATTGTAGTGCACACATATTTTAGGCATAGCTCATGATTTCACTGATGCCATCATATCCCTTCCTCTCCTCTCCTTCCTCCTAAGCAATCTTCTCCTCAACTAAAGAGTCTTTGCCTGCAATATACACAAGCCTCCTTCCATACCATTGATCCTTGTTGCCCTCTTCTGATTTATTCAACCTGAGGCTTTTTGTTTCTTTTTTTTTTTTTTTTTTTTTTTAAGATCAAGGAAGCAAAACTGAATACAGTACCTGAAGGATGGGCAGACAACCTATTTACATGTAAGCACATAACATGCTAAGTTCCCCCCTCCTCAACTGCCCCATATGCTCTTTCAGTGAGAACACAAAGCCATCACTTCAAGGAAGCATCCATCATGTATTCCAGATTTTGTCTTTAAGTACATGAACAGTTCAGAGGACATGAGGTATCTAAGTTACTCCTTTCCTCTACAAAGAAGGCCTTGTGTACATCAAACATCCATCTACACTAGTCAGATTGCTTTAATTATCTACCACTGTTTCTTAAGGTAACCTACCTTTATTCATATGTAACTTGTTGTTGCTGATAGCATGTTGAACAAGGTTTAATATTCCAGAAAAACACCAAACACAACATTCTAGTCCTCACCAGCATGACCCAGCACTGTAGCTTTCACTGAATGAATTCTTCCCAGGACAAGGCTTACAAGGCCATAGTAACTACTAACTGAAGGTTTGGTCAGATAAATACCCTCCCCACACTTCCTCTGAGACTTTCAGAGTTCAAACATATCTTCCTTTAAAGATACTTCATGTTATTAAAATACCTGCCAACTATTTTTTAAATGTGAAGAGTAAAGGGGTTTGGCAATAAGTCACACATCTGAGAAGTTATAGCCTACCACTCCTCCTTTACTGTGAAATCAGGACATTATCAGTGAATTAGCAGTGTAACCTACTTAACTTAGCCACCAACTTGCTAGAACAGGGGTTGTTATTTCAGCATGCAGACTTAAGTCCAACAACCTCCCTTTCAAGTTACATAGCTGTTGTCTCAGCACTACCATATAATAAACTTGTCATTACCTACACAGAACCACAAGGCAACTGCAGCCAGAACTGAAAACGAAATGCAAAATCATCACTAAGATGCTATTGTTGCAATTTGCTGCCTTTCACTGTAAGCTAAAACAACACTGTCCTGTTCCACAGTTATAACTAACACTGCTATAGTAATTGCAAGGATAACTGCAACACACATCCCACTAGATAAACAAAGAAAACTGTCTGAGTATAAATTGCATGAGCGTGTTCTACACCCATTGCAGACTTAACCTGTCAGACCAAGGCATGCATAAAGCCCAGGTCCCAGAAAGCATTGCTGATTAATATCATCTCCTAGAGGAAACGCATGCACCAAGTCCATGGCATCTTGAATGCCTTCAGCAAATCACCTCTGGCACAGCTAAATTGTAGTCTTGATTCCCAGACAAGATGCCTACCAGTTACTACAGACACAACAGAATTCCTAGGTACAGATTTCTTCATAATACATGTTTCACTGGTAAAGTCAAATAAGCTGTAATATTTATGTAAGAGAATAATGATATCACATAGGTACAAAGGACTGCAGGAAGCCACCTAGCCCTGCTCAAAGTTGGTCTGGTTATATCTTTGTGCATGGAGCCTCATCCAGTCAAGTTTTACATGTTGCCATAGAATTAAAGTCCTCAGCCAATTTGGGAACCCTCTCCAGTATCTGAGATCCCTCAGAAGCATTTTTTCCCTCCTTACGTTGACCTGGAGTTTCCCACACTCCAGCTTATATATATTCCTTATAAATTTCTTGTGCTGCACCTTTGAGGAACTCCTGGCTCCGTTTTCTTGGCACATTCCCTCAGGCAGCTGCAGGCAGCAGGACTCCCTCCCCTCTTCCAGGAGGCGAAAGCCCAGCTCTGTCAGTCTCTCCTCATACACTCCTTGCTCCAGCCAGTGAGCACCATGGCCTGCCGCAGGGCTCACTCTGGTACCTCAGCACCTTCCCTGTACTCGCAAGTCCTCAGCTAAGCACTGTGCTCCAGTGCCAGAGGCAAGGGATCACTTCCCTTGACCTGCAGTCACGCTCAACAGCCCAAGACATGGTTGTCTTGCTTTGCCGTTGGGGCAAATTGCTGACACATGCTGTATTTATTGTTCCCCAGGACCCCACATCTGTGCCTGCCAGGCTACCTTTGAGAGCACTGGACCACAGCCCATGCTATTGCATATGGTTTTTCCAGTCCAGATGTGGGACTTGGCACTTGACATTGCTGGAGAAACAGGCTGGCTGCAGCCTCACGGAGCTCAGCAGACTGAGGTCCATTGAAGTAGCACTCCTGCCTCCTACTGTTAATGGTACCATGGGTTGGCATCTCCCACAAACTTGCAGTAAACACTACCCTGTCTTTAAATACAGAAAGTTAAATTTGCCCCAATACCAATTAAGCCACCAGTTGGACACAGCTTAACTGAACACCACCCTTCAAGCCACTCCCAACCACCTTCTTGGCCATCACAAGCCTAAACAGGCCTGGAGGTTGATTTGGTCTACAATCTTTCCAAAGGCTGAGGCAAGACTGATCAGACCATTGTTTCGTGAGTCCTCCTCACCTCAAGATGGATGTGGTATTGCTTTTTCCGCTTGCCAGGAACCTCAGCTCATGAGCAGAGCAGTTTTCAAAGGCAACAGCAGTGACATAAGCCAACTCGCTCTGCACCCTCAGAAGCGGACTTGTCAGCCCATGGTCTCAAATACATGCAATGACTTAAATGCTCTTCAACATTATCTTCCTCTACAGTGTGTAATGCTACATGTCAACAGCTCTACTAGTAGACTTGAGGAACTAGGAGACCAGAGGGCAGGACTCAGCGGTGAAAACCAAAACAACATATATTGGACATCTTGCTGTTTTCCCCATATCCTTCCTTACTAGGTCCCCAGCCCCACTGACCAGCATGCACACATACCCTTTTTCTTTTGTTGCCAATATAGTAATAGAAGCCCTCCTTTCAGCCTTTAGCATCCTTTAGTCATTTCAGCTGCACCAAGCTTGAGCTCTGCTGCTCCGTACCTGCGCTCTCAGATACTGCCTTCATGCTTCTCCTGCTTCAACCTTCCACAGACTTGGCTTATTTTGCTGAGCCTCAGCCATGAGTTCTCCATTCTTCGAACACATCGGACAGACGATCAGCATGGATTTCCAACACATCGCAGCCATTTCTTGTAGTTTGCAGATTTCTTTCCCCCGTGAAGACAGTCAGCTGTTCTCAGATCATTTGCTCACTAGAGCAGTTTCCCCATGAGAACATGACAAGCAGATTACTGTCTAAGGTGAAATCATCTCTTCCACAGTCCACAATTACTACTATCAAGGCTATTTAGTCCTCTCAGGATTTCAAACCCAGGTCCCAAAATCACTGAAGTCAAGGCTGCCATCGACTGTTACAACCAGTTCTTTGTGTATGTAAGTACAGGCTCTTGCTTAGTTAGTCCATGGTCACCTCCAACAACAAATTGACTTGAACATACCCCAAGCATCCCCTGGATGGTTTGTGTGACACCAGAATACTACCTCAGCACAAATGTGCAATTCAGGCCGTTCATTTGCCATGCTGGATGCACTTGCACGTGGGCAGTACAGATAGGATTCCCATTTGTCCTGCCTTGTCCACAGGAGTCAAAAGCATCTCCCATTATGTCCCCTTTGTACACTTGTTCATTATTCCTCATGTTTTCACTTTGGCTTACAGAAAAGCGTGCGAGTATTCCAACATGCTTGAAGCCCTCCTCAGAAGCTAACATATCCATTGGAAAACATACTCCCACTTTAATCTCCCAAATAGACCTAATCTCTGCCTCAGCAGTCCTTGTTTCTCAAGGAGAACAGTGGTCAGACGAGTCAAAGCCCAATCTGCAGCACCAGCCATGCAGCCAGGTGCTGACCTGCTAGGTACATTCACTGTTAACCCAAGTCTTTTTCCTTCATTCAGAAAGGCAACTGGCTTGTGGTCTCTGGGGGCAAGGGTGAAGGACGAAAGTGCAGAGTTCTTTAGTCACTCTTGAAAATGCTTAGGGTTACCATTCTTGGTGGGTGCAAGCATATCTCCAAAATATTACTCATTTAAATCAAAGTTATTCTCTCCACTAAAACCTGGATCCAAAGGAGAAACCTCTAAAGACTTCACATCAGGTCAGCAGATGGGGTGCCTCAAAGACCCAGCGTAAACTCTGGTAACTATTACCTCCCTTTTCTTTCCAATGACACGAAGTCTTTTACATACAACAGGAGACTATTAAGATGCACAGAACAAAGTGCAAACACACAATGAAACCACTAAGCAATTTTCATGTCTTCCATCTGATGATTAAAACTGCTAAGACCACAGTTTCAGTTACAACTCCATCAGGACAAACCCCAGCTAGCAGCCAGTAAGTTAATAAGCTTCCTTAAACATGAAAAAAGCTGTCACAACACCTTTCAGTTGACATTTCTGTGAAGGTCAGTCAAGTTCCCACTACGCTGACAGGCCTAGCCAGTACTAATGGAGACAGAACGCTTGGAGACCGCCAGCAGCATTTGGTGTTGATGGAGTGAACAGTCCTTACAGAAAGCTTTAGCATGAACTAGCAGAAGAATTCGTAGACATGAATTTTGAGTTTAAGTTAAGCACCCAACCATTTTTATTTTTTTTTGTGAAACTGATTTTAAGGAAGAAATTGTCCTTATAAGCATACTGCAACAGCTTTAAGCATTCAGCATTCCCTCTCTCCACAAGTATACCTCCCACAGGGATTACAGAACTACAAAAAAAAACAAACTTCTGAGGAACAGTGGTGTGTAACGTTTTTACAAGTGAAGGGATGAAACTCTCATTCTCCAGGAAAGCTCCAATTCCCTCAAGCAGGAGGCTACTTCTCCAGTCCTTCCCTTTCTATACAGGGTCTTGTCCTTCCTCAGCTATTAGGCAGGTAACACCTACTCTAGGAACTGAGGTTTACAGGAGAAGTTACGTTGTAATTTGCACTACAGATATCAAGAAAGTCACAAGTCCAGGAAGGTGGCTAAGCATAAGCTTTGCATTTCCTTGTACTTGCACTGCTGGAATGCTATCTGTCAATAATTCACAACTTCAGCCATACCATGCAATATGAAGTAACCACATTTCGTCAGCAGCAAGTCATGAAATACAATGACTAAAGCTCAGCTGTCCATTGCAAGATCCGATTAATTTTCTATTACATTACAAAGTTACAGGGATGTGTGCTGCTCCCTGCATTGCTGACACTGCACTGGAGGGCAGCATTACCAACCATTCCACCAAGTTAACCCTTCTTTTTGTCAGTGATCTACATCAGGACCATAAGTCTGTTACTGATAGCCAATCACAAGAAAGCTTTAAAATAGCTTCTATATTTACTGCCAAAATCAATTTGCCATATTTGTCACACTACCAGCATTACTCTCAGCTGTGTGCTGTAAGAGACTGGTCTCACTGGCTACGTACTGAACTAGCAGAAATTCTTCCTAAGTTACTACATACTGTTGGGGTTAACAATGAGAACCAATTTTCATTTAAGCTTTTAATCATTCTTAATCTATAAGTCAAACCACTTTATAGGACAACCTTGTTTCAGACTCGACTTACACTTCACTTTTGTTTAAGCTTGAAATATGCAAGTAGTTCTACATTTCTTCCACAGCAAGCAACTACCAATTATTCTAGTTGCTGCCTACTCATGGGCAAAAGGTAAGGCTTATTTCGACTGGGACTTCTGTAGGGTATACAACCCAATCCCCAACCTAAAGCAGGACCAACTTTGAATTCAGATTACGTGGCTCAGGGTCATACCATCATCTAGTTCTGAATATCTTCAAGGACAGAAACTCTACAGCATGTTTCAGTGCTCAATCTGCCTTGTAGGAAAGAGCATTAACACATTACTGGAATTTCCCTTCATGTAGCTTGTGTCTGTTCCTCTTCCCCTTCCTCTGAGGACCTCTAAGGAGATATAGTCTTGGTTTTCTCTCACCCTCTAAGCCCCTGTAGCCAGGAATTTGGATTCCCCAGAACTGTGGGGCTATGCCTTCACCCCCCAAAGGTGTGCTGCTGACCCAATAAGGACTCCAGCTTCTCTCCTGTAAAGCTTTTTTCCTCCAGTTCACACCACATCCATGCTGCTGCTGCATGGGGTCATTCTGCCCCAGAAAGATTTAAGTTTTGCCTTGGTTGAATTTCTTGAGGTTTACGCCTGCAGACCTCTGACTCACTTAGCCCTAGCCTCCATAATATCCACTATCCCTCCCAATACATTACCATCCACAAGCTTAATTGAAGTTTCTTACTGATTTGCATGGATGGTTGGTGTGAAGATAGACTGTCCCATTACATATCCCTGAGGAAACATAACAGTAACAAGCCTCCAGCTGGACATGGGATAGCTGATACGCTCCTTCTAAGGCCAGCTGCACACACAGCTTTTTTTTTTTTACTCACTTAAGTCCACTTACTTAAATCATATCTCATCAGTCTGGCTACAAGGACTTTTTCAGCAATCTTGTTCAAAGATTATTGAAGCCTTAGTACTCTCATGCTAAGGTAATACTGTTGTTCCTTTGCCCATAGCCACATCCTATGAACTCACAGAAATCAATTCACTATCTCTTTTCACACCAGCCTCAAATTGTGGAGACAGCAGAACTGTATTTTCTCACTTTACATTACTCACATATTTGCAATCACATCAGTTTAACACACCTGAAGTGTGCCTCCCAAGTCTCAGGAAACACAGCAGTAGACTAGCTCTCAAACTTCATCAACCAAGGGGACTTCTGTTAATATTTCCATTGAGTCCCACAGTTTTCACCTCTTTAAAAGATACTCTCAGCAGTATTCTTATATGATCTTATAAGAAGCTTACATAAAATTTCTTCCACACCTGAGTACATTCACATTTGTCAGGAGCTAATGTACACTATTAGATGTTTATGCGAAACCACTGACTTGTCAGCTTCAATCATCAAGACATTTCACTATACTCAAGAGCCTGCTTTACAGCCATTGAACTGAAGTAATCTTAGACACACAAGCTATGTCCAAAAGCTTGAGCTATCTCTGATACCACCAAATGCCAAAATGCAGCTATGCAGAATGCCACCTAAACTTAGTACGCTCCTTCCTGTACAGGATATCTGGAACCAATTGGTGTATAGCACTTCCTAGCTGCCAGAAGCAGGCTCTTCTATGCTACCTCAGCTACCAACAACATACTGCAACTGTATGTGCTCCTATCTTGTACAAAGTGATTAATGGTATGTTTACAGCCATTCAATTCCCATGTTTGTTTTCTTTAGCTGTAGAGATAAATGCTACAGTACCTTAATGAAGCCATAACAACATTGTTCCTGTTTCAAGGAAGTCTACCTTAGGAAGTCACAAGTGCACTGAAGTGTTTAAAGCACAGAAATGACACCGCTGGAGAAGAGCTGTTTGGTCAGTTTTTATAGTACAAACAAACATCAACCATCAGAAGCACATACAAACGCAGAATTAGGCTTCCCAGGTCTTTTCTGGCCTCACTGACCTCCAGTAATCATTTGTAGCAGAGTTGATAAAGCATGTTTTTTTATTGTTGCAAAGGCCAACAGGAAGGTAGGAGAAACTGAAGGGCCATATGAGGAAATCTCATTTAAGTAACTGAAAAAAAGAAAAAGATTAACAGAAGTCCAAAGTCAGTTCATCTGTTACCATGAAGTTCCTTGCATTTGATGCCATTTAACTTATACTTGATCAAGGCAAATACTGTTCCACCAGGTGAAGTACACTGCAGAGAAATCAAGCAAAGCTGGTTACTTTGAAAAATAACCTTGGATTTTCCCAGTTCAACCTCCAGCAGCCATTCATCCAATAGCATGTTCAGAAGCATGCTTGTCTCAGCAATAATTATTTTCCAGCTTAATCACATGTAACACTGTATTCCAATTAAAGCAGCAGAAGTAGACAAAGATGGCCCACACAGAACAAGATTAAACTTAAGCCACACTCTAGTTTGTAATCCTCTGACTGAAGACTAAGGAAGACAACAGGTCAGAAAGCAAGGAACTCATCAAGCTAGTTCAGCTCATTACCTCCAGTCTTTTATTATGCACTTCAAACATGGAAACCTGCTTGACTAGCCTTTCAGTACCTTTCTTGGGCAGAGACTGCAACTCAGATAACATTAAATTCTGTGCTTGATACTGCATTACTGTGATACCACTAGCACACTAAACATATAGAACAGTCACTCAAGCAAAATACCCTGTCAGTTCAAACTAACCACAGGAAGATACTGAGGACAAGCTTAAAAACTGTCATTTTTACTAACAGACTCATTGAGAAGAGTAAAATGGTCTCCTGAAACAAGAAAATCTGATATAGGAGGAACAAAAATGAACAGCAAGAACCATCCACTGCTGCAAGTAATTCTAATACTCCACTCAGCTCTAGACAAACTACACTTGACTGGGTTTCATGTGGCAGAGGCAAAGCCATGCCATTTATTTTTATGTATTGCAGTATTTAAATAGCTTTTACTTCCATGTAGTACTTGAGAAGGCTCCAAAGGCACAAAAAATATTGAACAGAAGAACACAGAAGTGATTAAGGAGAAGAGTCCAGGAGCTTATTACTTTTCAATACCTCAACTCATAGTGACCTTCTTGCTGCCTTGCAGATGTACAGCTTGATCATATCAGCTTCCCATACTCAGGAAGACACAGGTATAAGGACAGAAGACTGAGACCCAGGTTTCGGCTCTTCAGAAGTACTTTATTCTTCCCGATATTTTTGTTCTGCTAGTAACTCATTGACAGAGACTTATTTATCAGTTGATATTTGAAACTGTCCCGAGTCTAAAAGCTAATTAGCTGAAAGGAATGAGATGGAGAACAACTTGAAGTGCTTGTCTGTTTGATAGCATGAGAAAGTTTTGATTTCAAACTATGACTCGGAATTTATTGTGCTATGCCTTGAAGCTCTTTAACACAAGACTCAGTCATATAGCAACCCCTGGCCTTGCTTTCCCAAAGTCAAGGTAAATATTCACCATGAGTCCCCTATGGAGTCTTACTTGTACCCATCTATACCACATTTTAACCAGCTCTTTCACACTTGCATTGCCCCCCACACACATCCAGGGGAGCAAGACAAGCTCTTAACCAAGACCTTTTTCATCTCTCCTTTATTTATAGACCGGAAACAAACAGTTTCACTATTGTTATCTTTTACTGCTTATTTTGCTCTTTAATTACTTTAACTATTCCCTTCCATTTTACTTATGTTCAGGTTTTCCCACTTTCTCCTTTTTAACTATTCCTGGGATTTCTTCCTAGACTTACTGCTACTCTTTCCTACACAACCTTTCTGCTTTCTAAGAAAGAGTCAAGAGCATGACTGTTAAGCAGTAAATGGATCGCTGAATTTTGATCGATGCATTTCATGCCTAATCCAGTAATTCATTATACTTTGAATAAACATGTATTATTTCATTTCCAATAGTTATGGTCTCTGAGGTACTGAATACCACTGTCCTCCAAATTAGCACCTCCAGAGAACACCAGGTTTGGATAAAGTAATCCTAAAAAATAAAGTAAAAAAAAAAAAACAATCACTCTTCCCCCTTACACATGAAAAAAATCAAACACATGACATAAGTAACAGTAATTAAGCAATTGCATCTACAGCTATTTTTCAAGTGTATTTAGGAAAATGCAACCAGTAAGTATCCTTCGATATTTCTTAAGAAAACTCATCACGAGAGCTTCTGAATTACTGTCTGTATGCTACTAATTTTAATGGTCATCAGAAGAAAGAATTCAAGAAGCCCTGATGCCACACAATATGGCCACTGAAAGCTGTAAACAAGACATCACATCACAGATATGGAGTTAAGGAAAAGTGATGGGTTACCACACAGCTCGTCTTTGAGATGTAATGTACCAGGACTATGACACCTACATGCAACGCAACTGACATGAGCTCCCTCACTTCACTGAAGACTTGCCTAGTCAGTCAGTAGTCATGGATTGTAGTGCAAACTGTGTCTGCACATAGGAGAAACTCAAGGTTGCCTTCAGTCCCAAGACAGAGGTGAGGGCTACTTCCACAGCAACAGCAGTCTAGAATGGGACAGCAAGCTGTCAGCCATCAGTAAGATTAATTTGCACCAGTTTGTACAGCGGGTATAATGCCCTACTTTCATTCACTACTGACTTCATTTGAAAGCACTGAGACAAACTTGAGACCACAGAGCTCCTAACTGAGCTTTTCAAAAGACCCTAGAAATGCTCCTCATCAGCCCCATATGGCTGATACAGCATATCCCCAGCTCCTTTTCCCAGCAGATGCATTTACACCCGTGATGTTGCATACTTTGAAAGCTTCGACTATCAGCATCCAAAAGGTAATCAGCTGATTTAGATGCTCTGCAGAGACAGCACACTTTTGCTTCTCCTGCTGTAGAGCAGTCCTGCTTTCCAGTATCATCCTGGGAGCCATGATACATAGAGGGGGTGGGAAAAAAAATCTACACTGATCATATATCTGAAAGAGATACATGGCACTGCAGTCTTAACAGAAATAAATCCTGCCTGAGTCCTCTTTTGCTCAAGAGGAAACATTCACACTCCACGACATAAAATTATGTTATTTAAGGCAGCAATAAAAAGAGAAACACATTGTTTAGATCAAGAAACAGCTCCATCTTCACATAGCTTAAGTGGGTAACAAGTCATCACAATTTTTTTTATAATACCTGAAGTATTCAGATCTCAGCACCTCAAGGTAACATTACATTTCACTTCCATATGTCTACAGGTGTTCTTGTATACCAGAAGCTTAAGTGTTACAGCAATCATGAAGTTTAGTATGAATGAAACATAAGGATGCCAATTAACACTGATGAATATAAAACCTACCACCTGCTTTCACCCTCTCCATGCAAGTTTTATAACTATTTCCACCAGCTAGAGCACCTCAGCCGTTATTTTTATTTACATGTTACATTGCATGTTAAAAAAAGTCTTGTATAATATTTAAATAGCAGTCAAGAACAAGCCTATACAATATATTTTATTAAATGTAGATGCTAACACTGTAGTTAAACTGTGGTGCTCATGTAAAATAAATACAGGCTAACAGTGATCTTAAACACAACAGACCTACCGCAACGAAACAGAGCGAAGAACTGTTCCAAAACTGTAGATTATTTATTATTTTGAGTTAAACTGAAGTATGAGCTGGACAAACCTCTGGTTTCATTTTTTGCTGATTATGAAACGATCCGCATTTAACTCTTCTGCTGTCAGAGGTTACTGTTGTGTCTTCCAGTGCAGTTGTTCTGTCTCCCCACACAGATGCTGCACGCACTGCTGTACCAGCTACATAACATACCAGTATTTCACTCTCCCCAAGTATTGAAATCCGCTCTACACTATTCCTCCTCCTCCTCTTACTATCGTCTTATTGTGTCTCCTAAAGCCTTTTTGAAGTGCATTTCTTTCCCCTCCATCTTCTGAAAACACATATTCAGACAGGAATTCCTAAGCCATTATCACTGTCCTTTTTCCTCCCTTTACACAAAAGGCTTGTATTGTCTTTACAGTGCATGGCTGTACTTCCTCTTGCCCCACGTAGTAACCTTGTTTGTTTGACCTCATATTTTTGTCATGACTTAGCCTGAAAGTCATAATAAAATTCCCAGTCAACTTGACTGTTCTGGTCAATAATTACACAGTAATTTCCTTAGCTTTATTGACATCACTTCTGTATATGGTATGCTGCATACTTGTATTTGTATTGTTTTCACACCTTTCTGACCCAACCCATGTAGCTGTCCTTCCAGCTCCACTACACCCTGGTGTTCTGTACTGCTGGCTGTTTTAGGAGACTGTTTCCACCCCTCTAAAATTAAAAGGGTATGTCCCACAAATGCTTATTTTTTTCTTGTTTTATAAAGAAGCTAAGCATAACCAAGTACTCAAATTGCAAGATATATTTTTCCCCTCAACAAAGTCACTGAAAAACACAGTATACATTGTTTCTTTCTGGTCACCTTAAAATTCTGCCTGGTTTCTCTTGAATTCATGCTTACACTCCAAGAACAACATCGTTACGAAAACTAGTTGTGTACTGAAATTACGACCAATTCCTTATTCCGTCCACCTACTCAGCATAGCTGAAAAATACTTGACAATACACACACTATTTCATGGATCAAGACTTAGGGTAACATTTGCTATGCATGTCATGCATTTCCCCTACTTCCAAACCACACTAGTTTTTATTGTATAAGCTTAGTACATTCTTCATTGCATCAAGTGGCGTTATATAGAGAAGTAACTAGTAGAATTAATTGTACACATAAGCTGAACTTGGTAGCCCCGTTTTACTGAAAAAAGGCAGTGTTTATTAACATAGCTCTGTCTTGACTCAGAAAATCCAGGGGTTGCTGTTACATCAGATTTCACATACGTTTTCTCTTCCATCCCACTTGAGCTTTTTTGGGGTAATATTTCTCTGAGGAAATACAGATCAAATAAATCATCATTTCTAGCTGTCAGTCAAAAATGATTGAGTAAAGAAAGGTTTGATTTTATATTGAAGGTTTTCTGCTAGGATTTTCTGGTGGCGCTGTTTTCAATTCTCCCTTTTGCCAGCATTATCAGCGCTGACCAGCCAGCAGAAAGAAACAGTGATGAAAAGTAATCAGCAGTCTTGGGTACTGTCAACATCTAATCACATTCAGAACCAATTTATGTGAGATGACACCAGCATTATTAAAAGCTACAGCCATTGTACATATATGCGTTCTCCCCCCCCACACCCCACCCCTTCACACTTATCGTTGACAGTTCCAGAAAAAAGGAAAACAACTGTGGGAAATTTCAGGGGAAGGAAAAGAGTTCACTAAGCACTAAGATAGTGACCAAAAACTCTTTTCCCCTGCTCCTGACCTCTCAGTCCAGGAGTCATTCGTACTTTAAGATTTCCCCATTCTTTGCTTAGATTACACTTCAAAACTTCTGGCAGATGTTCTCAAGTGTTATCGGTCAAGTTCACATATGCCAAAAGCAATCTGGGCAGACTGACATCTGATTTACACTCATCAGGACTGAAATAGAAAGCCACCACATGACACAGCACATGGATGCTCTGAACTTCGCGTTACTATTACCTTCACATTTCGATGTAAAAACAGCTTCGGAAGGTTATGTCAAGTCTTAAACCAAAACTTATTCACCTTAAAAGAGCAGAAATCTGAACCCTTTGTTTGATCCTGAGTGCAAAACGTGCTACCACAGCAAGTTCGCCAACCCTATGCAAACTAAGCCTTCAAACCTTCGCTTTCAACTACAGCACCTCCTTCATAGCGAGGGAGTCACCGCAAACAAAGCCCAACTCTGCCCGATAAGCGCTTGCTATTGCCTAAGAGCTCCACAGCCTCATACTGGAAGCTCACTGCCGGACCAATTTACAAGGGGACGAAACGAGGTCTCCAGCACTTCCTGCAGCGCTCCGCCAAGGAGCCGCGGAGCGCACCCCGCAGGGCGACCGACCCCGCTCCGCTTACCTTGCGTGGCGGCTGACACACCGCTAAAAACCCCCAAAAAACGCCACGGGCGCGGGGCCCCCCCGCGGGCCCGGGGGCTGGCCGGCCGTCCCGAGGCGGCTCGGCTGGGGCAGGCGCTGCCACCTTCCTGAGCGCCGCATCGTTGCCAGAGGGGGGAGACTATCGCATGCGGGAGCGCAGCCGGCAGCCAGCCGCTCGCTCCCCGCCCGCCCCCGGAGCCCCGAGCCGGGGCAGGACGGGGGCTGCCCACAGCGGGCTCGGAAGGGGCCGAGGGAAGCCGCGGGGCAGGCCCGGGACACTCCCGCAGCCCCGGCCCAACTTCCCCAGCCCCCCCCTCCTAACGGTGCTAACGGCGCTAACGGTCCCCGCCGCAGCCCAACGGCAGCGAGCGCCGCGCCCCCCCACCCCCACCCCATTCTCTCTTCTCCTCTCCCCCCTGGCCGCGAAGTTTCCCCGTGCCCCCGCCGGCCTTACCGCAGCACAGGCGGGACACCAGCAGCCCCAGCAGCCCCAGCCCCGGCCCGCCGGGCGCCGCCGAGCCCAAGCGCCGCCACCGCCGCCGCCAGGAGGCACCGGCCGCGGGGAAAAGTTCCCCGCGGGCTGCGGGGGGAGCAGCAGCAGCGGCCGCAGCCCCGGCCCCGGCCATGCTCCGGGCTCGGCTCCCAGGCGCTGCGCTCCGTGCCCGGCTCCGTCCCCGGCTCCGTCCCGCTGCCGCCGCCCCGCGCCCGGCTCCGGCCGCGTTTAGCAGCGAGCAGGGAGGCGCCGCGCCCGACTCCCCGCCCTCCGCCGAGCGGGCCGCACCACCCGCTGGGGGGGGGGGAGGGAGGGAGAGAGAGGAGAGGGAGGGAGGCGAGCGCCGCGCCCCCCTGTCCCTGTCCCCGCCCCCGCCGTACCCCTCCCGCCCTCCCTCCCCGCGCCTCCCCCCCCCCACCTCGGGCAAGTCGTCTCGCCCCCTGTCCCCGCTGCGGGTAAGTCCAAACCCAAGGCGGGGGTTCCCCGTGGCAACGCGGCGGGTGCAGCTAGTTTGGGGGGGCTGCCGCGGTGTTCTCACCCCCCCCCCAATGGGGGTCTGTTGGTACGCGCCGCACCGCCCACTCCCCCCGGCCCCGCCCGCCCAGCCCGGGCCGGGGGCGCCGCGCCCCCCCCCCCCCCCCCCATCCCGTCCCCTCCCTGAGGGGCCCACAGCAGGGGCTGGGTGCCCGCGGGCCGCAGGGCAAGTATGTCCATCTGGGGTGCGCTGTGCTTAAAGAGTGACCGAAAAATACTCAATATACCACGAGTATACCATGTATACACCACCAATATACCATATACAACGAACATACCATGCATGTAGTGTGTATGTGCCACCAAAGTACCATATACCATGAATGCACCACGTATACACCACCAATATACCATATATATACCATGTATATACCACCAATGTACCATATACCACCAATATACCACGTATACACCACCAATATACCATACATATACCATGTATATACCACCAATGTACCATATACCACCAATATACCACGTATATACCACCAATATACCATATACCATGAATATACCATATATATGCCACCAATATACCATATACCACAAATATACCACCAATATACCATGCCTGGTGATACCACGCCGCGATACCCGCCGGTTAGGTGTTCCCAACCAGCCCACGTTCTCCACGCGGCAGGGCAATACTCACAGACTTCCCCCCGCGCTGGGCACCACGAGCAGCTCTCTCCCAGCCGTGCATGGATAAGCTTATCAGAGGCTCACAATGTTCATCCAGTCTTCAGCTACTCCGAATGTTTTCCAATTAGCTGCCTTCATTATTTTTTAGCTGTGGAACTAAACCAAATTCAGGCAAAGAGTTCCTACGGGCAAACTTAGCCACGATGGGTGTTCTACATTTGTCGCCATTTTGGAGGGCCATCAAACGTAACTGAGAGGATTCTGAAAGTTTTGTGAAATCTCTTCCATTTCATAAATCAGCTAATCATAAATCAGCTAATACAAAACTCTTCCCATCCCAGTTTGCTCTGGGACTGGGATTTAGGATTGCTCAGGTGGTACGTAGGATCTTGTCCCAAACTGCATAAACAACTTTTGGGGACAGTTTGTTCAGAGGAAAAAGGGGTGTGCAGTGGCATGGTCTTCCTGCTCTGCTGATACTCTCAAAGCCTGACCTTTTACCCTGTTGGTGGAATTTTTGCCATTTTGATTCCATGGAAACCCATATATCCCATGATGCCAATAAATCTGGATAAATGTAAGACTGAATTAATCATGAGAGTCCGATTTTTATTTATACTATATAGAGACTTTAAGATGAGAAAATGGATGAGCATAGCGGTAGGAGAAAATATTAATATGGCTTTGCTGATGTAACATTCCAGCCACATGTATTAATTGTGCGTAACTATTCCATTTCCCCATATAGAAAAGTCCTATATAGATAAATCCCTTCTACTTAACAGTTGAAGCAAATTACATCTCATAATTACATTTACGCCGAGTTCAAGGCAGTCTTAAGCTGGACAGGAAATATAAAGGGGCCATAGCGTAATTGAGAGTGCAACCCTTAAAATTCTATTTGTGACAACTATAATCAAATTGTCATATGCTATATTATTTTCAGTTCTTCTCATTCCCAAATAACAAAAGGCATTAATTGCATTAAAATGAAATGTTTTGAAGGTCTGGCACCAAATTATGTACACCTATTCACCCAGGCTAAGGAAGCAAATGTGGTTTGTCATATTTAAAGCTGTGCCCAGTCTGTAGGTAACATCTTCTAGTGCCAAGTTCAGTGCTGTTGCAGGCAGGCATCCTGGGGACTATGTGATAGAAAAGGAAATTTGACTTCATGATATCAAGGCTAAATTTGGCTCTCTGATGCTTACAACACTCCTGAAGGTATGATGCTCCAAACAATGAATCCCGCATAATATTGAGTAAGTGTATATAGGACACACTAGCTCAGTTTCTGTAATTCCATTGTTACAGGCGTATTTTTCCATAAAAAGATGTTTTTTTTCCAGAGTTGGCAGCAGTCCTGTTTGAATGCATCTTTGAGCTGCAGAGCTACAAAAGCCTGTGCTCTCCTTCCCGCCCGCATTTTCCTCCCTCTCTGGCCATTGTCCGTCCACCTGCCCTTCCCCCCCCATGAAAAAAAGCCCTTCCCCTTAATTTCAGCTTGGGGTCTTTGGCAAGCTTTCGCTTTGCAGTTCTTAACCCTTTTGGTCATTTGAAAACAAAGTTCTGAAGCAGTGTGAAATTAACTTATATGCATAACATTTGAAGTGACGGCACAAATTCCCACTGGAATGAAGGTCCATTCACTGCAGTGGGAATTTGTAAATAGATTTGTAACAGAACAATGCACTTTTCTGAAAACTCTCACTTCCATTTGCATGGATGGGATGGGCCTCCCTAGCAATGTTTCTGCACCACCACCCATTATGACCTTTTAAAATAAAAATACAGTGAAACAGCCCAAAAGAAAAGCTGCCTTATTCCACACACTCAGCCAGACGAGACGATCATACTGCTGTTAGGTAGAGTTTCTGTGACTTGCTGACAGGTGCTTACATTTCTGCAGTGAGTGAAATCCTCGCTGCATCTTTCCTCCAGCTGAAGTCGGAGTCGTCATGTCTCTGTCCACGCTCCAGCAAAACTGCAGCCAGAGTTAATATTGCTGTATGGAGAAAGGAGCCCATACGATTCCTTCTCGAGGAAGCCATGGAAAAGCATCTCTGCTGGCTGTGCAGGCGTGATTGACACCGATTCCAGCAGGGCCAAGGATGAAAAGAAACGTGGGCTGCATATTTATCTGCATGCATCTCCTGTCCCTGCGGTGGGCTCGGTGCTCTGATCATCTGTGAACTTGTATGGGAAGGGCTCAGACAACTCCTCGCCACGCACAAAGTTCAGTTTATTGCCAGCAAAGTATGTTTTTAATAGAGTTGGATACACTTAGAAATCTTTGGGTAAAGGATGCTCTACCACCATGACTCTTACTAACAAATGATTAAGATTAGGAGTATGTCATTACGTTGGATTGTTCTTATTTTTTTCCAAGCTTTTTGCATACAATATGATGCAAAATGATCTGGCTTGTCATCTCTTAGAAAAATCTATCACAATATTTTGATTTAAATCATAAGCTAGCCTAGCCAAGAATAACATGCATACAGTTGCATGGTATATGATATTTTTTAAAATCTATTTGCCAAATATTTTATTTATTAAAGATGACATTTAAATCTTGTTTCAATCAAAGACTGTCCCTTTAATGAGAAATCTGAGCGGCTCACTGCCTCTTTATTGCAAAGCGTGATTAAGAAAACTTTGATTCTCTTACACACAGAGCAGCCCCGCTCTCATGTGTTTGTGCAAGATCCTTGATGTGTCTCAGCAAAGTCTCAGAACTCATGCTTTTTTCACAAAGCAGTAATGTACTCACCGACAATAGTCATCCCCAACCTTACGTTTCATACCTGTGGTCAGAAGTATATATCATCCCCTCTTCAATTAAACAGAGAGCCGTATCGTCTCAGCCAAGAGGTTTCGGACTCCCAGCCAAGCAAGTAAATTCCTTATGCATTTCTGACAGGCAAAAAATAGTAGGCAAGGAAATGGCATGGTTTGCAGTAGGATCTCTGTGATTAGCACTTACCTCTCTGAAATGAGGACAGAAAACTCAAGGATTCCTCTTGGAAGGACATTTGCAAGCCAAACAATGCTTCCTCTGTTTTCTCTCTGCTCTGCTTCCCTTTACGGTATTCTCGTGCCCTCTTTCTGTATACTTGTTTTCTGTGCTTCCTCACTTCCTCTTTAACTATTTAGGTATACTTACTTGCATTGAGTTGTGATATTTTACACTAATAAATACAAAAACACCCTTGGTTTGTATCTATCTGCGTGAACAAATGCACAGTTTTTGCACTTTATTGTAAAACAATTGCATTTCTCTCTAGGCACAGGCAAAAGATATTTAAGATGATCAAAAAGGTCTCTGTTGTGGCCACAGCAATGCCCCAGCCACAGCTCTGTGGTCTGATCATTTTCCCTATACAGAAGAGAGCTGCTGGCCTGCCTCCACAGGGCTGAGCTCCTTCCAGCCCTGCCTGGTGTGAGGTGGTGGAGGAAGAGCCTGAGGCTACGGCCCAAGGTGGTCCTGATGCTGTGCTGTTCTTCCCATCTGTCTAGATGTTTTGCTCATGGCTAAAGGAATCTTCTCTTCTAGAGAGTCAAAAAGAACAAAGATAAGCTTCTGAAAAAATAATAATAGCCAAGTGAAGTCACAACTTCATAGTGCCTGCCTACCTGTCACGGCAATCTTTTCATTGTCTCCATTCAATGACGTGATCCCACCTCTGGCAAGAGCTTAGTTCTTGATTCAAGGAAAAGGCAGTTTTAACATTCATTTTAAGGGGATCCTTTATTCATTTGTAGTATCATTATTGTTACACCAGCTTTACTTAATTATGAGAGAAGAAGCAGGCTTACAATTCCCCAGAGAAACTTGCTGTTTTTTCTTCTTAGACTTACTGTCTTTGTCTTCTCAGCTGCTCCTCCCTTAGTCTTTTAATTTTCCTTGAGAGTGCTTATACTTAGCCTTAGGAATAAGCACATTTTTTGGGAGATTTTAACTGCTGTAAATGGTGTAATCTTATTACTTTCCTTTTCTTCTTTTCCATTGTCTTTTCCTCTGTGCATTGATTGTTAGATGCTGCAGGTATTCCTCAGGATGAGGAGTGGACTATGCAAACCTGAAGGCTGTGCCTGCATGTGTCCTAGGAACACAGCTTGGGTATGTAATATATGAAAGACGAATCAAGGTAAAGTCACAAGGCAACTGCAGTAACACACCATATTCCTGCTGCTTACATCCACATTTTGTACTTGAAACCATATTAACTTCTGTGAATTCAAAGACCTGTGAAAGACTGAAATATACCATGGTTCAGTAAGAAAAAATCACCGTATCATACCTGCAGGTTTCTGCTGTCTTAAGCCAGTGTACCTTGTGGTTTCTGTGATACTTTTGAATGTCTGTCCAAATTAGTGTTGACCTGAAACTAAACGAAAGTTTCAGTGTCTGAATGATTTTTAAGCACATTTTAAATCCTTTGCAGATCAAGCCTTTTAAAACTTTGAGTGGGAAAGAGAAATGTGTATTAATTTTAGACAGCTATTTTTGCACTTGTACATGCATAATTGAATTCAGAATTTGCCTGTCTGCCTTCAACCTGAAAAGAGTAGCCTAGAATGTGCCTACATACTTTTAATCCTTTGAAAAAGATTTGTAAACTGAAGGAACCTTATTAAACTTTAAAAGCTAGCCTCTGTGCACTGAACGCTTCATTTCTGTACAGCTTTGTAATAAATGCCTTGTAAGCATACTAATCTTAATATAACATAATATAATATTAGCATAATATTAACATAATATTAACATAACATAAAATAACATAACATAACATAACATATGTAATCTATAAGAATATATTATAAGGTCTGCTTAACATGAGCAGTCATTGCTCTGTCTCAAGGTGTGCCTTTGAACCAAGAGAAGTACACTGGTCCATACAGAAAATGTTACTGAAGTCTTTGTCTACATAAATATCTTGCACCACTTAAATTATTCCCATGTAGAAAAGAAAGATGCATTTGTAGGGGTATGAATACCCTTTTTCCTGTAAGGAAGGAGTGCCTTTATTGATGAGAACATCTAAATTGTGTTTATGTAACACTTTTACCTAGAAATCTCATGATCAAAACTGTTATATAACAACAAAAAATCTATGTAGATTAAGGGCTCATAAGCAGTGGATATTTTCTTTGTTGGTCCAGCCAAAATATCAGGGAAAAAAAAAAAAAAAAAAAAGGAAAGAAATTTAATTTGTGCAAAAAAAAAAAAAAAAAAACATTGCTCAATTTTTTTGGCTTTTATAAGCATTTCTGACCCCTTCAAAGTAGGTCCATTTCTAAACAAAAGTACCATTTAAATGTGAAGTATCAATGTTTCATTTTAGAAATATTTACTGTCTCATTGTTTCAGTTCTCCAGAACTAGACATTCTGCCATTTGCTGGAAACTATCCCAAATTCACAAATGTTTTCAGATTCTGCAAAAATGAGGTTTGGAGTAATATTATTTTGTCAGTAGTGGGATGGGAGGGGGCAAGGGTACCTCTACACTACACTGTACTAAAGAGTTCACAAGGCCTTGGATTTTTTTTTCCTTGAATTTATTGTAATCCATTCAGAGAGGATTAAGTAACCCAAAACAGGCCACCCTGCAATGGAAATTCAGAAGCGATATTTTAAGCTTACATTAAAAAATCACTTTGCAGGAATATTTTACATGAGGTGTACAACACATAGAGACCTGACTTTCTTAGGATTTAATTCTTTAAGAGCCACAACTGAGGAACAATACAGGCTTAACTGGTAAACTGCAGATGTGTAACTTTAGGTAGGAGAAGAATCTAATTAAAAGAAAGGAAACTTGCTCTTTGTTGTATGTGCCTGTAAATATCTTGCTAAACAAGGGCTATAAAACATATTTCTCCTTCCCACAAGCTCACACCTGCTAATACACCTCTTAAAATGAGCTGCATCTTCAATAATAACCTTCAGCAGTGAGTTCTGAGATCTAATTATATGTTTAATTATATATTTTCTGTCAGCTCATTTACATCCAACTACATTCAACAGCATGTCAGCTGGGATCAATTCTTCAACAGTGATTTTATTATAGTTTCTATATAATCTTAGTTTGGTATATCCACCCTGTTCCCACCCCTGAGCATATGGTGTCTCTTTTTTTATGCAGCTGAATTAGAGAAAAGCATCAGCATTAAATGTGAATCTCTTGGCTTTTGATGGTTGCCAATCCTAGAGTTGTTTGCAAATGTTTTTGGTATCATTTTCACTTTTGTACCACAAGTGCTTTGTTAACATCTGCCCTGCAGCAGATGATCACTTTTATTTACTGATATATTCATATATCTATATTTTGGTGTGAAAACACTCTTAATTCTTGGGCTTTAATCTGTGGAAGGGATATAATGTAATGAAACACAGCTATGCTTTGCACTTGAAAGGAAAAATGCCAATATTTCTTTGTTTTTCAAGGTAATTCTAGATATAACAGGTAGGATAGTGATAATAAATTTATGTCTTTACTGAAATTCTCCCTACGTTGGCTAAAGAGCCATGCTTTCTCTCACGTATGTAGTCTATCAAATGTTCTTGGAGGATCTTTTTGCACCAGCTGCTATCCTGTTTCACTTTTTGCTTCAGATTAGCTCTTTAAACGTTTTGATGAACACAAAAAGCGATGCCAACTTGTAACTGACAAATCCTGTTTTTCAGATTTTTCTTCCAGAGCTGCCCAGTCGTGCAGCACCACAACAGAGGCTGTGTTCACTATGGCCTCAGCAAGAGCTTTAAGTCTCATAATCTTATGCTTTTCCAAGGCTAGAAACAAGTGTGTGAAATTGCATGATTTTCTGTTAGTCTCTTCATATGTTAGCTCCTTATAGTTAGATGAATGACACAAATGTGCTAGTATTTACGTCTTGGTTGTGTAGTTGACAAAGGACAGCATCCAGTCCATGAGTTGTGTTTTCAGTGAAGGCTCCACATTCCCACCAAAGACTGTATCATTTGCCTTTAGCCTTGAGTGTGCTGGGTTTTTCACTTAATTGTTTCAAGCTGAAATGACCATTTTATGTTAGTTTTAGAGACACTTTCATTTAATAGCTATGTTTTTTCCTTTGCTTGCAAGTCCATAGAATGGAACTCATGGTAAATAAGATAGATACAGAGAAGTATCAGATTGTTCCAATCACACTTAACCCCCACCTCTGAGTCTGACTCTCAATATTTCAGAAATTGACAGTTTTCCATGAGGTGAATAATGGTACAATGCTTTAGAAAGGTTTTACAAGCATGGGTTTTAAATAAGCTAAGTTTTAAATAAATAGTTGTGACTACATGAGTAATGTCATGATTCTAACAGATACTGTGAGAATGGGGGTGTTCAAGAATAAATGCCAACTTAAAAATTAGCCCAAATAAACATATATAATTTCAGTGAGATTAGAAAACAGTTTGCATTATGCAAGCAGAGACAGTTTCACTTGGACAGAAAATGTTCACACTTTGATAGCACAAAATGTTTAACCAATAGTAATCAAATTTTCCATGGATCCTTGGCTGAGACTAATCTAAAATACTCAGTCCCAAATCTGATAGCCATTTTTAGCCTGCATCATTTATTGGTTCTAGCACTTCAATTTCCCATGATTACCCCTCATTAAGGCTGTAAGCTCTCAGACAGAAGAAATAAGTGTCTCTAAAATCAGAATATCTGATATTCTTATTGATAACGCTCACCTTAATAATACAAGAAATGCCTATGAAAAGTGACTTAACTGAGGAACCATTTCACTTGTGAGGGTATACATCCTGTCTAAGAACTGGTATATTGTCATTTGGGTGGGTTGTATGAGAAATGAAGGTGGCTTTGGTGCTGTCTCTGCCTGTTCTGTGCAGAAGATATCGCTCCCTCTCGTATGTGTGGAAAGCAGTATAAATTATAGGCTGTGCAACTCCTTCCCAGAAGAAAAACTGCTCTAGTACTTAATGTTGGTGTGTTATAAGCAGAGACTTATACCCTTAATTTGTAATAATAAATATTTATTTCCATGTCCCTGTCCAGTAATATATAAGTATATCTTTTGAGAGTTAAGGGCACAGAGTTAGAAGACTAGGTAATTTATGCTTTTCTTGTTACGTATTACTAGAGGAACATTTTTTGTGTTCTAAGCAAAATAGAATTACAACTGAAACCCAGTCATCATTCTAATGTGTGGCATTTATTTACCTATGTACGGACACATTTATCTAAATAGGTCTGGAAGTTGCAAATTTTCTTATGAATGATCTGATCCTGCAAAGACTTAAGCATACTCTTTATTTTATAAGGTTAGTGAGACCAGAACAGTGCCGCTCACACATGTAGAGTTTGGTCCATGTGTTAATCACAGGAATGGAGAAGCCTTGATCTGTGTTAGCTAGAGTGAGCTGGGAAATTAAAATAAATAAATAAATAAAATAAGAAAACGTAGGTGAGTTTAAATCAAATCTCCCAATGTGAACATATGTGCTAGTTTGAAAAAGGCTGAAATTTCAAATGAGAGAGATCTGTAAGAAAAGTTAACTATATGTAAAACCACTGAAGGCACTGGAGTATTCACGTTAGGATTCACATGAGGGTTTGCTACTTGAGACCCACATACAGACTCTAGCTAGGGCAAAAAAGGCACTTGAGCCTGGGTGGTGAAGGAATGTGGAAAACAAGGGGCTGGAAGGCTGGCTTTTAGAGGCAGCTGTCTACCACTCACCACTGCTAAGTGTAGACATGGAATAGGGAGCTTGGAAAATGCCTACTAGGTTACTTCCATGAAAGAGAAATACTGTTTCTTATTCAGCTGTTATGACTATGTCTATTGTTCCTGCTCCATTTTAAAGTGAATATTTTTACATCCTTTATTGTTATAACAGCAGGGATAGATAATTTTTTTTTCAATTACTGGAAAAGTCGCTGAAAGTACAGTTGTAAAGTGACCGAAATTGCTCACACCATTGAGTGTAATTTGGCAAATACTTACGACTGAAAAAATATGGAAGCAGTATAAAAAGACCTGAAATGTGTCATTTCAGAAACACCAACTGCTTATTTTGACATTTTTTAATGAATCATTTTGGCTTTTCTTTTCCATTGCAAATAACATTTTTCATTAGTGAGTTGTATGTATCTTTCAAAGAAGAAAGAATAAGAGGTACATACTCTGGGATCAAAATACAACATTTTCATGAAAAACACACAAAAAATCCATTTTGATTTCAATGGAACAGGAGTTTTTTTTCCCCTTATTTTTAGTGTAATAAAAATACATAATTTGTTCTTCTGCATTATTAATGACTGAAGGTGTCAGTAAGTCAATGTATGCACCTCCATTTAGATCTAGTTGCATTTTGGAAAGAAAACAAACAAACAGAGAGAACTGTGTGTCAATGCCACTATACATTTTCTCAATGCTCATAGGCAACACAAAGAAATAAAGGTGCTACACCGTGTGTAAATGCATGACAAGCCTAACGAGTTCCTGAGAGCTGAAGTATGTTAGCACAAGAGCTCTGAAGAGGTCTGCCTTAATTCACTCCATCCTTTGTAAGATGTGCAGGGTATGTGGCAGCTTTGCAGGAACAACTGTCATAGTAAGGACCTCATCAAAAGCCCACAGGGTTCATTGCAAAACTGGCTAAAACTCGCATGGTATATACGGTTATAAGGGAAGGCGTGGGTTTATTTATTTCCTCGAGTCTCGGAGATCTGCTGAAGAAGCAGAATGGAATAGATACAGGAGCAGAAAGTCTGATGTTCTCAGAAGTGAATCTCTGAAAGACGTGTTTGAAACACACCAGAGCTCACTTTAGAGCTTTGGCATGGAAGCATAACACGCAGATCTCATAAATTGGGCAAAGAAGAGTTAAGATGCATGGCACAATTCCAGGGTATACAAGTGTTAAGTATTAAAGAAGCTGTGCTGATGCAGAAGAAAAAAATAGAAAGGAGGGGTTGGAGCATGTTCTTTCACTTATTTTTTTTTTTCTGAAGTGATGTAAAGCGGATCCCGTGGAACTCCACCAAGCATCTGTTGGCTCCCGGAGGAGCACGGAAATCCTCTCTACAGAATTCTCCCCATGAAATGGCGGCGTTCAGGGACCTTGCATCAAGCCCTGGTGCAGAAGGCCATGTTCCTCCTTTCAGCCAACAGACACCACTCTGCAAAGTTCAAACTCTCTCTCCTATATTACAGCTAAAGTATAACAGTTTTGTAACTGCTCATGCAAGCTCCTTTATGAGTTGAAATGGCTCAGTATCCCCCTGGGTTATTGGTAGTGAATTGAACTTTGCATGTGCCAACTTTTTCACATTTGTGTGAAAGAAAAACTGAGGGGATTAGTCCTAATACCTCAGAGCTAAATAAATATTTACCAAGTTTGATTCTGCCATCATTTCATGGCCAATGCTAAGTACAAGGTGACTGCAGGACAGCTGAAAATATACAAACTGCTAATCTGCTCATTTTTTCTCCATTTTCAAATGTACCATAGAATCCACTTTCATGGCATGCTTTGATTTTATATTTCTCCCTTCCCAGGTGAAATAGCCATTTTTTTGGTTACTTGTGATGTTGTCATTTCTCATATGCGTTTCTCAAATAACTCTCAGATTTCCTATTTAGATTCCCTTTATGTAAAAATACAGCAGAAATTCACTGCTGCAGCAGCTACTTTTTGAGTGTGTCAGGCAGCCAGCTATCTTCTGCAAAACTGTTCCAGTTCTAGAGCTTCAAACTAAAGCTTCAAACTAAGGGGATGACTCCAGACAAGAATATGAACATTCAGAAACCGCTCTCCTGCTAGCAAATAGAACTTCTTTGTTGTTCTCCATAGAGTGTTCAACTGATAGCCAGAACCATTTAGAGTAGATCCTAATGGCATTAAAACATTTAAGTCTACAAAAACGTGTAATTTTCTGATATCTCATATGAGCAAAATTCACAAAATTATCGAAGTACCAGGGAACAATGATTTTTTATTGTTCACCTCCATGCAGGATTACTGTAATCTGGAGCTTGATGTGAGGATGACAAATAAAATTCCTGTGTCGTAAAATGTAGCACCTTACATTGACCAGTGTCAGACTTTTGCAAATAAAAGATTTGTGTCTCTTTCCTTCCTTTGGCTCCAGACTGTTTCAAAAGTCAGCTGCAGGCCTTAGATGTAATCCTTGGAGTAATTAATGGATCAAACCCCAGCTACACAGCAGATCCCATTTCAGCCTTTGAATAGCTGGGACAGCTACTTCCTCTGGGGGTGAAGCAGGGCACTGAGCTTGAGAAACTGCATTCTCACACTTATGGGACTATTACCCTACAGCACATCCAGCTGCCACTAGGAAGCCTTGCAAAGGTGTTTGTCAATGCCATCATAGTTATGGATAGCCTTCTTTTGGAGGATATGGCTTTATCAGTGTCATGTAACAGGTGGTAACTTCTAAAAAAATTCAGTAATTTAACAAGCAGTGCCCTGCCCAACATATCGCTTCAGGAAAAACAAACAAAAAAATAAAAAACTAAGGCCACTGTATTCTCACATGGACTCTACATAAAGACCCCAAACGTATTACAGTGTAGGATGACACCATAGACACCTAGAGGAAGTGTCTTGTATCATATGCAAGGTGTTCTTGGACTTATAAGGGGATTCATCTAATGAAAAATAAATATATTTTCCCTATCCTTGATTTTCTCCATAGATGCAGGACACGAAAAAGCATTTCTGTGGAGGAGTTCATCTCATTATGAAGTGGGTATCTGAAGTAGGGTGGGTGAACACACCCTTAAAAGTGTCTGCTTCTTACTTGGAAAATTAGAAAGCCTGAACTATCTTAGTTGTAGGCATTTGCATTACAGGCATACAAATTAGGGAAAGGGAAGGCCTGCCCTTGTGAACATATTTTGGACTAAGACATCATGATTTATGCAAGTTGTTTACATATGAAGTTTGTATCTTTTTCTTAAGAACAAATATGCCTCTGAGCAGACATTATGTGACTGGAGGCAGACAAGTGCCTCCTGTACAAGTGTGAAAAGGAGAGTGAAAAGTGCTTGAGCATGCTTTAAGTAAAAGCTGGCACAATGACTTACAAGACAAAAGGAAGAGGCATTGCACACTCTGACTGAACTTTGTTGCTACTCTATTTGGTCACTAGTAAGTACGTGCAATGTTGACTGCGTTAGAAGGCCAGTTGCAGGTACCATGTGTGTTACCCAACCTGAGCCCAGGACAGCTTTGGAAAGAACAATGCAGGATTTTGTTCAGTATTGTTCCCAGCACTGCTCCACATCGGAGTACTAACTCCGCTAACATTGCCAAAAGCAATTTCTGTTTTGTCAGCTGTAAAAGAAATGCAGTAAGTCTACCTTTTGTAAGCTCTGATCTTGCTTACTTATTTCCACTTAACTACAGTTAGACTCCTGGCAGATTTTTCTTTCTTTGCTGTCCCCCGAGAGCATATCATCAGCACCAAGGGAAACTGTTGAGACCAACAATTTCACGGGCTACACAAGAAGTGACTAACAGCCTGATGTTGAAGCCTCGGAGGCTCTAATAGCAATCAGTCTTCTTTCCATGCTTTGACATGAAACCCAAACATAACTGCGTCTATGCAGCATTTGTATATGCATCTTTTAAAACGACACACCTTCAGGGGGTTGGGCTCTAAAGCATGCACGGGTTTGTTTGGATGTTGGTGTAAAGGATGCTATCTGCTGGTTCTATTCTCTCCACATTTATAAAGACATAAGCATACACATGGATGACTTAAGGTCTGAAATCACTCCTTCCTGACATTTGCCCTTAACTGATTACAAAAATGGCACTACAAACCCATTCTCCACTCTAATAATTCTCCCTTCTGAGGCATCCATCTCAAATTTGAAGTCTCATGCCTTTTAATTTCTATTTTTTTTTCCTGTTCTCTGGCACCCCACTAGGGAAGTAACTTACAAAACATAACCCTACATTTTTAATTCATGTGACAAACCCTTTAGTTCCAGTGGAGGATGAAGCTCAGGAGAGATTAACATTTTGGAGACCTACACACACTGACATACAATCACAGTCATTTTTACTGATCTCCTACTAATTTATTTTCCAGCTTAGTGCCATACATAAAGACTGTTGGCATGACACTGGGTTGTAGTTCCTGAACCTGAGCCATGTAACACTTGTCCGGTTATCATGAAAACTTCATATCAATATCAAACAGTACAGATTCAGCATCAACTGACTTCACTGACTGTTTTAAAATCTTTGTTAGATTTGCCAGAAGGGAACCTTTTTTCTCATTTTACCACAATTAAGATTTATGTTGAGATGAACAGTGAAATGTCTTGACATTTTGATGGAGTGCAACCAAGTTCTATTGAACAAAAGCTAACTACCAAAGAAAATAATAGAAAGTAAAACAGTAATAATAAAAAGCCTCACCAAACTAAAATCAAACCTGCTGAGATTTCACAGGTGTTAAAGTTCTCATCAATCTTCCTGAGATGAGATCAACTTTGCAGTGTTAAAACCATGGCATTTAGAAGGGGTGGCATGGCTGCACTGTTTTAAAAGAGGAAGTAAAATGTAAAAACCCAATGGAAAATTTGGAAGGACTTCAATTTCTGAAATAGTATTTGACCTCAATATTGAGATGTATACTTACAATTAATTTATTAAGTACTTTTGTGGTCGTTGGTGACCAGAGGCTTGAGTTCTTTGAATAAGCTTCTCTGGAAAGTGTGGCTATTTCAACAGAAAAGATCTCCTGTTGCCATGATTAATAATTAATTAAATATTGGCTCAGAAAATGTCTTGGTTGGACTTTTATAGCTGCTTAAGTATGCTCTAAAATTTTTTATCTCATTACTAATTTTGGTCATCGCTTACTCATGAAACTAACAGGTAGAACTAGTCAAAAAAAATACATAAAATATATATATACATTTAAATAGATGACTTATTCCCCTGAGAATAAATCACCTTGATGTATCTTGATGAGGTACATTATAATCATTCTGTTACATGCATCACCCAAGATGCTTATTTTTGTTATTGCAGTTTGGGTCATTATATGTCATACATAGCAGCTAAAATCTTTATTATTTTAATTATATTATTTTTTCAAAACAATTTTGTAATGATTTCTTACTGTTCAAAGTACTGAGCTACAGAATTACAAAATTCCACACAAAGATGGCAAGCAAAAATAAGAAAGTGTTTTAACCATAAATACTAAGATGAATACTTGTGTATAAACTGTGAGTCTGATTTATGTTCCTCATGATGAAGTAGTATGTGGCCAAATTACAAATTATGAGTTTGAAAATGAAATTCAGTGTCTAGTACTGCTTAACAGCCGTATGTTTGAGAGAACTCAGTTTTTGCTCCCTTCAGAATCCTTGCTCTAAAAAGCCAGATCTAAAAAGCAATTGCAGGTATTAGAGTCTCAGATATTTATCATACTTCTGAGATGACATTGATATAATTTCAAACCTACGTGAGTAATAAGCATAATATTTATCTCAGATATTTTGAGTTATATCCAGAATGTAATTTACATTGCCATCACCATCAATTATATCACAGTTCTGTCTAGGACTTCAGTATAAGTGCAGGAAATACAAGTGCACACTCAAGCACTCTGTAGAAAAATAATTTGTTATCTCACCATTTGCTGAGCCCTGGGAGAGGTACAAAACAGTGTGCAGTGCGCAGCTGCAATCATATTTGCAATATTTCCTGTAACATGGAAGCATGGGAATTGGTGGCAGGTCTCATCACAGTGGTGCTGGAGAGGGAAGAGCAGGGGCCCAACACCCAAGGGCCACAAGAAAGGCAAAGCTCAAAACTCCATGCTTTGAAATCCTTACAAGCTGCAATTTTTGAAACCAAACAAGGTGGAGAGATCTAGAACCTCATCTCTCCAGTAGACCATATATTTGAAGCAGTCCTACAACTTGCTATGGGCACAGAGAAGACAGTGGTTCCCCCCATGCCTCCAGTTATCATTCCAATGATGTATGTTGCAGAACTGGTGCCTGGGAAAGTAAAACTCTTAAGTAAATTATTTGAGAAAAGAAAAGCAGTTCTGTTTTTGCTATTCAGTGTAGTGAGAACAGATATTCATGATTAAACTTTCTTTTCCATCTTGCCGTGGGGTGGGACACAAGGTGACCCAGAATAAGAAAAAATATAACTAAAAGGTGTAAGAAAAAAATAATGTGTAAATTTTTGCCTCCTAGAGGTCAGGGGGAGGTTGCTACACTTAATGCATGTACACCCATATGCACATTTCTTTACACAGAAAATGTTTATTTAATTTGAGATTTCTCTTTCACCTAGCAACATTTGTATATAATTCTCCCATTTTTAGTATCCATGTCATTGTAATACCATGCTAATTCACACTTGCTCTTTGTGTTATGAGTCACTTCATTACGTCCTACTGAAAAACAAGACTGACCCATGTTTTCATTCCCATGACTGAAATTGCTTTGAAATCTGCACGCAGACTTCTCATTCTCTGCTTGCTTTTGTGTCCTCAAACTCCCAGTAAAGTACATTTCTATAAAATGCCCACTGTATCCTATGTGCCCTCACAACATTGTACCAATATTACTCAAGTATTACAGACATCTTTTGTGGATGCCTACGTACAGACCTCTAGGAATTTCTGATCTTTGTCTTCTGTTGCAATCTGAGCCTGCACAAGTTTGTCTGACATGTGAACTGTGCAAAATCTTTTCTGAGCTTTTTTTTAAGCTCTGGTTTTGTCCACGGGAATGCATGGCATTTTCTCACTTCAAATGGGAAGATGTTTGTTATAACAAGGACAGAAAAGCACAAGCTAAAAACTTAGTAAAGGAATGTTAGTTAAGACAACTAGCTAGTTAGGAGACAGATCTCCTTCACGTTTACCAGTCTTCAGTGTAAATTGTCGAATAATAAAGATAGAACACAAACATTACAATAATAATAATAATAAAAAAATGTCTCTTCAGACAGACGATCTGCTCTGTTTTACTGACACCATAGTTTTTCATTCCAGTAAACTTCATCTTGTCTGAGGTGATTTAATAAATCAGTGAATACACTTTCTTTGTAGCAGGACAAACCTAGATGTGATTAGAAAGCGAGGTGTATAGCTCTAACTGATTTCTCCATAAATCACTATGTTGCCAGTGATTAAGATGATTTGCATTTTCAGTGATTTCTTGGATTTTATCATATGGTGCTGGTAATAAGTTAAAACAAGACACTGATGTGATGATCTGTGAAATTGCACAGAATAGCGTACCCAGACTACTGTACTGTACAGATCGCTGCAGGAAGAAGGAATAGAGTGGGCTTATTCCCTAAGAACTATTTCAGGAAACTTTTCACCCCTTCAAATGACATGCTTGTCCCCTAGATAATCCTTGCTATCCTTGCTTTTATTTTGAGTCCAGCAATTTATTTTAATACTTTATTAGCTATGCATAGAGGAAAATATCACCAATCTTCCAGGAAAGCTACAGGACTTGACAGAATGTCATATTTTGAATCTTCATGTAAAAAGACAAAGCTGTCTGAATACCTATGGTTAAGAATTAGTAAGAAAACATTTCATTTTGCTTTGATGCAAAACTATTATATAATTTGGAAATCAGCAATGTTCCTTGTTTTTACCTGCATTATTAAAGTAGATTATTAAAATACTTCAACATTAAAACAAGGAACCTGATTCTGTGAAGGTCACACCCTTTCCACTGGGGAACTGACAGAATCCGGATCCAAATGAAGACATTCACGTCATTTCCCATTCACTGCATGTTTCCTGCTATGTTAGCAGGAACTGTCCTGAAGAACATTCACTGGAATATCTACAGAGGAGTTACGTGATTGCTGATCTGTTTCAGTAAACACTGCTGTTGTACAGTAGAAATCCTGTAAAGCTCGGATAAAAGCTTTGAAGATAAGAAAGATTACCATGTAAATGTCATTATTTGAAGAGGAAGAATTAAATGTACTACCAAGAAAACCTTTAAAGATTGTTTTATGTGCATATAAAAAGAGAAAGTGCCAGGATCAGCGGGTGCTCAGCTATCTGAGTTTTTACATGTTGATTCAGGTGGTAGATACAGGCTTAGATTCCCAGTTACAGACACTTCAACTTAGATCTTTCTTCAGTGTGAAACAGTGTAGTTTTGCTGGAATAAGTGATACTACATTGAAATGTACAGCAAATGCCTTCTTCCCTCCCACTTCCTCTGCTTCAATCCCCACTCTCCTCTGTTCAGACCATTTTCTGGGTGGTTCTTTTTAGAAACGCACTCATTATGAAAAATGAGTATCAAGAGTAATACTTTATAGGATACTGTAACTCTCAAATATGAATAATCTAACTTCATCTTAATAAATCATGTCTCTAGCAGAATAATGATCAGACTGGATTTTTCTTCCAGTCTTACTGAGAATTGAAAGATTCAATACATTTTCAATTAAAAGCAGACAAATGGAAGTCCAGATCATGCTTGCAATTGTGTCTTGTCTCAAATTGTAGGAGATAACAGGTATGCTAGAACTTGAATTTTACCTTTAAAGTACATCAGAAATCAGAAATTAAATTCCAGCTTGCAGCTCAGAGTTCAGTCCCCACCAGTATCTAGAAGGAGGACAGACCAGTAGTTGAGTGATCGTTGTGATCCCTCCCAGCTATTGCTGAAAAAATTATTTGCAAAAAAGACATTCTAATTCAGAGAAGGATTTATCGTCATCAGCAGAAAAACTTCATGTCTTCATCATTCCACATCCAAGACAGCTAGGTATAGCAAGAACTATGAGACTGAAGTTGTGAGTTGTAAATAGATAAATCAAGTTTGTCGTTTAATTATAACAGTGGCATAGCTGGGTTACAGGGCTGTGCCTGTATGTACACTGAGTGCTCTCAAATCATGAATTTCTTGGGTGTTCAGGAGTATCCCAACCATCTCATTGTAGATGATATAATAGGTTGGCTCAAGACAATGAAGCAACTTGAAACAAGGTGAATGACTGGCAGAATGTTGTTACAAGAGCCCATTGAATGGGAATATATCTTCTAGAAATTGCCCCCAGGGCAACTCCTGTGGTGTCTAGTCTAATTTATACACCTAATTGCATTTATTTTGGATGGAGTGTCCCAAAGTGTCCCTACTGCAGAAGTAATCAGACTGTACATAGATAAGACATTTTAAATAGTCAATAGAAATCATCCCTCCAGAAATGGCCATGTAGGACAGCCTGAAGTCTGTAGCTAGGATATTTGAAGGAACTTTTTAATATAGTTAAGGTGTATGAATAGGGATGAATAATTCATCACTACTGGGCTGGTCACATGGGATCATGGCCTGCTGGATTGCAAGACATGAGCAAAACAGTGGTTTGAGGGGTCTCCCCTGATCCTGTTGAAGACGCAGCTCCAAAGACTCTTGCAACAGACACCCCCATCACCACTGGACAGTGACTGAGTGCCCTGTTTGGAACATTTGGTTCCTACTGCAAGCCTGGTCCTACCAAGATCCCAGTACTTTTTGTTTGATTTTTTCCTTTTAGTAACCATGTTACCCAATGCTCTGTCTCATGTTCTGTCTATGCATTAGTCCAGGTCTGAACAAACATGAAAAGAGATAATTTTCTGAAGTCTTGTAGCCAGAGAGGGCTAAGAAATCTGAAACAAGCATGGCTTGCAGCAGCATGGAGAGCATCATGAGCAATCTCAAGTCAGAGCTCCTTTATTTCTTCCCTGCCTGCTCGGCTGCTTCCCTTCTCCCTCCCCTCCCACCACCATGTCCCATTTCCAAACAGGCTGCAATTCCAACAAACCCATCCTGCAGGCCCTCAGCCCTGCCTGCTGAGGTGACTTTGGAACCAACCATAAAGAAACGTGATTTGATTACACAGGATCCGCTGGCTTGTAAATCTGAGACTTTGGCCACTGAACAACTTCCCCCTCATTTTTAAAACATTTCCTTGGCTGCTCTGATCTCCAAAGGCTTGGGATCCTTTTACTTAAGGAGCTAAGCTGTCTAGAGATGTAGATCTGTAATGAAATCCATTCTCAGTCTTCAAAATGAAGACACAAATGCGCTGTTTAATGCAACACAAAGCAGGTTTTTTTCATTAAAGGAAAGGTAAAAAGTTGAGAAGCTTAGGCAGTCAACACAGAAAAGAGATCCGAGGGCATAGCTGTTCTCAAACAAGCCCGATCTTTTGGTGCTCAGCACACACAGGTCCGAGTTGTAATGCCTGTGGCACGTGCTGCCTCTCTCAGGAGCCTCGCTACTGCAATTGCAGGCATCTGTAAAGAAGCAATGTGTGTGCTTTTTCACAACCAGGGGCAGAGTAGGCCCCCCTTGTAGACGGTGATTACAGGTTATGCAAAGCTGCATTTGTCAAGTAATTTGGGACCTTATGAAGTGCTGTAAATGTTTACTGGAGGGCCATACTTTCCTTTCAGAGCAATCTCCAAGACACAGAAATATCAAATAACCAAAATCAATAACAGGAATTGTTCTTTACAGAAACTGCAACTTCACAGAGATTAGCTCAGTTTGGCCTTTTTTGTTTGTTTGTTTGTTTTCTTCTTTCTTTTTTCCTGTAGCTATCGTAATACTGCAGTATATTACAGTGCTGAAAAGGTGACTGAAATTGAGAAGATTAAAACTTCAGCATCCAGGCTGAATCCTGAGAAACACCACACATCTAAACATCTCAGTTACTCCCTCTAGAAATATCTATAGCTGTCCTGGACTTCAGTGCATTGTGTCGCTATGAGGAGAGGAGTCAACAGAGAGCTAGAAGGCTTGCTCTTTGGTCTGCTGGAATCTGTGGACATGCTGCTTTTGAAGACATAGGAGTTCTGACACTTATTGTAAGAGGAAGTAGAGCAATCATGAACTGTGGACCTAGGTCACAGGAGGAACTCAAACGAGACGCCAGACAAACATGAAGTGAAAGCAGTAGTGCTTCCTCTTGACCAGCTTTAGACACCGACATCATCTGTACTGGGGACATAGTAAAGTAATTTACATCATCTTCCAACAATGTTTTAAATAAAACAGGAACTGAGGAATAAAATAGAAAGAGGGTTAAAAAAAAAAAAAAAAAAAAAAAAGCTGGAGGAAAAATCAGAGGATCTGAGGACCTGATTTCCATTCACGTGCAGACTCCATTCCTTAACAGTGTAAAAGGTCCTCAGAGCAAACAGGAGCTCAGACTGAACAATGCATGCATCACAGCTCATGTGAAATATCTGCGAACTGGTCATATGGTCTTCTCTGGCCAATTTAATAAATAGTGAACTGCAGAATTCTTGGCATGCAAAGTAGCACCATCTGTTCTCAAAGCATGGATTCTTGTCGCGGAGAAGGGAGCTGCTGTTGTTTTTCATGGGAAGGTAGTTGCCTCACCGTAGGTGAGACTAATGGTGAGTTCTCAGAGTATCAAGTACAGTTAACTGTTTTATTATTCTCTTCACTGTTCCTCTTCTGATAAGCCCCAGAAGTTATTTACAGTTTAAATCATTCCAAGGTCGCTGGTTATTACAGTAGGAGAACACATTGTCAGGCAATGCAGATTACATGCCTTGGCTGCACGTTGCTACAAGTAAATAGGAATTTCTCCTGGCTGCTCTCCTGTGTGGGACAGATTCATTAAAGTGAATGCTGGACCAAAATTCCTATGGGGCAAGAGGTCATAAGCTGAATTCAGCAGTGGTATAAATAAAGTAGCATGTTTTCTTGGAGGACGTCTGCATTTATTCCATCTCAGCCCTGTTGAAAAAAATCCTTTCCTACCACTACTCAAGTACTTATCTGTTGTTGGGTACCGATGTAATCATATTTTGTAAAAGTCCTTGACGGCATTGACTCCCAAACATCTCCTCATTTGTCTGATCACCATCAATTCTTCCTCTAACATCTCTCCTGACAATCTGTGCTGCACAAAAGTCAGAAATTTTGGCTCACAAAGATCTCCTGAGCCTCAGGGATCTGTATGCTTCCTCATGGCCACGTGGATGGACACCAGCCTGTCTGTACAGGTCACCATCAGTGTCTGCAGATTTCCTCCTCTCCCCCTGTTCACATTGGGTCCAACTCCAGCACTTTCTGTTTCTCACCTCATCAGGGTCGTGTTCCTGGAACATACTTCATCTGCGCCAGTGGTGTAAAGTAGGCCACTTAATTTTTAGCTCCGTTTCCTATGGAAACTGGATAATGTAATTCCACCGCATTTTTCCCTCCATTGAGTAGATTTGAACTAGCCATCCAATTTCAATAACCTTTGATAGAGAGGTACAGGTTTAAAAGATAGTTCAGGTCCTACAAATTTAAAGAAAATAAGTGGTCAGAGAGGTGAACAAGAGCCTTTTTGTGTCTTTTTATGGTAAATGTTACCATTAAAGCTCCCATCTTTTTATGTACCTGAGAATGCACACATCAGAGAGTGTGATAAATGCGTGCCCATGGCAGGAATTTCACCTTGAGCTCAGAATGAAAAAGCCAGAGACAGTCAGCCACGAGTAAACTCTTCACAGAAAATGAAGGTTCATGAGGCTGGTGCTTGTGGGATGTCCCGTGTGAGGAATTGCTCACTGGGGGCTCTCTTCTACCTCTGTGAGTTGCATCTGATGTCCCATGTGCAAATAACAGTGAATAAATGGAAAGGCTGCGAGACAGCCAGCCCTATGTAAATGCTGATAACAACAGAACAATAACTAGTGCTGAAATGTATCGGTTCTCAAGCACTTTTATTAAACCAGGCCTGGGCAATGGCTCCTGTTAATATGGCTCAGTGCTGCACTCAGTATTGGTACAGTGTAAGTGAGTGGGACTTGTTTTGCCACCTAGAGTATCAGAGGGGCTGTGCATAGTATTTTTTTTTTAAGTGTTCAGAAATGTACCGATTGCTATGGTATCAATTGCGCTAGAAGATTATCAAGGGCCTTCTATCCTGAAGTTTTTAGCAAAATAATTAAAGATTTGAACCCCCATGAGTCCAAAAATTCTTTATTGTTTAATACCATAATCTTCTTTGTTATAAATAAGGGGTCTAGTCATACAAAATAATCCAAAGCCTTTTGCAATGCATAATCCAGTGAAAAGACTCCGGTTTTAGTTCAGAGTTGGCTAAGCTATTTGTAGCAGGTAGGGACAATAGCAGGATTTTCTAGCGGTCAGCAGTCTGAAAGATCCTCTGATAGAAATCTGTGAAGGAGAGCAGTAGTTCACTGTCTAGGGAGGACTTAGTGAAAGGCAAGTTGTTCCCATTTGTGTGTTTAACAAGAAGCATCTCTGGAATGAGGGTTTTTAAGGCTCCATGACAGGAACTGCAACTCTGTGTCCAATTTGCACCTGCATTTACTTAAGCTTAAATACAAATAAAATCCCAAATCATCATAACAGCAGCAGCTGAGGATGCAGCGCAGATAAACCAGGGAAAGGATGACAATTGTCATTAGTATTCATGCGTTTGTTTTGCCAAATTGCCACTTTTAAAATAAGGGTGGAAGGTCAAATGGAGATTTTTAATTGGACAAATAACTTCACTGCTGCCTTATGCTGCTGAAAGGAAATTCAAAGGTTTTCCAGGCATTAATCTTTTAATTAATCCAACGGAAATCCTGGGATGATGAGAAACAGTTTCAGAGCAGACCTCAGGGATTGCCTTGTTTAAATCGCAGGACTAACCCAGGGGCTGGTCCTTGGCTATCACGTCCTGGCTTACCGCCTCTTCAGCTGCTGCTTAAACTCTTCCTGCAGATCCTTAGTCTGAAGGATGCTCAGCGTGGCTGCGGATGCACTTTTGTGGACAGTGTCTCTATCAAAAGCCTCCATCAGCTATTTACATGACAGTCCTCTCTGCTCTCCAGACCTCTTTGTTCTCTGAGTGCTCAGCACTTTTGTCAGGCCCTTTCTGCAAGAGATGTTCAAATGCTGATATGCAAAAGCAATATGTTAATCTGGACCTTTAAGGGCTCACAGAAGATGTGCCTAGATGCAGTGACTCCAGTGTGAGCCGAAGGCCGTCAGCTTTGCACTGATCAAATTCATCAAGATCAATAAAGCAGCTGGCTTCATAACTCCCGTGAGGTCCTATATGGTGTTTCTAGGAACCTGTAAGTAAGGTTGCTTACGTCCCCAGCATGCCTGCTGGTGACTTTAACTGGCTGAATACTCTTGGATGATTTTCAGACTGTTTGGTCACTGTTAAAATGTGTTGAAGTGGACACTGCTCTCAGATGAAACTTAGAAATACCTATAAAAAGAGCTTCATAAACTTTTCTGCAACTTGGGGTTTTGCCATTGATGTGAAAAATTGCATGAGTCAGGAAGGAGTTATAATCTAATTTTTCTCACAAATAGATGCATTCTAGGTTTTTAACAAGTGAAAGTTTAATGGATAGAATAAATTAATAGCAGTTGTCTCAGGCGAATTAAATTATATATCCTCTGCTTGGTGTGTTTTTAATCTTTTCACTAAATTGTCAATGATTCAATATTATAAAAGATTTTTGCCTTCTGATTAGAACGGAAACCTACAAGACTGTTAGTTTTCCAGAGCAGCACAAATACAATGAAGTTCAGGAAACAAAATAACCATTTAATTTACTCTCTGAGCTCTTTGTACCTTGCTTGTAGATAGACAAACAAAAGAATATTTAAAGGAATATACAGAAGAGAAGCAAAGTGCTTCCTAGGCTGTCCTAGGAATTGTCATGGATTTTCCTCCCAGGGTCACAAACACCACAAACTCTGAACAGGTGAAAACAACAAATGAAATGTTGTTGGACTGTGTTGTTTTTCTCCAAAGTTTTTTTTTTTCTTTCTTTTTTCCTTTTTTTTTTTTTTTCTAAACTTTTCGGGCACCAAGGCTACAACAGCGGATTTTGCGGCCAAACTTTTCATACTTGGCTGACGACTTGGCATCTGGGCTACTAAATCCATATTTTGGCAGCTGACTGGGAGCTGACACAGCACCAGTAAACCTCACTGAAGCCATTGCCTTTGAAAACCAGTCCTCCTTTATTTCTGTGCTGAAAATGGATTTAACAGCCTTCGTTTAAGCACCTAGGATTGAAAACATTGTCCAAAGGTTTTACATTAACCACAGATTAAACAGAACTATCAGCTAGCAACAAAATAAATCAAAGTCATTCCCTTCCCTGACTAATGTGGCTTTTTCTCACTCACAAAAGATCCGATTCCTTGTTTTGTATGTGCCCCCTGAGCAGTTCACGTGTTTTCAGAGCCTGGGCTTGTTTTCCTCCTTCACTTTTCACAGTGTTGTTGAAGCTGGGCTGTCAAGAGATCATTGAGGGCCTATGCGCTCAGTGACAGACAGGCAAGTAGAATACTGCTTTTTCTATTATTATTATTATTATTATATTTTATTTTTTTTAATCCTCCTGCCTTAGCATCATTGTAGCAGCTTTTTCATACCCCCATTTGCCTGCATTCCTGTGGACAGCATACTACACTCAGAAACCACTTTCTTCCTTTCTTTACCTCAGTCCAGAGAAGCTCACCCTAGCTTTTCCTTTTGCAATATTTTCCAATATTTTCCAATATTTCCAATATTAACCAATATTAACTTATGATGATACTTTCTCAATTTTTGCTTCACTTAGCATTTCATTTTTGTTAGACCCCAGGAACACGAACCTTTAAACTACATCTTGCTTTAATTCCATTACACTTACTTCTTAACACATGTGATCCTAATTCAGTACCCTTATTTTTGGAACTTCCTAACTTTCCCATGCAACTCATTAGATGTCATTCATCACTTTCTGACCCATTTTTATTTCCCTTTTTTTATCCTTCTTTCCCTATTAAGAGAAAAAAGCAAGCAAAAATAAAATAAAAGAAGAAACGGAGAGACAGAGAGAGAGGGAAAAAATTTCAATCAAATAAGACCATCATTTATTTTCTATTAAGTCATCATGTGAAGTGGTCAACAGAAAAATGTCTGTATTAAGTGTTGGAAGCATATTGCAACAGTCACGCAGCTGAAGTGGTATGTTTGCCTTGCAGGTGTCTGATTTTAACATTTGCTTTAGGGAGGGAAGACAAACAGAAAGCTGTATGTGAAAATGAGAATAAAAAATACCTTTTCCTTTAAAGTCTCATCCTGTCATGAATGCTAAATGCCAGTTTCCTTCTGAAAGCAAGCTTGGAACAGGCAGACAGCCATTTCAGAGAGCTGCACGCTTTGTGGCAGCAGCAAAACTAGGAAAATTCCCTGCAGCTCGAAACAGAATAACAAAACCTCTATCTGTCTATCTGTCTATGTTTACATTAATGTGATGATGAAAACAGCCTGTGCCACCTTTAGCTTGCAGGACAACATGCCTTTTCCACTCCCCACAGAAAACAATACAAGGAATGAAGCAGCAGCACCAGAGCACAAACAAAAAACCCCAGCAAAGCATGGGGAAATGACTGAGTGAAACCCTCAGAAGTACCCAAGGATTGTTTCAGCAGAGAAACACATGTTGAGTATGGTGACACGTGAAGAAACTGGCTAAAGACCAAGCTGGTGCCTGTCTTCTCTATTTTCTCCTGAGAGCTGCAGGGAGCAAACATCTTTCTGGTGGCAGAAATACTTACCCTGAGGGCAGCAATAAATTAGGCCTCCAGCGCAGGGAATGCTAGAGGACATCCCCAAGGCAAAGAACTGCTACAAAGCATTCCACCATCATTTCCCTAAGTGCTAATGAGTAATTACCCCTTTCCACCCCTCTGCCCTGGTGGGCGAGGCCCCTGCAGGAGGCTGCAGCCTGGCACAGGCCCTCCAGCAGCGGGAGAGATGGGGCAAGATTTTTCCTCTTGGAAACAGCTGCCTGGGAAATGGTCTCCAAAGCGAGCCACACAATGAAACAGAACTACGCTTCCCCTCTTGCAGTTATTTTTCCGAGTCATGCAGATTCATCAGCTTTATGTTGGAAAGCCTCTCGATGCTCGCCGGAGGTGGTACAGTGCTGATGTGCCTCCACGCCAAATATGCGGAGAGAATTCCTACTGTGAAAAAAAAATGGGCTGAGGAGAGGACAAAGGAGCACACATATGTACTCCTAATGAAAATATAAACCCCACAAGTCTGTGGGCTGATATGTTGGAATCATATTGATTCGACAAGTTCCTGCTGTCAGCAAGAATGAAAAAGTCCGCCAAGTGGCATGTGTATGTGCTTACAAACAATTTTTTAAAACCCCGTTAGATTGCCTCAGGCTTCTGTTCTAAGGACAGCAATGTCTTTAGCCCAAAACATGTCCAAAAGCTTTGGCAGAGAGGATCGTCTTACTAGCTTCATAACTTGCAACTGCGCTTAACAACTGCTAAACATAGCCCGCATGTTTCAGTCATGGACAGGAGGACCTCGGCCTCCTTGCTCAGTTGGTCACTTGGCCTATGAAGACTTAAAGTTCCTGTTCATAGGGTTCATTAAGGGGTTTTCACTCATACCTGTTTTTCCCTGCTGAACCGAAACTTGTTAACCCTTCTAATTTCTTAACAAAGCTTGTAATCTTAATCCAAAGATCAGCTCTGTGGATCATTACCAAGCTGTTTCCTTGACTTGTGCAATGCAATTCTTTCACCTTAAAGCTACTGAAATCTAAATTTCAGAAAAAAAAAAAAAGGCATCTTTCTGTAATCAGTTTAAGCTGCCATACATGAGCCCTGCAGCTGATAAAAGAAACCCTGCTTTGCTCCCAGCTTTGGTGGTGATTTTAACACTTGGATTCAGTATTCACAGCTCTGCTGTTCTGGGGCAAGGAGTCAGAGTCTGAAGCCTGTTCAGGACATGGCCTTGGGTTCAATGAAGCTGAGACTTAGTGACTTCACAGAATTTCAGATGGGAAAGCAGACGTGGGGGAGGACAAGATGAAACCTCTCAGATTTGGATTCAGTTCAGAATCTACTTCAGACGGCAAATGATAGAGAACTTTGGCTCTCCATGAAACTAAGGTGCCCGGTAATATCCCTTTGTATGTATTTATATTCATTTATTCTTTTGAAAGGTTTGTTTACATTCCCACTGCTGTTACTTGTGTTCAAAATCCGCTGTGATATTGACACAGCCAAAAGGAATTTCCCTGGGCTCAAAGCTCAAGCATAAATCCCCTCTCCAACTTCAGAAGTGAGAGGTAAAGTCTCACAAAATTTAGAAAACCCTGTCATGGCTGGTTTTGTTAATATTCATTTAACCATCTCAATGAAGCCAGCAGGAACCTTGGCTCCTGGTCAGCGTCTGTATTTATAAGCATATAAATACTTCCCAAGCTTACGGAAGGAAAAGTGAGGAGTGCTGTTTTTCTGATGTCTCTGCAAAAGCCTCACCAGCCTCACAACCAAAACAGACATTGTCAGTACCACTGGTTTAACAGAAACTAAATATTATGTGGCTGTTTAGCCTTTGCTAAACTGGATTTCAGATCTCTTTTGGGCTTGCTATGAAAAAAACTAGCAAGATGAACAACAGGCACAGCAAGTGTTAAATAGCTAAGCATTATTTCCTCTGATAAACAAGCTTTATATAAGGAAATAGTAACATATACACTTACTAGAGCTCATGGAACGGGATGCGCATTTGTATGCCAAAAGCAAGTCACTGGAAATGACAAGTCGGCATTAATTACTCTTGTTAGCATACTGAGCACATCTAATACCTTTTACAACACAAACAACAGAAAAATGAGAAATCAAGTAACACTAGATGAAACCTGTTAATCTATTACATTTATATAACTTTTTTTTTTTTTTTCCCACTGAAACACACATTGCATTAGAGATTTATAGGTCAAATATGGGCTGCTTTACAACCCTCTGCTTGTGAATCCTGTATGTCTTGTTTATCCACTCAGAGCATCTCACTCCACTGCTGGGCTTCCAGGTGGCCCTGAGCTACCACCCTGCTGCAAGACTGTTTCTGTGTCACCAGCCTAGTGATCACATCTTACCAGGATGTCACCAGCAAGGGTAGATGCACTCCTCTCAGCTGTGAGGGGCTGATATCAGCAGGTCAGGGACCATTCTGATGCACTGGGGTCAAGACCAGTTTCTGGATAGGTAGGTCAAAAAGTGGGTAGGTTCAAAGCATTTTACCCCTCCTGTTATTCTATCTTCAGTACTTTGTAACTTGTATGGAGGAGTTATCTGCTCAATTTTTCTACCTCTTGTCCCAAAACTAATAAGTACAGCTCATTTTTATTGTTGGCACTGTTATTATTCATCATGTTAGAGGATGCTGAATAGTAAATTAAAATATGTATATATAAACAATGTGTGACTGCCTGAAATGGACAGTCCATACACGCTTCTAGACTGGCCCGACAGATAATTCTGCTTTGGTCAGCTGGCAGCACCTGCCCTGAAAGCAGGACTTTATCTGATAGTCGTTGCTGAACGCTCAGTCAATTAGTGGGTGCTGCTACATCAAAGTGGATTAAAGAGGAGAAAATCTAAGGTTTGCTGCTAGGAATGGAGTTGAGAAACAGCAAAAAAGATGGAATAGACCAAGACAAACTGGATGCAAAGCTCTGAAACACTGAGCAACAGGCTGGCCAAGCACACTGTGCAAGAATTAGCAGGTGTGCCAGTGTTACATCCAGGATGTGTAGAAACTGTATATTTTTCCAAGAGGATTAAGATAAAATAGCATAGTTAAGATAAGACCTCGTAATATTTGAAGTTTCCCTGAAAGAAAACACCCATGAGATGTTGCTTTGCAGCTAATAAGGGTTATGAACCCTACAGGTATCTCTGATAAAACACAACCACTGAAAACGAAGTATGCCTGTGTGGCTGGGTTCCTGGTATTACTTTATTATTGGGTAAAGGACACCTCCAAAAGCACACTGCTTTCTACTGCCAAATTAAGGTCTCAATTCAATACTGACTCAGAGAAATGTGACACCTGCTGAAGCAAAAAGACTCTATAACATGCATTCATATAGATCTCCCATCCAAGCTTGAATCGTGCCCTAGGCTGCCAGTCTTTGAGATCATAGCCCATCTCACCAGGAGGCACAGACAAAACTGTGGCACAGCTTAATGCTGCTGCACACAGCAAATGAATCACACACTTGGGTCATCTGAATAGGCTGAAAAAGTTCTGTTACATGAAGATATGGATCTCATTCTTCTGAAAAAAGCAAAATATTTAATGAAAAACTGACGTTTTCTTAATATAAATGAGTAAGCACAGTAATTCGCACTTTTTTTTGTAACTCTTTTCATCTCCTCCAAAGCTCAGAGCTTCTTAAGAATGAAAGGTTATTATTACTTTTTTTCTTTATAATACAAAAAAACCTGAAACACTTGTAATTGATTTGCACAAAGAGTTGAGTCAAGACTCAGGTCAGTCTCCTGCTCTCCTTCTTGTACGTTGCTTCATCCTCCTCACTACCACTTTAATTAGTTTATTGTTCACCTTTGTTGTTTTCATATAGAGGATAAGTTTAGAGCAGTTGCAGAATAATTTGTTATTTCATTGTATGGAGTTATCCTGCAAGCTTCAGAATGTAAAAATAATTTCTCTACTATGCAGTATAGTTAATATATAAATACTTAGGAACAGCTTCATCAGAACTGGCACGTGATGAACCGAGAACATGGTTACACATATTTTTCTTTAGACATCAGCACTGGTATACGTAACTCTCACTTTTCTTCTCTCCTTTAATTCTTTCATGGCACTCTATTTTTTAACTTGGTTCACTGCACAGTTGTTGACACACAATGGAGGGAGTGGGATGGAGAGAGGGAGTGGCAGTGGGCAACAAGAACTGCCCTGGCCAGCTTTGTTGCTGAAAAAGAAATCCATGAATATATCAGTGAATTTGGTGTGTCCTAGACTTAGTGAACATAAAACGATCATACATTTTAAATGCTGAACCTGGTTATCTCAAAGGTTTGATAAAAGCATACAAAGTCTTTAGATCACCAGTTCAAATCACAAGTTCTGAGGTCTGTTTCTTAGTGGAAGAGTGCTAATAGCACTGATTTTCGCTCTGCTCTGTGCTCTTACTAAGGAGTCAGCAGCATAGGGAATGCATTATCCACTCTGCCCTGGAGGCGGGTCAAGACTGAGCACATTGGCAGGTCTGTGTGTAGGATGCTGTTGCTTGCTTTGTCTCTGCTGAATAACTAGGAAATTAATCCCTTCGGTAGTGAATGTGACACCTTCCAACACCACAAATTCTCAGAGGGAGACAGAGGGAAAGAATGCAAAGTGCATGTGTTTAGATTCACGTTGCATAAATCAAAAGCCCCTCAGAAGCAATTTGTATTGGACAGGCATAAAACTGGTGCAACCCAGAGTCATGCCACCTTCTAATTGATTGATAAGAATATGCAGTAAAACCATTGCAGATGTCTGACTTTTAATTGGCAAATAAAGTTTTATGAAACTGGATCATCACATAAACAGTAATAGCATGCAAAAAAAACTGCAACAAACACACCAACTACAGCTTAATAGTAATTTTGACAGACCATATTTCATAGGAACCTCTTTACTACTGATATCCTTCATGAACTTATATTGGAAATATAGGCTATTAAATTGCAGTCAACCCATGAAATTATGACTACAAACATTCATTATTTTATGAAGCAGCCTATTGACATTCCTTAGCCTGCAGAAAGAATTATGAACTCTTGTTACACTAATACACTGTAGCTTGGATTTAGATTATAAATTCATCACTGTGTTCATAAGCTTCAGCTAGTTTTTCATTGCTTATGTGTAATATATGCATACATTTATCAAGCTTGCTAGAATCACCACTGGATAGAAATGATTATGCTAAAATGCCAGGGCTTGACATTCATTCAGGTGCAAAAACTGAGCTGTAGCTCTGCTGAAGAAGAATTACAGGACTGTATAAAACAAAGCATATTTTTCACTGTGTTAACCAATATACAGTAGGACACTGTACATCTATGTCTGGTAAGTCCATCTATAGTCTTGTGGGTCCTATTCATGGGCCAGCTATCCCTTAGGGCTGAGAAATAGAAAGTGAAACTTATATTCAAAATATTTTCTTTAGACACTCATGTAGCTATGCTGGCATAGCCTCACTACCTAGATCATGTATTTAGGAGATGCTAACTGTTGGCCTAATTTCTCTGCCCCCAAATTATATAAAAATATTTTCTTTTGGAACAACTGTCCACAATAATTTATTTATTTTATTTTATTTTTTTTTTCCTGGCATTGTGATGTCAAGAAGTGTTGAGGGATTTCTTGAAACAGCAAAAATCCCATGGCTTGCTGTAGCTGAGCAAACCAAGCTACCAGGGCAACTATGAGAAGTTCCCATGACAGTGTTCCCACATCGCCCAATTGAGGAACTCAGAAAAATATTGTTACCAGTAGCTGGCTTCAAGGACAAGGTCTATGTGACTGCTAATCACAAGGGGGTTGTTTTCTTGCAGGTGGGGTTGTTTTCTTGCAGTTGTTTGTCTGAGTGCTTTTGACCAATAATCTTGTGTGAAACACTGTCCACCCCTGTTAAGTTCTCTATAAAAGTTAGGCTATTCGGGCAATAAAATGGAGCATGATCTGACTCTACTGTGTGTCGTGCTTTCGACCGTGCTTCCTGCAACAAAGAAGAAGTTGCCCTTTTGCTGCATGGACTTGAGTATATCAGCAGAACTTTCTGCATGTAGACCTAGCCTGACCTAAAGTACAGATGTAGATATAAAGATGTAGATATAGGGGATCAACCAAATAACCAACTCATAGATTGGATTTAATTTACTTGTATTTTCTTTGTCCTTTTTTTTTTAAAAAAAAAAAAAAAAAGTTTTCCTAGTCAGTGGAGTTTCCATTTTTTTCCCTTGGCTATCTATCTCACAGCTTTACTTGACTGAAGGACCAAGAAGTTATTCCTGATTTCTTAATTTTTTTTTCTTCTTTCCATCCTTCAGCAGTTCTTTGGTCTCTTTGAAGTTTTAACCTGTGACTACTTGAAGGTCTCTCAACTTGGTGATGTTAATCTTTCCAAACTCTCCCAGTGATACATAAATAAAGAGGTTTGAAATATTCTGCATAAAAAGAAGAAAGACCAGAAGGTCAAAGGATGTGATTCTCCCCCTCTACTCTGCTCATGTGAGACCTCATCTGGAGTATTGTGTTGAGCTCTGGGGCTCCCAGCACAGGAAGGACATGGACCCATTGAAGAGAGTCCAGACGAAGGCAACAGGATGACCAGAGGGCTGAAGCACCTCCCCTATGCAGACAGGCTGAGAGAGCTGGGACATTCAGCCTGGAGAAGATAAATCTCCAGGGGTACCTTACAGTGGCCTTCCAGTACATAAAGGGGGCTACAGGAAAGCTTGAGGGACACTCTTTGTCATGGAGTGTAGGGACAGAAAAAGGGGTTGTGGCTTTAAACTAAAAGAGGATAGGTTTGGATCAGTAAGAAGGAAGAAATTATTTATGATGAGGGTGGTGAGGCCCTGGCACAGGCTGCCCAGAGAAGCTGTGGATGCCCATCCCTGGAGGTGTTCAAGGCCAGGTTGGATGGGACTTTGGGCAACCTGGTCTGGTGGGAGGTGTCCCTGCCCATCGCAGGGGGCTGGAATTGGGTGGTCTTTAAAGTCCCTTCCAACCCAAACTATTCTGTAGTTCTGTGATTCTATGATACATAATTGTAAACACTGGAAAAGTCCAAAAGATCCTAAAGATTCACACTGGCTCTGGGGATAACCTTGAGGAGATCCTAAAGAAGGAAGCAAAGAGTAATGGAAGTTATCCCAGTGCTGACATTTCCTCTCCACATTCTTCCCAAAAATAAATGAAAAAGAAAACAAAAACAAAAACAACAAACAACAAACAACGATTTCTGGAGCTTGTGAGTACACCCAGAAGCTGTCCTTAACTTTACCCCCTTTAGAGAAAATTATTATGTCCTGTCGTACACTTTATCACTGAATAGCAAGAGATGGTGCTGACCACTGTTAAGCATTTTCTTGCTCTGTAAGTTATTGATTTTGTTTTTCACCATACAAAATCTCCAGTGAAGTATACTTAGAAGAGTTGTTTTGGCTGGGTAATTTCATTGCCACACTTTTGCTGCAAACAGATGAATTATTGGCGATGTACAGTAGTAAAACACTTCTCTCATCTTAGAGTATTGCAAGATACCAAATGTGCTTATGCAGATAACAAAAGACAGGACATTATTCCAAATGGGCTGAAGACATCTTTGATATGAACTGATAAATTAGTCCTGATAAGAGCAAACAGAACAGTAGTCCAAACAGAGATATTCAATTACATGAGATTTTCATTTGTCGATACACTCTGACAGATCCATTTTATATGCCGATATCTTCTCAAAATGGGATTGGACATTACTGACAGCATGAATGACATCAAAATATTTTTCTGATTTATGTTGTTGACTTGGTTTATATAAGTCTTGTAAATTTGCAGAGTTACACATATGCTAATTTCAGAAATGTATTTGTATAACACTTGTTTTTCAGGTTGTTAATCCAAGACATTAAAACATAATTGTTAATCTGCTTGAGAGATTTCTACATAATGTGTATTTGGATGAGGAACACAATGTGATCTCTGCATGGATAAAAATTGCTGCCTCTTTCAGGGTGGAGATGAAAAATTCCTCTCAAATCTGCCAAAACTTGCACCAGTGGTCTGAATGGAGGGGTATGAAGCTCTCATGGCTCACACTTGCCCCAGAGTAGCAGCTCAGCCTCTCAGAGCAATGCCCAGCTTTTCTGTCCAGCTCTGCCTGCCTGCCCTGTCACTGTTCAGCTTCTCCTTCCAAAGGATTGCCATGTAGCACCACAGGAACATTGCTGTGCACAAACATGCGGAACTAAGCACCATGAATAACAGCCCCAGGGGGATGCTGGCTGCTGGGCCCAGAGAGAAGGGGGGGTTTCACCTGGACATGCTGGAAACACTTTTAGGTTCAGGTAACAGCTGGTAGAAATTTGTAAATAACATTCAAAATGTTTCTCCTGGGCGTTTAAAGGAAAAGACTAGGTGATGTAAGTATTTGGGACAAATGTAATTGTGGATCACATGGGTGAAAAAAACAGAATAAAAGTAAAGGGAATATTTTGGCAAAGGAAAAAGATTTGTTGAATAATTCACTGTAGAGTCAAAGACATTCCACAGATTTAATACAGGGGATTTGGGTAGATCTCTGGAGTATCTGCGAATATTTCTACGCAGAACTATGCACACAGATTGAACCTCATAATTCGGGCAGCCAGGCATGAACCCTCTCTTAATCTCTCCAGTGGGCTAAGCTAAACCCTGCTAAAATTCAGTATATGACTGGGTTCAGTGTGGCTATATGACGCACCCTGTCCCACTGCTCAGGCAAGCAAACTTGCATGTGCTTTGCATAAGGGCAAGCAAGGACCTTTCTGCCAGCAAAACACATTGTTTTATTCCAGGTGTTACAAATGAGTGCCAAAAGAATTTTCTTGCTTAAGAATAATACCCCATGTACCAAGCCAATATTTAGATACCAGGGTTTTGCCCACTATTCTGGATTTTCTTTTAAATTGACCCTGAACCTCGTTCTCCAAGAAAATTATCCTTTTTGTTTGAATGAGGTATCCTCCTCCCATTCCAATTTATTGTGTGATCAAATATTTCTCTTTCAATTTGTATTTTTTCTTTTTTTTCTATTCTTCTGTCAAAGAATGTAGTTTGCGTGCTACTTGGAAGGACCTGTTTTTCTTTCTTTCTTTGCATCTCTGTTTAAAGACATACTGTCTCTTATACCTCTGCTCGGATGGCTTTCTCCTCAAGCTGCAAATGTAAGTCCAGCAATATTAAAAGGACTGCACACTTGACAGGTAAAGCATTTTACTAGTCAATATTTGATATATGAAGCCTTTGAGGGGTAACTATATATGACACCTTCTTCCACAACGTAGGATCACTGGCATAGTGCTACTGGCTTACTACAGGAAATGTGGAATCCTGTGTTGTTTTTGATGTACAATTTTCTCAGCAGTAATTAGGGCTAAAGAAGGTTTTCTTCTCCTGGGAATCACTTTCAGTTACTTGTGCAAACTATGCTACATGTTAACAAAATACAATTATGGTGTTGACATAAATATATTTTCAATTAATTTCTGTTTTCTTCAGAAAACAAAACAAAACACCACACCCTTATATTTCCATTAAGGTCTAAATCAGCATTTCAGGTTTGCAAGTAAACAGAAATTTCAGAATATCAGCAACATAAGGTACCTGCACATCAGGGAGACCCCTGGAGCCTGGGGCTGAGGTAGGTATCTGGCGGTGCCAGCAGCAGGGCCAAGCACACACTGCCGTGATCAGGATGCTCCCTGGGCACTGCAACAGGGTACCTGGCAAGGACAGCCTAGGGGGTGACATCTGAGGTGGCTAGTGGAAACAGCAGACTGGAAATTACTGCTTTCCCTCGGAAACCAGTCAGCTTAAATGAGAGATGGATAAATTTGGTGATGCTGCTTTTGCAGAATTATTCTCAGTTGCTTCATTAATCAGGAATGGAGCTCATTTTTCTGTCTTCACTTATTAGTTACACAGTTGTATAATATAAACTGGAGGTGAATTTGCTGGCTCCATAGTTTAGCTTCCAAGATGTTAATATTTTGAAATTTTGTGGTGAGAACCTATGTTCGTGTTTATTTGGGAGGTATGTGCTAGGTTGGGAAATAGATCCTTCAAACAGACAATAACTTAACCAGAATCAGTAACATATGTATTTTTTTGCCCCAAGTTAGCCATGTGTTTGGGAGGATATGTGTGTATATTTCAAAAACTGTCACAAAACATTATAACTGATTTCCTTCTAATATGTTTAAAACATTTTCTTATGCTGTGTAAACTTGCCTATAAGAACAACAAAGCTTCTGGTGAGATAGCAGTTTGCCCAAATATAGAAATTAAAAAAAAAAAAAAAGAAAAGAAAAGAAAAAGAAGAAGAATTATCCTCCACTAGAATCAGAAAGCAAAAGCATACGTGTATACTTCATCCAGAAAATATTGTGCTGTGGTCATTAGAAGATGGCTGATATTAGAGTTACAAAGTGGATCCCAATGTGCTCAGGGAAGCTGTACCTGTATCACTAAAAAACAGAACAAAAAGAACACCTCCCTTTTCAGTGAGGACAGGTGCAGAAAGCTTGTTTCTATATAATAGGGCAGAAATAGGCTGATGACTTCCTGCTCTTCATCTTAAAACTAATAAAATGAAAATGTTTCTTTGTTTGCTCTTGTCTGGAAGTTTCAAAGCTTCATTGTTGAAAGGAAAACAGTGCTGAAGAGATTTGGGATAGGATTATTTTATTCCTGGCAGTGCTTGCAATTTCTTTTTCTTCCTTTCTTCCTTCCTTTCTTTCTTTTTTTCCCTTCCTTCCTTCCTTCCTTCCTTCCTTCCTTCCTTCCTTCCTTCCTTCCTTCCTTCCTTCCTTCCTTCCTTCCTTCCTTCCTTCCTTCCTTCCTTCCTTCCTTCCTTCCTTCCTTCCTCTCTTTCTCTCTTTCTTTCTCTCTTTCTCTCTTTCTCTCTTTCTTTCTTTCTTTCTTTCTTTCTTTCTTTCTTTCTTTCTTTCTTTCTTTCTTTCTTTCTTTCTTTCTTTCTTTCTTTCTTTCTTTCTTTCTTTCTTTCTTTCTTTCTTTCTTTCTTTCTTTCTTTCTTTTCTTTCTTTCTTTCTTTCTTTCTTTCTTCCTTCCTTCCTTCCTTCCTTCCTTCCTTCCTTCCTTCCTTCCTTCCTTCCTTCCTTCCTTCCTTCCTTCCTTCCTTCCTTCCTTCCTTCCTTCCTTCCTTCCTTCCTTCCTTCCTTCTGTCCATTATAAACTGAGATTTAATATTGCTAATTTACTTTTTCTATTACTTTTTTGCCAGCACAATGAGATGCATTGGATTTGGCTAGCTGGCCACCAAAATCTTAATTTTTTTTGCATTTTTAAGTTTTAGAATGTGCTGGCAGCCCTCTCTAATGAAAAGATGCTACCTTATTTTCCACTTAAGACTTATACTTATTTTTTTTGTCTGTCACTCTCTCTTTTATTTTTCCTGGAGTGACACATAAGCCAAAGCTTCTGATATACAAACGATATATACTGCAAAGAGTTAAGTGAAAATATTTCTATCAGAAAAAGAAGAAATAGGTTATCTGATAATTTTTATTGCAGTATGTAAACAAATGCTAGTAAAAAATAAAAGCACGTAGGGTGAAGGGTTAGGTGCTTTATGAGAGTGCTCCTTCGAATTCTGCTGACATAACAAAAACATTGCAGCTCCATTTCTATCTGCTTCCTAAAGCCTTCAAGCAGCTCCTCACGAACAGGCTTACAGTTTGAGCTCATCTCATAGCTTAAACATGCTGACATTGACAAATACTTAGCAGTACAGCTTCATTTGGCTAAATGGAATATCATGCCCGTTTTCACTCTAAAATTCAGCTTAGTGTATTACACTTCTACAGTTGACTTCATATCCAAGCAGCCCATTAAAAGGCTACAGAGACAGACTGAGAGAGTTAGCTGTACCTTTTGTGTAGAGGTGAGGAGATGTGAACAAAAAGTGGGTTTCCAAATGAAAAAGTAAGGAAAAAAAAAAAAAAGACAATGGGTATTTTGTTGTTATTATTGTTGGCTTGTTTGTTTTGTGTGTGTGTTTTGTTTTCCTCTGGCTTTGACAAAGAATGATCTATTGCCATTAAATTGCTAGCTGTTTTAAAAGTGCTTATGTAACACCTTGTTGTTATCTTACTTGGCATAATGACTGATATTTAACTGAACTCTACATATTTCAACTCTAAATTTCCAGGTTTTCTTAGGCCTCCTACAAGTAACATATACTATTAATTTATGATAATATATGAATGTTCAGTAATAGATAGTGCTTCCTTGATTATTGATGAAAAATGTGAGTTAGAGCTCATAACTATGCTAATACTTTTGCAAATTGTCAGGTTAATAATTCCTAGAGGAAAAAAGTTCTTTTCAATAAGTCCCCCCACCCCCTTTCCGGTAATGCTGACTCTAAAATTCACTAATCTGTACCACAGTGTTTCACAGTGCCATATAGTAAACACATGACTGTTACAAACCCCATTATTTTTTCAGTTCATGATTTTCTTTGTAACTTTGAAACTGAATAATTCTCTTCTTAAATGGAAAAGAGTGATTTTATCCAAATCATGATAGTTAAATATTTTCAAGCTCTTGTTAATGTATGGTATGAGGCCTACACCATAGTGGCCAAGCAGCTACTGGGCATTAGAATATGCCAATCTGCACTGTTCACCCAGAAGATTATTGAAGAGTATTGTCTGTGCTAGTGAATGCTTCCCTTTGGTTCAACTGTAGGATAACAGATGATAGCACTGAAAATATTGGAGTTGGTGAAGAATCATCTTTAGAGAGAAGGTAACTACAACCCTCCAAATGGTTTCTGAACCACCATTTACCCATGAACCACGACGTACATTATGAGATCAGTTGGTTGCTAACCCGCGGATGTCTTAAGCAAGGTGTCAGGAAGACAAAACAATATTTTATATCTGTTTGAGAAGAATGAGAAGCACTGGTAAACTTGTTTTAGTGGTTGAAGAGAAGATGATTGTCAGTGGCGACAGGAAAGAGTTTCAACACACAAGTTTACTTCTGTAAAAAGCAAAAAAGAAGAAGCTTTATCATTTCAGTTGAGGATAACTTTTTATTGGCCATAAGGGAAGAGATGAATGGGATATAAAGATTATAATTAGATTACACCTGATTAGCACTGGCAATATGAAGAAGACTGGTGCTGCTGATTTACTCTTATTCTAATAGACACATAAACATAATTATACCGTATTAAGATTTTCTTATCCTCTTTTTGGGCATGGTTTCGATCACATATAGTAAAACTAAATGGTAATATTCCTAGCAGGTGATAGAGACAAAATATATACTTTGCCTATTTAACCCCTTGCTACTGTGTTGACAAGACAGATTTCTTAGAAACCTGGCTTGGTCAGAGCCAAGCGGAAGTCAGCACTGTATGCACATGAAAATATAAGCTCATACCACTATAAACTACAAAGTATATTGCTATTATCTACATACATCCTAGGAGTATGATCAGTAAGCAAGACAAATGATCTTTTGTCTGTCTCACATTTCAGCGGTCAGGAGTTATTCCCACCAATGTGTTTTAAGAAAGACACAACGTTGCACATGCCTACAATGAACTGTGGAAAAATAAAAAAAATATATTTTCCCTTTCAGGCTTGTGAGACACTTGTAAATATATCAAATACAGTATAATTGACCACTGATGTGAGTGCAGAATGTGGGACTGGTGTTATATGGATATACCTGGCTATGCCAGTTCTACAGCAAATTCACTGTGCTTACAGCAGTGAAGAGAAGGCATTGGAGTCTGTTCCCAGAGTAGGTTCCCAGGATCCTCCATGAGTTATAAGCCTGATTTACCACATCTACTGAAGCTGTATAAGATGTGCCTAGCTTCCTGCAATCATAGTTTGTTTGATTTTACTCTGTAGACCTGAATTCCTTTTGGATAGGAAGGCTTGTAACAAGAAAAAAGTGACTCACTCTTTCTCCCAGAATGGAGACTTTTTTTCCACCGTTGAGAACTGTGGCTCATTTGTTTGAAAGAGATGAAAAGCAATTGGTTTCTTATCACATTTCTCAAATGTGAGAGTAAATTGTAGTGAGGTGCAATTTCAGTTATATAAAACTTTAACTAAAAATTTGCCTCCTTTTTTGTTGCTGTTAATTATTAATAGTATGCACCTGGAAAATAGAGATCTGCCTGCCAATTTAAATCTTTGTAGTGGTGAAAGAACTTTAGAAGTGGTGAAAGAACTTTAGAAGACAGTACATATCTTTGTCCAGGCAGAAAGAGTACCCTGAAGATATTGATGGAAATGAGCCATGAGACAAACGATTATTAAATATAAGGGAGGGATTGTTGTCTCAGGTTGGGCTGTGACTTAGCAGTGCTATTGTACCTGTTACAAGCTGATCATGGATAACAGCTAATTCACTGCCTGTTCTAGGACTAGCAGGGCAGTACAACTCCTGCTTTTGTAATTTTTATTCTTAGAAATCAGCTGCATGACAGATTATATTTAATAATAGAGGAATGTAATTCTTTGCCAAAAGGCTACTTCAGCAAAAAAAAAATAGTAGAAATTTATGTTATCTTCAACTGTAGACAAGAGCATGGGAATATGATGATACATCCCAAGCATAACCAGAATAAAATGGTCTGTGCAAATATAGTTTTGGTATAGGTAGTAGAAAAACAAACTTCCCAGTGTGGTCTTGGTACATCTGCAAGCACGAAAACATAGTACTATATAAAAAATCTCTTTTATTTTATTTTATTTTATTTTATTTTATTTTATTTTATTTTATTTTATTTTATTTTATTTTATTTTATTTTATTTTATATTTCATTTCATTTCATCCAAATTTATCTATGACCAGAGAAGGTCATTGTGATAAAGAAGAAATATAACGATGCACAAATTACATGGAAATGATGTAAAATATAACCATTTTCAGTTACGAATATGTTCAGTCATGGTTCAGATTCATTTCTAGTTCAATGCACATGGTATTGGGCCATGGTACTGGCTTTGGCACAGAGGGACAAACTTAAGCTTTCTCATTCCAGGTCTGAATACAGGGAGACAAAAAAAAAAACACTCCAGTGCTTTCCAGTACCAGAGCTACACTAGAGCTCCCACCAGTGTAACTCAATGATGGGAAAAGAAGATGGTTCATCATAAATGAAGCCACAGTTGACTCAAGTATTTGAGCTATAGTATAAATATGGCAATATTTTAAAGACAACACAGCTATTAAACAGTAATGAAGAACTGAAAAGCAACTCTGCATAATCACCATTCAGCTAAATGATGATTTCACAGATGGAAGAGCAGATGAAATTCAGCCAAATGATTTTAGGGGCAAATGAATAGGCAATAATGTACTTAGGAAGCATTAGCCTCTCTTCATTCTCAGAGACAGTGACCCATTGTTCACAATTAACAAACCCTGAGGCACAAAGGGGACAGAGATGGTGCCTGCCTAAGATCTGTTCAGAGCCACATAATAAAACAAGCATAGAAAATCATACATTGCACTGTATCTTAACATAAAACGGAGTCTCAAATTACTTTCATATATATTCAGATTAAAATGCAAGACCTGCTAAATTATGACAAGTTACAAATCTCCTTCCAGATCTGATGAAAGTCACTTTTGCTATAAGTTAAAGGATCAGTGGTTAGGTAGCAGTTTAGCTTTCCTTTGCTCATTGGCCTTCCTTAGGCTGGCACAAAGAAGCGTGCAAAAGAGTCACCAGCCCTTAAATGCCAGCTTGTCCTTGAGAGCTGAAAGCTCAGAAATGGAGCACTATTATCTGTTAGCAGCAAAGCAAGTTGAAAATGAGGAATGTATTGTGTGGCAAGCACCTGAGCCAGTAAAAACCTTAACTGAAGGCTTCAGTTACTCCTTTCATTTTGATAACTGACACATCAGTAACTTTGAAAAAGGAAAAATGTCTGCCTGTAAATAGATAATGCCACTGCAAGGAAGAAAAAATGCTAATAAGAAGTTCATCTTCATAAATAGGTGAGATTAGAAACAACTGCTACAACTTTTTTTTTTCTCTTGGAAGGCCAAAAGGAATTGTCTTTTTAATTATTATTATCATTTTGTCACCTAGCAATGTAATTACTAATTTTGTCATGGAAAAAATAGGGAATTACATTCTTGTTCTTTTGAGGATATTTTACCCATGACGAATATGTGCCAAAAGTTGGTTACAATGCTGAGGCTGTCAGGTTAGTATTCTAAAACCTTCTTTACAAGATAAGGACAAGTAAATGCTTTGCTCTAACTGTACTGTGGAAAAAAAAAAAAAAAGAAAAAAAAAGAAAAGGCTTTGTAAGTGACTACTGTTCTGAATACCTTACATTTCTGTGTGAAATAGGATACTTCAGGACATAAACAAAGTAATTTAAGAACTACTATGATCCTTTAGAACACTTGGCCTTGACAAGCTGGATTTCTTCTGTAGTTCCCCAGTAGTTAGTTCTGTCCTCTCTACAGAAATTCAGACCTGTAAAATCACTGATATCACGGAGATAAAAAAGAGGGGGTTGCTACTTCTTTATTTGCCAGATACCAGACTCACAGGTCATCCAACTAAGTCATCAGGCAGCATGTTTAAAAAGCAGTTGAAGGAAATACTTTGGAGATGAACAACTTGTACAGCTAAATGTTGGTGGATGAGTGCTGATTGCGGTTTTCTGGTTAAGGACTAAATCTAGGAGGCTATAACCAGGATTATTGTGCTATACATGGCTTTGTCTTATATTCTTTCCCTGAATGTTTTTACTGGTCTGTGTCTGGTGGCATACTGCAGGATGGACACATCTTGGGTTTTTAACCCTGTCTTAGGTCAGATTGTCCCTGACATGTCATCTTGCTGGTGACTTCATGCAGTCACTGCCTGCATGACACAGTATATGAGACAGATTTGCTACATGCTCCTCTCCTTAGAGGCAAGGAGGAGGCTAAGCTCTGCATTCATGTTTCACTGTAAGTTTGAAAAGTAAGCATGAGGAAATTTGGTGAAATCATCCTAGATGGGACCTAATCCACCAGATTCATCAGAAAAGAGGTTCTCAGAAGCACCCTTAGGGCACAAAAGAGCCAAGAATTAGTAGTGTGCATATATGACACATGTGGCTTCCAGTGTCTTTCCAGACACAAAAAATCTATACAGGTAAACAACACAGCTTGTGGTATGGCGGTGGGTGGATGTGAACAGGCAGCATAAGAAAATTATTCCTCTATGACCAATATGTGAGAAGTGACTAAATGAATGTGTCATTGCAGCCGTTGAACCTGACTTGCCACCAGCAAAGCTAAAATGTAGAAGTACTAATATTACTGTGTTCAGCTCTGGGGCCCTCATCACAAGAAGGACCTAGACCTATTAGACTGAGTCCAGAGGAGGGCCATAAAGATTGTCAAGAGGCTAGAGCACCTCTCCTATGAAGACAGGTTGAGGGAGCCAGGATGTTCAGCCTAGAAAAGAGAAGGCCCCAGGGATACCTTGTAGAGGCCTTCCAGTACGTAAAGGGGGCTACAGGAAAGCTTGGGGGACTCTCTTTGTCAGGGAGTGCAGGGACAGGACAAGGGGTTGTGGCTTTAAACTAAAAAAGGGTAGGTTTGGATTAGTTAGAAGGAAGGAATTATTTCTGATGAGGGTGGTGAGGCCCTGGCACAGGCTGCAAAGAGAATCTGTGGATGCCCTGTCCTTGGAGGTGTTCAAGGCCAGGCTGGATGGCAATCTGGTCTGCTGGGAGGTGTCCCTGCACATGGCAGGGTGTTTGGAGGTAGGTGATCTTTGGTTCCTTCCAACCCAAACCATTCTGTGATTCTTCTGAGACCTGAAATGTGATCTAGACTTGCAGAATGCTCATGCAAGTGTTTTAAGATAATGTACAGCTGTCTGTATGTGGCAAACCTATGGCTAAGAAAGCTTCAGGGTACCTATTGAAATATTTTAGATGGAGAAGAATGGTGGAACTATTGTTTGAACTCCAGATTTCCATAAGTCATGAAGGACTGGAAGAGTTTTGCTGGAAAAGGGAAGAAGGTCTTGGGGAACACTTTTGCAATAACTACTTAACAAAAATAGACTCTAAAGCTAATTAGCTGTATTTCACATGCACAAAGCAGATTTCTGAAATAGTACCCTTGTTGTTGCTGTAGTAGTTTTTATTGTTATAGTGACAAATACAGCAGGTAATTATGGGGATACCAAGGACGGAAAAATAGTGAACATCAAGATGCCTAACATAAGTTTTCTGGGTTTGAGTGGTTTTCTTTGCAATCATTGCAAGGAAATCATTGCACTGCAGAACAAGGAGGGGAGAAAAAAAAAAAAAGAAATGTAACAGTATTTTTGGCTTATAGACAGAGACATCATTTTTGTAGGACTTAGAAATACATGTAAGTAGCAGCACTATGCTCATGGAGATAAAGAAAAAAATGTTTTTTTTTCAGCCTGTGAAATGAACTCGACAGAAATGCACTCACCATATTATGCATACTGTTAACTGCACTAAGTTAAAGATTAACAAAATGTGACAGTATATATTAAAATTTTATTAAAAATTCTTGTGCCATGTTCTTACAAATGATAAATATCTGAATAGCAGACACTTCATAAAGAAAGCTTTCTGTTCCTGTTTTGGTAACACAAAATATTTGTGTAATATTTGGTAATACCTCATGTTTTTGTTAACTTCTCTAATCTCCTTATGTCTAAGCAATCCAAAACTGGAAAATATAATTCAGTATCTCCACTATTCTTCCAGAGAATATTCCAAGTTACAATCTCACCACAAACTAAATTTCAGACAAATTAGTATTTCCCTCCTCCACATGACATGAAAAAAAAAAAAAAAAAAAAAAAAAAAAAAAAAGAAGATTTTTTTCCCCCTGTATTCTTGCATCTTCAGAAGTAATAGAAGAACCATATGGTTTGGCATTCTTACAAAAAACAACAACAGACTACTACTGATACAGTGAGGGGAAAATGTTGCGCTTTAATACTCAGCAAAATATCTTGAAAAATTAATGTTAATGCTGTAATAGAGGTTAAATTGAAAGATTAACATGCGCTGTCCTCCCATCCCATGGTGTTCTTAAACTTAAATGTGTCTGCTTTTTGTTGTTGTTATTGTTGTTGCTTGTTTGCTTTTTTTTTTCCATTCTGTTGTAGACAAATTCTGGGAAAGGTTAAAAATAGAATGTTGTGCATTTAACTAACACAAGCAAAACAAATGACCATATATTAAAGAGCAGCACAGGGCAGGCAAAGACAAACATTTTGGACTTTAGGTCATAAAAGAGGAATTTTTGACAAATTTACATTGTCAAATCTTTACCTTTTGAAAATTACATGTCTATAACAATGTGTGTTTGAAAGCTGCTGACTCTGACAGTCCTAAAAGTTGTACAGGAAAAAAAATATACGTTTCCAGACTTTATGCCATTAAGCTAAACTTAAATTAAATCCTTCAGTACAAGCCTTGTTGCATACGAATAACAACTTTTTAACATTGTTCAGAGGGTGATGAGAAATCTATACTGGAGGTGAATAATTAATGAGGGCTGCCTACTGATGTAGGCTGACCAGCTTTAAAAGCCTTAATGTCTAAAAGCATTGGGATGGAAGAGATGACAGGATTTAAATTCAGGGTCCTTTCATGTAAATGTTAGCCCTGGCTTCTGAGCTGGGAAGACGCGACTGCCAGGATCCAGAGTCAAAGCTGCTCATGGAACTTCTCACATCGCTTGTCTTCCACACTTGTGCAGTGCCAGTATCATAAGTTTAGGTGCAGGTTTCAATGTTGCTTGCTGGCCACTGGGGCAGAACCCCCGTGCTATGGCATGGATACAAGTCCATCACAGCCTGCCCACTCTGCATTGGATAGCAATACAGCCTGGCTAGAAACCTACTTGGAAAAAGAAAAAAGCTCCCTGTTGTCAAGAGAATAGGAGTCAGGCCACCTGTGGAATGATCCTGAATCACTCAGGTTGTCAGAAAATGGCAATTACTATCACACCGTGCCCTAGGTATTCTGCTTGACAAGAAAGCTATAGGTCAGGGCAGAAATAAAATTAGATAAGTTCCAGATCTCCACCGGAAACTAGACATCTACATTCTGCAGAGAGACATTCACTACTCTAGAGAAGCATAAACGATTATACAGAGCATGATTCAAAGAGAAGTAACAGACAGGTGTCAGACCATCAAACAATGCATATTCCACCATTATTCTCTCATTCATTTAAGTGTAATTGATCCTATTGTAAAGTTTGCTGAGCAAGAAAATGAAATAGCATTGCCAGAAAGCAGGCTTGACCCTGGCTTCGTTACGGAAAAGTTAATCAACCAAAGAAACTGAAAAACTAGCTGAACAGGTTTGCCAGGGCACACTGTAAACTAAGAAAAGTGAGAATAAACAGAAGGGACATCCTGGGAGTGGGAAGGACAAAGGAATCTGAAACGTGGACCTTCAGTGTTTTATGAAACACAAAGACTGTGTGATATTCAGTGTGATAAACCCATAAACTCTAGTATTTGTACACAAGGTACATGGATCAGTATGGCTTGTCAGGCAAGAGGGAGGAACATCCTGGAAGAGAGCACCAGTGTTTTCCTTGCATGGCAGCTGGGGTTACAAGAGTGGAGCCTCACCTGCAAACTATGTCAGAGGAGTGAGAAAGTGCACCCTAGTACTAGGTAGTCCTCAAAGACATGAGGGACCTGGCATCAAAACCTCATCTCTGGTAGTCTGAAAGAGTGAAGAAGAGTTTAAATATTGGGGTCCTGAGCCTGTTGTCATCTTTGGGTGAAGAAGTTGAAGCCTACAGAAAAGATGACAGAAGTTCTGGATGAAGGCCACTTGGTCACTTCTGCCATATAGTGCTTAGAAACACAGTAAAAATAGAAACGGCACTATCAACAGTGGAGAAAACAACAACAACAACAGCAACAAAAACACAACACTTACTTTGATTCATGCTTTCTGGTGGGAAAGTGTGACAGTCTCCACATTCATCGCTCATACAAAATGCTGAATATATAATCCTGGTAGATATATGAAAAATCCACTTCTATTGAAAGAGCTCAAACATAAACATGGTACACTTTCTGCCTAATACAGGGAATTTGTTCCTCAAAGGCAAGCTATTTTTGATTAGTCTTGGAGAACACAAAGAAAAAGATGGGGAGAAGTTGTAAAGGAGGTTACAGTCTCTGGGGCATGAGTTTCTAAAATGTTATTTGAATTTGTGGAATCTTGATGGATTAAAGTATTTTATGGAAGCTTTTTACCCCTTTCCTTTTATTTTAAGGACAGTGTGACAATTCCGTGTTAGTGGGAGTCACCCATTTGAGCTCTGAGTGACATTTCAAGGGTCAATTTGTTCAGAATACTGTTTTGCTGAACAGGTGATTACATCAGGATGTGTGTGGGGTCTATTTGTATGAGGGATACCTACAACTGATGTTATATACAAATCTTTATCTCAGTTCACGGAGACTGGCTAGTTAACTCATGCTGCAGTTTGGGATTAGACAGGCTGTTCAAATAAGGAAAAAATGCAAAATGCTGGATATTTGATACCTGACAAGCAACTGGTACCGTCCCTTTAAGAAAACTCAGAATTAAAAACTGTACACTAACATATACTTCCATTGAATAAGCATCACTTGCTTCTGACAAGGTGTGAATTGTCATGGATTGATGGAACAAACAGTTCTTTAAAAAGCAGAAGCTTCATGATTCAAACTAGTTTTGTAGCTTAAAATAAGGGTTTGTATGTTAGTGCTTAACTAAAGATATGAAGATGAAGGGAAATGGAAGAATAGCCTTGCAGTAACCTTCATATAGCCTTGGACTATGGATAACATTTAAGTGTCAGGCAACAGGACATGTGACAACATCACACAAGAATATAAAGTAAGTTCTTCCTCTGATACTTTTATTTAAAGACTGAAACAGTGATCCACATCAGAAGTTTTAAATTGACCTGTCAATTTCTTATTAACTCTCTACAAAGGATACAAAACAGTCTTTGCTCTATTTGAAAAGGAATCATTGGATGTTCATTATTTCTCTTGGGAAGCAGGTAGAACAGGTAGCTCACTTTTTTTTTTTTTTTTAATTTATTTATTATTATTTTAAGGAGCACCTTGATATTGCTGAGTTGCATACAGATTTTTCTTCAGAGGCATCAGAGACCAGTAATGAAGCACTTTTTTTTCACTGATGTCTTGCTGGAAAGGAATATAATATAGAGATTTTTTTATTTTTTTTTTAAGAAAGTACTTGAACCATAAACTTGAGTTTTGTCTTCAAGAAAAAAAGTCTACAATTATTTCTAAAGAAATAGTAAAGGGTAAAAAAAAAATAAAATAAAATAAAAATCTGACCAAATATCCTATTGTATGTCTGCAAGCAGACTTTCCAAGCTGAGTAGGAAATTAAGTGATCAAGCTGAAAATTTGACAGAAACTTTTTTCCAGCCATTTTTGTGCTGTGTTAACAAAGAAATGAACACAGTTTATGCAAGCACAGGGCAGCTGTCTGTGTGCAAGAAGGCAAATGAATGAAATCAAAAAGATGCAGGGCAGACAAAGATAGAGATTTGTAGAAGAAATACAAAATAGGTAATCATTGTTGATGAGGAAAGAATGGGAAGTGTTGGAATTGTAAGGGGGAATTGATTAGTTAAATTCTGAAAGGATTAGTCATGGGACCTTTATTAAAACTGTACATTGAAAAAAATTGATGAAACAACTAGTAGCATGGAGACAAAATGCACTAAGACGAAGCTTGGAGGTGTCTTTGATGGAAGAAGTAGAATATTTTGCACAACATTGATATGGCAAAAATAGAATAAAATTCACAGCACAAGTAACCTGGTCTAGTGGGAGGTGTCCCTGCCCATGGCAGGGGGCTGGAACTGGGTGGTTTGTAAGGTCCCTTCCAACCCAAACCATTCTGTGATTCTGTGATAGGCAATATTGTAAGTCTGTTATGGCATGAAGGAGAAATGCCTGTCTGTAACAAAGTATTCCAGGTTATTACAGACAATTATGGGATTTTCCAAAGAATCCCTGAAGTGAATGAAGAAATAATGGTTCTGTGTACAGCATTTAGGAGACTTCTTCAACCTAATTTAGAGAAACTTAGGTACTGAAGTTTATGTTACTTCAAAAGCATGCTCATTTACACAGAAATGGGGATGGCCAGCATAATTGGGAGGTTTATTTCATACACTAATGAAAACTTGAAGAAATGATATAGATTATATATCTCTAACATGTAGATACATCTGGTGTCACCATCAGTTTGAGCTTTTAAAAATATACCACAAGAGCAACCAGAGATTCAAGGAACGTGTTTTATTTTCTCTTGGGTTTTCTGTCTCATGGTAGTTCAAGCTGAATTTGATGCCTGTTTTCTTCTATGAACATTCTATAGAATGTAACTTTCCCACGGTTTACAAGAAGCAGGAAGAGAATAATGGGAATGCAGAAAACATATCAGTAAGGAACACCAAACTGAGCTACCTATTAATTCAGGTAGGATTATGAACCTTGTGTTACCTGCCACTAAGAAAAACTGGCACATTCTTCCTGATCCCAGGCATTCAGATGCTTGTAACGCTGTCAATAAGTCAAATACAATTCAGAGAAATATAATGTGGTGAAAACACAGGCTAACCATGATTAACTTGGGATTAAGAGTTAAACAGTGTGAAAACCAGTAAAAATATCTTTTACAGTTAAAAGAACCAAACTGTTTATTTATATACCTATATACCCATATTTATATACCTATATTTATAATTTATATTTATAAATATATTTATTATTTATTATAAATAAATTTATTATTTATATTTATAAATATATAAATATAGGTATTTATCTGAACAATTCAGGCCAGACAAAGCAGTGGACATAGCCTGGGGCCAATCTGGGGCTGTCTGGCTGTTTTGTGGAGATCTTGGTGAAGATCTACCTGCAGCTGCTCATCTTTACATTTAGGGGCAAATTTACACTTCACGAGGGTAAGCTATTAATAAGTTTTAAAGTAAGTGAACATGACTAGCTGAATTTAGGGGATTAAGTAGCATCTTTTAAAGCTTTACAGACACATTACATTTAATTACACTTGAACAACTGAATATCAGCATAAAGAGCAAATGGAGCCACATCATCCATGTGAGCAGTCTTTTGGCACACAGTTTATCTAGGTTATAGGTAGACCAACAGAGCTTCTGTTAATTGACTTAAATCTCAGAAACCTTTAGCTCATGGTTCTAAGTAGACATAAGGTGCCACTGGTTTAAAAAGCAGAGTAGTACTGTTCATTATCCTTGTGGTTTAAGATCATGGGTCAATGTATCTTTCTGATAGGTCATCTAGTGGATGCCAATCTCTACAGTAAATGTGCAGGAGTATTCCTTATTCCTTATGTAATTGCAAAAGAAAAAAAAAAAAGTATTTACATTTTGTGGTTCTTAGCATGAGAAATTTAGAGGACTTTTCAACTTCAGTAAAGTCATGTTCTTGCTCAGTTTTGAGGGTTTAAATTTGGTTTCAATTAGGATGTGATTAATGGTTGAAATATACAGAATAAGTTAAGGCAGAGTCCCATTTTTCAAATGGCTATTTGTTCTTAAGTATCCACACTGCATGCTTCAAACAATATGAACTCTAAGTTGATTGACTGAAGTGTTCATTTGATAAAATACAACACAAAATAAAATTACAGGCGTAAGAAGGCATTTAGACAGCTTTAAGTATTAAGTGAGAATTAAGACAAGCCTATAAGAGAAAAATAAGAACAGACCAGAAGCAATTGATATTTGTTGAGAAGAAATAATTTGAACAGAGTAATACATGTAGCAGTAGACATGTATTGAGGTGTGCCATGACAGCTAGGATGGAAATATGAAAAAAGAAGCAAAACAGCAATCTTTTCTTTAAGAAGGGTGGTTCTTTGGCAAATGTTTACAGCTGGTCGTTTATGTATTGAATGTCCTGCTGAATTGCCACCTCTCCACTGATGAGAACCAATTTGGTAACAAAACAGGAAATTTAGGAAAAAGGAAGATAAGTTCATAGAAGGAAAGAAATGCTTAGTAAGGTTAAAACACTCCTCAAAGAAAACTGATATCTGACTTAGCTCTATAGTCTAAGGTCTGATTTTTCTGATTACCATGTTCTTGCAGACTCCTATGGTGGATGTAGTTTTATGAATGTAGCAACTAAATGAACATGGAGAGAAAAGAGATAAATATCAGGGAAAGCTCTGCTGGTGTGCTGAGAAACTAATTACAATGGGGGAGAGGAGGGGAGGCAGAGCACGACTTTAATCCAGAGTGGTAGAACTCTAAACTAGATTGTGGCTGATAGAAAAGATGTGCTTCATACTGTGGTAGACAAGGAAGGAGACCAAACTGTCAAGGTACTTGAAAGGGATATATCCATACCTATCTGAGACATGAAAATCGTGGACCACAGTTAGAAATGGAAGTGTACAACATTTAAGAGACAGCTGAAGAGACAAAAGAGGAAGTTATTTGAAATACAGTCCATTAAAAGTTAAAGATTTCATGGTTAGTTAAATTACTCTGAATTACTGAAAGATTAAGAAGCATGCTTAAGCTGAGTATTTGTCTTTCACACAAATACATTAACTATAGCCAATTAAATTTGCCTAATCAAGCTTAACAAAGCTACATGCTGTTTCTCATTAGAAAGTCAGTATTTAAAAAAAAATTGTCTACTCGAAATGTAATGGTAAAGAGATTCTGTATGGATCTCCAAGAGTGCAGCCATCTGACTCTCGCTTAAGAGTAAGTTAATTTCACTGCTTAGCGTTTGTCCCAGGAAAAAATAAATTTTGGTGTTGCTGTTGCTATTTTCTTTCTGAAACTGAAGCATAAGGAAAAGAATACCTGCTTCTTGTAAAACAATGAAAGTGATACAGTTTTTATCATGTCTCAGGTAATACTACAGTGCACTTTCACTTATGTTCATTGGAACCAGTGCTGCAGTTCCAGCTTTCTTATGACTGGTAACTCTTGAGCCTTGGAATAAACCTCAGTTTGAAGCTTTAGTGCTAGACAAATATTGCCAAACCTAGTAGGAAATCCAGAGGAAGACTGACCAGACTTAGGAGCATTAGATGATAGAGAAGTTACAGCTCTTTTTAAAGGCCTAGGAACTATTATGTTATCTATTTCTAAGTGCCCTACTGCAAATACATATGGATTAAGATTGCAGGATGCTTGCTAAGGGCTACAGGTGTGACTCTGTTTCCAAGAGCATGTTGAGTTGAAGAAAGGTCTATGCTTATTGATGAAATACAACTTGCCAGCAAGGCAGGTAACTTCTCAGATCTTTAGAACTTTTACTGTAAGTATATAATAAAAGCTGATGACATCAGTAAAGCTGATGTTACTTACTGCCTCCAAATTAGGAATGAATCCATATTACTTTCCAGTCCCACTGCATGAAATTGCTTCAAGGATCTACTCCATAGCTTCTGTGAGGCAGACTGGTAAAGGACAGAAGCAGATCTGTCAGGAGCAACACAGAGCTGCTTGGTTTTATTCTATCTAGTCAGAGTGGTGAGGAAGAGGAACATCTTTTTATTTTGCCATAGAAGAGTCTGCCTGGAGACTTCCTGGCATATGGATTCAAATTCATGACCAATGTTTTCAATTTGATGTTGAAGACAAGGGGGTGTTTTAGGGACCTAGTAGGTGATCTGCTCCCTGTGCCTCTCCACGGACCATCTCAAGGTGCATGGTCACAGGAACTGATGGGGACAGAGTCAGGCTAAGGGCCAAAGCAGACCTTGTTAGCTGGTGAATGAGTAGCCCCTACACGAAGAAGGTGATCCCAATTGGAGACTGGGTTTGAGAAGAAAGACTGCTCATTTCCACAGTTCAATGGAGGGAGGATACTCAAGAAGGACATTCATAACCATGTATATGAACAGCAAGAAAAGCTACAGGCAGTGACAATAGTGTGAATTAGCACCTCAGTTCCCTAAAATCTTAACTAGCAGTCAGTCCTTACTAGCACTTGCCTTTCTTTGAGCATCAGGTATCTTTTTCTGTTAAATAAAAAGCAATAAAAAACAAACTCTAAACTGGTCCTTCTTCATCCTCACCCACCTGAGCACAGTACAAATGCTGAAGCTGTATTTTAATGTGACCTCTACAGAGGAAATAAATATGTGGCCCAGGGGGATTTGTTAATAGCTGGAGATCCTCCCTCACTGTCCCACTAGGTTCAAGATTCTGTTGCATTGGCACACGTTCCTAGAGCTGATACACTAACACTAGCAAAGCATGCTTGGACTAGGAAGGTTTATTACCATAAAACTGAAAGGAGGTGTGCTCCCAGAAATAGCTTCTTACACTACAGGGTGGAGCAACCAAACAAGTCATCCATGAGTATGGTGCAGTTCATAAGAACATATCCCTCCTCAACACATCTGTTCCTCTGCTCCCACATTTTGGAGGAAAATTGTACCTGCAGCTATGCTAACAGACCTCGCTAACCCTTTCTGTCCTATTCACTGAGTGGGAATCCTACCCTTTAAATGAGGAACCAATGAACACAGAGTCATATTTAGTGGGAGATCAGAGATCACAGAGATTAGAGATCTCTGAAATCAGAGATCACAACTGTCCAAAAAGACCTAAAAAGTCAAAGGTGGAATATGAATCCTAAAATACAGCCCCCTTGAATGGGTTTTGTAGCTCAGATGAGGTACGCAAAAGTGATCTTGATACCTAAGAAGAGAAGAGCCACAAGTGTTTTTAACCATGCTCTTGGTTACATGGCTAGCATGTTCAATGCTAAGACAAATAGACAGTCCTTTATGTAGACTGCAAAATTGGAAGGTTAATATTTAATAATTAATGTTTTAATAATATTTTAAAAGTTAATAGAAGATCAGGATGTGTCTCTCCTGAAGGAGCAATACTGCCTGTATTCTCAGAGTTTGCTCAAGTGATGAGTGAGTAGTTGAGTTAGAAATGAGAATTATTCATAAACTTACACTTCAGAATGACTCTTGTCCATTTTTGGAGAGACAGACTAACCTTTGAGAGACTCTAATCTGTTCTGAGCTGCCAGTTCTTGAGGGTTTGCATTTTGCAGTTTTGGCGAAACAGAGAATGATTACTGCCTGTCGGTTTTATTCTGTTTCATACATTTACACAAGCTTACAGTGAAGACCACACATTTTATTCTAGCAAAGAGAAAGGATTAGATTCTTGATTACACAGATTAGAAAATATTGCCCTTCTGTTATTGTGAGGAAAATCATCACCTGAGGCTTGCCCTTGGGTCCGGTGAGAAAATGAATCATTTTCTGACCTTTTCTCTGCCTGCTGGCCTGATGGACACTGGTATTTTTCCATGGCTATATTTCTGCAATGTGAAATTTACACAAAACTTTTGACTGTGCCTGTGATGTTTCAGTGTTGTCACCACGTTTCTCTGGTAGCCCTCTGCAATAAATCTAAATATGACTGTCCTATTGCCTGTCGAGGTGAAGTCTCCTTCTCAACCCATTCAGGTCTTTGGACATCAGAGGTCCTATAAGCCTATATTGTGGATAATTATCCTAATGCAGCTATCCAGAAGTATTACCTGTAAAAATCCCAAGTTATTTCTCTGGAGCCACTGTATCAAAAATGATGCTGTTGATAACAGTTGTGAATCAGCGGTCAGCTTAAACAAATTTAGAAGTGAAGTCTGCTAGTGTTGCAACAATTCAAATGAACCAAAAGTTGTTTATTGGCAATTAAAAGCTCAAAAGCTTAAACTAGGCCTATAATCTGCACTCTTTGTAGAAAGCACAGCAGATCATACAAAATGAACCATGTGTTTAACAGCTTGGGGATAGCTAATAGAAGTAAAACCCAGAAAGCTATGGTTTTACACCGTATGCATGGATGTTTGGCAACTTGTACCTTTAACCTAGGCGGCTATTTGTTCATAGCCTTTTCTGGGCTTTCATAAAAGTTACTTTGGCAACTGACAGCAACCCAGATATTGTACTTGTTTGAAATAAGCTCCATCTGCTTTGTGTGCATGTTGTTGAATAAAGATAAATAGATATCATAGAATCATAGAATATTGGTATTAGAAGGGATCCACAATGGCGATTGAGTCCAATTCCTGGGTCTCCAAAGGATCACCCCCCAAAAAAATCTTGTTAAGTGCAGAATCATTAAATCCAGCTTGTTAAACAAGCCAAACTAACTGGATTGGATGTAGAAAAACCTGAATAGTCTTCATATAGGAAAGCCAAGGTCAAGTTCGAATTCACTTGTGATAGTACTACAGACAGTACCTAATGCCAGAATCACCCTGCATTAAAATATGTTCATATAGAAGAGCATTAACAAAACACTGAATTTTAGATTGATCCTGGTCACCTTGAAAAGTCAGTGAAAATATTAACATCCCTCATACTGTGCTCACAAGGTAAAATGAGAATGCTTATAACAAACATTTTGATAGCTTCCATTTAAAAGCCTTTAACTTCAAAGGTACCAGTAAAACATTAAGTTACTGTAAGTAAGCAAATGCAGTACACATAAAGAATTGAAAAAGAGGCTTCAGTCTGTGAATTGTAATATGTAAATAACTCTAGACCAAGTGAACAGGCACATAACTGAAACTAAGCAAGAACTGACAGCTCTGTTTATCCTTTTCAAGAACTGTATGCAGGCTTGACTCAACTTATTTTTTTTTTATGCAAATCTCCTGAAAATAACTTTATATTTTTATAAGATATATATTATCACTTGCCAATGTTTACTGCTAGCTACAATTTTTGTTATCTTCAGTCTGTCCCTTTGTCCAGTCTCCTCAGTCTGCAGGGGTGAAGGAATAGGAGGCAGAGTATCTTGGAGAAAAGCAGCCAGCATATTATCTCACAGTTCTTCATTCAATTTATTTTGTCTTAGTAACAGAGTTTTAAGAAATCCCATAAATACAATACCAGCAAGTGTTTAAGCAAAGAAATGAAATCTACATGCAAAACCATGAGTGTGAGAATGGCTATATCCTGTATAACTTTTAATGATGAATTGTTTTGAAAATGAGCTGTATTGCTATCCTTTTCTACTGTAGTGGTGGTGGAACTAAAGGTCGCTTGTTGTTTAAAGGATTTTCCTCTTCAACAATGCTGTGATAATCTGACCCGGGTAGAGTAAAAACAAAATATGTCTGTTTCATCCCTGTTGGAATAAGCAATAAGGAGAACAAAGGAGATGGTAATCTTTGTAGAATACAAGTGAATCAAAGAATATCTTGAATCAAAATAGTTTCCACGACCTTCACTATTAATTTGTAATTTCTTTGGGGAAAAAAAAAAAATATGTTGGAATAATAAAAGGAATCAAATCAAAAGTACAGACAAGCACAATATAGAGCTATGGAGAAATGCACTTTTGAACTTTTGACTTCTCTGAAGCCTTTTGTCTGCTAATCCATGTGTCAGAACAGCGTCCAGAATTTCTGAGCAGAGTCCTTTATGGATTTATGCACACCTGACTGAATTTTGGTCACTGTGACCACATGCTCTGCATGCATGACAAGTCTATGTCTCAGCTGCTTTATTTAGCACTCCGTTTCACTGTGTGCAATGGTCTTGGAGCAGTAGTTTGCTGACTTGGTGTTGGCTAACTTACACATTTCTGACAATTCTTTTAATGGCTGCTTATCTGCACTGATTTACTGGGTCACCTCTATACCCTCACTGTGCTTGGATCATTTTCATAACATGTGCCTTGTTTTAACAGTAGCAAGCTGCTAAAAAATGTTCATTGTGTACAAGGGACTGATAACATCAATAACTAAGAGAATGACACCTGGCTATCCACCAGAGCTGATGTGCAAACCAAGATGCTTTTCTGTGGAGAAACTGAAGAGTAGTCACTCACAGAAGCAATTCATTTCTTGTATGTGAGGAGGAGATTCTCTTTTGAAGATCACTTTTTCCTTTTTTACTCCTAATATTCGAAAGATTGCAACAGAACTCTTTGTACTGCTCCCGATAATAGCCACTACTGTGAAAATCTAGAGATCTGTGAATGTTAGCCTAAGTTGGAAGACAACAAGTAACAGTACAAATGGATGCTTGCTTTTCTCTACAGTGGTTAATTGAAGTGTATCTGCAGTGCTTTAGTGCCAGAAGCAATAAGCTGTACTGCGCTGCAGCACACAACTAATAGCAGCCTTGCTATGGTTTTTGTTTGATGCTACCCACCAAGAGTCTGCATTAAGTCAACAGTCCCTTCCCATCGGCTACACCCTGTATGATAAGCGTAGCACCTGTAACAAAATGGTTAAGCCATATAGCTTTATTTGTAACACTGATTCATCTATAGCTCATCCTGACTGGCATGAGAGCTCTTCCCCTTTCTTCTCCTGGCACAATACAAGAGACTCTCATTAAAAATGGCACCAACTGTGAAAACTGTGAAAGATTTTAAAAGCAGATAACTTGACACTTACCCACTGTCTGATGTGATTTTTTGCCCCACATGCTCAGAAGTACATCTCACCAACTAGACACAATCTTTCCCTGACTGGCCTGTTACCTCTGTTACCTTCCTAAAATTAATCTTTCATGTCCAGAACACTTTCATATTGTACTCTCTCGCTCTCTGTCTCTGCACAAATGAATTCAGAGAAGAAACACAGAGAGAGAGGCAATAACTTGACACTGCTTCTTTTCAGCTGTCTGAGCAGTCTTCTAACCTCAAGAGCTTTTCTGCAGCTTTGCAAATCTAGAGCATAGTTGTGAAAATTATTTGAGACAAATTTTCTAGGTAGACCCTGAAAGAAACCAGTTCACTCCGGCTTATTTACATTTCATTGCATTGCTGTTCTGAAACAAAATACTAGGAGGTATTTCTGGGCATTGCCTGACAGCACATTGCATTCCTCCAGTTCCACATACTTACACTGTCTTCAGTACACTGTGAGTGCATATGCAGTTGTACCTCAAACAGCTTGCCTGAGGCTCAGCAAGCCTGAGAGGAACATTTTCATGCTCAAGTTTTATTCTCTAATTGCCACACGATTAGGAATAGACAGATAGGTAAATATTTAATAACTTTGGTTTTTGACCAAGTTGGGGAAACAATCCAGAATTTGAATCTCCGGTGAGATTTATTCTTGGTTTTGATACTTAGCAATTTTCATTTAAGGAGCTAGCTTACCTACTAGTTCCTCAGTCCTATGGAGAGATTTAACAAAGACAACTTTTATGAGCCTGTTTCACTGACAGTTATAATCTCTTAGTTTAATTTTCAAACTAAACATATTTCCACTGCTGGGAGCCCATTGACTACGTATCTAATCTTCAGTATAAGCATGATTTGAAATAGCATCATACAACAAAGAGAAAATAGAGCGAATTAGTTATGTGAGCAATGACTCAGCTCTGTTGTCCAAATTAGAAGTGTCTTAGTTATATTAAATAAACAACCAGTTTGGCCAATTTTCCTGAGCCCTTGCCGTAGTCACAAGCATATGCAAGAGAAAAGGAGTGTGGAAATAAAGCATACCTTGATTTCAAAGACTATATACGTAACTTCAGGCTGTATGTAAAACTCGTTAAGTGTTGAAATGACAAAAGATATTCCCACTCTTTCTTTCAAACTGTAAATAATCCGACAGTCAGAACCTTGCTATGGAAATGTTAAAAGCTCCTCCCATACTCACTTACAAGAAATATTTTTCCAGTAGAGAGGAAATTTTAAATTGAACTGTCACATTAGAGTAATTATATCCTGGAAGGTCTACTGTCACCTTCTTTTATTTTTTCTAAATTCCTTATCAGTACATCACCTGCAGTCCCACATCTAAATCACCATCAGGAAAAGATTTGAGTGATCTTGCTGTATTGACAGATTTGACAGACCTAGTGAACTATAATTATTCCTGTGGTTTTCTTCCTTCCCCACATGCAAAAAATTTGCACTAAAAATCAATTTTTATTTGGATACTTTCAAGAAAAATCTATGTTCAGTCAGTTAACCTCATTTCTACATTGTATTTTCCCTAGATTTTGCTCCTGACTTCTGTAATATCTTTTTCCTTAAAGATAAAATTTAATACATATTTTCCATATACAAAACGATTTTGAATTGCATCTTTTTAATCAATGGTCACTCCAAGTTTTGCCATGGCAGAGCTAAACATGTTTCCCTAAGATTTTCAAGCTGAGAGAAGAATAAATGCTTTATATCTCCAGCTATAATTGCTTGTAAATCAGGAACTTGACACACAACTTCAGCTGCTACTTTAATCTGTCTTTTTCATTGATACATGAATACATTCAGTTACATGAATTAAAGGAAGAATTCTATTTTTCATCTTCCATCATGATTGTCAGCCACTTTTATCACAATCTGCTGTTTAGACACTGGATACAGAATACTTTGTAATTTTATAGAGGAAACTTTTATAGATTCTGCTAAATATTTCTTTGCTTTCCTTGCACTTCCTAAGAAATCAAATTCTTTTCTACTTGATCTCTAAAGGCAGTATTACCACCTTTTATACATACTCAATTTGTTACATGACTCAGCAATACACAGAAGGAAATGGAGGCCATTAATTTTGAGTCATTTGAGGATATCATGTAAGCCTTTTATCCCATTTTAAAATAAGTTGTTGAACCTTCACTCCTGCATGGTTTGATCTGGAGAACAGATGCCAAATAGAGGCACTAGAATCAATTTAAGAATGCAGCAGCAAGGACATCTTAAAAAGCTGAAAACAAAATTCTGTCTCCCTGTCTCTGCTTTAATTCCAGTCACCAGTCAAGATCCTAATCAATGCATATAAATCGTCACAAGACTACAAGGGCTGAATTTTTGAATCTGCAGTTTAGGTATTACGTGCGCTTTAGAAAGAATTAGTGCTTATGGTTATTAACTTTTTTTTCTGAACTTTTCCATTAGCATTCCACCTCGAGGCCACCCAATGCATTCATCTTACTAAAATATTGAAACATTAGACTGATAAAATCAGACAACCTGCTTGCATATACAAAATCTTGCATTGCTTTTACAGCTTCTTCCCAAAGAATCTTTAGGAGAACTCACTGACTATGTCTAATGGTTTCTTAGTTATGTTAGCTGTCTTTTTCTTTCCACTAAGTAAAGGTTTGTCATCTGCAAACTTGAGCTTGAAAGCAGAGTTATCTTATTCCACTTCCCTTTAACTTTTGGCTCATTTTCAGAGCAAAAACTGTTTACCTAGCTTTCCTCAAGTGTATGTCTCGTTAGGTTGATTCAACTTGCCAAATCTTTACTCTATTAATTTCTCCTCTCCAACTTGAATTCTCAGTGCTATGCATATACAGTTATCTTTTCTTATGTTATTACCAACATCTATCAGTAGATTCATGATTCCTCTGCAATCTGAAGATAGAAGCGTTATTCTATTGCTCCTGTATTACTCCTGCTTTTAAGAAACAGCTTTCATCTCTGGAGATCTAGAATTTCATTGGTTTATTCTTCTTTTATCTTTCCTTCTGAATATATTACCAGATTTTTATTGCATTAATATTCATTATGTTCTCCATCATCATTCATTCTTTCAGGAAAGTAGAAATTATAGGTGTGTTGATCTCAATACAAACAGGTAGCTCTTTCTAAATGTATCTTATCTTCCTCCTATTAAGTTAAGTGTATTAGCTCATTTAGGAGTGAGAAGTCCTCATTTAAGAAATGAGGACTATAAAGTCTATTTGAATTTCATATTTGTGCTTCCCCCTGAACTAACTCAATTATGTTAACATCTGAAAGCAGTGTCCGCGTACAAAAGCTAGCTAATCAAATACCAGTATTTGAACTCCTAGAGAATAAGCAACAGATTTCTCCTCAGAGCCCAGTATACCAAAATCTTTTCTTAAGAATCTTCATATCAGGACCCTCCTGAATAAAAGCCTTCCTATAGTTCAGTGAATCTAGTGTAACCAGACCGCTTTAAAAGATCATTCTGTACTTTTCCCCCTACAG